>NC_138657.1:33052553-33786142 GCF_964273445.1 Streptopelia decaocto
CCCTATCTACATTTCTTTATTTTTATTTTTTTTTTCCCTTAGGAAATGCTTTCTTTACAATATTTGTATTATTTCTTGTCTCAGATGGTTTAACCTACAATAATTTTTTTCCTAGTGACTTTATCTCTCAGTAATAACTGAGTGGCAGAAAAATTAGGTAAAACAGGTTTTAGGACTTGAAAATGTATTGAGAAGTAGTATAAAAAGGCATTCAAAATTTTCTTAAATATTAATTCCAAAATAAGCAAATGTTTGCATACATTTTTAAGTTTTCTGTGTCATCATCTCATCACTAATTCAAATGTGTTCTGTAGAAATATGTTCATAGGATGAAGGTAGAGTGCAGCAAATCATTCCCAGCAAATAACATACTCAACAAATGTAAGCATTTTCCTGATGTTATAGGGAAACCATGAATACAAATTCATAAGGCAATTCTTGTAACATCAAATGTTGCCAGATGAAGATCCTTGTGGAATAGCCACCTGCTCTTGACAGTACACAGTTAATTCTATACCATTTTCATGCCGTCTATTCCAGCTTGGGCATGGAGTCTCCTGATTTCTGAATATGACCTGCAGTGATTCAGAAAACAGAATCTGTAAAGGTGGTGTATCTGGCTTCATATGATTGCCTAATAATGAGAGAAATGACTAGCTAGAGATCTAGATGCTAGAGATCTAGATGCTAGAGATCTGTGTTTAATTCTTTGTTCAGTCTGAGGAAATGCTTGTCACATATGTTCCATCGTCCAAAAGTGTTGATTCTGAGTTTACAAAACAGAGTATTTAATGTGAAATTCAGGTTCTACGATAAGCATCAGATCCCTTCCTTGTGAAAGTCCTAAAAAGTAGTTTGGTTTGTTCAATCTTATTCTCTTTTTTATACTGTGAATTTTCTATTGTTGCTGCAGTCATCCAGCTTCCAGCAAAGTAGTGCAGAGTGCCTATTCTTTGCCTTTGAGATAGCATTACAGTCAAGACATCATGCTCTGCAGGTAGAAGATAAAAACTGGAATTTGTCAGGTGAAGAATGACAGAGTAACACAGTTTTCCATCCACTAGGCCAACAGTCCCATGAAAGATTGGTGACCATGACATCATACCATAGAACCGTATTAGAAAAAAATAATGGAGATAGGTGGAGATAGGATTTTTTTTTTTTTTTAAGGTGTTAATTTCTTCTTTGGCAGAAAAAGAAAAAAAAAAGTAAAAAGCATGTTAGGATATAGTTGAGTTCAATACAAAGTCTGTCTCCCTTGAACATTCTGATTCATGCCCCTACAGCACATAAATACAGGTTTCACATTAAGAAAGCAAACAAGCAAAGACCACTTTTATGTTTAGCATTTATAAATAGCAGTTTGTACAGGTTGCTCTGTGTCTGGTATGAAAAGGTTAAAAATCATTTTCGATGTTCTGGTGGCCCTTTGGAAAACAAGTACTTAAAATTATGCACAGAATCCACTACTTTGTTGAGTTTCTTCATAGAAGTTATTTTCTTCATAGAAGCTTGCATGGGACTATGTTTCCTATTTGAGCTGAAAACAGTGCTGATAGCACAGGGATATTTTCATTATTGTTGAGCAGTGCTTACACAGAATCAAGAACTTTTCTGCTTCTCAATCCACCTCACCAGCAAGGAAGCTGGTGGTACACAAGTAGCTGGAACAGGACGCAGGTAAGACAGCTGACCCCAGCTGACCAAAAAGCTATTCCATGTCACATGACATCGTGCTCAGTGTATAAAACTGAGAGGAAGAAAAAGGAAGGGGAGGACATTTAGAGTGATGGATTAACTGTTACACATGATGGAGCCTTGCTTTCCTGGAGGTGGTTGAACACCTGCCTGACAATGGAAAGTAGTGAATTAATTTCTTGATTCACTTTGGTTCCGTGCATGGCTTTTTCTTAACCTGTTAAATTGTCTTTATCTCAAGCCATGAGTTTTCTTGCTTTTCCTCTTCTGATTCACTCCCACATCCCACAGGGAGGAGTACACGAGCGGTTGTGTGGTGCTTAGTTACTGGCTTGGATTAAATTACAACACCATTACAGAAATGAGAATTTTTAATTGGAGGAAGGAAAGAAATTGCTTCCCTGAGTGCAAATAACTTGCTGTTATAACTGTATGTACCACATACATGGATTTTCTTTGTTTTTATCTTCAAGCGACTCTAGATACTTACTATTATCTAGAACCTAACCCTTGAGTGACAGCCTTTGCCTTCATTTCCCATACTACTTTGTGCCGCAGAATGATAATAAGCTGAATGGGTTCCCAGTGGGAAGACATTCAGAGTTAGAGGCAGTCCCTATGTCTTCCACAGTCCCTGTGTCTTCCACAAGTATTCTTTTACAATTGACATAGTAAGGGGCACTTTTTAAAGCCCCTTCACTTGTATTCTCACTTCGTCAAAACTGACACTTGTTTTCTTTACAGGAGGTATTATTTTACAAAATGTTCCTTAGTGTTAATAAGAAGAGCAACAGAAGAGAAGGGAATATAAAATACATTAACCTGGCATTTTGATTGATGATCTAGAGCAATCAAAACCTGTGGGGGGCAGAGCCATAGCTTGCTCAGTTTTCTTTTCCGATTTATGCAGTCTATTATAGGTTACTGTCCTGTGACTCTGAGTCCGGCAAACAGAAGTTCAGCAACAGAATATACAAGTCAAACAAATAAAACCACAAACAAACAAAAAAACACGAAAGACCACACATAAACAGAAGGCAAAGAAAAACAAACCCAAAAGAAACACATGTAAGGTAGCAATGTTAGCCTTGCTCTGGTCACAAAGAATAAGCTATGACTTATGAGGACAGACATTTCTTAGCTCACTCCACTGGTCAAAAAAGCAGATATTTCAGACTAGAGTATCCTTCTTCCTTTGCCCCTTGTTCACATTCTCCACCTTTTGCCTTTCTTGTTGTTTAACTTCTGGCTTTACCACCAGCTTGTTCTCTGTCTCTTCCACCCCCACATCCTCTATCTTGTCCCTACTGAATTTGGTCATGAATTTATCCTTCTAAGAGAAAGACTCTGCTCTGGTTGAGAATTATATGCAACATATGAAACAGAATATAAACAGAATATAAAGCTAACCAACAATGAAATATAGAAGTAAGGAGCCAGGGGTGTAGCAGATACATACAGTGTTAAAGGCAAACTAATCCAGACATCTGAGGTAACTTTAACATAAGGAAAACCCTGCATTAGGTAAATCTTAAAGAGATGTCTAGGACCTGAATATTTATCACCATGAAACTAATGAAGGTCTTTTAAAGGGTAATTATAGACCCTTTTGAATACTTAAAACCCTGTTAAGAATCTGAGAAGCATTTAAAGGACTTACATGGATATAAAAAATAAACAAACAAACAAACAAACAAATCACACCACACTATAGAGATGATGGTGCATTAAAGCCACAGTCTAATAAAACATCACTTTTCCACAGAATAGGTATCAAAATTATTTACAGATTTTAAAGTTTATTGACAAAGTTTGGCCATGAAGGAAATACCACCTAAACCAATTACCCCAAAAGTACATTCTGTGGAACTAGAATACGAAAGTAGGTCTTGTGCCTATTCATCTTGGAAAATTATTAAATGTTCTTCATTGCCCTGTGTAAAATGATTCTATGTTATTGGTAGAGTGAATAAGGATGCTTTCGGTCGTTATTCTGTACTGTTGTGTGTGTCTAAGTAAGGTCTTAGAGTACTAGGATTCTCCAATTCCTCTGCTCAGAATATATGCACAAATCAAGCAAGCATGGCCTTCCATTTCAAAATACACAAGAAAATGATCTTGTTATAGCTGCCTCTGTACTGTCTGCACACTTGTGTAAAACTAGTCATAGTCCAAAAGCTATATTCAGTCATAATCACTCAAAATTTGTGATGGAAAATACTATCTGTGCAGTATCTGTGAATCTATTTATTGTGTTGTTGCTCAAAATCCAAAAGAGAAAGAAAAGTGTTAGAGGTTTTATTTTCCAAGTTTAGTTTCACAACTCAAATATGTGGTCAAATTATTTATTTGGTAGAAACTCAGCTTTGTAAAAGGGGAAAGATAATTTCAGACAAATAAATCTGATCTCTGATCACATGGTGATCTCATTCACATTTTTGAACCTAAAAGAATCTACATATTGACTCTACTGTATTATTTAATGGAGCTATGCTCTCTGAAATCAGTAATAATTAGGCTTTGATGATGGGTGTTGGAGCAGATATTGATATTATATATAAATAAACTGTAGTGTCTTTTTTTTTTCCCAAATACACAAAATATTTACAAAGACCTCATTTTTGTCTTGATTTACAAAGCAGCAGTTACCTCTAGCATGAATGTAACAGAAAATTGTCAAATTAAGTAGCTTGTCAATTAGTAAAACAAAATGTCATTTCAAAAAAAAAGAAAAAAGTATTCCTCTTTGTATTACTTTAAAATCCACATATGCATCTGTTCTCTCTCTTCAGAATGTTCTAAGACTTAAATTTTAAACCGTAATAACATAAAAGTGTGTTTAATCAGTTTTTGAAGGCAAGGGGATTTCTACTTTTTTTTCATTTCTATTGTTTATTTCATGGGACAAGCTAAATAACATTCCAAAAATTCAAGTAGCATGGCAGAACTTGTTATTGAGATAAACATCTGAATATATTGATAATAACTTGTATGGACACAAATTTGCAGCTAACCCCAACGCATACTTTGCAGTATGTAACTGAACGTGCAAAGTCAATTAAAGATTTTGTCCATTTGATAATAACTGTGTGTACATTGTGCACAAAAACTAAGGTTTCCTTATGTGTATTTTTTTTTCTTTTAGCTATCCTCAGAACAGAGCTAGAGCTTCTGTAATCATCATAATAAAGACCAAAGCAGAAACAACCCCTGGCAGGTGTGAAGACCCAATGAATCTTGATTGCATTATTAGCCTGGAGAGTCACAGGCTATGCACAGCACATTTGTGCCAGAAACCGTAATGCAGTACAGCCTCACAACAACAGAAGTACAAAAGATGTCTTTACATTCCTCACTCCTCAGCTACAACTAGGGATTTCTTCCATTGTGCTCAATACACTCCAGATCTATCCTAAAGGTGAAGTGCAAACCAAGTCTGAAACACCAACTGTTACATTTATTTTGAAGATACGCATGCCCAAAAGGCTTTATAGACACACACACAAATCAATACTTGGCATATTCACAGCATTTCTGGAAGGTGTACAGGAATACAAACAAAAATGGTAGGGACAGCAGTACGTAAGTAAATACATGGAAACGGCTGATACATGTGCAATGCAAGTTAAAACTGAGCATGAGATGAGCAGCAGCATAGCCACTGTTGTCTTGCACTGGTCACTGTTAAGCACACAGCAGAACTGAAACTAACCTAACCAAGTAAAAAGCTGGTGACAAATTAATAATCTTTAAAATGTATATATGTGGATATATGGTATGAGGATTTTAGGTAGAGTTTTGATTATTTTTAGAAGATTGGTTTTCCAGATCTGATCTTGACTGAGTAGATCTTGACTGAGGAGGCTTTTCCCACTCCCCCCGCTTTTCCCCAGCATATTGGTGTTTGCAATATGAACTAGCATCTCAGAAAAACTGCATAGAATAATAAGACCATTCATTTCTCTAAAAGCACTTAATTACATCTTCTAGTTATGTTCTATATAGTCCATGAAAATGGAGCCATGTCCAGGACTGAACAGCTTATTTAAAAAAAACAAAACAAAACAAAACAACATATTTTCCAAGCTTTAGTTTGTTTTGCACCATGATAAATCTTGGTTTACCTTTACAAAGATTTATACCACAAAATTTAAGTGAAAATGTTTTAAGAAACAGCAAGTACTGAAGATTCTGAGAATAGCTGTCTAGAAAGAAAGTCACATCCTTAAATATTTGAACATTGCATTACAACCCAGAGATTTTTTCAGAAGTAGTGTCACATGCAAAAGTTTAGCGTGGGTGTTTACTCTCCTAACTCCCTGTCAAGGTTAAGGTAGCTGATGTGTATTTCACCTTAATGATGCTGTGTAGCTCCTATTAACTTTAATTGCCTAATGGATTTGTCAAGAAGAACAAGGGTCTGGAATCAAGTTGCAAAGTTTCCATGAATTTTCCTAGTCAACTCAAGGTGAAATACAATAATAATATATTTACCTTGCCTAGAGAAAAATGAAATCATGTTAGATGTTACAAGAAAAGGGGAAAAATACAATTTTAAACTGCTTCTTGTTTTACCTGACCATACTTTAATTTAAAATCAGTTCACAGTCTGCTGAAATAAGTAGTGTTCATTTAAATGGGAATAATGAGACAAATGGAGCTTCAAGGTACAGGTGTGCTAAACTGTCTATTGGTAATTTCATCCAAAGATGTTTCAAGGTGGAGGTCTAAGACTCCTGCACATTCTCTATTGAGTTAGTTAAAACTTGTTCACAGAAGATCATAACAAGGTAAATTGCTGGAGCTGTGTGAAACAACTTGTATTTTTGTTACTACATTATACGAACATAAATTCGTACCCTGGTTGTTTTGGAAGAATGTAAATGTGTCCTCCATCAGCTTTTTTCAGACCTCTGCTCCTTGTCTGCAGTTATGAAGTTCCTGAGAAAAGAGATAAAAAATGTGAAGACATGCAGATATTTACAGTCATCCATTTGCCAACTTTGAGCATAACTTGTAACAATGTAAATTCCTAAGAATTATTATTATTGAAAATACCTTACACTTTTTGGTATTTTCCTACTGAAAGTATCAGAAGCACTTTGAAATTTAGCAAGTTATCTACACCTGGAAACACAACACATATTGCAAACTGCATGACATGAAGCTTTCAGATTGGTTAGAGTTACCCCAAGTCCACTTCCAAACCAGCACCATTGCCCACATTTTTCACCTGTCTCATCTTCAAAACTGATCACCCCTGTGACTATATCACAACCCATCTGTGTATTTTGCCAGCACACATTAACCCAGCTTTGCATGTGGCTCTTGGAAGACACCTCACCTCTATGGTTCCCAAGAACATATGCATCCTGCAGTAACTCTACACATCTCTCTGCCTTTAGTTAGATTATACTACTGTTGATGTTTATACGAATTTCCAGTACAAACTATCCCATGTTTTAGTGTCTTTACATCAATACTAAACAGACATATGCATCTCACATGAATGGAATACAGATGTAGATAGAAGAATAATTCTAATATTAATTTTAACATGCATTAAATTATTGAGTTTGTTATAAATAATTACTTTGTAGGGATATAAAAACATGGTTAATGTGTTTGAATGAGATAAAATTTTGGTTTAAAGTGATTTTCACTTTAATAGAATGCTAAATACAAAATATTTGAATTTTAATAATTATTTCTATTACAAGAGAAAGTGTTACTAAAATATACAATTCATGAAACAACAAAAGAAATTGTCTAAATCTTTAACAATGGATTTTTTTTAAAAAAACCCACCACAACAACAAATAAACAACAAAACAAAAGTAAAATCGGTAGTTAAAAAAGGATAGCATGTACTGATTATGTTAAACTACAGTATGTGTATGTAGCTTATTTAAGCTACCCTTCCAATCTTAACATTCCAATCATGGCTTATGTGACCATCTTGAACTTTGGTGACCTTTGGTGAACTTTGCCCAATCAAATGTTCATGTCAATCTATAGTATTCAGTGCTCCACCATTTGTTTCTTCATCTCTTTTCTTCAGACCCAACTTTTGTTTAAAAGGTCAAGTTTGGTTATTTGTAGTAAGCTCTTCAAAGGGAAAAATCTAAAAAGCAAAGACACATATCTTGTTGAAGATTTTTTTTTTCAAAATGAAATCTCTTTCAATTTGTCATGTCCAGATAGATTTCTAGTTATTACCTCAAATTTAACAAAGTTGAAATGGAGTTCTTAAACTTTTTTTCTTAAAGCTCTTTGAAAATGGGTCCCCTTTTTCTTTTTTTTTTTTTCTTTTTTTTTTTTATTTCCCCTTCGATGAACTATCCCAGTATTTGTCCATCACTTTTTGCTAATATCTGAGTACAGTACTGAACACAGATTTTCCTCTAGAACCTCAACCCCACATTGGTCGAATACCTTTCTGCAGACGAATATCGCATGAAGTACAGCTCCCCTTATGTACATAAATATAAGGGTTGTGTTGGTTCATTTCTCACAACTGTATTTCTGAGCCACATTTTCCTGACCTTAGTAAGTCTGCCTTGTCCTTCCTCACAAAATTCATCTTAACAACCATCTTCTATCCCTGTTGATTTAATCATGCCACTGTCCTCATGGAGTTGTCCCTTCCCACCCCAATACTCGATGTCACATTCCTACAATGAAAAGGTAGTGCGTTTCCCACTTCCATTAAACACCAGTCTCTTTGCTGAAAATATTAATAATGTACAGCATATTTCTTGGCAAAAGTAAGTAGTGTCTGAAAATGCACCACTTAAAGCACAGATGAATCTAACAACTCAATTAATGTAAGTTAAGAGCAACAAGGACTTTTAGTCCATGTTAGTATAATTTATCCCAGCAACCCAGTTAAAAAATTACAGAATTTATTACCATCTTGCTGATGATTGACCCAGAGTAGAATATTTTTAGTGTTTTAAAGTATATTCATTGATTTAAAAAAAAAAAAAAAATAAATGTTTTTTGGTGTTTGTTTTTTTTTTTCCCCCCTCGGTGTAGTAAGTTGTATTTATCAAGCACAAAAATTTTCCAAGTGTGTAATGTCAAAAACTACCTACATAACTGAGTGTTAATATATTATATATTTTATTTGACTTTACAAATATAGTGCTGTCACCTGCTCAAACCACATTTGCAACACAAACACAGAAAATGTGAACACCTGAATCCTATAGCTTCAACACTGCAAACTTTCTAGATGATAACTTCATAAACAATATGTCATCTGTTAGACTGTGACATGTAAGACATAGACCCTCTTAACTCTCTTTCTTCCCCACAACACTCAGAACAACACACAAATTTTTTAAATTACAAGCAGGATAACAGGCAATTGATTCTGGAGTTAATTAGTCTTCACAGATAACATCCCGGCAGATTTTGTTTTAAAAGTGGTGTGATTTTAATTTAACTGCTTTTCCCATACAGCCAGGTCCCAATATACGATCCCTTAAATACCACTTGAAAATGGAAAGGGACAGAGTGAATCTTCAAATATATGGATCCATTTGACAATTGGTGGTCCACATGAAAGCTGAGACAGACTTGAGGCTTCAGAAATGGTTTCAAAATTTAGCTGGGTACAGCAGTGTTTGGTCTGTCAAACTGCACGCAAACTTTATACAGCTGATTATGGATCTGAAAGGTCCTTAGGGCACCTGACCTTTTCCATTATTAGACACTGGCCAGCTTATTAGTCAAGTAATTTTTTTTTTTTCCCTCCAATCTCTATCTCTTTTCCAGATGTAGTCCTGATTTCTGTAATTATCAGCTGCATAGGTGACATGTGAATATGTGAGTCAACATTACATTATGCCCATACTCTCATACTGGAGATCCCAGTAAGATCCCCCTATCACATTTCATACACTTCCAATACAGATTTTTCTGGTGGCTTTCAATGGTCTGTGTCTCTAAGTATAAAAAACATGCTGGCTCTTGCTTTGCACAGATGAAATAGAACTTCGCAAATTTTCCTACAAGAGATGTTCTCACAGCTCTTCAACATTTTCTAACTAAGAAAATCTCTTAAACTATAATTATCTCAAACAAATAATTTATTTCACTGAGGTTACAACATTAAAAACAAACAAACAAAAACCCACAAAACCCCACAGAAAATTCATTAATTTCCAAGGAGCACTCTATTGGAATTAATAAGGTGTGTGGGTTTTTTTTGTTTTGTTTGGTTGGGTTTTGTTTGGATTTTTTTTTTTTTATAATTAAACATTTAACAATTATTTAATAAGCAAATTTAATTACAAGGCTCTTGATTAATTTAGATTCTCCTCACAGTCTGCTGGAATAAGTAGTATTTAATTAAAAAGGAACAATTAGACAAATGATGTCTGAAAAGAAGTGCCAAACTACCAGATGATAATATGAGTACTTTTCTCTGAATGTGAGTGTATGTGTACTATCACCTGCAAGGTATTTTTGCTTCCAGATAAATTCTGTGTACCAAATAAGTCAGCCATTTACAATATGCCGAAATATGCTGCACATTGTCTAGAGATTCCTTTTCCTCATGTAAACAGCAGATTCTACCACATCTAAAATATCAAACTAATATTTAACTGGGCATGATCTAGTTTAAAGGTCAAATCTTCATCCATGCCATCTACAGACTTTAATAGGACCAGGATATTTAGCTTTAAATCACAGAATAATTTTCCTTCTAAATTACAAGATTTATTAGTTTTTTCATATAGATCTAATTTCATAGATGGGGGGGTGTTTCTGAAGTAATTCAGGATAAATTTACCTCAACAGTTTACTGTATAGGGGAATCAGAGTACAAGTTTCCAGAATGCTCCTCCTCAACCATAAATACAAGACAACTTACCTTATTTTAAAGGCTTGAAGAAAACAGCTATGGAATTCAGACAGTTATGAGAAGGGAGCATAAGATTAATCCAAACAGCAGCAATCCTTATAAGCTTCCTTTTGTTCTACAACAATACCTAAACTTTCCATCTTAGGAAGGGCTCGTATATAGGACTATCAGGTGCACCTGCTACAAACACCACTATGCAGTAATCTTGTCCCAGGGATCCCCAATGTTGAAAGCTGAATTGGAAATTGAAGGCAGCTGCTTGGGTCAACCTATCACGCTGCTTTAGTGGCTGCCAGCACATGGGCTGTGGGGAAAGTCCCAGGGTAACAAGAGGCAAAGTTAAGGAGGGCACACACCTATTCCTTTCTTGTGCTTTCTAACAGCAGCAGGTGAGCCTTTAGTAAAATGTAATTTAAAATGTGTATTTAGACACTGATTCTCCTGTTCTCAAAACCCTTAGACACTGAATCTAGCGTCCCTTCTGCTCTGTGCCATAATACCTGCTGCAACTATTAAATGTTTGTGCTCTATTGCAGTCTCACAAGAGCCCTGAGCCAAAGCTGTCACTTCAGATTAAACCACATTAGTTGCTCACTATTACACACATGGAGGCACAGTAGATGCAAAAACTTTCTACATCACAAATTATGGATTTATTTTCAAGGAAAAAAAAACCAAAACAAAACAGAACAAAACAGAAATCTAACTTCTGCGGGAAAATGTGACAACATCCTCAGTCATTACTATTCCAGACCTATTCAAGCGTTGTCAGAAATAGCTTCAGTTCATCACTGTTAACAAACTTATAAGATAAAGGGAAATAGTGTTACCAGGGAAAATTGATCCACAGCATAAATCTACTAGATACATTAGTGCAAGGAATCAAAAGGCTAGACTGGTCTTCAGGTAAGTGTTGTCAATCAAAGAGGGAATAGAAAGCAAAGGGAAGGTTGCAAGTCAAGGAACATTTAATTCTGATTTGTTGCCAAAAGAAATTTTTTCTGCCTACATGACACTATCCATTGGGTTTTCAGAATATTCTAAGCCAACTGAGAAGGCAGACTCAGACAAATTGTACAAATGCGTTGACTTCTCATGTTTACCAAAATAAAGGGACAGAAAGTGTGTAAAATAACTGAATAGCAATCTGTCAAAGATTATTAAAAGTAAGCAGATTAAAGTGTGGTAGGACATCATTCTTCCACCCCACAACAGGTTGGAACTTCAGTATAGAAAACTTTTAAAGGAATTCAAGAAAAAAGAACGCTTGAATAAACAAGTGTGTCTGGAATGTGGGAGAACCACGCTGAAATCCTTACTCCACTATACATGCTTGCTGCAGGAGTGATTTAAGCATATGTTTCAGCTGAAAATTTCTGATAAACTGTAGGCACATTACAGATTACAGGAAGATATCAAGACCCCTTTGATAGAAAGTAATGGTTCTTTTTGAGATCTGTCATGTAAAGTATGCTTTCTTCTAGTGTCTTAGTGGGTTGTCACAAAAGTCTTGAACTTTAAGTCCTTGGAGCAGACAAAAATACCATTACAGTTCCTGTGTAAAAGCAAGGGCCAGGAAGGAAGTTTCTTGCATCTGGGAGTCAAAAGTTTCCATATCTCTAAGTGATTCAGAAACTCTAATAAACTTGTGTTAAACACTAATAACCAGATATTTATTTCTAAGAGATTTAAAGACAGTAGATGAAAGGAATGGCTGTAGACTATTTGCCTAAAATCATAATGATATTTGAAAATGTATATCAAAAATTGAGAAAAAAATATATATTTATGTCATAGTAATTAGAGGAATCACCTAAATGCAGTAGCGTAGATGAGAAATAAATATGTCTGGCTAACTTGTTGTTTTAGAAGCTCCACATGAAGCAATGTTGAAAAAATTTTGGGTGCAGCTAGTACAGGGTGAAGGGTGAACTCGTACTGCGCCTTTTAATGATTTTATCATGGCTTAAGTATAACAATATTTACATTTTAGATTAATAGAGAAGTTACCAGTAATTTCAGTCTTGATAATAATAATAGTAATGATGGAATTATGAAGCCCTAGTATTCCAGTTCTTATTCTATTTTTTGCCATGGATTAATTGATTAAATCTTTATCTTTCTTTGGTGAATTAAGATAGAAATTATGCTGTTGGTGAAGCTATGAAAAACCTTATTCTTGTTAAACTAAAGCTCTGTATTCTTTATATCAGTAATAATTTTCCCACATTCTGAAAATTAATTTTTGTGTATTCTTATACATATTTCATGATAATTTAGGTCTTGACTAAGAGTGAATCTAGAGATACAGGAATGTGATGGAAAAGGACTACAGTTTCCCACCCCATAATGAACAATCAGCAGGCTAGATTATAAGGATGTGACACCTAGTGGGAAGAGAACCCTGGATTGTCTTCTGTGACTTCTCTACTATACCTAAAACCTAAACTGTTCCAAATTACATGAAGAAACCCATATCAATGTGAACTCATTTTACCACTACCAAAACAGCAAATGAGAAGAGGGAAATGATCTGGCTCTAAACTACAAATATATGCAGAGCTCAAGATAAGACAGCAGAAGCCTGGACACCGAGAAGCTTCATGTAAATGTTCCTTCTCGTATACTCCGTGATAGGCACTATGTGATCTGGCAAATCTCAGGATTTTACTCCAAATCATGTGGCACTGCAAAGGTTCCTGTTAGAATCCCAGCTGTTGGAAAAGTTTTACTATCAAAGTATACATTAAATTCAATTTTCACTCAGGCAGAAACTTAAATATATAACTTTAATTGCTCCAATAGAACTCAGGCGGGGAGGGGGGAAACACAACTAATCTGATTTGAAACACAACACGTAACTATTGAGTTTTCTGTTCCTGGAGAAATAAGAAGGGCAGTCAGTAAAACTGTTACTCTGGACTTTCGAAGGGCAGACTTTGATCTGTTTAGGAGGCTGGTTAGCAGAGTCCCATGTGAGGCAGTCATGAAGGACAAAGGAGGCCAGGAAGGCTGGTCACTCTTCAAGAAGGAAATCTGCAGAAGTAAGCTGTCACTGTGTGCCAAAAGACAAGCCAGTGGGAAAAAAGACCAGCCTGGCAGAATAGATAGCTTTGTCTGGAACTCAGGAATAAAAGGAGAATTTATAACCTGTGGAAGAAAGGGCAGATGACTCAGGACGACTACAGGGATGCTGTGAAGTTATGCATGAAGAAAATTAGAAGGGCCAAAGCTCAACCAGAATTGAGCCTGCCTACTGCTCTAAGAGGGAACAAAAAATGCTTCTATAAATATATCAGCAACAAAATGAGGGCTAAGGAGAACCTCTACCCTCTGGTGGATGTGAAAGGAAACATAGTGATGGAAGATGAGGGAAAGGCTGAGGTACTCAATACCTTTTTTGCCTCAGTCTCTAATAGTGAGACAAGTTGTGCTTCAGGGTCAAAGTGCCCTGAGGTAGAAGACAGAGATGAGGAGCAAAACCAAGCCCCAATAATCCTAGGGTAAATGTTTAGTGACCTACTACACCGCTTAGACACAGTAGCCTATGGGCAGATGGGATCCACCCGAGAGTATTGAGGGAGCTGGCAGAGGTTCTCACCAAAACACTTTCAATTATTTTTCCACAATTCTGGTCAACTGGGGAGGTCCCAGTTGACTGGAATTTTGCAAATAGGCTGCCAACCCCACAGCATTCTCCTGGAGAAACTGGCATTATATGGATTGGAGAGGTGCATTCCTTAGTGGGTAAAGAACTGGCTGGATAGGTGGGCCCTAGGAGTTGTGGTGAATGGAGTCAAATCCAGCTGGTCATGATTGTCATTCCCCAGGGCTCAGTATTGGGACCAATTCTGTTTAATATCTTTGTCAATTATCTGGGTGAGTGGTTTGAGTGCACACTCTGTAAGTTTGCAGATGACACCAAGTTGGATAGAAATATTGATGTGCTTGAGGGTAGGAAAGCTCTATAGAGGGACCTGGACAGACTGGATTGGTGGGCTGACCCCAATTGTTTGAGGTTCAAAAAGTCGAAGTGCAAGGTCCTACAGTTGGATCACAACAACAGCATGTAACACTACATGGCCAGGGAAGAGAGGCTGTAAAGCTGCCTGGCAGAAAAAGACCTGGAGTTGTTGATTGACAGCTGGCTGAACATGAGCCACCAGTGTGCCTAGGTGGCCAAAAAGGCCAACAACATCCTGGCTTCTATCAGGAATAATCTGGCCAGCAGGACTGGGGAAGCGATCGACTCCCTGTACTCAGTGCTGGTGAGGCCCCACTTTGAACACTGTGTTCAGTTTTGAGCCCCTCACAACAGGAAAGACATTAAGGTACTAGAGGGAGTCCAGAGGAGGGCGATGAAACTTGTGGGGGGCCTGGAGCACAAGTCTTATGAGAAGTAGCTGAGGGAACTTGGGTTGTTTAGCCTGGAGAAGAGGAGGCTGAGGGGAGACCTTATTGCTCTCCACAACTGCCTGAAAGGAGATTGTAGCATGGAGGCTATTGGTCTCTTCTTCTCAATAGCAAATGATGGGATGAGAGGAAATGGCCTCAAGTTGTGCCAGGGAAGGTTCCAACTGGATATTAGGAAAAAGTTCTTCACAGAAATGGTTGTGAAGCACTGGAATAGGCTGCACAGGTAAATGGTTAAGTCGCCATCCCTGGAGGTGTTTAAAAGATATATAAATGAGGTTCTTAGAGATGTGATTTGGTGTCAGAGTTATATTGTGGTTGGACTCAATGATCTTGAGGGTCTCTTTCAACAAAAATGATTCTATGACTCTATGATTCTATGAAAAACTGTGATTTTTGCACAAATCTTATGATTTATGTCATCTGCTATTTCTTAAGAATACTGAAATTAACAAAACTGAATTAAGATGTTTTCCTTACATCTCTGCTGTTATGGTATAACTTTTATTACCAGAGAAATAAGTGAGACTGTAGTGGAGAAAGAGGCAATACAGAGCATTAAACAGTTATTCAACTGTGCTATTTAAATATGTTCCAGAAAAAGTTTAATAATTTGATGAAGATGTACAATTAAGTACGTCTAGCCATAAATAGTTTGCCTCTGAAAATGTGTTTAACTGAAGATTAAGTAAAAATATTTGTTTATTTATTTGGCACTGGGAAAACAAAATTTCTGTTGTTCCCAAACAAATAAATTAAAGTTGATAGCATTTTTATCTTTATTTTCTCTTGCTAGATTAACAAAATTTTAGTTCCTGATCTGTTTTGTTGTTAATGCAGTTATCCAATAAGTAAGTGACTTGTTTCTTTCCTTCCCTATAGGTTTTGTTCCTCTCGTTTCCCCTTCCCAAAAGACTACTCTAGCTGTCAGACTACCTGGTATTCTCAGGTAACTTTTATTGAACTGTTCTTGTAAAGAAAATTAATATAGACTACTTAAAAAGTAATAAATACAGAAAATTATAATGGTTTCTTTACCTCATAGGAGGAATATCATGTGAGGGATTACCATTATTTATTGTGATAATAATTTTCAGTTTGACAGCTATCCTGAAAAATCTGTTATTCACCTAGACCTACTTTTACCTGCTACATGCTCTTCCTTAGGATGCCTAATAGACACAGTCTACTTTTAAGAAATGAAACACAAACTAGTCAGTTTGTCTCCCAGTGCTGTTCTTGTTTCTGCTCTACTCATTTTTAAGACTTTCCTTCTTATGGATAAAAGATTGAATGGCTCTCTGGAAATGGAAAATCTTTACTGAGCTTTATGGATCCTAAATGACAGTAAAATATCTCATGGTGGGATGGCCAACGAGGGTGCAGAACAATGAAAAAATCTAAGTTCTAACACCTTAATTAATAAACTATATGAGTACTATCAGTATTCCATGATAATTGACACTTAAATACAAATTGTTACCAAACTAGGAGGAGTGCCTGATACACCAGAAGACTGTGCTGTCATTCAGTGAGACCTGGACAGGCTGGAGAGTTGGGTGGAATTGAAACTAATGAAGTACCACAACAGCAAATGTAAGGGTCCTGCACCTAGGAAGGAATAACCTCAGGCACCAGCATAGACTCGGGATTGACCTGGTGGAAATGAACTGTGGAGAAGGAGCTGGGAGTCCTGGTGGACAACAACTTAACCATGACCCAGCAATGTGCCTGTGTGGTCAAGATGACCAAAGGTATCCTGGGGTGCATTAGGAAGACTGTTGAGAGTAGGTCAACAGAGATTATCTCACCCTCTACTCTGCCCTAAGGAGGACATATCCGGAGTACTGTGTCCAGTTCTGCGTTTCCCACTTCAAGAAAGACAAGGAACTACTGTAGGACTAAAACCTTGAACTTCAGCAGGGCAAACTTTGGCCTCTTCAAGGTTCTACCTGGAAGAATCCCAGGGGTTAGGGCTCTAGAAGGTAAGGGGTCCAAGAGAGCTCGTTAACAGTCAAACATCACTTTCTCAAAGCTCAAGACCGATGCATCCCTATGAGCAAGAAAACAAGTAAATGGAGTAGGAGGCAAACATGGATGAGTAAGGACCTTCTGTCAAAACTCAGGTCGAAGAAGGACGTTTATGTAATGTGGAGAAATGGACAGAACACCTGGGAGGAATATAAGGTGTCTGTTAGAGTACACAGGGATGCAATGAGTAAGGCTAAACTCTACTTAGAATTAAATCTGGCCAGGAATGTCAAAGAAAACAAGAAGATTTTCTTCAAGTACATCAGCAGCAAAAGGAAGATCAAGGAAAATGTAGGTCTGCTGCTGAACGAGGTGGGTGCCCTGGTGACAGATGATACAGAGAAGGCAGAGTTACCGTATGCCTTTTTTGCTTCAGTCTTTACTGCTAGGTCTGACCCTCAGGAATCCCAGACCCTGGAAGTAGAAGAGAAAGCCTGACAAAAGGAACACTTTCCCTTGGTTAAGGAGGATCAGGTTAGAGATTGCTTAGGCAAAGCAGACATCCACAAATCCATAGGCCCCAACGGAATGCACCCTCGAGTGCTGAGAGAGCTGGTAGGTGTTATTGCTAAGCTGGTCTCCATCATATCTGAAAGGCCATGGAGAACAGAAGAGGTGCCTGAGGACTGGAAGAAAGCCAATGTCACTTCAGTCTTCAAAAAGGGCAAGAAGGAGGACCCAGGAAACTACACTCCAGTCAGCCTCATCTCCATCCCTGAAAAGATGATGGAACAACTTATTCTGGACATCATCACCACGCATGTGGAGGAAAAGAAGGTTATCAGGAGTAGTCAGCATAGATTTATCAAAGCTAAATCATGTTTGATCACCTTGATAGCCTTCTAGGATGGTATGACTGGCTGGGTAGCTGAGGGCAGAACAGTGGTTGTTATGTATCTTGACTTCAGTAAGGTTTTTGACACTGTCACAACATTCTCACAGGCAAGCTCAGGAAGTGTGGGTTGGATGAGTGCACAGTGAGATGGATTGAGAACTGGTTGGATGACAGAGCTCAGAGGGTTGTGAACAATGGTGCAGATTCTAGTTGGAGGCCTGTAGTTAATGGGGTTCCTCAGGGGTCAGTGTTGCCCAGCAGCAGGAAAAGGGGCAATAGGCAAAAACTGAAACATACGAAGTTCTGTCTGAATGTGAGGAGAAGCTTCTTTCCTTCGAGGGTGACAGCACTGGAGCAGGCTGTCCGGAGAGGTTGTGGAATCTCCTTCTCTGGAGATATTCAAGACCCATCTGGATGTGATCCTGTGCAATTTGCTCTGGGTGAGCCTGCTTTAGCAGGTGGGTTGCACTAGATGATTTCCAGAGGTCACTTCTAACCCTAACTATTCTGTGATTCTATAAAATCAGAAGAACCAAAGAGGAGAAATTAATCAAGTTGTGTACTAAAAATCATAATGAACCTTGGGAATTGTAAAATGATTCATTCCCATTCAATACAAAACTAAACCATTTGTAGTCCTTACATGTTCCATTAACTGTAATATGGTCCTCTTCAGCAAGGAAGTCACTGAACAGATGAGATTTGCTGATCCAGCATGTAATTCGCAGCACAGCGCAAGAAATCCAGACAAATGAGTGCCTGTTGGAGTCTTTGAAACTAAGGCATGACTTATAGATGGCCTAGTAGGATGGCCTTACACTTCAAAAAATACGATCTAATAGATTCAAAATCAGCAGATTCAAGCAATTTGACATGTATTATTTTTTTCAGTTTCAAGATTATTCCATAGCAGAAATAAAATACCACTACCATTCTTTCTAAAAAACTGAGGCAAATAAACCTTCTTCTCTTTTTAGTTAATTAACTTATATTGCACAATTTTCAAATTCCTGCTTTAAATATCAAAATGTTGACACCAATCACCTTGAACAAGTTTGAGAGATACATGTTTCTTTCAGGCTGCCTATCTTAATTACATCTATCTTCATAAAATTAGAATCATAAATTTGTACCATTAGCAAATTCTTAATTTTAATGGAGCACGAGTGTCAGATGGATACTTTAGATATTCATAACACTGCTAAAAGTGGATCTTGCTAACCAAATGTAAGTTGAGATTAATAAAAAATACATTATTCTGTCACAATTATGGAGTCAATAAGTGCCTTCTTTCTATTTTTCAACATGCTTTGATTGTAGGCATTGAGAAAATTAAAATGTCAGTGTTAGGCTTACTTATAGTCCTACGTAAATACTTTATTTCCCAAAGACTTCTACTTTTTCTTAAAAATACAACACGATAATCCTATCACTAATCTTTTTTTCTCAGATCACTTTCCTGATCAAAATATAATTCAGTGAAAAAATAGATCTTATTTCCTCAAAGCTACTTTTAAATTAGTCTCAATTCAAAACTCGTAAGAAAGTATATGTTAAAAGGCTTCTGCTACATCGTCAGACGCTTGGGAGAATTGGTCTTGGACCTGTAACCTCTATCAAGACCTATCCTGGCAAGAGAGATCCAACATATTTCTTCATTTCAGAGATTCTTTTCTCCTGTTGGGTAGTGAACAGACTCACACAAGTAGCTTCTGAATTATTTCAACACTGTATGCATGAGTTGCACCACAATCAGGTATAAATAATGCATATAAAAAAATCACTTCATGGGATTCAGATGTCTCAGAATCTCCTTCGTACAAAGAGCTTAGACATTGAAATAAATACCTTTTCTTATTTATTGCTGCTAGCAGATGGGGGTTTAGGTGTAATCAACTGAGAAAGGTGAGAGTCAAAGTAAAATCTATAACACCAAACTTACATGGCCACAAAATACATGTCTTCACCAGATTTAAATTTGAGAGTTTTCAATACTAAGAATAGCAGAGATGTTCATGCACAAAGTAATTTCACTCAGTCAACCATTATTATGAAATCTTACATGTATTTTAGAGCATTACTTTTTTTCAACCACTACTGCAAAATAATCTA
The DNA here is from genome assembly GCF_964273445.1 of Streptopelia decaocto. NCBI lineage: Eukaryota > Metazoa > Chordata > Aves > Columbiformes > Columbidae > Streptopelia > Streptopelia decaocto. Next base: position 33,072,518 of record NC_138657.1, read on the forward strand.
TCAGACCATCATTTAGATTTATTTTTTTTCCAGACATCTATTTCCATGTTTTTAGATAAGGAAGGTTCTAAAAGTAAAAGAAAGCCATAAGTTATAAATGAACAGAACAGAGTTTACTGTAGTTTTCTTATGAATGTTCAGAAGTCTGTCTCAAGATCTGTGGATTCAGAGAAATACTGCTTTTCTTGGAGATAAGTGCTATGCAGTTTGAAATGCCATTTTGTGGTATGTAGAATTTTCCAGGGATACTTATGAATATGAATGCCTATGAATTTGAAATAGTCTACATCCAGGATAATTTGTTTGTATGAATTTAACACTAAATTCAAAGACCCAGATGCCACACTGGTTTACAAATATCAGAACACCCCCACACTGGCTTGCTTACACCAATGCGTTCAAGCGTCTCAAATGGGGTATAAGGCTGTTTTGAACTGAAAATGTGAGATCAACTTAATAATGTGCTTAAATGTGCATGTAATCCCATATATTTAAGAGTTACAAGTCTAATTCCACACCAAAGATGGCTGTGTTTGCCAGAGAATTATCAGCATTTGCATATCTGTCAAAAAAGAATTGTAGGTGCAGAAGTAAAGAAGCATCCCTTGTTTCCCAAAGGAACCTCCACCCTGAGAGACCTCTTAGCTTTCCCTTGGGATTTTGACATTGAAGAAAGGCCAACATTGAACCAACAGTCAAAATAAATTAGCAGTATAATATGAGGTAAAGTAGACCTTAAAAATTACTTTCTTAAATTGCCTGTGGGTTAGCAAAAAATGAAGTAATTCAGTTTCTAGATTTTTAATATAGAAATGAACGTGAGCACTGTTATTCAGCTATGTTATATTTGTTTCATATCAGTATAAGCATTCTATGAAAAAATGGGGAAATATTTTAATAATCTTATTATTTGAAGTTAAATAAATCACCTTGGCTTTTAATTTATCTGTTTTTGAAGTTGATTGTACAGCAAGTACACTGGGCCAAGTGGTAATCTTTAATTTTATGTATCTCTCAATATATAGAAACTGGATCTTTTAAGGACAGCTTTACAAAGAAGTTTAACCTATCACTCAGATCTTGCTGATCAGTAACCCCATTCCCATCCTCAGATATTCATCAGTCTTACCCACCTCAACAACAACAACAACAACAACAACAACAACAAACAAACAAAAAACCCGCAAGAGGCTAACTAATGTCTTTATGTGTTGGGTTTCTATATTTCATCCTTATTTTCAGTTAGTTCTTTCTTAATTTAGTGTTAAAAACTATCAGCTCTTTTTACAAGAAACTCTTGATGGACACAACCACCGTACATCGTGGCAGCACAGTGCATATGAAACTGCATTTAAGCAATTCAGAAAAAAAAATATGCCAGTTGATAGAAAACAAATTTATTTAGAAATAAATATATTTTCTGTAATAAATGAATATATTTAATTTGAATGAGGATATAAGATGTATAGACCCATCCTTTCTAGAATTACAAGAGCTAAAATGAAGGTATCAGAATAATATTCAATTACTCAAAGATTGCTGCTGAAGTTTCTGAGAAATTCAGATAACATATTTGGTCATGAGCTACATTGTACCTGCACAAGTGCAAAAAGAAATTTTAAAAGTTATCTTACCTTTTATGGTATCTATAACAAAAGACAGGTAGAAACACTGGTTGTTTGGAGAAGCCATACAGCCTCTATACCTAGAGGTTTTCAAGCCCATCTAAATGAAACTCTGAGCAACCTGGTGAGAGATCATGCCTTATCTTTTTGTGTGCAAGAAGTTGTACCACAGATTTCCTGAGGTCCTTCTCAGCCTGAAGTGTCCTAAAATTATATTCCTACCATGTGGACAAAGTAGATGAAAAATATAAAGAAAATCACTTTTCCTAAAACCTTGAAGAACAGGTTCAAAATTCAGTATCTGCAGATAGAACTTCAATTTTTATTAAACAAGGTAACAAAACAGGTTCTGATTTTTTTCCCTTTTTTTTTTTTCCCTCCTTGTTAATTTGCTTCATTACACGAAATTCTATGTAATTATAACTGTCCATCTGCCTGTTAAGTCTTATTCATTTCTTAATACAATGAAATCACAAAAATTAAATAGACCCAAAGAGCTAAAATAATGGTTTTCTTGTTTATTATTATTATTTTTAATTTCCATTTTAGGTGATACTTTTAAAAATGGTTAGAATCATTAAATGGCCTTTATAATTTCTCAATATCTGTTTAATATATTAACCTACTCTACCAAAAGGACAACCAAATGAAGTACAGATACTAGTTTAGTCACCAGTCATCCTACCCTGAATTCTAACTAAGAAGTTCCAGTTTTCTTTAGAAACTGACTAAAAGGCATGAGTGTGAAACAAGGCTAACATAAATTATTTAAGTGAAGGGTTCTTTACTACTTATTGAAAAAAAAAAATAGGTTCTTTAAATCCCTATGTTTAAGTCAAGTCATGTGGGCTACAAGACAAAGCATAGTGAAATCAGTAGTGATATTTTCAAATAAAATTTGAAAATACAGGAACATCGTGTGATCACAAAGTAAGATCTAAAAAGAAGGTTAACTAGCAGGGTAATTGATACATACAATTTAATGAGAAAAACTGCAAATTTTGTGAAGGAAAAGTAACACGAATCTTAAATAAGTTCGTATCCTAGTGGGACTTTAACTATGAAAACATTAAGAAGTATTTAGTACATTTCATTTTGTGATCATGTCACTACATTTCATTTCCTTCTGTTAAACCACGTTTTCCACAATTATAGAAAGAATAATAACATATTTCATAAAAAGACACTGAATATACTATTTACATAAAAAAGATGGGTCAATAACTTGGTTCAAAAGAGCCAGATATTACCAACAATTATTCAAACCAAGCATAAATTACAAAATAGTGGATTATACAGCTGCAAACCACATTAATTTTCCTAAAAATAAATCTAATTTCATACAATTTATTTCTCTCCACTTGCCAACTAAAACAGCTGATACATATCTTGTCCCAGTTTTCCTGGCTAGTGCTGTCTACCAAAAGATATTTTTTCTTTATGGACCACAGCATTATCTCTTCTCAAGATAATCTGTCAACTAAGAAGATTTTATTGTGTTCTGGATGTGCTGTGAAATGTGCAGTGGAGGTGGAACAGGCATCCTCAGGCTATATTTCTGAAGACTGCCATCTTAAGGAAACTGCAGAAGCCAGCCAGTGTCCTCAAAGCACTTTTAGCACAGATGAACAACGTAACTACAATTTGAGAAAAGTACACATTTATAAGCAAAATGCAAAATATTCACATAGATGACATGAAACATTATGCATTGACACAGAGGGAATAAAAAAAAAAAAAAAGGAGAAAAAGAATACTTCTACTTCTTCTCATCCTTCCTAACAGTAGACAGACTTTAATCCTGATACTGTAAAAGTCATTTGGGTTCAATTCTCCCTTTTCTCCTCAAACACATAGTTCGTTAAACCATTTTTAGATCTCTCTCTTGCCAAATCCACATCTGGCACCTAAGCTTGATGGTCTTAAAGACACCGAGGGAGCCAAAATAGTTGTCAAATACTTCATCCAAAGGTAGGGTGGGAGTCCTCTATTCCAATTTACATCTGGTCTAATTCTCTAAACTTCTTTTACAGTCAATAAAGGAAAAGAGCTGCTGGAAGGCTGCAATTCATCTTATCCTAAAGTAGACATCCAAAAAAAGGTTACATGAGTCACGATGCAAAAGCACTTATTTCACAATAGAATTATAAAGAGGACCCCAATTAGTAGCTTGGGTGTGTATGCTAACATTATAAGTATCTAAAGATAAATAAGAAATTTCCATATTGGCTTAACTAAAACCATTACCTCCCTCTGAAGTATGCATATTGTTACTTGGTGTTGTTTAGATCCCTTATACAAACCTCATCTTGCATATGAACACATAACTTAGTGCTCACTGAATCACATACTAGGATTTATTCAAACAACTTATTACTGATTCTCATGTCAGCCCAAACAAAAACGTAACCACTGTCTCTCAGACAGTGACTTTGGGATTTCCTGTTGAATTTTCAATAAAACTGAATATTATAAGAGAATGTGTGATGACAGAAAAATAGAACACTTGAACAGGATAAAAACCAGCAATTCTAAAATTGTTGAAGTATTTGAAATCTTCGCATATAACATCTTTCTAAGCAAATTAAGGAAACATCCAAAATGCAATCTCTATGTTGCAAAGCTGTTTGGAAATGGTAATCAGAAAATACTTCTGAATGTTTTATCGGAGAAGTGAAAATCTATAAGGAGAAGACCATGTTGTTTCTCTGAGTCTATTAGGATGCAGACTAGAATACATGCACGGCATTTTTGTAGGCACTATGCTGAAGGAACCTGTCAGTTAAATGGAAAGCAAGGTTTGAGTTTGCAAGAACCATAACAAAGGAGCATTGAACACAATTCCATTTTCTTGTGGAAAAAACAAACACCTCCTCACACACACAATTCAATAGGTTCATGTGTGAGATTTAAGCAGGAAAAAAAAATCAGCTGCAGAAATAGAGGGTCAGAATGACTGCATAGACAGTATGGGTGCAGAAAAGGGTCCAGAAAGCTAGAATGGGTCACAAGAGTGAATGAATTAACAGGATCTTCCTGATACGAATAGCAAATGGACAGGGCAATATAGTCAGAAAGATAGGTTCCAAAATGCATGAGTATAAACTTTGCTCAGCAATCTCTCAAGAGCCTTTGTGGAATTTTCCATCTTGATGCTTCAAAGAAATATATGATACATGGAGTCAGCAAAAGAGAACACAATCAGCTACCTATCAAGAAAGACTAAAGAGATTAGGGTTTCTGAATTAAGAAAAACCTTGATTTATCAGCTAGACTCTTACGAAGTAGAAGGAGGTAATTTCTTTCACATTTTTTCATGTTATTCTAAGTAATAGACTCAAATTATAACAGGTGAAATTTGGGTTTAACATTAGGGAACTTTTCTAATGTTAACTGCAGTTTCATTAAAAGAGATCCCACACTTCTGTCAGTTACCCCGGCAGTTGTCCGTACCAAAACATGTAATCACAGAAATAACAAAGGGCACATTTTGTATAATTACATGAACTTCATACCACTGCACATTTTTCCTGTATATAATATATAGATTTTTTGGTTTATGCATTTGCCTGATACGGAACAATTCTGATCATTCACTATCGAAAAGCAGTTCCAATCCTGAAAATAAAGTCATACTGTAACTTAGTAACTTAGTAACTTAGTCTAACTTGTGGTGCTTCTGCTCATTATGGTTTTGTAGTAGTTAAGGGATTTCAAAATTTAACCTGGAAGTAGTCCTTTTTTGGCCTTCATCTCTACTACGCACATTAACTTTGTCTTAAACTGCCTTATTTTAGGTGAAAACAGAAGGCAATAGTGTAAAATGTTTATTTAGATTGCCTTTTCCAAGCTACTGCTTTACAGATGTCCAGTGGTCAACCTTGCCTTATCCTCAAGACTCACTTGTGTAACAAGTGACATTTGCTAACTTGAACAAATGTTATGTTCTGAACGACGATGACTTAAACTTGCTTTTAGTAGAAGGAAGGAGGAGTTGGCAGTGTAAGAGAAGGTAATAAAATGTTTTATTCTTTAGCTTCTTACTAGACGTGGCTACCAATGAGATTTAATTTCAGGCACTTATGATGTTAGATTTACATCATTTTGTGAGGACAAAAGTCTCTTTCATTCTAGTTAAACTCACTCTATTACCTATTTTCAATACTACGAAAAATAACCTGTCTATTTAACAAGACTCTGAAGAGGCATTCTACTTAAATTTAATTCCCAGAGGGCCTACAGTATCAAACTCATAGATAGGTTCCCACCTCTTATGGATTTACATCTCACTAAATTCAGTTCTAAAGACTTATTTAAAATCCATTTTTTTTCTAACATATTTTGCCTGTGACACCTAAATTCCATGATTTTCATTTTTTTATAATAATTACTTTATTCGAAGTGGTAGCATGCTTAGGGAAGCATTATCTTTTCTTTCATGCTGCTGAATCCCTACTGTTTGAAGCAATCCATATATATATGTGGTAGTTTCAAAAATGACACTTCAGTGCTAGAAAAATGTTGATTCACAGGCACCAAAACAACATTTACAAAACTATCACATTCTCAAAGGCATTAACTAATGTTACTTTACACAGTCTACTTAAAAGATACAGAAGAAACAGCAAAACTGCAACTCTGAGTTTATCAAGCAGGATTACAAGAAAAAAAAAGGAATGTGGTTAATTTAAAAAAGGAAAACAATAAAACAGAGTAACAACAAAAAGACAATTAATGGATCTGAACAGAATAATTTTTCTCTTAATGAACAATTTACCCATTTACCAATTAAGAGTGTATATTTTTGATGTATGCTGCATAATATAACAACTGTTTCAACTTTCCTAGTCAAAACCACTTGGCAAAAGGTGGACTTACAGAGATGTATAATAATTTTCAGCAACTAAGAATTGTGTTTTATGTATCTTACCATGTTTAAAGAAGACACTATGCTACTCCTGAAATAAATGGAAAAACATCCTGCTGTCCACCTTGCCAACAAAGTCAAGTGTCTGTCTCAGGGCATTTGCGTTGTAGAGATGTGTGATCTTGCATGTGTATAGATTTAGTAGCAGTCACACTTCTTTTAATCTGTTTTTCTGTTAGTGAATTTTCCCTTTTCAGTGTCAGTGTTCTCCAGTTTGGCCACTATCAGGCTGTGTGTGATGTTCTGTTCTCGAATCTTTCCGATTTCACATCCCGTGAAATGTATTGAACTGAGCCTAATTATCCATATGGTATACAAAACATACTACAGTCTAGAATTGGATTTTTTTTCACCCCAATTTACAATTCACAGCATTTTAAACTTATGATTGACATAGATATCAAAATTTCTAAAGTATTATCTGCTACTTAGAATAGAAATAAACAAATTTTCTTTTTCCTACTTAGGGCTGCAGGTTCAGAGGCTTATCCAGTGTTCATCAAATTCTGTAAACAGGATGAAAATGGCATGTTATGCAATGGTTCCCTGTACATTAAACCACTTGATTACCTAGAAGCTCAAGTACTAATTTTGTCTACCAAACATGCATACTAAACTATCTGTCATTTGTTCCCACAATACAAAACAATTCTTTAGCACTAAGGAGAAAAAGTATAGGTATTAGTCAAGCATTTTACTTCTTCAGCAGTAGGCTAAGAAAAACATGTGATACCATCCAAGCTTTGTTCTCCAATACTGTCCACAGCTTACAGTAATAATGTATTTCTAATACACATGCTGTGAACTGCAGCACTTTAAAAATTCATTGTGCATAACACCATGGTAAGTTTCCATGCTATACTTAAATATTTTGTTAATCAATCTCATTCAAGAACCATTTCAACCAAATCTTATAGTTCTACATTTTATCACATTCTGGTATTTATCAAATAGGCATGACAGAATAGGCAGATAGAATTTACTACTCGTGGTACAAAGAGTAATATTACACATGCCTTTTATTGTTGGTTTTGATATTGTTATTGAGAGCGGCAAAAGATCTGGGAGAGGAAAAAGCATTTCCACATTTACTTTTTTATTCACATTTATTTGGAGTCTGGTTTAGAACTTTTTAAAAAAAGATTAATTTTAATTATTTATGGCTGCTCTACCCATTTGTGGTTGTGCCAAAACTGAGCAAGGTTTTATACAGACCTTGAACAGACTTTTTTCATTTCTGCAGTCTGCACCTTGATATATCCCTAGTAAACAGTCTCATCCCCACTTGACCTTTATTTTGTTGGGCAGTGCTAAACTGAATTCAAACGCTGAAAAAAAGTCTAACTGCTTGAACCAGAAATACAAACTCTGTCTCTACTAGACTAAGAGTGTTCCTATAAATGAGGACAACCAACAACAACATCCTCATCATTAATCATATGTCCAAAATTAAGATTATTAGTTTCAGTTAATTTACTTAGTGAGTTCAGTTTAGGTAGTTACGTAAACAGTCAGTGTAACAGACAGTAGTTGTATTTAAAGGGCAAACTGTAAGCCATACTATTCTACTATACTACTTTCAGGAGCTACTTCCTCAAAATATTGTATTTTTCTCTGTATGTATAGATATGTATTCAGTTAGCAGTTAGTTGGTTAGAAAGAAAACAAAGTTTTGACTAGAGTCTTTGAGTTCCATAGGAAAAAAATAGATAATTTGTAATCTGTAAACATATTTAATATATATAATAAAATGATTACTTATACATTCTACAACTGCTTAGATTTATTTTCTTCCTGAAACCTTTGCTTACCTCATACCCACTCACCTAAGGGACTAAAACACATAAATCCAAACATCTGACTCATTTGTACATGTAAACCAAACAACAGCAGGATTTGCATGTCTTAATATTTTGGTACTTATGAGTTGAGAAAAAGTTGCAAGTGTCCAAGGAAGTAATGGAAAAACCTTCTATTAACTTCGATCCATTTTGAAATACTCATGCTTAACTACATAAAATGGAAGCTATGGTTCTTTGCCTGATAAAATGAAAATGCTCACTTCTCTCTCTCTAGAAGGAACAAATAGTATTTCTGAAAGATAGTACATAGTTCAGATATTTTGCCCATCTTTCACGGCTGATTATTATGCATTTTTCACTTCTCCTCTCTTTCTCAAAAGCCATTAAAAATTAGGATTCATATGAACATCATGGGTAACAGAAAAGTCGTTCCCTTAGCAACAGAAGCAATGTGAAAACTCTTCATAGTCAAGATTCAGTTATTATTTGAGAGTCAGATGTTTTGGACAATGCATATTAATTGATATCTGGTCTGGCAGATGTTCCTCTGCAGTAGTGTGTCACCTAAACAAATAACTATGGCCAGATTCATGTTAGCATTAGAAGTTTTGAGGCTCTATGAAAGCATTTTATACATGACACTTCTACTCCTTGGTAAGTGCAGAATATAAACATATTAAGAGGTTTCTTCAGGTCACTTAATAAGAACAACCTTTAATAAGAAAGTTTTCACCTTTACTTTGTTTCATGTCCTGGGGTGAAAAAGTAGAAAGGGAACAATTTTCTTGGCATCCCTCACCATACATGTCTGTAACTTGATATCTCTCCTGTAGGGACTACTTAGTTTGAAATAAAGAAAAAAATATAGAATATGAATTTTGAACTTAAGTCTTCTTTTCTTGTTTTGGAAAAGAAAGAGTATGTTTTTGTTACTCAAATGAACATTGATAGAACAACTACAGCTTTCCTGCTTCCAGTTTAAGGTAGCATTATTATAATATATCTCAGAAATATGTGGTACCATTTAATTTAATTTAATTCCATTTAATTCCTACAGACTCACAAGTTCTCAGTGGTACCAACTGGATCACAGGTTTCTTTCCCTACTAGTACCGTGTTACCATGCATCCTCTTCAAAGGAGACATTCTGATCCAAGGGAGGCAGCAGTGATCTCTGTGCAACACAGAAACTTCAGTCTGACTTTCTGCTTACATGGATATCCAGAATATTTACATTTTTATTCTTATAGTTTTCATTTGCTATTCAGACTCATTCTATGCTTTATATGCCCATTTGGAAGAATTTCTCTTACATGTTTGATTTTCCCTCTAGGCTACTGATTTGTTTTTCATTACTGGAGACTTGCTTATAAAACTTATCTCAGCTGCAACTGCTTCCTATCTTTCCTCCAAAGACACTGCAGTCTGCGGTTTTATCACCTCTGAGCAGCATCTTGGCATCTGTTTTGCACCAGAACGTGCTGGCTTGTTATGATCCCAGTAAGAAAGGCACTCAGAGTCTGTAAAGTATCAATTCAAATACTCTTTATTAAATATAACAATACACAGAAAGAGAGGATAGTATAGGTAATCTTGCATCTCTCAGATGTTATGACTCTAGAGGTGTGCAACATAAATTGTGCCTCTGATCAGGACACAGCACACAGTGCAATTTCTGTCTGTGCTAGAGTCCATCATTGTTGGTCACTTTTTAAGTACCACCTGCTAAAAGCACAGGATCAGGTAACTCCAAAATGCTGAAAATCTATCAGGAAAGGCAAAAAGGCAGCTTGGCTGAACAGGGATCTTCTTCTTGAAATATGGTGAAGAAATAAATTGCATAATCAGTGGAAGCAAGGTCAAGTGTCATGAAAGAACTACAGAGATGCTCCTCGCCACTGTAGGGAGGAAATTCACACGGCCAAAAATCGATTAGAATTGAAGCTGGCTAGTACTGTGAAGGACAACAAAAAAGACTTTCTAAAATATGTTAATGACAAAAGGCAAAAAAGAAATAACATTGTCCCATTACTTGATGAGCATGGTCACCTCATTAACAGGGACACAGGCAAAGATGAGACGTTTAGTGCTTTGGTCTTCAATGCTGAAGATGGACTTGAGGGTCCCCATAACCCTGGGTTAGAGAACCATGGCTGCATGAACAATAAAATCGCAATAAATCTGGAAATGGTAAGGCATTTGCTACTTCACCTAGATGCTTACAAGTTGATGGGGCCTGATGGAATTCATCCAAGGGTGCTTAAAGAGCTGGCTGATGTCATAGTGAGACCTCTGTATTTTCCGTGCTCCTCAGAATCTGGAGCGGTCTCAGTTGACTAGAAGCTGGCAAACGTTGTCCCAATCTACAAGAAGGGCAACAGGAATGACCCTGGTAATTACAGGTCTGTCAGCCTCAGTTCTGTGCCTGGCAAAATCATGGAGAAGATTATCCTGGGAGTTATCGAAAAACATCTGAATAACAATGCAGTCATTGGTCTCAGCCAGCACAGGTTCATGAGGTTAAGTCCTGCTTGTCAAACTTAATTTTTTCCTACAACAAGGTTACCCACCAACTTGACCAAGGCAAGCCTGTTGATGTGATCTTCTTGGATTTCAGCAAAGCTTTTGATACTGTCTCTCACACTATGCTCCTGGACAAGCTGACCAGCATACCGTTGGATAAACACACAATGCAGTGGGTGAGCAATTGGCTGACAGGACAGGCTCTTTAAAGGGTTATAGTAAATGGTGTTATGTCGGGCTGGTGACCAGTCACTAGTGGAGTTCTGCAGGGATCCATCTTAGGGCCAGCACTCTTCAATGTCTTCATAAATGACTTAGACATAGGACCTAATACCAAAGTAAGTTTACTGATGACATAAAATTGGGTGGAACCGTTGAAACTCTCAAGGACAGAAAGGGCCTTCAGGGGGATCAGGACAAGTTGGAGAACTGGGCAATAATGAACCACACGAAGTTTAACAAGGGCAAGTGCCTCATTTTGCACCTGGGACATTGCAAACCTGATTATACATTCAGATTGGGGAATGATATGCTGGAGAGCAGCTCTACAGAGAGGGACCTGGTGGTTCTGGTCAACAGCAAGTTGAACATGAGCCAGCAGTGGGCCCCTGGCAGCCAAGAGAGCCAACCATGTCCTGGGGTGCATCAAGCACAGCATTGCCACGTGGGTGAGGGAGGTGATTGTCCCGCTCTGCTCTGCACTGGTATGACCTCACCTGGAGCACTGTGTGTAGTTCTGGATGACACAATTTAAAAAAGATATAAAGCTGCTGGGGAGTGTCCAGAAGAGGGCTACAAAGTTGATGAAGGGTTTAGAGAGGAAACTGTATGTAGAGCAGCTAAATCACTTGATTTGCTCAGCCTTGAGGAGTCTGAGGGGAGATGTCATCATGGTGTACAGCTTCCTTACGGGGGGAGGAGGAGGGGCAGGTGCTGATCTTTTCTTTCTGACCACCAATGACAGAACTGAGGGAATGGCAGGAAGATGTGCCAGGGGAGGTTTAGGCTGGACATTTGGAAAAAGTTCTTCACCCAGAGGGTGGTGGAGCACTGGAACAGACTCCCCAGGTAGGTAGTCATGGCCCCAAGCATGTCAGTATTCAAGAGGAGACTGGACAACACCCTCAGACACATGGCGTGAACTGTGGGGTTGTTATATGCAAGGACAGGAGTTGGACTTTATGATCCTTGTGGGTCCCTTACAACTCAGGACATTCTATGATTCTATAATTCTATGTGGTAGAGTACCCTGTTTTGATTTTTCACTAAAAATAAAAAAAAACCCACTTTATTCATGATTTCCACTGTCAAACATGGAAAATTTTAACACAGAACCTCTGGCTGAACTTTTTAATAAAGGCCTCACTGGTGGCATAATCACTGGTGCCACATGAGAGCTGTCTGCCAGCTCATCTGTTGCCACCAGCTGGCTGAGTTTTCCTTGCAGCCACAATTTCTGTGCAGCACAATACATTCTGAAGGTCACACCAGACATGCAGGACAACACAGCACAGACCTGTACCTCTGCAGATTAGTTGTTGTGTGGTCTTCTGCTCAAGATCACCATGGCATCTTCCTCCTTTGTCAGTTGGTTGTAATCTTGTATCTCATCAGAAAGGCACACTTGGTTTGGTCATTAAGAATCAAAGACAGATTTTTGTTTTAGAAATATTAAATTTTTTGAAAATACAAGTTCTGACGGACTTTTTACATCCAGGATGGAAATGTCAATCAAAGTGGAAACAGAAGAATCATTAGTCTTAAGAGAAATAGGTGATTGTAAACCAAGTGCAAAGAGCTGAAATTCTGGCCAGATTGTTACAAAAATTAATAAAAATATTTCCTTTTCAACTCCTGTGGCTACATTTATTTTTTTACATTCACAATGAAAGCTCCACTGCATAATATAACTCACCAAAAAAAAAAAACCCCATACAATATACGTTGGTATTTTTGCTAGTTTGAGACAAAATTACAGATTCAAAGAGATTGTAGAAGTGAAATATTTTCAGATTTTTTTCATACCTCCATTATTACAATGAAGTTCATAGTAAAACTCTAGATGAACTCCTGAGTTAATTTTCTTTTTTTCCAAGTAGACTAATAAAACAGTACTCCATACTAATCTTACCCTATCACAAATAGCTATCTAAACCATTACTCAGTGTCACCAAGAACAAGACAAGTAAATTTTTTTTAAGTTATCAGCTGAAACAGATGAATCTAATGGGTCCACGAAGTCTCAAAAATCAGGTGATATCAAATGTAATTGCTTTGAAGTATTAACATCTTCCACTTATCTTTCTATTAAACAATTCCAATTTACAATGCAAATGCTGTTATGCCATCTCTTCAAACACAGATACATTACACCATTTCTGGTTTAATATTCTAACTATCTGGAAGAAGAGATAGGATGCTGCTGTCAAGAGAAAGGATGTGGTGTTAATTTATGAGATTATATAAGTTATTGATGGTTTTTCTCCTCATAAAAAGGCACCAAACTTCTCAACTTAATACAATTAACACTAGAAAGCATGGAAACACAAATAAACAAAATAGTTTATTAGTAAATGTATTTAATATAAGACTTTACAAAATGTTATCCCTCATGTTACTGAATGGAAAATTAGAGAGAGAAGTTAATGTGAGTGGTTTGAAAATGCAGGATAAGATAATTAAAAATGGGTCAGTGCTCAGGAGATGCAGGCTCTCTAAACTGGCTCTCCAAACTACTTCCCTTACATAGAGACAGGATTGTTAGAAAAAAATTCCTGAATTTAAGAAACATGATACCCTACCCTGTGTAGATGTTTAGAGTTCTAACTGTTCCTTTATGCTGTGAGTTACTTTAGATAACCTCAGGTACAGTAAAAAGGGAAGACTTTTTAAAAATTTCTTTCCAGCTACCCCTCAGATTACCTTTGCAATTATATAAATGCAACAAGACCACTAGATATTGGAGAGACAAAAACTTATCATGGGATGGCTTGATAGAAGGGTTTACTTCTGAAGAATTAATCAATCTCAGAAAATATTAAAAAATATATACGGAGAAGAGAATTCATTGATTTATGGGATGAGTTCATCTCCATTGTGACTGGTGAAAAACTAGCAGAGTGACTAAGTCTGTTTTTTTATTAAGATGATTCATAACTCCTTCTATAATTTGCATAGAAATAAGTGATGATTAGGATCTTGTTTGAGATTCATGTTAGGAAATTAGCAGCTTTGTCAATTATCCTGTTATGAATTTCTTAGTTTTCTATAAGCATTCTCATGAGATGGCAACAGATTTCTTTCAATACAAGAGTCTTTACCAATGGCATGCCAGTCTGGAGGTGTTAGTAATGTCTCCTCCTATTTAATAGTGTATCAATGTTTTGGTCTTAAAGAACCGTATTGTAGCAGTCAAGGAATAGTCATGTTACTTAGCTGGTGAGGAAATTTTCTTACTTGTTAGCCTGATAAAATCACCCTCTAAATATTCCCTTCTGATCAACTTATGTAAAGAAGTACTTAAATTATCTGTCTGTATGAAGTCCCTTCTATTGAAAGATGGTTAAATTATATGTAATGATCAACGTGAAGTGAGTTGTCTTACACAGACTATTAAATAAAAATAAGAGAGCTACTGAGTGCCACACAGAAAACACCTTAGTTTGTCAAAAACATTAAATATCTGTTGAATTCAACGTACAAAATTGTTAACAAGAGCAGGGTCTATTAGATATTCCTGATAGATTTCCCCACAATCATTTTGGGGAAAATTTGACATATTCAATATAAAAATAAAATAAAGTCCCAGGATTGTTGCCAGGTAATGAAAGAAAATGAGTTACATATATCATAAAAGACAACAGAATATAACAGACTATTCCTGAAAGAACCAAGCCTTATGAATTATTGTACACAGTCACTAAGCAAATATTTGTAGTGGGTTGAATTTGGCTGGCTGCTGACCCCCATTCATCTTCTTTCTCAGTCCCTTTCCTCAACAGGACAGTCAGACAAAATAAGATGGGAAAGCTCCTGGGTCAAGATAAAGACAGGGAAATCACTTACCTTTTACTGTCACAGGCAAAATAGACTTGGCATTGGCAAAATTGTTTTCATTTATTGCCAGTGTAAAAATAAAGTTGAATGGTGAGAAAAAAAGACAACCGCTCTAACATGGGTCCTTTCCACAGAATGCCCCTTCCCTCAGGGCATGTTCACCAGCTGCAACATGGAGTCCTCCATGGGTTGAAGTGTCTGCTCGGGAATGGTCCTCTTTAGAGGCTGAAGAGGGACATCTGTTTCACCTTGGTCTTCTCCATGCACTGCAGGGGCATTTCTGCTCTGGTGTCTGGAGCATGGCCTACTCCTCCTTCTCTGACATTGGTGTCGGTAGGGTTATTTATCTCAAATTTTTTCTCATTCCTCTGTTCTCACAACTCCTTCACAATATTTTTTATGCTTTCTTAAATATGTTTTCCCAGAGTGTTATCAACTTTGCAGTTGAGCTTAGCTGTGTCTTGGGGTGGGTCCTCTCCTGAGCCAGCAGGGTCTCTGTCCAACATGAAACAACCCCTGGTCTTTTCTCACAGAGGCCATCCCTGCAGCTCTCTCTACCCCCTGCTACCAAAACTTTGTCATGTAAACCCAATATAATTTTATGAATAGAAAACATTTTTTTAATTTTACTTTAAATTTTAATGGATGTTACTTTCTTTAAAACTTACCAAAAAGGTCTGTGGCCTAGATGACAGATTCATCAACTTTTGCAACAAACCCTTTTTTTTTCTTTTATGTGATTAAAATATTTCTCTCATTTTCAGACCTTACTTTAAGACTAGTATTTCTCATCTTAATTCTCATTAACTACTAGGGTTTCATCATACATCTTTTAACATTGCATAGTGGCATGCCAATCACTCAGAATAGAGAAACCACACTTTTCTGCTTGATAGATACAATCTAAATTCACCTCAGCTTTTGATTATCTTATCTGTTTGTCTCTTTATTCAAATTTCTATAAATCTCATTGCATTTCCTAGATATTTTAATGGAGAACCCCCAAATTTTTGCATAACTGATTTTCTTACTGATGTGCACACACAAACCAAAAGAAGTAAGCAGAGTGGGAAGATACATAAAATAAAACCAGAATCAACCACGGTTACCCTTCTACTGCAAAAGAACAAAATTCCTTTCAAGCCAGAATCACATAATGATTGAGATTGGAAGGGACATCTGGATGTCATCTGGTCAAACATGCCTTCTCAAACAGGCTCACCTGCAGTATATTTCCCAGAACCATGTCCAGATGGCTTTTTAACATCTCCAAGGATGGAGACTCCACAACCTCTCTGGGCAACTTGCTTCAGTGCTCAGTCATTCTCACAGTAAGAAAAAAAATTCCTGATGTTCAAGAGGAATGTTGCATGTTTCAGTTTGTGCACACTACCTCAGGTCCTGTCACTAGGCATCACTGAAGACAATCTGGTTCTGTCTTCTTTATAGCCTTCCTTCAGGCATTTGTACACATGGATGACATCCTTCCCCAGACCTCTCCTTCAGGTTGAAACATCTCAGGTCTCTCAGCCTTTCCTTCCATGGGAGGTGTACAAATCCCTTAATAATCTTAGTGCCCCTTGACTGAATTCCCTTTACTAGCTCCTTCAGTGTCTTGTACCAGGGAGCCCCAAACTAAACACAATACTCTGGGGATCTTTTCCTTGACCTGCTGGAAACACACCTAATGGAGCGAAGGATATTTTAGCCTTCTTTGCTGCAAGGGCCATCAAGTTGGCCAACTTAGTGTCTACTAAAGCCTCCAAGTAATTTTCTGCTAAGCTGCTTTTCAGCTCAGTATACTGGTATACCAGTGCATGGGGTTATTCTTCTATAGGTGCAAGACTTTGCACTTCCCTGTGTTAAACTCCATGAAGTTCCTGTCACCTCATTTTCCTAGCTTCTCAAGGTCCCTCCCTTGGCCACTCCTCCTGATTTTGTATCATCAGAAAACTTGCTGAAGGTAAATTCTGCCCTACCATCCAGGTTATTAATGAAGATGTTGGAAAAAGTGTTGAACGCTGGGGTACATCACTGATTACCGGCCTCCAGCTAGGTTTCATGTTCATCATTCATGATCATCATTCTCTAAGTCCAACCATTCAGACAGTTTTCAAGCCACTTCTCTGCCTAATTATCCAGGCCATACTTCAACAAATTCTCTCTGAAGATTGGAGGCTAATATTCTGTTTTCAAAATAGGGTTACTATGCTGTTTTAGTTTTGGTCCATCAGTGGCTTTGAACATAAAGAGAGACAGAGACAACTGACACTGTCTTGGCCCTTTGTTCTTGTTGTTGAAGTGTATGCTATGGATAGCAGCCTCCATATTTTAAATGGTTCAGCAGTTTGTATTTTCTCTAATCAACCTTGTTGATGGTTTGTTTGTTTGTTTGTATTTACTGATATAATACACCAGATAGTCAGAAGCCAGAAAGTTAATCAGGACACACAGCTATGCCAACTGTCAGCAATCTATTGTACATTATTTTCAACAAAAGGTGTTTGTTCATACTTTTAGCTTCTAGAAGAAAAAACAGACAGTAGAATTAACATTACTAGTTTAAAGAAATATGAGAAGATAATCTAGTATTTTTCACTCCACTGTTATAAAAAATGGAAAGAATAAATCCTGACATTAGTTCTGTTATTGAATGAATTCCTCTAATGAGACTCTAATGCTTCATTAAAGAATGATAAAAAAATGAAAGGAAAAGTTCTTCTCTCTTTCTCTGCCTTGTTCCCCCACTTTTCACTTTTTAAAGTGAATCAGCTTGCCTAATGAACTAAAATCATTCAACAACCTCACCTTTTTCTTTACCAAAGTGTTCTTCTCTAGGTCTATAAACTGATTTTGAAAAGCATACCAATTATCCTAAGACCCACTTCTGCCTTCAGCTCCCCAGGGACTGCATTTGCTGTCTTGCACATAATGAAAGAGAAAAGAACTGCTGTTATGAAAGATGTTTGCTGGGGAGCAGACCTGCATCTCCCCTTTCTATAGGCTAGAAGATGTTGCTATCTCTGCAAGTGACAAAGGACAAATTCAATCACAGAAAGTGTGCCAGCACTTGTAAAAAAAAAAAAAAAAAAAAAAAGAAAAGAAAATAATAAAAAAAAAGTAGAAATAACCTAAGAAAAAGTATCTTTAAAACAAACACTGCACAGCAGGTAACCTATGCTCTCCTTCTGCCTTTTAGAGTTACCTTAACTCCTTTAGGAGCCCTTTGCACTTTGCTCAGATTATTTGCTGATGGTGTTATCTTTGGTAGTAGTAAATTTGTTGTTGGTCAGCCGCAGACACACAACATCAGACCTAATACTTGTACATTTTTAGAGATTTGTCAAAGTAATAAATGTCTTGAGTACTTTTCTGGACTCTTGCTTTAGCTCAGCTGAAGATACTGCCCTGTCTTCCCTCTGTCTTTTTTTGTTCCTATTCAGATTTGCATAGAAGCTTTGCAATCACTTTGCCAACATTCAATTTTTTGATGAAAAAGACAGAGAAAAGGAGGGTTAGTATACAAACTTTAGGTTTGGTATTCTGTGAAATAAGCGAAAATGGGCTTTGTGCTCTTCCCCATCTCCTCACTACAGTGGTTAAAGTTCTTAAAACTGAAGTGATCATCAGACTAAAACTTAAGCTCCTTATCTCTGTGTGTACACTGAAGAATACTATAAAATACTATCCAATAATATCTGAAGCAAGACATATTTCTAAAGAAGTTTGCTTTAATCAAGCAACCTGTCATCAAGTGAAGTTTTAAAACATATTCCATGGAAGGGTATGTGGAAGGAGAGTCAGGTCCTTTAAGGCTCTGTCCAAGGACCTTTTAAAACAAAAAGGGATAATAAATAAAGGAGGAAGCCATAAACAAGACACGGAGACACAAACCTGAACAACAAACGATAAGGGAGGCAGTAATGGACGTGGTCAGTTGTACTTAGTTTGATAATTAGTGGAACATGAGAATATTCATTTCAGGAGAGTTACCTGATTGAGGACCTTGTCAAAAGGGGTGGTAAGGAAAAGAGAGAAGCCATGAACAAAATACACAGAGAGATAAAGCTCTCAGGCAAACATAACAAAGAAAAAAAAGAAACTTAGTCAGTCACACTAACTGATGGGCTACCAAGGAACAGAATGTAAGAGAGATTTTACAGCTGACAGGGATGCAAACCTGAGTCCAGGATGTTAGAGGGCCAGCGGCACTGTGCAAACTGATGAAAGACTGTGGAGGACAAGGGGAGTGTGGAGGAACAAAGGGGAAGTAGGCAGAAATGGGTATAAAAGGAGCTGGTTGAATGTAGAATGCATCAGTCAGTTTACTTTTCTGACTGAGACACCTGCTTGCTGAAGTCCATCCTATCTTCTTATTAAATCCCTTTTCAACTATGTTTTTGTGTAATCTCAATCTATCCTGTGTCTGTGAGTGCAGCAAGGAATAAGTGATAGCTGCTTGGGAGGCTGATGTGAGGTGAGTGAGGGGCTCAGTGCCAGCAGCTGAAGCGGGACCATGAGTCATAACCCATATGCTTGGTGCCAGATACTGGAAGGGTGCAAGTGTCTGTACCATGCCCAAACTGTGTGTGTGAGGGTCTTCTGTGTGTGTAATTTACTTGCAAACCATAACCTGGACAGCTCTTAACACTATGTCTGTTGTGAAATATTCTATTTGTTCTCTGCCAGGAAGTCAGAACCTCAGCATTTTGTTATCACTTGATTTGTTCATGGTAACAAAACCGTTTTCCAAATAAGCATGACTTGTTGAGGGCTCCATTGCTTAGCATCATGTTTATAATTTTCTGAGCATGCCTCTCTTTGCATTAAGATCACAATTTGACTGTACTTGAGGTGACAGAAGTTACTTTACAAATCTGCTTTAATTATATTTTAATATAAAATGGCAAGAAATGTCAGGTGGATTGAATGAGGAGAGACACCACCTCTGTTATTATGTTTCACCCTTATGAACTGAAAGTCCAGGCAAATATAGTTTCCAGCATGGGTGAATATTGTGAGTTTTCTTTGTATTAGAGACTTTTATGACATGCTGGTACCAAACCAAACTGGTCTGTTTGCCAGCCCTGGTTCACACTTAAGCTCTTTGTTTCTGATCACTACAAAAATACCTGATTTTTGTTCTGCAAAAGAATTAGCACTTCTGCCTGAACCCAAAAGGGGTGGTTCAAAAAATGATAAATCCTAAAAACAATAATCTTAAATGTAAATATTATGGAAAATTCATTTCTAGGAGTATAATGAATATGACAGACACAGCACAGGAATAAACTTGAAATATGAATCATTAGACTGAAATCAAGGAAACTTTTCGATTTTTTAATCTTATTAGCTCCTCTACTCCAAATTCCATGTATGGTCTAAGAACACATATATTGTGAACAAGGCCATTCTTTAGGTTTAGGTGAAAAACCTATCCACTTGAATGGATTTTCATGGCAAAGTAAATAAGTAACTGGGAAGAAGGAATTCACACTCTTCTGAGAGGTATAACTAAGAGTATATTGTTCTCTCTCCTTGAGCTTCTGTTAATCTAATTTGTTTCTGAATACGTAGTACAGGAAGTATTTACTCTGCATTTTCAGGGAGTGAAGAAGACTGCACCATGCTGACCCTAAGCCTAGCTTCCCTTAACCCATCAATGGGGAAGTCTCAGGTACTTATCTCAGACACAAAACCTGGTGCTGCTTTAAAAGGTAGATGGTGATGCGAGATCAACTATAATAGCATTTATGCTGCTGTTTTTCAGGGAAGAAAAACTTTTAATTTTCAAATAAAGCTTGCTTTGTTGGAGTTTTGGCTGAAGCCATTAAATTGGTTCCTTTTCTATTTGTTGGTTTGTAGGCTTACTTGTTTCCTTGAGAGATTCAAACTGGATTCTTTAACTTTTACATCAATACTGTTATTTTCAGTATGGGAATTTGCTAAGTGGTATACTAAATATTTATCTATGATCAGTACATTTTTTCTAATGTGGTAAGTTTTATGGAAGTAGACTGAATCAGATTGGGTTGTGAAACCAACACATTTTGACTGTGTCTAACTGGACTGTGTATATATATACATATGCATCCATTTACACATATGTAAATATATATATATTTAAAAAATAGCAGTATATCTAATATGTACATAATAGAAGCATATGCATTTCTATACCTTTTTATATAACTACTGTGAGCATTCCTGAGTTAGAAATACTGTTAAAAATGCAACTCTGAGTTTCAAGGTAAACCCATTATTAATTTAGTGGAGATTTTATTTTTGAGACTCACTGAGAGAATTTTTTTCTGCCCGTTTTCTGTTGTTGTCAAAACTGCCTGCAAATAGGAAGCAATGATGCTCATTTCTTTTCTATACTGTTGACAGCAATACAACACATACATACTTACATAAATAAAAACCATTCTGTATCAAAATACGAAACTCATCTAAACACATTTCAAACTGCATAAAGTATCATCAAATGACACAACTTATCTACTAAGAAAAGCAAACAAACAAACAAACAAAAAAAACACCACAATGTTTAGTATTATTTAACACTTTTGTATTATTTAACACTTTTGAAGAGCTTGTGTACAAAAGGATATATTTTTCTGCTCTATCAGGCTATTAAACAGTATGCACTGATGGGAGCCAGAATGCAAATGTTTTGTTTTCCTTTCATATAGAAGCTTTATTTTAATAGGGATTTTCATTATTTTATGACCCTTTTAGGTTTACAGCTTTATGCTGAGTCATGGAGTCTTTGTTGTTATTTATTTTCAGCTGGAGATTAAATTTCCTGTTTGTAATGATTAAAAAGTAAACTCTTAAAAAACATTAAAATTCTGTACAGACAGTTCCAGCTACTATTCTCTACACTTTTCCCAGTGGTGTCTTAAAAGAATGTGTTCATTTCCATGCAAACCTGAATATGGATGTTTAAAATAATAGTTAGCAAATTTTTTTTGAATGTAAATTAAATCCATCTTTATAGGCTTATAATGAAAAATCCACATATGCCTTAGAAAGCATGTAAAAATATATATCTTTCCAAAATACAAAACAACATGGAAGGATGTGTTTCATACCTCCCTTACTTGACATTTCTATGGTAAACAACTAGGGTTATTTATGATTACTGCAATTAATAAGAATAATTTATAATAGCTGAAATTATTTTAACTATATCACCAGAGTAAATTCAGTGAATTTCAGGCTAAAATTTTTATTGCCATAGTATCCTTGCTACTGCATTTTACAACACTCATAAGGCAGAGGAAACACATACTAATTTCAGGGTTGAGGATGACCTGACACCAAAATAGTATGCTACTCTAACAGAGAACCTCTGCTTTTTATAGTTATTTTTATTACAGAAAAGAAACAAAAGTATATAAAAAGTTAAATGTGCACTCGTCCAAAATCTAGACTTTTTTTGAAAAATAAAATTGTATTTTTAGACTGCATCTAACAAAATTCCTTTGTAAATGACAGAGAAAAAAAATCAGACTCAAGAGACATTAGTAGACTCAAAACGTTCAACTGCTCCTGCGGAAATGAGGCTCAGTTTACTCCAGAGTCAATTAAGACAACTTGAATTGATACTCTATACAAAAGAGAGTAGAGAATACCTTCTCCAAATACTTTTATTCTGAGCCTACATCCATCTCAGATAATTTGAAGCAACTTTCTATTTACATCCACTGTCTTCAGACATGGAACATCAACTCTGGGGCTTCTGAACCACCTCTGCCACTTCATAAACATGGAGGGAAGAAGTCAAGTGTTTGTCCTTTGCTGCTGAAGCCAGTAAATTGTTAGTGCCCAAACAAGATAACTCTAAACTACTGCAGGTACAATCCATGTGAGCTGCTGTCACACCTTTCAATTGCACTATACTGTTACAGACACAGTAACTTTTCTGAGTAAGTGCATAATATACTCAAGAGTAATTGACTACAACATAAATTTTACTGCAAAGCAAAGTGTGCCACTCATTCCTGGAGGAACTTATAACGTGTATTAGAACACAGTTCAACTATTGACTTTTCCAAATTTCAGGTATAATTTCAAATTGCAAGCATGTGACATCAGGGAGCACAGCTAAGCTGACATGAAAATTTTAAAAGAAATAAAATAATAGGTATGTCACATTTGAGCTAATTGTGTAAGTTACTAGTATCAAGTTCAAAATCCATTAGATCACAGCTATGAAGGGGACATTAAAAAACATTAAGACATTAAAAAAAAAGTCATATTAACTAGAAAATGTACAGAATTTCTGAACATTAATTGAATATTTCTACAATGAAATGTCTATAGCAAGACTAACATGAGCTAATATTTGCATTGTGTGCCTGAAGTGAGAGAGAAATTCATTAACAGGAGTTATGCTACACAGCTCATGTAAGGAGCTATGCAGAACTGAGGTGGAAAAAAATTAAGTCCCAATATTGAGAGGACAGCTGATGGAGAAGAAGAGATAAAGCTGTATCAGAAAATTGTAAATCAGATTTAGTTTAGATACATCACAAATTGAAGATATTTTTGTTAAGATAACTTTCTTATTATGTAAATTTCTCTGGCTTTTTAAATTAACTTTTTTTTTTTCAGTTAACTAAAAAACTTTTTATTTTAAGATATTAAGGTTTTTTATTTTAATGAAAAGGGATTAAAAGAAAATATTTCCATGTGAGCAATGTGTTAAAATATTCAATATTTTGTTACTGAAAAAAACCTCAAACTCCAAATAGAAAAATTTGGAAAAAAAAAGAGTAAAAGAAGGAAAGTGAGATATAATCACTAGAAATTCCTTAAACATTAACTCCAGAGGGCAAATTGAATATTGTCCCAAAGAGCAGCAGAACTTTATTAGCAAAGAGTATCTGAAAGACTAGTAAAAGCAGACAAAAGAAAAATAAATAACTTGGTATATAGACAATAGTTTAATGAAAGCGTGAAAAATGTGTTGTCATCACTTTGAAGATGTTACAACTTTGCGAATACACAGTAACCACAAATTGAATTATTTTAATTGGGAGAGATTCAATAAGCAGGAGAAATCTTGTGGATCAGCAGTCTTAGTTTTATAATGGTCAATTTATAATGGTCAATCCTTTAGCAATAATTTTGCGGACATTGTGTATAGCATACTAGGACTTCTTGTCTTATGTATGCTTTATACACACTGATCTAAATGTCTGTGGTCATGTTTCAGCAATAATTCACATGTATAGTTCACCCTGTAATAATCCTGTCCTCCAAATAAACTTAAAATTAAAATTTGCAAGTGCTTTGTTGTTTTTTTTTTTTTTTAAAGAACTATTGATAACTTTTTCTATCGTTTCAAAGGTCAATGAAAAAGAAAATTTAGCTTTACTTACATGTGAAAAGTAAAGTTTCAGTTCCTAAATGGGTCAATTAACAAACTGTTCATTTTTCAATAAAACAGATTTCAAAAGCCCATGATTTATTAAATAATTTACCATCTATTATACAAATTAAACTTCAAAAAAAACACCCCCTTGGAATTTATAGTGATTAATTTCATAATTTTTCCAGGAAAAAAAAAAAGTGCACATCACTCTGCAATCTGGACATGTGATTTAGGCACCTAATCCCTTCTTTACTGGGTGTCAGATTTATTGGTGCTTTCATCCCACAATTTTAGTAGGGTACTACTGCAATTCTTCTATTCCTAGAAAAAAAAATGGAAAATGTTTTAGGAAAACTAGTATATGGCATATCGCAGGGGAAATATTTCCCTCCAGCTGCAGTCAGTGCAGTCAGTAGTTATCAAGCTGATTAACAATCACAGCTCCCAGATGTTTGCAGACATCACTGAAGGCATCACAGATGCTGAAAGACAAACAAGGTATGTCTATGTGCACGATTAATTACAAGTAATTACGAACAGCATGAATGCCAGCTTGTTTGTATAGTTCGTATCTTAAAAGAAACATTTAGGACAAAGGCAGTTTAGAATGTAAGGCTAGTTGCGAACATAGAATATAGGCTACATGGAAGGAAACTTAAGATGTTAAACTGAACTTCAGGAAAGCCAATATTTTCACCTATCTAGTCATTGCCTTTTTGAGTGCTTCCAGCTTTAAGGCCACTTCCACCACCTCAGCAATATAGTGAAGTCTTAGGTGGAGCATGGCCAGGATATATTCACCTCTGGGATAAAGCGTAAGTGCTAAAGGAGAAAGAAACTAAAGCAAAACTCAGATGAAAGTTTCAAGCAGAACCAGAAGGATGATGACTAATACAAGACAGTGAGGATAATTTTTCAAAGACCTAAGTTTCAAGAACGCCTTAAAATGAAGAAGCAGAAAAACTGTTGTGAGTACAAGTGCTCAGTATGAATTAGGTAAAGGCAAATGAGGGAAGAATCATTTCAGTGAATGGTGATTTTTACTTTAAAAACACACTCAAAGGTTTCTAGACTACAAAGCAATGCACCACATATCCAGTGAAAAGCAAAATACAGAGACATAATTATTCATAGATGTAGCATCTTGCTCTAATGAAGAAGGGGTTCTACCAGCTGGTGCTGATGAGTGAAGAAAGGGACATTAAAATATCCTAACATATATTTTGCCACAACTTGTAGATAGTTTGGCTTAGTAATTGAGTTATATTGAGCTTTTCTTTTGAAACCAAGGACACATACATCAAACAGTATTTTAGGGACTGTGTTTTGTTCTGTTTCCAGTACAAACCTCCACATACCCTATGTCTGCTCATAAAGGAAAAGAGTCTGACAACCATTTGTACTACCCAGGAAGGTACTGGACTGATACATGAGTGTAACTGAATATTATTATAACGAAGATTACCAGGCTGCTCATCAGATAAGTCGTTAAATCCTCTATAGTATTATGTCAACATTTCTGAGTAAGGTGAAATTCAGATTTAAAATCTTCTGTTCCTTTTTTTTTTTTTTTTTTTGGTGGGAGGTGGTGGTATTGTTTTTTTTATTAATTTTTCATCTTTACATGACACCATTTGTACCTTATCTCTCTTTTCTTGATGTCTTCACAAATTAGATCATCTGTGTCACTGAGGTCACTCATTCATCACTGCTCTATTTTTCACAACTGAGATTATTAGCATGCAATTTCTGTTCACCTGTATAGTCCCTGCACTTATACTGTTTGTTACAATACAGGAAATGTTAATCTGCACTGCACTTAGGTAATTAAATTATCCCAGTGGTGCTGTTTGCTGAAAGTGAAGTACTGGTCCTTGTTTCTGAAAATTATGTGTTACGTCGTTATTTTAAAAGTGATGATCTTCTTCCCTGTATCTGAGATTTTGACACTTAATCTTCCATTGTAAGTTGTTTTAACCATGCATTTCTTTAGTCTTCAAAAACATGTACTGACCACTCTTGCAACACGTTTGAGTTTAAACTGCCATTTTCCATATGGTTTTGATAGATTATCTGACTCTAATTTATCTCCAGGAGCTTCTCTGCACTGACCTGCTACACTGACTCCCTGCACTGTTGTTCCTGGGGCTCTCGTTTCCATTTATCTTTGCCAGTCTCATCACTGTTGACGCTTGTTTTGCATGTCAGACCAGACGGTGTACCATCTTGAAGGATCCACCCTGTATGTCATGTAGCTAATTAGGAAGGCTCAATTTCTAAGGCAACAGCTTGCAGTGTCTGAGGGATCTTCTGTTAACAGACACTACCACAAATCACTATTCAGAGTGACATTAATTAATTGGTCTCTTCCCAGGATTTTTGGCAAAGATATCCCACCATTTTATTAATACTAGCTCCCCTTCCTCTCCACTCTATAATCAGCTCTATTGCAGGATTGTAAACTTTTATTATTCATATTGAAGATAAATATTTTTTTTGCCTGTTTCTGAATTGTCAGTTGATGCTTTGTCATGGGCTTGTGGCCCTTCAGTTTCTTGGCTGACTGGCTCCTTCCGCAGATCTACTCATTACTGTTCACAACATGACTGGAAGGCTTTGGGATTTGCCCAGTGGTGCATTCACTCATTGTATGGTTGAACTGTTTCTTTCTTCAAAGGGAGATGAAGAACTTGTAACATAAATAAGTTTCCTTCTTCCTTTATAATGGGAGAGATGGTGAATGTCAGCCTAATCAGTACCCTTCTTTTTAAGTATTTGTTTTCAAAACTGCTCCTGCATAAACTATCTGCTTCTTAATATTAAACATGGCATGGAAAACTGGAATATGTAACTCCTGCTTTAGAACATTAAAAGAGCAACCTTATGTGATTTAATGCAACAGTGCCTGCACAGAGGAAGGACATATTCTTCCATGCACTCCTGCCCACCTCCCCCGTGAAAAAAAAAAAAGAGAAAACATTGTGGACAACATGGACAACAAGAAATGTCTCTAAGAAAAAAAAGAAAAAAAACAAAAGAAAAACAAAAACAAAACTTGTTGGCATGTACAAATTCATCCTAATTAAAGTGGAAGTATAATAATGAATCATCTTGGTTTGCAATGGCCAAACATAATTTGTTAATTCTATTGCATATGTTTGAAGTCAACTTTAGATTTTTCCTGTTCACTAACAATGATAGCAACTTGCTAGTTAATTTTTAAAGTAACCTTTGGAAAACTGTGTGTTGCATCATGTTCTAGCTTCAAGGTTACTATGACACACGGGAATACAATATTTCAATATGAATGTGAGGCTGCTCTCCATAATCTCTGAGAAACTGTGAAGACCAGAGAATGTCCCAGAAGACTGAAAGAAGGTTAGTGTCAGCCCCATCTACAATAAGGGCTTAAAAGGTGATCCAGGAAATTATAGGCCCATCAGTCTTACTTCAGTGCCTGGGAAAGTTCTGGAACAAATCCTCCTCCAGACTCTCACAAGTCAGTTTAAGCACGATTGGGAATAGGCAGCGTAGATTAACCAGATGCAAGTTGTGTTTGATAAACTGGTTACAAGTGGTCTCTGTGGTGGGTGAGCAACTGCCTGACAGGCCGTTCCCTGAGGGTGTTGGTAAGTGGCTCCTTTTCAAATTGGCAACCTGTCATGAGTGAGGTCCCATAGGGATCAATACTGGCCCAAACACTGATGAACATCTTCATAATTTATATGCACAATGGCATCAAGTGTACCTTGCTAAAGTTTATTTACAATACCTGTCTGACTGGGGAAGTGGATACTTTGGAAGGGAGATAAGATGAGGGATAAGATGAAGGAACAGGTTAACAAGAACTTTACCATAGAATCATAAAATGCCCTGAGTTGGAAGAGACCCTCAAGGATCATTGAGTCTAACTCTTGTCCCTGCATATAACAACCCCACAGTTCACACCATGTGTCTGAGGGCATTGTCTAGTCTCTTCTTGGCTTGGTGCCATGACTACTTCCATGGGGAGCCTGTTCTAGTGCTCCACTACCCATTGGGTGAAGAACCTTTTCCTGATGTCTAACTTCAACCTCCCCTGGCACATCTTCCTGCCATTCCCTCAGGTTCTGTCATTGGTTGCCAGAGAGAAGAGATTGACGCCTCCCCTTCCTCCTCCCCTTGTGAGGAAGCTGTAGACTGTAATGAGGTCTTCCCTCAGTCTCATCTTCTTCAGGCTGAACAAACCAAGTGACTTTAGCTGCTCTTCATACAGCTTCCCCTTCAAAACCTTCAGCAACTTTGTAGCCCTCTTTTTGACACTCTACAGCAGCTCAATATCTTTTATTTACTATGGCACACACCCAGAACTGCATACAGTGCTCCATGTGAAGCTGCACCAGTGTAGAGCAGAGCGAGACAATCACCTCCCTCGCCTGGATGGCAATGCTGTGCTTGGCTGCCAGGGTACACTGCTGGTTCATGTTCAATTTACTATTGACCAAAACGACCAGGTCCCTCTCTGCAGAGCTGACCTCCAGCATCTTGTCCCCCAGTCTGTATGTACAGCCAGGGTTTCTATGTCCCAGGTGCAAAATGCAGCACTTGCTCTTGTTGAACTTCATGCGGTTGGTGTTTACCCACTTCTTATGAAGTTCAACAAGGACAAGTGTAAGGTCTTGCACCTGGGAAAGTGCTTATCACGCCACACCTGGAATACTGTGTTCAGGTTTGGTCTCTGCTATTGAAAAAAGGTGTGGAAAGCCTGGAGAGGATCCAGAGAAGGGCCACAAAGATGATCAAAGGACTGGGAAGCTGCCATATAAGGCAGGTCTGAGAGAATGGGATTTGTTCAGCCTTGAGAGAAGGCAGCTTAGGGGAGACATCATCACCATGTTCCAGTACTTAAAGGGTGGCTACAAAGAAGATGGAGACTCACTTTTTACAAGGAATCATATGGAAAAGACGAAGGATAATGAATCCAAGTTACTTCTA
This sequence comes from Streptopelia decaocto, assembly GCF_964273445.1. Lineage (NCBI taxonomy): Eukaryota > Metazoa > Chordata > Aves > Columbiformes > Columbidae > Streptopelia > Streptopelia decaocto. The sequence goes on from NC_138657.1 coordinate 33,101,810, forward strand.
GGAAGGTTCTCATTGGACACAAGAGGGAAATATTTCACAATGATAACAATCAGCCACTAGAATAATCTTCCCAGGGAAGTGGTGGATCCCCAAACACTGGACACTTTTAAGATTCAGCTGGACAGGGTGCTTGGCCATCTTGTCCAGGCTATGCTTTTGCCAAGAAAGTTTGGACCAGATGATCCCTGTGGTCCCTTCCGAGTTGGTGTTCTATGATTCTGTGATCAGTATTATGGGATATGTCAGTGTTCTTGGGTATCTGTAATCTGAGTTCTGCCACGGATGTGTTGTTTGTTGTGTCGTTTTTTTTTTTTCCTCTCATTATTGAGGTTGTTGCTACTCTGTTTGCAGCCATGGTAACTGCACATGCAAATATCAGGACATAATTGCAGGCCTTTTTTGTGAGTGAATCATTACATTTCATTGCTGACTGAGTAGCCAACAGTGCCAGTGTATGTTTGTTTAGAAAAACTTAGTGTAAGAAAATAATTTTATTTTTAAAAAGCAAAAAATATCATTTAATTGCATTTATATTATGCAGGATATATTGTTTATGTTACATGGAGAGTTAACAATAATATTGGAACCAGTAGCATTTACATCCATATTTTTTGTACAATCAGTTTCAGATGGATTTTTTTGTATGGAGACCATAAATCTTCCTGAAATTAGCTTATATATGTTAAATTCTCAACAAAGGTTTTGCTTAAATATTTTTAGGCATTTAGACAGTTACATTTTTAAAAAGCTTTATTTTTTCTCTTATTCCATCCACCAGCAAAAAACAAGTACTTTAAAATAGAAAATTGCTCACCCATCATTTCAACAGAATTATTTGTGACTTTGCAAAGTTCATTATAATTATTAACAAAATAATAATAATACACATCACTATTACTACTATTACTACCACTACTGTTACTACTATTTCTACTATTATTACATTATTATTATTATTATTATTGTTGTTGTTGTTGTTGTTGTTGTTGCTGTTGCTGTTGTTGTTGTTGTTGTTGTTGTTGTTGTTGCTGAAGGCCTGTGGCATTGTGTGTATGTTCAATGTATAATTAATTCTGATCAATAGGAAACTTTGAGTACAAAGGTGAACCTAAGCTTCTCTAATGACCTTCTATTAAAGTGCATGGAGATGACTCCTGTGACTTAATGTACATAACACAGAATCACTTCAGTGTCTACAGCACTTTATCACAGATTTAAACACAATTCCTTTTTCAAGGGGCAAAAGAAGGGTTTCTTCACACATTAAGAAAGAAGGGTCTCTTCCCCCAGGGAGTGACTCAAGCACCAGACTGCAGGCTGCTCTCACTGAAAACAACATCCATCCTTCCCTTCTTGAAATATATCACCATGCAGAAAATGCTGTGAAAAAGAGTAAAAAAAAAGAAATATTAATTTATTTACTGCATACTCACATATAAGTTAAAAAACAATCTCCCTCACACCTAGCATGTTATAGTGAAATTTATTTATAGCATAAAGATCATAGATATCTAAATTTCACACAGCTGGGTAAGCAAAACATCTTTTCAAAGTATTGAATTATCAGTATATAAACACAGAGGAGCATTAGAGCATATTAAGAATCTGTTAGATGAGAAAACACACTAATTAAATAAGTTATAATAAAAACATAAAGGTTTGCTTTAAAGTACTGAAGTCTGAAGTTGTTCATACCAAGTTCCTTAAGGAAAGTTTTAGAATAAAATTTTTTTAAATACTGACTAACAAAATTAAGAAGTATGTGCACATATAAAAATTAGTAACTTGTACAGGAATGCCATTAAGTTTAGAAAAAGTAGACTGTGTTAAATTGCTGCCAAATGTAGACAAGAGCTTTGAATTATTTTATTTGTTTTCCATATTTCCTAGGTTTTCAGTTTAATTGTAATACTAGCTGTAATTAAAGAATATTTAACACTAACATTCCAAATAATTATCAAGTTGTGGGGGTTTTGAGCATTTTAGTTCACACTTTTTTCTCCTCCTGGTGACCCCCTCATTACTTTTCTCCTAGCAACTCATAATTTTATGACTAATACAATAATTTGAGCAAGTAATGTCATATGTTTTGACTAGTTTCTTACAAGATCTGCCAAAACAAAATATAAATCAAAATTATGATGCACGGAAAAAGAGCTTATAAACCTCTCTCCATTATGACTTATATCAGTAGTCCTTAAAACTGTTTGCAATAAAGCTGCTTAGACACTTTTAAGTATTTTTCTTTTCTTCTGAAATATAAGCCATATATTAGCCATTCAAAGTGTGGTTATCTGCCTCAAGCCCTGTGATAAAGAGTTTGCTTTCAGATCTTCAAAATAAAAAGTATGAGAACTTCTAATATCAATATGTGTAACTTACACTTTTAAAATTAAAATATAATTTCTGTCTTTAAATTATTTTTATTTTGAAATTAAACTAATTGCAGTCTTAATTATAGGATGATGAAGAATCAAATAATTATTGTCTGAAACAAAGTTATCTGATTTCTTTTGAAAAATATCCTTTATTGGCAGGTTGAGAGTGGTGAAGTTTTGTATAATCTCAAAAAACATATGTGTGGAAAAAAACAGAACTACAATTTTTCCCAGTGTTTACTGGTTTGTTTTCCAGTCTCCCATTACTTAAAAATGTACTTAGTTGACATCTATCCTGGCTATCTTATTATTGCTCCTAGAAGCAGTATGGAATCTATTATACTAGTCTCCTATTACTCATATTACACTGTGTGAATATACCATAGCACAGACAAATAAACTTGATACTCAACACATTATTGGTTCTGCAGAAACATTTTTGTTTATCAGATCTTCGGAAATATAAGAAATCTGGGAAGGAAAATTGCTTGTTTGTAAACTATTCACAATAATAAGAAAATAATAAAAAGTGATCTTCATTCCATTTGGAAATGTTCAAAATTGGAAAATATAGAGGAAGTTGTCTATCCCATCCCTACATTCCTTTTTAAAAAACAGAAATTCAATTCTAACAAAGATGTGCTTTGAAAGATGTGATTTTGAATTCTTTGCTAACACGCTCACACTCTTCTTTATTTAAAGCATCTAAATTTCTTAGTTCCTACACTTTCAGAGCATAAATAATAAAAGATTCCAATATAATCCCAATGCTGACTATCAAATAAACCCCTTTATACAACCAAAATACCAAGTTGTATAAACTTCTAGACTTTGCTGTATGGAAAAAAATTCTGTTTCTCATTATGCGTGTGTAAACATTTCTGCCTGTACAAATGAGTAGGAAGGATGTATATTATATGAAAAAAGGCAAAGTTTAGACTCATTTTACTTTAAGAACACTGTTTATGTGTACCATAAAAATCTAGAAATAAAATGAAATTATCAAGGAGTGGAATGTTAAAACAAAAAGTAGCTAAAAATTAAACATGAATAATGATTTCTAATGTACTCACAAACTGGGTTGCTAGATCTTGTGATACACATGTATTGATTCACCTACAGGCTTACGTTGAAAGAGGTGCATTTGAGTAGATGGAATGCAGCAAAGAAGAAATCACAAAATAACATATGCAATAATTGTCCATAGTTAATACTACTTTGAAGGTGTATTAATGTTTCTTTAAGCAAACAAACAAACAAAAAAACCAAACCAAACCAAAACAAAACAAACTTCTACAAAGAAGGTAATGATGTTGAAAGGTAATCTAAAGATTTCACATTTCTGAAAGACGGATGCTTGGTTTCTGAAGACATTCTTCTGATTCAGAATTAACATAATGACTATTTTTCTACAATTACTCCTTCCTTTTAATTATAGAATCATAGAATAGTTTGTCTTGGAAGGGACCTTACAGATCATCTTGTTCCAACTAGTCCTGCCGTGGCCAGGGACACCTTTTGCTAGACCAGATTGGCCCATCCAGCCTGGCCTTGAACACTCCCAGGGATGGTGCATCCACAACTTCTCTGGACAGCCTGTTCCAGTGTCTCACTGCCCGCATGGTGAAGGATTTCTTCCATATATCTAATCTAAATCTACCATCTTTCAGTTTAAAGCCATTACCCCTTGTCCTGTCACAGCATGGCCTTATAAAAAGTCCTTTTCCAGCTTCCTTGTAGGTCCCCTTTAGGTACTTGAAGGCTGCAATATGGTGTCTCTGGAGCCTTTTCTTCTCCAGGATTAACAATTCCAGTTCTTTCAGCCCATCTTCACAGAGGAGGTGCTCCAGCACTCTGATCATCTTTATGGCCCTCCTCTGGACTCACTCCAACAAGTCCATGTCCTTCTTATGTTGGGGGCCCCAGAACTGGACACAGTATTCCAGGTGGAGTATCACAAGAGTGGACAGAAGGGCAGAATCACCTCTCTAGGCCTGCTGGTCATACTTCTTTTGATGTAGCCCAGGCTTGGGTTCGCTTTCTGGACTTCAGGTGTACATTGCCAGGTCATGATGAGTTTTTAATCAATCAACATCTCCAAGTCCTTCTCCTCAGGACTGTTCTCACTCTATTCTCTGCCTAGCCTGTAGTTGTACTTGTTTAATAATCACTTCTACTACAACTGCTTCTTACTTTACCTGTATTTTTCTTCTTATAGTCCTACAGTTTTCTAGCAGTTAACTATCTTATATTAGTAGTACAGAAATGCCATTGGACAATAAACACTGAAAAACAATACCAACCACAAGGCCAGTTATTTACTTTTGTTGAAGTCCTAACTTCTGCAGAGGACCATCTTAGTCCTAGTTGTAAAAAGGTTTCAGAAAAATGGCTTAGGCCTTCCATCTGTTTCTTGCTGTCACTACTATTGCATGGATACTCCAGAGGATGTCATTCCATACTCTGAAAACTAAGACAAACTGAAAGAGGGATCATGGTTTTTCTTCCCCCGCCTGAAAAGATCAGATTATTATTTATTTGGATCATATCTGTATTCTAGGATTGGTTTTGGATTTTCAGGCAGTTTCGCAAATACAATCTGTTCTTAGGTACCCTAATCTAAGCCACTGCCTTTCAACAGAAGGTTGGAGGAGTACAGTGCTAGGTTTTTGTTTGTTTGTTTGTTTGTTTGTTTGTTTTATGTTGCTAACTGTTCAAATGTATAGTTACAGTAGTGACTGAAGATAACCACCCAAAGTACCTTTCCAAACTAGTCTTTTCTATGGTTCTATAGAAAAGTAGCAGGAGTTCAAATCTCTTATTGGGTAAATTCTGGAAGAAATGAAACAAAAAAAATGCACATACAAATTTGTTAATGTACATTATTCAATGCATAAATTGCCACTGAAGAGAGAAACTGGTAGGAATAATTTAACAAAAGATGTGCACAAATATAAAAAAGTAAAAAATATAGTTATTATCAAATACAAGTTGTCATAAAACACAAAGATTGTTCTCTTTCACTGGTAACCACATACTTTCAAATTAGAAACAAATGGAAGGGAAATGTAACTCATCCTTTTTCAAATAGCCAATTTATCTTCATAGATAGATGTGTCCTTCTTCATATGTTTCTCACAATCTCGTTGGTTTTATCCACATTTATCAATAGACAGTTAATGATAAGGTTAAAAAATTGAAGCAGAGACACTGTAATACGTACAACCTGACAACAAAGGACAAAGCAAACAGAATATGTACTGGATGTAAGGGCGTGAATAGAAAATTGGAATGGAGTAACAAAAGATGGGGTGAGAATAGAATAGAGAGCAAAGTGAAAAATGCAGAATGAAGGTGAGCAATTAGCCAGATGCTAAGACTATTTGATGCCTTAAAAGTAACCTTTACATTTTTTTTCAGTGTAAGAGAATGGCTGTCATGAGAAATGATACAGAAAAAGTGATACAAAATGTTTCAAAGTGCACTAATGCATCTAAAGACAACACTGACAAATGAATATAAGAACAGATCCAAACTACTGTTTGAAAGTGGTTATCAGTGTAATCATCTAGAGGCATCTTCTCTGTACTTCACACATCTACTCACACCTTAATACAATTAGCCAAATGCTCACTTTTAAACATTCAACCTCTGAAAGAAACTTGTTTAGCAATTAGACTGCAGAGATCAGTCAAGTGTTTCATATAGTCAGTACTGAATGCTAACAAAGTTCTTGGTTGTGGACATTGTTGAAACCTTCATTATTTTTTGCAGATATGCAGCAAATATGCCAAATGGAGCACTGGAGCACTTTAACCACACTATATTGTTTATAATTACTGTCAATTACCTATCGCATAGCAAACTGTTATATGGTCAAAACAAGTATTCAAAGTCTAACTAGAATCCAGTTGGAGGCTGTATCTAGTGGAGTGCCTCAGGGGTCAGTACTGGGGCCAATATTATTCAATATATTCATTAACGATTTGGACGAGGGAATTGAGTGTACTATCAGCAAGTTTGCTGATGACACTAAGCTGGGAGGAGTGGCTGACACGCCAGAAGGCTGTGCTGCCATCCAGCGGGACCTGGACAGGCTGGAGAGTTGGGTGGGGAATAACCTGATGAAATTTAACAAGGGCAAGTGTAGAGTCCTGCATCTGGGCAGGAACAACCCCAGGTTCCAGTATAGGCTGGGGAATTACATATTAGAGAGCAGTGTAGGGGAAAGGGACCTGGGGGTCCTGGTGGACAACAGGATGACCATGAGCCAGCACTGTGCCCTTGTGGCCAGGAAGGCCAGTGGCATCCTGGGGTATATTACAAGGGGGATGGTTAGTAGATCGAGAGAGGTCCTCCTTCCCCTCTTTGCCCTGGTGAGACCCCATCTAGAATATTGTGTCCAGTTCTGGGCCCCTCAGTTCAAGAAGGACAGGGAACTGCCAGAAAGGGTCCAGCGTAGGGCAACAAAGATGATTAAGAGAGTGGAGCACCTCCCTTATGAAGAAAGGCTGAGGGAGCTGGGTCTCTTTAGCTTGGAGCAGACTGAGGGGTGACCTTATTAATGTTTATAAATATATAAAGGGTGAGTGCCACGAGGATAGAGCCAGGCTCTTCTTGGTGGCAAACAGTGATAGGACAAGGGGTAATGGGATCAAGCTGGAACACAAGAGGTTCCACTTAAATTTGAGAAAAAACTTCTTCTCCGTGAGGGTGACAGAGCCCTGGAGCAGGCTGACCAGGGGGGTTGTGAGGTCTCCTTCGCTGGAGACATTCAAAACCTGCCTGGACATGTTCCTGTGTGACCTCACCTAGGCATTCCTGCTCCAGCAGGCGGATTGGACTAGATGATCTTTTGAGGTCCCTTCCAATCCCAAACATACTGTGATACTGTGTTAGATGTAACTTATGAATAGGAAAAAAGGAGTCAGTGTTTGCTCTGGTATTTCATTTAAAATATCCCTTGGTATATTTCTGTAATTTGCAGCAGTTTAGTAGCACAAGTGCAAGGTTGTTAATCAGACCCTGAGAATACAGCAATCTCCAGTCTATAGCATTTTGAAGATGGTTTCCTACTAACATGTAAATGATGCATTCATACTCTCAGGTCAAGCTGAGACATGACTAGGACAGACCTACAAACAAAGAGTTAAGATGGCTTTAAAACAGCTTTGGATCTCCTATGTCAAAGAGTTTTTTCTGGAAAACAGCATGGTTTATAGCTGCTCAAGGTTGCACTAGATCACTTGCATGCCTGTCTATACAAACTGTAGCGCTAAAACACAGATGGTGATTTAAAGTCACTAAATATATAACCACATAACTTATGTATACTTTCTAATTCCAATCTAATTTATGGAAGTGATTTAAATAAAATTCAAGAATGTCTCTTATTTCATATAAACAGAATCTACAATTTGGTATTGCACCAATATTGCTTTAATGGTTTTGTATTGGTATAATTATACTGTCAACCCCTCCCCCCAAAATACAAAAGAAACAAAAACAACGACACCACCACCACAAAAAAAGCCACCAAAACATAAAAAGTCCTATGTAGACCAAGACTAGCTGCAACTAGAACACTGCATTCCCTTTTGTCAGCTAAGCAAAAGCCTGTATGTCACTTCTACTCTGCAAGAAACCCTCAGCTAATTTTGAAAACAGTTACAAAGCTCAAAAATAGCTGAGAGAGACAATGTACATATCAAGAATTTTAGTCTAAGTATTGAAAGCTCCTTTTTATGTCCAAATGAAATTTATATGAACTACCTTTCATGCAAATCTTTTTTAATTAAACTCTAATTACTTTGGTACTTCAAAGTTATATCTCTGAACTAAAATTAATCCATTGTTTATATTCGTTAAGCTCATTTGAAGCCCAGGAGGCTTCATGATCTGTTCTCTCAGGCAAGACAGAATCACTGAACTATTCACATATGCAGAATTCTTACTAGTGTCTTACCTGGTACAGCATTTATTATGACTGAACACCTATAACACTACAATAAATTAAAATTCTGATTTATAGTACAGTAGGAGTGACCTCCTCTGCATTGGAACTAATATGTTCTTAATAAGACATTTTTATAAAAAATCTTTTTCTAGGGAACGAAGCATCCTTTTCATTTGTACCAAAGAACCTGACAAAAGAAAGGAGATGAAACAAACAATTAAAAAAAGCGGTATGGCAACTTTAAAACAGGAGCACTGCTAGGGTGCTCATGCTCCCTAGCTTTCTCTACGTAAAGCAGCTTACCTAAATTTTCTTTTCCTCTAACTGTAAACCTACAAATTTTCCTGTGCACTGAAGAAAGGAGGAGGCAAAATCTGTACCAAAAATGTCAGCCAGCAACCCAGAATGGTCAGAAATGAAAGCCAACCACAAAATTCAGGTAACTGCAAAAGCCTGGTTGGCTGAGCCTTTTTCCTTAGTTGGGAGGAGAGAATTCTGTTTAAAGAACAGAGAAATGGCATTCAGGACACAAAAGTGCATAGATTCACATAAAAAAAAAAAAGATTTAAGAAACTAATAACTGTAATCATTTACTCTTATATTTAAGACAGTTAGCATACAAGTTTCCATAGTGAGGAGGTAATCCATAAAAGTATCAATGTGACTGGACAATGGTCTACGCTAAAATCTTGGGAAATTATAGCTTCTACTATGCTGACTCACTTTTTTACTGTTGTAAATTTTGGAGATTATGTTATGTGCAGATGAATGAAGTATGCATAGAATTGACATTTTCCAAAAACATGAACTGAATTAGCCTTACAGTGTTCTCTCAAAAATAAGAACTTTTATTTTTTGTGCAAATATGTCTATGCATATATCAATTCAAAATACTCGGAATAATTTTCACATTGGTTATATTTCTCATTTGGAAAGCTTTATGGTTAAACATTAACAAAGCCTTTCAAAATTAATGTGAATAATATCCTAATATTCATGACTTGAAAACACTGGCTTAGAGAATAACATCTCAAGTTCTGTGTGAATACGCTTAGAGGGTAAGACTTCTTGGTTTCCTGATACCAAAGTTTAATCAAATAAAGCTCTTCAAATGTTAATAATAACTAAAGAAGCAAGACCACTAAAGTGTTAATAGTATCTGAGAAATGCCAGGAAAAAATGTGACCACATTCCTATTCATGATTTTAGTTATTGCAGAAACATTATCCAATGCTTGATACCTGACTCTCTCCAGGTATGTGTAGGGTTGGAATTTATATATTTAACAAATAAAGTACATAAAGTATCAAAGCAGTCTAGAAAATCTGACAGAGGGGCAAGAAAGAAACAATTTTACTCTGAGATTCCTGTACAAATTTTCACAGGAGTAAGTTTCTGAACTTTGACACAAAAAGCAACAGGAAAAATTCAAGTACAATTATCTCCATTAAAATAAGATTTGAAGTGCTTATCAGCAACAGGAATGTTGCTAAGGAAAATACCTCTTTATATCACTTTCAAAACACCATATCATTATCAAGCAAGACTTTAGAGACAACATATTTCACAAAATGATGAACATTCCTTCATAAAGAACATTTCATACAGTATGCTTCCAAGGCAGACACAGATGTTCCATAAAGCAGCATGGTGTACCAAGGGAATGGAAAAAAACAAAACTGAAACCAAAACCAAAAACATGCAGTCTCAAAAGAGGAGTGTAATTGTGCAGAGCCCTGGGAAAAAACAAACAAACAAACAAACATGGTCACAAGGGCTAGTTTCCCTGCTCATGACTTAGCCTCCGAGATCTTACTTCTCCCTTGAGCCTCATGTAGTCTTTGAGGTCCTTTTTAGAAGACACAGAAAGGTAACAAAAAGGACACAGAAACAATGCCTCCAGAACTACTAGACAAAACATTCTGTTTAAAGAAATGAGGCATTGGCTATTATATTCAATTTTTTGAGAGTGAATCTCCAGCACTTCTTGAATTGTCTTTTTCAAAACAGGTTTGCCAATATGCTTTCAAAATGCATCTAACATGCCTAATTTTATGGCATGGAGAATTGTATCTCAGAAAAGTTAACTTCCAGGGTTACTCTTGAGAATGGCTCGCCAAACACTTGCAGCCTGCTGTCTCACTGTGAACCAGATTAAGCTGTATCTTGTGATCAGTTTCTTCAAAATAACTGCAGGTCTGAAGTAGTAATGTCTTGTTCTCCATGTGGAGAGCTCAAGTCCAGATAAGCATCTCCACAGATGGACTACTGTGGTCACTGCAGTTTTTATGGGATTCTCTTGCCCATATCTAAAATAGGATCAGTGTAAAAAGAGATGAAGGCCTCCTCTAATTGTGTGCGAGCGCATCTATTCCCACCCTGTAAGGGTATATATTTATGAAGGAAGAGATAATCCTACAACCTAGCATCAGAGATCATATCTGGAATTGGGTACTACTGGAATAATCTCAAACTGCATAGTAGCAGCAATTTTTCATTTAACCCAAGAAGAAAGAAAGAATAAAGAGAGAGTTAATAAAAATAGAATGTTCTACATAGCAGTGGACCCTCTAAAATCTTTTTTTTCTCCACTTTTGTGAATAACACAATTTGCATGAGGGAATTTACAAGTTCTGGTGCTTTTCACTGCTAAATAGTTAAAGACCAGACAAGATTTATCCATTTATTTTAAAGGCATAAATCACACAACATTAAGCTAATATAAGTTCAGGACCATATAAACTTTTCAAAGACAACCATGACTGTAATTTTTTAATTAATCCTTGTTTCAAAACTCTTAAGAATGGAATGAATGTTAGGCATAAGTTTTACAGTTAAATTATCCTGCATTTATAAAGGAATGTGTAACCACCTGTATTTACATCACAGTAAAAGCTCTGATTACGTATTTGTACAAAAAAAATGGGAAAAAGAAAAAAAAAGTTCAAGTGACCTTGAGTGTAGAAAGACTGGAATATAAAACTGAAGAAAATTACACATTCATTTTTTAAAGGACCCTCTTCAACTCAAAGAGCAATTAGGAAAAAGAGCAAATACAAGATTCTGAACAAATATTTAAAGATAAATTCTTTAAGTTGAAAAAATATTCAGCCCTAAATAAAGGACTTAATAAAATGGGAAATTCAAAATAAAGGCCACAGACTGAGCTGTTCAAATAAGAAGGAAGCTTTGAAAAAATGGAAAACACTTTTTGCTTGAGTTGCAATAAAGCCTAATAAATGGTAACCTAACATAAAGTATCTGACATTTTGAAATATTTATGAATCATATTTATCTAAGACTTAAGTCATTACATAAAATTATAACAGTACAATCCAACTTTTACTTACACTACAGAACACAAACTAAAGAAAACCTATGTATATTTCTTTAATTTCACACAGACTTCAGATGTATGAATGAAACAAAGGTTGTAAGTATTTTTTTTTTTTTTTAACAAATGACAGTAGAAGGAAGTGGGCCTTATTTATTTATTAAATACACATGGTCTTAAAATCCTTGATTATAATATCACTGTTAAAGCAAATTTGTTCTACAATATATATCAACTATGCAAAAACCACCAGTGGTTAAGAGCAGTTATATCTGCTGAAGTAACTTTCATAGGATATTCTCAGGGTCAAGATGAACTGGTTTGTCAAACACAAGGTACAGATTTGACCTGAAAAATTACAACTGGGGTCGAGAAATATTCATGTTCCAAATAGGCCATGTTCCAAAGAGAGACAATTGTTGAATACTCTGTATCACAGAAAACGCTTGTAAGAACTTAACTTTTTGTCATCATTGGTCTTCTCTCTGGAGGAGACTATTTCAAGAAAAATAAATCTCTCAGTCATCTCATCGTAGAACAGAAACTTTCAAAGCTTCCAAGTTCACATAAAAAACTGGAACTCTTGTTTTCCAGCCAGTCTTATTAAGAAGAAAAGTGATGAAAGAGAAGGGAATAGGTTTGAAACTTTCTGACAACTCTATATGTAATATTTTAACATTGGACTGCACTGTGATAAAACAGTCAACAAAGAACTCTGCTGTTATTCTTTATCTATAAGTTGAGTTTTAGCACTTATCTATGTTCTGTAAAACTTTATGTCAGCAGATATTTCAAAGTGTTATATTTACATTTTACACTTTGAAAAGAGACTCTTTTAGAAAGCAGCCTGCAGTTACGAATGCTTAGAAATTACTTCAAAAAATGGTAGTTAAAAACCAACTTGTTATATAAAAGTTTGGACTCGAGTGAGTACCTGTGGTCTTGCAGAGCAATTAAGTGAATTTTCCTAGGTATGAGGTATAAACTATTCCTTAATATATGAATGTGTGACAAAATCAACTTACATTTCAGGAGATTTAGTTAAAATCCAGAAGAAGGATGAGATAAGGAGAGAAGATTCCTTTTGTAAAGGCCAGTTGCTCCCTGTTTACTTTGCAAACTGACTCCCTTGAAGGGGTTCTTCAGAGGTTTCAAAGCTGCACAAATAAAGTGAGTTGTTCAGCTTTCAAAGCAGCAGAATTTAATTGAAGGAAAGTCTTGAAGCCCAAGATATGAACTAATGCAGCAAGACGGGACTTATTCATGACTGACCTAAGAGGCAGAACAAAGATTATGTAAATTCAGTTCTGTTATTTTTGGAACCAGCACCCCACCAGTCTGCATAAGCCTTAAGGGTAATCTTGAGAGAAAGCCACCTAATACTCAGAGACATCCTTTTCATAGTCTTTACAAGCAGAACAACAAAGCAAAACACAGAAGGAGACTAACTCATTCATGTTTTTCAAAGAGCTGTTTTTTTCAAAGAAACAATTTATGTTTCTCAAATCTCCCACTGAAACAAACAATAAGAACAGCTTACAATTTCAATAAATAACATTTAATCACTCTAGGTACGTTGGAAACTTCAAAAGAGCATGAGAAAATATGTGACATAATCACAGCTGGAAAGGATTTTAGGAGGTACAGAAAACACTGTGTGCTACCTATCACCAGCCCACAGACATCTATATTTTCAGAAGTCAGTAAGTGTTCGCACCTAAGTAAATACAAGCAATATCCTAGAATCGACAAAATACCTCTTTTCTTTGATAATTATCTGTGTAGCATTTTTGACACCATTGATTAGAACAAAAGGTGAATAAACATCAGAATTTGGTTCAGTTGTTAAGAAGACAAAGTCTCTTGAGATTGATCCAGTCAATATTAGTTCTTTAATTCCAACAATCCTGAAATCTTGAGACACAATATCCCGCTTAGTTCTAAAATCCTGTTAATGGTTTTTCATTAAAGGAAGTCAACTAAACCTTGTGAAGAACTTAACATGCAAAGGAAATTAGCTTACTGTCAGACTTAAAAGTGAAGATTTTTTCTGAGGTTTCTGTGAGTAAAATAATACCTTGCACCCTTCTTTCCAATTCAGTCCTAGGAATACCAACCACAAAGGGAGTCTGAAGCTTTAATTTGCTTTGTCAACTGATGTTTTATGACAAAACCAGACAGATGCTCTGGTTGAAGGTGTACACATTAATATTAATGCCTTAAATTACACATGGCAAACTGGAAACTCAGCTTTAAGTGTTGAGGACTCAAAATATAGAATATTTTTAAGGTCTGAACACTTCAGCTTGAATAAGCTTTGGACCTCTACATCATAATACTGCAGTCAAAATACCAGGTGGCAACATAGCTGCCGTCTTCTAGAATGGCAAGCAGTTTGACTGGCCTCCACTTGCAATGTCTGCTCAGGATCACACCTGTTTTATGTGTCAAAGGTTGAGGGTCTAATGTCATTTAAAGAAAACCTTACAAAGTCACCCATAAATTTCACTGGTATGTTTCATCTTGTATGAGGAATTCAACATCGGTGGTCATATCCTTTTCTTCCTCTGGCTAGTTTTCAGTAAATTTTCACATTTCTTTCCCTAAAACTCTCTTTCTCAGGTTAAGTGTTCAGTTTGGTTTGGTTTGATTTGGGTTGGACTGGGTTGTATTTTTCTGTATGGGGTGAGTTATGTTTTAGTCTTAATTTGTCTCAAATTTTTGCAAACACATGTCATATATCTAATAACTTCTTTCTGTTTCTAGTACATTATATACTTTTTCATTGCAATGGAGAAAACATACACACACATTTTGTTTGCGATGTGTGTGCAGAACTGTATGTGGAATCAAAAACCAAATTTTCCAAAATAACTAATTGCCACAATGATCAATGTAATTCAATATATTCAAGAAGTTCTCAGAAAAAAAGTTTCATGTTTTCCACAGAAACCAACAAGTTATTTATATATAAGAGTATCTGATACAGGATATACAATAAACATGCATAGATGCATGGATGATAATGCAGACAGGCATTGTGTGAGCTTCAACAGAAACTGTCCTATAACTCTTCTCTTAGATGTAACCATAACCTGATCCTTGGCGATCTTGCCTTGTAGGTTTCATAACAATTCTGATGAACGTTCTGTCTTGAAGGAAACTTTCCATTTGATGTAGGTGGCTGTGTCAGTCATAATTACATTTTGGAAACTTAAAAGTAAAAAAATGAACCAAATGCATTCAAGTAACAATTACACGGCTACTTATGATGTGTATGGCTTTGCTTTCCAGGCTAATAATTGAGTCTGATTTGTTTTGTTTTGTTCTGTTTTATTAGCAGTCCAAAGGAAAGCAGAACTTACGCAGCAACTTATCTCTGATATGTATATACCAAAGACTGCATTTTTTTGTTCTTTTTTTCTTTTGGCAGTGTTTTTGCATGAAATATATGTTATGATAGTTATTAGATGCAGTACAACAAGAGACATTGCAACCTTCTAAAAGCCTCTCTATCACATGCCATGAATGTGTACTATCATTCTACTGCTATAATCAGACCTCAGTGGGAGATATTTATGTGCCTGATTCTGTTGTACTCAGTTGTGTCAGTCACAGATTCTTGTATAAAAGGAACCTGCTGCCTCAGTTGCTCCGGAGAGATCCCTTGCATTTGGAACAGCAAATTCTTAATCATGTTATTGATCTTTCTTCCTAGGTTTTTGTCATAGTTTATTCTCAGTGACCCTCCCCCCCCCCCAACTGGCAGCGAAAACCACATGCTGCTCATTTGCTCCTCCTACACCCCCAATGGGATGGAGAGGCGAGTCAGAAAATAAAGGCAAAACTCCTGGGTTGGGATAAGATTGGGATAAGAACAGTTTAATGGAACAACAAAGAAAAAAAAAAAAAAAAGGCAGTAACGCCAATAACAGAAGAACCTACAAAAGCAATGGGCATACAGCACAACCCCATCTGCACAGTGGTCCCACCACGCGGCAGCCATCCCCTTGGTGGTGGGATCCCACACAGCTCGTGCTGAAACTGTCCCATTTCCCTAGCCACAGCTGGTGCTGAAATTCTCTTGTCACCTTGGACACAGCTCAAGCTGAAACTGCTCCCCCTGGCCTGAACTGCAACTCACACCCAAAATACAAAAGTACCAAACCACATGATCAAGAAGGAGCTGATCCAGACCGCCTCATACGGCCAGCACAAGAGAAAGTACGCCCCTGGCTTCTCTCACATTTATACCTGAGCTTGACCTTATATTGTATAGAATACCCAGATGTCATAAAAGCTTGACTCTAATGAGGTTGAAATTAATGGAAAAGAGTTCTGAATTAAAAGGCAGCAGGCTGAATCCTAAGTCAGATTTCATTTATGGTTTTAAGACATGTTTCTTTCTATATCTAGGAAAAAATTCTTCTTTAAAATGTGAACATAGACACCGCTTTCATAAAAGATCTAGTGTCAACAGTTAAAAACTTCTAACCAGTTTGCAAACCACTGTTCTGTTGGTGGGTAGTAGGCAGTCATCAGCTTGTGGAAAACACCTCTGCCTTATATAATTTCTGTTTATATTATCTACTTCTTACTGAATAAAAAGATACATATTCTTCACCATCTACAGTTGCCAGGTCATGAACCATATATGTTAATAATGCAGACATGCCAAATCACATACGGTGAAGCTACCATCAGCTTATGCATCAGTTCTTCTTCTCTGTTTTTGATACATGAAATTTAACCCCACTTACTTTTCCTCACATTAGGACAGCTGAAAGGAAAACCCAGTAAACATCTTCAGGTTTCCTCGTTCTTTAAACTCTCTTTCGCTATGTCACATAGTATATGTTTACGTATATACACACTCAGTCATCAGTATGTATGTAAAATAAACAAATAATAAGCATGAAAATCCTCTGACTGCTGGTATTCTAGATTGCTCTATTCCTAACTATATCTATCTCACTAATACAAATACTGTCCTGTTATCGAGACCTATAATGTTATTACAAATCACAACATAATAAATTGCACGTTTGATGAAAAAGAGCTACAACCTAAAGCATTACTAAAACAGAACCATGAAATGCGAAGTTATGAAAACAAGAATATCCCTAGAGGGGTGGTCTCTTAAAAAAGAAGTTAAGGAAGTTTGACTGAGACTACAACTGTGGCAGGTACAGTGCTCCATAATTTCTGTCTAAGCTTCTGATTCAGATGATTGTTTCATTTCGTAACTGATGAATAATAGCAGAGACGTGTAAACATTTTTTTTTCTTCTCAATGAGTGACTGAATTGAAATGTTATGTAATCACTAGGTTACAGATCCTCAGTCACTGCAAACTGCAAAGCTATGTTAACAAAGGAATTATGCTGTGTTATTAACAAAAGAGCTAGGTCATATTGACTCACAAAATGAATAATACTTACAAATTTATACCATGCATCTTTATATAAGCATGACTTTACACAAAAGCAGATCCTTGTGAAGACTTTGTCACACAAAGATTATGAGAAAAGCAGACCCTCTGGCAGCACAGTGGAGCTATGTATATTTTAATGAGCTTCTAAGTAGCCTGTAAACAAAACATAAATGTGGAATTAAGAAGTTGTGTTGTTACTAGTTTAATAAATCTTTAATCTTGCTCTTCACATCTGCATAAGTCAGCTTTTGATTAAAAAGAAAACAAAAATAAAACAAAAACCAGAACAAAATGCTTTTATTTCACGTCTTAACCAAAAATAGTATTACACATAGCTATTAATGCTTTTATCTCTAGCCTGGTATGTTTGTGTTGTAAACATACTGCAGGAATAAAAATTCAATTAAAGAACTTCTAACTTTTCTATGTCACCTTGAAATATAACAACAAATCTACTGGACCTGAAGCGTTTTCACCCTGTATGGAAAATTCTTTCTATGTAGAGCTGCTCAAATAATGGTGGCTAATATACTAGGAAACATGGTATGTCTGACATGGATAAACCTGATACAGGTTGAACAAGCTCTGGAAACAATCATGCATATCCATACTTCAGATTATCTGACAAGAATTAATCTGACAGTATTTTTAATGAGTTAGAGTAAATAGTTGTTTTTGTTTGGGATAGTTAATGATAAGGCAGTAATTCAACCATTAAAATAGCAAAACTGTTATGTCAAAATATTGCCAAATCTATACATTTGTGATTTTCTGTGTTTTTTAAACAAGTATCACCTTCTGCCTCATCTTAACAAGTTTCATTTTTATGAAACACGTAGTTTTACCTTCCTACACTTTTTACTGTTGCAATGAAACTCCTGTACCTTGAGACATTTGATTTTGTGATTTTTTTGGTTCCTATTATTAACTGTTCTAGACTAGTAAACTTTCTGGTGTCACTATATCAATAATGGTAAAATCTATGAGATAAGCTCTGTAACATCAACACATCATTAGCTATAGAAATAAGCAAGGACAAAAAAAAAGTAAAAAAAACCCAAGAGCAAGCTGGCATTTTAAAAATTAAATCTCTTACTTATTTTCATGTTTAATAATAATGAAAAAAACAAAAACAAAACAAAACAAAACAAACAAAAAAACACACAAAAAACAAAAACAAAACCAAACAAACAACAAACTAAATTTAGAGCATTTACTTCTGGGGAGGCTGGATCTAGACTATGTTTGACCCAACATGCACATGTAAAGATCATCCTGTCCTATAGGTCACTTCAGAACTTCCACAGTTTCAATAAGGGTTTAGTCCTTCAGAAAAAAATTACAGAGAATGAGTGATCCACAGATATTTCTGTGATGAATTTTCAAAAAATGCACTGCAAATTTAATTTTACTTCTCTGCAAACAGACTATCAAGTGTCATTATGACATGAAGACAGATAGGAGACAGGCACTCATTACAACATTTCTCAAAGTAAAGCTGGGTATCAGACACCCAAAATTATTTTCTTTTCCACAGACTTGTTATTTTCCATCATGCCTGCTCTCGGTCATAAGATATGCATTTGTTTAAAAGGTTGTCAGTTTATATACTGGTATAACATGCAGAATTTAGTGCACAGAAATGTTTCTTTTTAGACATTACTCATTGCCTAACTGAAGAGAAGCTTTTCTCTTCTATAGAGAATTACTGAGAGTTCAGTTGCAAACAAAAGATGGCAACTGACATGATAATTCACATACCCATATCCAGTCACAAAAAACAGTCAAGAATATGTCAAAGTTCTCTTAAATAAGCTAAGAGTCAGTAATCTTTGAGCACATACTACTCCCTCTCTTTCTTCTCCAGGCTACAGGATATTAATAGGATAGCTACTGCCCCAGGAATTTTACATCATCTAAAGGACTACAAAATACTAAAAAAAAAACACAAAAAACAAACAAACAAAAAAAAAACAAAACAAAAAAGAACAAAAAAAAAAAAAACACAAAGCAAACAAAAAAACCCCCCACAAACGAACAAACAAACAAACACCATGGAAAAGATGGTTTGAATACACAAGCTGTAGAATAAAGCCGTCTGTGATTCTTTTACTGTGTCCTCCTTTAACTGTGTCCATGTTCTAGAATGAATTTCGAGAAGTCTGTCATAACAGAATCAATGAAAAAATTAAAGAGCATTTGTGTATAGCAAAGATTGATTTAATTCAAGGTCCATAACTCAGATTTCCTAAGTTTCGTAACTCTTCTATGAAAAGGGAATAAGGGTGAGAATGAACTAAGGGATGATACACAGATCTTCCCATTACACCTGCATAACTCTGCAGTGTCTGTGACAACTACTGAGGAAGGAGTACGTGCAGAAGTATGTTTAGTGATCAGTGCACAGCAACTGACTCCAAAATCCTACATCTCAGAAAGCATGGGGATCGTAACATGGCAGAACTAACAAGATGAGGCCATGAGAAAAACATCTCTCTGTCCGTCAGACAACCCGCTTGGCAGAAATTAGCAAAGTGAAAAATAAACTACAAGACACACTTTTAACCAGGTGAATCTTCTATCAAATTCCTTAGGAATTTGCTACAAAATCCCTTGTGCTTAAGTGGGGACTCAACCTGCAGGACCATAATTCCCAGAAAAGTTTAACAGCCAAAGTTCAGTAGAAATATATAGGCATAATGTCCATTGAAACTATGATAATCAGTGAGCATGAAGTTTTGTGCCACAGTTACAAAATAACATATAAATCAAAACCTATTTTAATAATTTACTTAGAATAGTGAACATGTTACATTTTATTCCTGAAAGCCACTTTTAAAGAATGGGAGATGGAGGGTCAGAGCAGGTACATGAACAACAAAGTAACTGTGAAAGGCAGTCAGCAGCAATCCACACCAGTAAATGAGAGGATGGAATGTCCGTTATGTTTAAATGCATGTGTAAAAATTAATATTTCCTCAGAAAGATATTTTTTCTTTCTCACAGTCTGTAACAGTATATTAGTGCAAAGAAAAGAAAACCACAAAGAAATCCATTACAAACAAGCATTTCACATACAGGGAGACTTCCAATGCAGTGTTTTTTAACAGTGGTGCTATCTAACCATTGTAACACTTCACACAGAAGTTTTACAGCTTCATAGAACTGCTCATTTGTGAGATATCCAGATACAGAGATATGTAGATTTGGAGATAGCTTATTGAGGTTCAGGAATATTTCTTCTGGCAGACATGTTGAAAAAAAAAAAAATACTATAATTGCTATAGTCTTTGCCAAAAGGTCTTATTGTTTTGTTTGAAAGCATCCTTTTTCTCCTCACTTTCTATGTCTAAAGAAATAATTATTTCCCACTCTGTGGTGGTTATCATGAGTCTATATCTTAATTCTTAACTTTAAAAATTAAGATAAATATAAAAATCAAGACCCAAAAATCAGAAGCAACCACTTTCCTGAAATGGACACTGCATTTGAAACAAAAGTTCTGTTTCTTATTTATTAATCAGGCAGTCAGGTGCATGAAAACAGTTGTCTGACAGAAAGACCAGCTTTATCATTCCAACACTATAGGATAGCATGGACTAAGGGACCTAAAATCTAAAAATGATCATATATGTTCTTCCTCAGGCATAAAGGAAAGATTAATGAAATGCATAATGTGGTAGGATAGTTAGAAACATTTCTGAATACATAGTGATATACATTTTAAATAATATACTGTTCAGAAATTCTTTGAGTTAATATGTTTGCTGTTTAGGTCCTTAAGTATTGAGAGACCTGCAGAAGATCTGGTGAAGCAATCTGTAACTTTTCAGAAAGTGAACGTCAGAGCTATGAAACAAAAGGAGAGTTAATATTTCATTGGTTACTATAATACTATGTGGCAAAACAGATAGATATATGTCACGTTACACCTAGAAAAAGACTGTTAGCATCAGGAAAAACATATCTCAAGACAGGCACATAATTCATCCTATAAACAGTAAAGTGCCTCTGTAATCTTTGTGTTTCTGTCCTTTTTTATGATGTGGTCTAAAAAATTTTCTGGTTTTGAAATTTCTGTAATACGTTGCAGCTTTGCAGCATTGTTCTTCTTCCCAAGAGCATCATTAAATGTACTCTTTCTAAATAGATCTATTCATATTTAACATGATAAAAATTTAACCTGCCTTTGTACTTGTGCCATACTTGCACAAAACCAGAGTTTATGTTTCCTTGATCTAATAAGAATGTATTTCTCTTTATATGAAATAATATTAAGTTTTCTGTGGTTCACCACTTAGTAATATTAAAAAAAAAAAACCAAAAAAAAAGAGTGATAATTTCTGAAAGGGTTGCAAACCTGCAACTTTCTCAGTCTCTTAATTTTTTTTCTTTCATTTTTCATTTCACTTCAGTGCCAGTACTCTTTAAAACAGCTAAAAGCAACTGTTATCAACATTTCTGATACAGTGCCTCTCTCCTTTCTCCACATTTCTGTATCCATGCATAGTTAACAGCCAGCCTACTGTTAATATTGCAGTACGTGCCAGTGGCATGATTAACAAAACCTGCAAAGCTTGCCAAATTGAAAGCAATACTGCCTATATGAATGGAAACTCTTAACGCAGGATATCATTGCACCTTCTGTAAATTGTTTTTTGGTGTGTAAAATCTATTAGGAAGCACTACAAATTACCAGATTTTACAGACAAATACATTGAGACCTACCTAAAAAAATTAATATTTTTGCACTGAAGGAGTACCACTAAGTTGAAATAACATTTCAAAATTAAATTATATGTATGAAGAGCCCTCCTATGCTATGTTTTGTTTTGTTTTGTTTTTTTAATTACAAAATCAATTAATATGATACCTGAAAAATGAAAAACCTATCACAAGATTCAAATTTCAAATACAGGAGGCTATAAAGATCACTGTTTTATACTTCTTTTCTTTCTTAAACTACTGAAAATGGTGACCTTACCAGAATATTTTAGTTTGGCTACTTCCCATGTTTACAATTTAATTCTTCATTCTTAGACAATTATGGTCCCATAAAAAGACCAAAGAGTTTTTCATTGAAGTGTTAACTACTGAGATTCAATAAATAAGTTTTGAATACTAGACATGATTGGAATGCTGAACTGTTGATAACAAAAAGACAAACTGTAAAGTACTAGCTTGGTCGTGATAATAATGCCCTTAGCAGTGGTAATTTTTACACTATACTAGCAAAGTTTGCATATTAATTGTTAAATAGACCTACCTAGCAGAGACAAGGAAAAAAACAAAACAAAACAAAACAAAAACAAACAACTAAATGTATAATAAATAGAGAAACATGACATTTTTTATTATGGAAAGTATGACAGATGTTCAAGAAAGCATTCTAACCATGATAGAACATAAGCTGCGGATTTCAAGTATCAGAATTCTCATTTTTCTTCCACTGCTTTGCTATTCATTGTTGTTGCCCCACTTGCCATTGTTTCAATCATAAGTCTCTTCCCTACTGAGATCTGTAACTTTCAAACACAACTGTTCAGTTTGTTTGTTAATAATGCATACATGTGTAGATTTATCAGAAATAGGTATTTAATACGTTCTGAGATGATATCAATAAACTGGTTCCCTGCTGACTGTTCAAATCCCTTCCAGCATCACCTGTCTGGCCACTATGTGTTAGAACCTACCTAAAGGTTTTATTTTTCAGGAATTGTGTGTCTTGTATTTTTGCAGCAGTACAGCAACAAAACTAAGAGTCCTATTTCATGAAAGTTAGACAAGGACTATTATATACCTTCTGGTGCATACAATAAAAAATGGCATTTGTAGACTTTGGTTATTGAATGTTTAGGAACATACAGGTGTATTCTGAAAGATATGGCAAAAGTCCTCCTATCTTTTTATGAGTAATTGTTTTACTTCATTTTATGCTCTTCAGTTTCTTTTGGCTGGACATGGATTTGAATGACTTACTATCAATGTTCTACATATACCAACCAAAAAAGACACTACATTAAGGTTTCTAAAACTTCGCTTCTTTCATGTTCCAATTCTCTAAACGGTAGTGAAAATATTATTGCACTAAAGGCAAAGCAATGTCTTCAGTCAGAATGACACTTTTCTATACATTGCAAGGAAAGTGTACACTTTGCAGGATATTATGTGGGTTTTCATCAAAAAATTTCAGAAGTTCTATTTCCTCACAGGGGTCTTAGGGTTAGCTTGAAGAAGTGTGATATACAATTGGTATCAAGAATGCTGTCTGTCCTGGTTTTGTTAAAAACATGTTTCTCTTTTAGTGAATTTGCCTGTCAGCTAAAACCTTCATATTAGCTGCATTTTCCTGGAAAACCAGATACATGTTCTGGTAAACATAGCAATGGAATGCGAGGTTATCAATAAGAATGTATGGACATCTTGCGAGAGAGGCAATGAGAAACAGGTGACCAACGGAGTATAATATCCCATTCACATGAATACTTCACATAAAAGTGGGAGATCACGAGGATCTCATCCCTTTTCCTTGTGGTCGACATTAGGAGAGGGTCTGGCTAGCCATCCCTGTGACCTGAGGCCTAGTAAGAGACTGAATCCAGCTCCAGTTGGCTGCGGAGTCCAATCCAGGACTTTGAGTGCCAGCTCTGTAGTTGCTGGGACTTTCAAGATTGGTTTTGTATATTTTGTATTATTTTCTCTATTCTTATCAGTAGCATTAGTAAAACATTTTTAATTTTTCCAACTCTCTTCTCTCTGTCCTCCTTTTCCTCTCAATCGCCTGTCCTGAGTGGGAAGGGGGGAGAGGGAGGGGCTGAAGAGGTAAGTGGGGGAGAGGGGGTTAACAATATATCTGCCAGGGTTTTATTGTCACCCTGCAATCAAAACCCTTGACACTGTCACATAACTTTTTTTTTTTTTCCTTTTCTGTTTGTCAGCAGTGATTTTGATGGAGCTTGGCTTGTTAGTTGTGCAATATGAACTTTTTATCCAGTGGTAGATTTTTTGACGTCTAGTTATGTTCATGAAATGAATGTGTGTTTTGGATCATCTGTCACATCTCTCCAATAATGAAAAATATTAAACATCAACCTGAGGACATTCTGCCCCTTATGCAGTGCTAATAGTCTTCAAGCTCTACAATGTCCTGTTAATGTCAGTGCAGTGTCTGACTGTTTGGTCTTTGGGCCAGATTCTCTCCATCAGTGACTATAACAGATGACTTGGGAATATCTTCTGAAGGTTGTATATTCTAACAGTCACTCTAATGAAAGCTACCTTTTTTTTGTTGTTTGGGGTTTTGTTTGTTTGTTTGTTTTGTTTGTTTTTTGTTTGTTTGCGTTTTTTATAGTTTTGTGGGTTTTTTGTTTTTGTTTTTGTTTTTGTTTTTGTTTTTGGTAGGGTTCTGTCTAGCACTGAAAAGTCACCTTGGCATACAGGCTAGCATGCATACCAAAATTTTTCTAATAGACAACTCCCCATTTTAAGCAAGAGTTTTCTAACAAGTTCTAATGTCTTGCAAATATAGTGACAATAACTGGATGAGCGAGAAAGTGAACTATGCTAAAAAATTCCTCCTGAAACATTTGTGTACTTGCTTCCCTACAATGTATCTGAAAATATCTGCTGAAAAAACCCCCACAATATTGTAACTGTTTCAAGGAAGTTTCAACAGCTATTTGGACTTCCGCATCTGCAAAAATTAATTAAGAATCATGTAATTGTGCTGTTCCTTAAATATCTCATTAAAAAGACTACAGTATAGTCAGGATAACTGACTTTTTGCCTTGGTTTGGGACTAAATCTCCTGGAGTAAATATGCCATTGTTTATCCACCTAATTTTTTCTTAGGGAATTAAAATTAAAGTCCAAACAAAGATTTTTTTACCCTAGATTGTTGAAAACCAGCTAAAAATTTAAATGCATCATTTGTACATCTTAAGTTGGTAACTAGCATGAATTATTCAGTTTATCATATACAAAAAATCAAACAAATCACATCTCATATTCAACTCAGATAGATAATTTTGTCCCCTTCCCCAGGGACCAGCCTTTAATCCAGCACAAAATGTACCTCAACTATACCAGTGCAAGAACTCCAAGTTACCATCAGGTTTCCCTGTAGTTGTCATTTAACTTAAATCTGTGTCATCACAGTATCACAGTATCACAGTATGTTTAGGAATGGAAGGGACCTCAAAAGATCATCTAGTCCAATCCCCCTGCTGGAGCAGGAACACCTAGGTGAGGTCGCACAGGAACATGTCCAGGCGGGTTTTGAATGTCTCCAGAGAAGGAGACTCCATAACTTCCCTGGGCAGCCTGTTCCAGTGCTCTGTCACCCTCACTGAGAAGAAGTTTCTTCTCAAATTTAAGTGGAACCTCTTGTGTTCCAGCTTGATCCCATTACCCCTTGTCCTATCATTGTTTGCCACCGAGAAGAGCCTGGCTCCATCCTCATGGCACTCACCCTTTATATATTTATAAACATTAATAAGGTCCCCCCTTAGTCTCCTCTTCTCCAAACTAAAGAGACCCAGCTCCCTCAGCCTTTCTTCATAAGGGAGGTGCTCCACTCCCTTAATCATCTTCGTTGCCCTACGCTGGACCCTCTCCAGCAGTTCCCTGTCCTTCTTGAACTGAGGGGCCCAGAACTGGACACAATATTCCAGATGTGGTCTCACCAGGGCGGAGTAGAGGGGAAGGAGGACCTCTCTCGATCTACTAACCACCCCCCTTCTAATATACCCCAGGATGCCATTGGCCTTTGTGGCCACAAGGGCACAGTGCTGGCTCATGGTCATCCTGTTGTCCACCAGGATCCCCAGGTCCCTTTCCCCTACACTGCTCTCTAATATGTAATCTCCCAACCTATACTGGAACCTGGGGTTGTTCCTGCCCAGATGCAGGACTCTACACTTGCCCTTGTTAAATTTCATCAGGTTATTCCCCGCCCAACTCTCCAGCCTGTCCAGGTCCCGCTGGATGGCAGCACAGCCCTCCGGCGTGTCAGCCATTCCTCCCAGCTTAGTGTCATCAGCAAACTTGCTGATAGTACACTCAATTCCCTCGTCCAAATCGTTAATGAATATATTGAATAATATTGGCCCCAGCACTGACCCCTGAGGCACTCCACTAGATACTGGCCTCCAACTAGACTCCGCACCATTGACTACCACTCTCTGGCTTCTCTCCCTAAGCCAGTTTGCAACCCACCTCACTACTCTATTGTCTAGACCACACCTCCTCAACTTAGCTGTGAGGATGCTGTGGGAGACTGTGTCAAAGGCTTTACTGAAGTCAAAGTAGACCACATCCACCGCTCTGCCATCATCCATCCACCTTGTTACATTCTCATAAAAGGCTATGAGGTTGGTCAAGCATGACCTACCCTTGGTAAAGCCATGCTGACTGCCCCTAATAACCCTCTTATCCTTGATATGCCTTGAGATGGCACCAAGGACAAGCTGTTCCATTACTTTCCCAGGGACAGAGGTGAGGCTGACCGGTCTATAATTACCCGGGTCCTCCCTCTTGCCCTTTTGGAAGACTGGAGTGACATTTGCTTTCCTCCAATCCTCGGGCACCTCTCCCGTTTCCCAAGACTTGGCAAAGATGATGGAGAGCGGTCCAGCAATGACTTCAGCCAGCTCCCTCAGCACCCGCGGATGCATCCCATCTGGACCCATGGATTTATGAATGTCCAGACTATTGAATTGCTCCCTAACCCAGTCCTCATCGACTAAAGCAAACTCCTCCATTGACCTGGCTTCATTCGGGGTCTCAGGGGTACAGGGCTCCCCAGGACAGCCTCCGGCAGAGTAGACAGAGACAAAGAAGGCATTCAGTAATTCTGCCTTCTCTGTATCTTCTGCCACCAGGGCACCCACCCCATTCATCAGTGGGCCTACATTGCCTCTGGTATTAGTTTTATCTGCTATGTATTTGAAAAAGTTCTTTTTGCTGTCCTTGACCCCTCTTGCCAGCTGTAATTCTAAGGAGGCCTTGGCT
The DNA here is from genome assembly GCF_964273445.1 of Streptopelia decaocto. Taxonomy (NCBI): domain Eukaryota; kingdom Metazoa; phylum Chordata; class Aves; order Columbiformes; family Columbidae; genus Streptopelia; species Streptopelia decaocto. Next base: position 33,128,922 of record NC_138657.1, read on the forward strand.
ATCCTAGCTGCCTTCCTACATCCTCTAACAGCAGCCTTATATTCCTCCCAAGTGGCCAGCCCCTGCTTCCATGAACTCTCCTCTTCTGCTTGAGCATACCCAACAGATCCCTATTCAACCACACAGGCCTCCTGGCTCCCTTCCTTGACTTCCTACGTGTGGGGATGCTCTGATCCTGTGAATGTTTGTGAAAATAACTGTTCAACTGTTCACAGGTGCCATCATACAAATTTCTAAAACAATTTTTCCTTCAAATAAAAAATATATTGAAAATTGTGGGTGGGGAAAAAAAAGAAAAAAGACTCATGGATATTAAAAAAAAAAAAACAAAAAAACAACAACAAAAAAACCCAACCAACCAACCAACCAACCAAAAACCAAACAAAAAACCCTTACACAAAACAACAACAACAACAAAAAAACCATAAACACCTCCAGAAACCTCCCTCTAATCAGCACCAACAGAATTACAACGAAAATTGATATTGTGTCATGAAATTTTATATTTTGTTAATGTTTAGTAAAAAACACTCCTTTTCTTGCGTAGAAAAGATTTTCAGTTGAGAAAGCTTTATAAAACCGTACAAATGGATGTGATCTATGTGTCTAATGCAGATCACAGAATGGTTTTGTTTGAAAGGGACCTTAAAGATCACCTAGTGCCAACCTCTCTGCCATGGGCAGGGACACCTTCCTCTAGACCAGGTTGCTCAAAGCCCCACCCAGACGGACTTTGAACACTTCCAATGATGGGGCAGCTGTGACTTCTCTGGGCTACTTGCTCCAGTTCCTCACCACCCTCATAGAGAAGAATTTCTTCTTTATACCTAATGCAAATCTATGTTCTTTCAGTTTGAAGTCCTTACCCTTTGTGCTGTCATGATATACACCTGTAAAATGTCCCTTTCCAGCTGTCTGGTATGCCTCATTTTGGTAGTGAAAGGCCATTTGCTTTATAGATTAGACTGGACTTTCTACAGTCTGCTTTTTCCCTGGCCTGTCCCCTTTGCTCACCACAATATATATATGGAAAAATATCTTTTTAGACCTTGACAACAAGCCCGCAGACAACTACATAAATTCTGTGCTCTACAGACATACACTTGCTTTAATAATTTCAAATCAGAAAAATATAGGGGAAAAGGCAATATTCCAGAAAATAATTCTGTCACCAGAAAAAATACAAGATCTTGGAGTAGGTGTTCTGGAGTAAAAATGCATATTTTATATCACTGCATACACTGAATTTATTTTTCTATAAAAATGACCTGTCATGCTTCTTAATCTGATAGACTCAAAGAAATTATAGCTGAACATTGATCTTCATTCTCTTTATTGTATGGATCAACTAGCTAAGCATCCTGCAAGCAGAAGATACATAAACTTATATATGTTTATATCATATATAACAAATTCCCAGAAGGATATGTAAAATAAAATGCAAAGAGAGAATAAAGAAAAGGAAATTTCTGTATACCAGGTTTATATAGCCTGAATACTAAGTTTCCAAATTTTATTTATTTTATGCTAAAGAGTAAAGCAAAGATCAGATTGCACATAAGAATTGCTATCCTTGAATGTACGAGAGATCTACCCAGTTTCATAAACTGTCTGGAAGAGAAGGTGGTGCTGAAAAACTGATGGATATACAGTCTTATGAACAATGTTGATACAAATACCACTAGCACTACCTAATATCTTCTAGATATTTTTTGGTTCTGATATTCTGGTCTGCATGCACCCATTACTATTTTTCCTAGATAACACTACTCAGGTACCTATCCCTACAGATACACTTTAAATACATGTATTTTTTTTAGTAAATCAGGGAACATCCAATAAAATAAGTGGCAGAATTAAAGATCTCTGATCATAATACCCTGATTCTGATCAATGATGAAGTTTTACCAGTTTGTACTTAGGCCATGATTGTGGGCTTCTCTCAGACCTCAGAAATCTTCTGTATCTCCAGATAATAGGCTTCTGACCAGCTCGACACCAATGCAAAGAAGGCTACTCAACAGGCTGAAGCATCCTTAACACAAATCGTTACAGAAAGGACTGAAATATAAAGCTAAAATAAAAATCACAGGATTCTCAAAAACGCTTGCCAAGCACCTATATGTGAACAGTGATCAATTACAACAGTTTTCTCCACTGTCCTCATTTTCAAAACTCTGTGGCTTCTTCTGCTGTGTAAGAAAGGTTTCTCACACAAAGACTTCCCAAGACAATTACCTTGTCAGAAACAGGAAACTATACTGTAACAGATGAAGCCCCAAAACCACAGGACACACTAGATATAGATATAGATTAGATATAGATATAGATATAGATATAGATATAGGTATAGGTATAGATATAGATATAGATATAGATATAGATATAGATATAGATATAGATATAGATATAGATATAGATATAGATATAGATATAGATATAGATATAGATATAGATATAGATAGATATAGATATAGATATAGATATAGATATAGATATAGATATAGATATAGATATAGATATAGATATAGATATAGATATAGATATAGATATAGATATAGATATAGATATAGATTAGATATAGATATAGATATAGATAGATTTTTTTTTTTCTGTAGGGAGCACAAATGACCACAAAAAAAAAAAAAAGTATTTTGTGAATCAAGAGCAACTGTTTCAAGTATAACCTTGCCTTGAAAAATGTAATAAACTGTAGTAAACTGTAAACTATATTCACAATATTCATGATATTTAACAAGAACAAATGCTGAGTTCAGCACCTGGGAAGAAGGTACACTGGACATTATAAATTGGGAGAGAAGTGACTGGAGAGAAGCCCTGTAGAAAGGGGACTGGGGGGTTGGTTGGCAGCAGCTCAATACACAACTGTCGGTTGACAGCAGTGTGTGCCCTGGCAGCCAGGAGAGTGAACTGCATCTTGGGGCATGTCAAACACAGCATAGCCAGCTGTTCAAAAGAGGTGATTATCCTGCTGTATCCAATGTTGTTGCAGCCTCATCTTGACTGCTGTCTGCAGTTCTGGGCCCCGCAATTTAAGAAGGATATTAAAGTACTTGAATGTGTCCAGAGGAGGGGAACAACGCTGGTGAATCCAGCAACAGGATAAACAAGAATGATTCAAAGATGCAGCAGTGGAGGTTCAGACTAGACATTAGGAAACATTCCTTTACCAAGAGTGTGGTCAAACACTAGAACAGGCTTCCTAGAGACGTTGTCAATGTCCCACACCTGTCAGTGCCTTAAAAAAAGGCATTTGGATAATGTCCTTAATAACATGCTTTAACTTTTGGTCAGCCCTGAAGTGGTCAAACAATTGGACTAGATGATCGTTGTACGACCCTTCCAGCTGAACTCTATTCTATTCTATTCTATTCTATTCTATTCTATTCTATTCTATTCTATTCTATTCTATTCTATTCTATTCTATTCTATTCTATTCTATTCTATTCTATTCTATTCTATTCCATTCTATTCCATTCCATTCCATTCCATTCCATTCCATTCCATTCCATTCCATTCCATCCTATCCTATTCCTATTCCTATTCCTATTTCTATTTCTATTTCTATTTCTATTTCTATTTCTATTTCTATTTCTATTTCTATTTCTATTTCTATTTCTATTTCTATTTCTATTCTTTCTAGTCTGGTCTAGTCTATTCATCAAATAACAATATGGATTACATAATTTTAAATTTTAGTTCTATACATTTCAAGGTGATAAAATAATTGTTCAATTTAAGATCTCTTTACTTTTAAATTGTTTTATTCAATTTTTAATTAGAAAACCTGGTCTCTGTGGAAGTTACTGGACAAAAAATACTATTCATTTTAGTGTTTGTGTGCTTTTTAAAGACTAAAAAAGGAATAAAAGAAAGAATATATCATATTATTATCAATTCAGATCCATTAGAGCTAAATTAGAAATTTTGGGGTTTTTTGTGAGTCACTTCAAAAAACTTAGTACAAAACCACAGTCAGGTAACTCCCTTTTCTATATTCATGGTGAAAAGACTGGTAGAGTCATTAGTTATTTGATAGAGATATAATAGTTTTCCTCCAAATTTCATTTGGCCATGTTAAAAAAAAAAAGAGAGAAATTTTATACATTTGTGGAAACCGTATTTTGCTTTTAATTACTTAGTTCTTCTTATTTGAAATATATCACAATTATAACTTCTACAATGGATTTGCAACAAAACTTTTTAGTTTGATTACTGCCCCCAATCAGATTTTTTTCTTTTTTCTTTTTCCTTTTTTTTTTCTTTTTCCTTTTTTCTTTTTTCTTTCTTTTTTCTATTTTCTTTTTTCTTTTTCCTTTCTTTTTTCTTTTTTCTTTTTTCTTTTTTCTTTTTCCTTTTTTCTTTTTTTTTTTTTCTTTTTTCTTTCATCATATTTTCAATAAAGACTTTTCATGACACTTCAAGACAAACATTCTGTTCTGGCTGGTTTGGGGTTTTGTGGGGTTGTGTTTGTTTGGTTGCTGTTCCTTTTTTTGTTTTTAATCTATTATTTTTTGCACCACCTTCTTTTGAAACTGTACCTAAGTCCACATCTATTCACAGAGGTTACTGTAGTATTACACTAAAAGTATTGGGTAATGGCAGCCCTCAAGAAATCCAGTAACTGCTCAGACAGTATCCACCTACTTTTTTAAAAGCTAAATAAAATACAAACTACAGGAACTGCCTATTCAGTAGAATGAAATACATGTAAAACAATAACTGTGTCTTTATTGTGGTTTCAAACTCAACTTTGATTAACTTTGTATTTGACAGTTTTCACTTTTTCCTGGCTGTGTATGTAGAGATCCTTTCAAGACTTTGTAAATTATATTTCATACCAACTGTAAGATTTTTTTGTCCTACATTTTCACATTTTTATAGGTTTAGATTATTATTTGGAATTGCTGGATACTCAACCAAATGAACAGTATCAGTTGTAACCTGACTTTCACAGTGGCATACTATAAAGAAACTGTACCAAAGGAAGAATGGAAGAGAATTTTTGTGTCTTTGGTAGGCCTCTTTGCCAAACCTATGTAGTTTTATAGGTACTGTGTCTGAATGTGGGGCAGAATATTCAAAGGTCAAATCACAAGCTTAAATCAGCATAAGATTACCTGGACAGACAACATTTCATCTTTCCTATAACTTTATCCATGACAATGCAATGTGAGGCAATCAGTTGCCATGTGGAAGTGTTCAGATACCACAGAGACTCTTATACTCCAGTGTCAGGGGACATGAAATAAAGAGGAAGGATTTAAACTTCTTTCATCGCTAATCACAGGTGCTATTACTCTGAGACAATAGAAGAAATGCAAAAATGTGGATGCACTGGTTTATCTGTGTGGCCCTGAGCTTCTGGTTTCATTATTGACAGCAACAGAATTTCTCCCACAGTCAGCCACCACAGTGAACCAGAGTTACTCAAATCAGCTATAAGTAGTGTGAAAATCATTTGGTCTCTGTAGGATCTCCTTATATCCTAAATTGCAGTTTCCTTGATTCCTTGGTTCATTGGTTTATATCATAAAGGAAGACAGCATTCTTTTAGGCATTTGTATAACAACATGAGTAAATCTCCAGTACAGGAAAAAAAAAGAGGTATTTTAGAACTAACCATTTTCTAATGCTTAAAGCAGTAAGTATTTTAACTAAACAGATTGTTATTAGTGAAAATAAGAAATAATACATTTATTGATTTGAATAACTGGTGTAAATTAGGACTCCTGCAACATCATATGCATTGTTTCATATGCAGTAATATAAATTTCATAAAAATTAGAAATATTAACTCACAATACAAAAGCATCACATGTTCCTGCTCTGGCAGGGGGATTGGACTAGATGATCTTTCGAGGTCCCTTCCAATCCCTAACATTCTGTGATTCTATGATTCCGTGACTGTGATATACACATGTAGTTTTAAGTAGTGTCCCTATATTGGACTATGGCAATTGAACCTGATCTCTATGCAGGTCCTTGCAACATCTCTGAGACACCAGAAAAATGATGGCCTGATCATTGGCCCTGATTAATATGAATAAAATATTTTTAAAATAAATAAATACATAATAGGGTGTTAATAAACCCTGGCCAAACAAATTATTGGTTAAACCAAACACTAGTCTTGACCTAGGGAATGGGACAAGAAGCAACAAAATAGAAGGACTGTTCAGTTCCAAAATGATGGAGGACTTTTGAGAAGTCATCTCAAAAGCCTGAATGTAAATATAATTCCAGAAGATGGAGATAAAACTGTCAAGCTTAAAGTCAAGAGAAATTCTAGGGAAATAATTAACGTGGGGCTGGAGTCTCACTCTTGGGTCCTAAGAGCTATGAGATCATACTGTGGGAAGTGATCATGTGGGCACACACCTCAGAGGTGTTTTCCAAACAACTTCTGTCATCATTACTAAGATCAGCCATGGAAAGCAAGCATGAGAACTTCAAACCAATCTGTAATGCTTGAAGGTGGACACTGAGAAATGATTAATGTAATCATTATTATTTTTAGTATTTTTAGAGGATACTGCAGGAATAAACTGGACAGTTAGAAAGCAAATCAGCATCCTGGAATAAGTATTTAGGTGATCCAGAGATGTATGGACAAGAAGTGAAGTTAAAGCTTTAATTTTATAGCAAAATTCATCTTCACTGAGACCAAAACTAAGAATAGCTAGTTTCAATTGATGCGTTTAAGATTAAAGAAATGGAGAAGGTCCAGTTCTTAGGACCACACCTTTTAAAAAGGTGTTTCAATTAGAAGGTTTAAAGACAAGATGAATCAGAAGCACTATTAAATGTTAGAGACTTTGGCAAACTGACAGAAGAATCATGGGTGGAAGCTACACACTATACACACAGTTGGGTTTGCTGTTGTTTGTTTGTTTGCTTGTTTGTAACTGGTGAGACACACAGCCAAAATTATAAAAAAACCCCATGAATTTGACAAAAAGTTCTTCATCGCATACCACCATCACTTTAAGACAATGATTTAAGAAAAAATTAACCTTTTATCAGTGAAATGCAAAATACTGAGTTCAATATATGACAACTAATCAAAGACAAGAGGAAAACTGTACTGGGTTGGCTAAAATAAGTTTAATTTCCACAGGAAGCGGGGGGATGACACAGCCAGGACAGCCAACCAAAACTAGCCAATGGGATATTCAATACCATATAAGGTCATGCTCAGTTTGAAACTGAAGGCTGACCAGGATGAGAGTCTCTGTTTCTCACCGCTTGTCAGCACGCTGGTCCAGAGTGCTCTTTAGTTTTCCATGACTGCACAGTTTGGTGCTATTGTCTTACAGGGGTAATTGTTACTCAGAAAATGAGCTGCACATCAGCGTTGCCATGTGGTGAGAGATTGCATTGTGTATCCCTTCTATATTATTCCATAATAATAATAATAATAATGATAATGATCATTATTATTATTACTACTACTGCTATTGCTATTGCTATTACTATTACTATTTTGATAATGATAATGATAATAACAATAATATGATTTTCTTGTTGCTGTTCCGCTAAACTATCCTAATCCCAACCCCAAAATTTTGCCCTTATTTCCTGATTCCCCTCCCCAACCCACCAATAATGAGGGAAGTGATAAGTGAGTGGCATATGGTTCTAATTTTCACCTGGGGGTGTAGGCTTGGGATAAACCATGACAAAAATACAGGATGATCCACATTAAAAATAAAAAAAATCACTGTTTATTATAAACAAGATTTTATTTTCAAATGGAAAATTCTCAGATACTAAAGCAGAATCACTTACTTATTTTTGCTATATTAGAAATTTGAAAAAATAGAAAAAACAGCATGAGCAAAACATATTACTGAATCAACAAACTTCTGGGTCTAAAAATGCATTTGCTAAACAGCTCGTGGAAAGTGTCTAATTATACAGGAAATTATTTTAGAATCTTTGAAAAAAACCCTCTGATCTACAGTACCAAAATGCAAAATGCTATATTAAGCAATTTGATTATCTAGAATTACCCTATTTAGAAACTATTAAAATGTTAGTAGGAAATCCATAAATGATCCTAGACACAATATGATTTAAAATTTTTCTTTCATAATCTAAGGAGAGAAAACATTAAGAAAACAAGAATGGCTATGTGCTAGTGGTAATATGAATTTAAATAGTTCACTAGCATCAATATTCAAAGTTATACAAATAAGTTATACAAAGATACACAAAGATATACAAAAAGGTTAAACTTGCTAGTAGATGACTGAAGACTAGTGCTTAACTCTTCAGCATGTATTAAGTGTTTAATAAGTGTTGCCGCCTTTGCAGAATTTTACCTATTGTATCCAAATATTGTAACCGGGGCTTAACATGTAACATGAGCTTTTGAAGTACATTGATATTTTTCCTTTGAACACTGAGATTCTCTCAGAGAAAACAATGTTGTCCACTGGACAAAATTTCATGGAGTGATCCTTTTCACTGAAGGAGGTGAGAGATTGAAAGGCATAAGAAACACTACCGAAAGACTATAGCATGACAAGGACTAAATATGTGTATACATACACACATGCACACATACATATATGTATATAAAACCAACTTGGGGGACTGGTGATACAGGGTGACTAGATACAGGGTGAGAAACAAAAAAAAAAAAAAAAAAAAAACAACACAACAAAACAAAAGGAGAGAAAAGAGACAAAAAAGAGACAAAGAGAAAGTCTCTTTCCATTGAGATCCAAAATACTGCAATTTTCCAGTGTTAAATGTAATGGAAATTGTTGCTATAATCACAGCAGACCTTTAAAATCATTGCTTAACAACACAATTTAAACTCTGTTTTTATCATGAGTGGTGCAAGATATTTGATAATAGTGGTTTCCATTTGTGAACTTTATGTTAATAATTAATGGTTATAAAATTACACAACCCATTTAAAAATGAAGTTACATTATTTAGCTAAGTGACCTATTACTGGAACAAATTCCACTACTAAAATGAACATCTACATACACTTTTATAGTAGTATTTTATTGCTGATTCTACTTCACCACCCCCCTCAGGACAAAGTTAAGAGAATAGCATGGCCAGCTTTAAGTTGACTATAAATAACTGAACACTTTGCTAATTAGAAAATGTTTAAACATTCATTGTTAACTTGCTTTATTGTAAAAGAACTCACACTTCCTTGGAACATATATGTCCTTGACTTGGAACATGTATGTCACTCTACTACGATTTAAACCATAGCAAATTTATTTTCTTCCCCAGTTTGTCTTGGTTTTGTTTTAAAGAAGAATTACTTTGCACAATACTTTTCATTGACCTGGCCACAGTGATCTTGAGTCTCTCAAAGCAAAGGTTGCCTCAACTTTGCATACACTCATTAAATAGTTCTGTTTTAAAAAAAAAATATATATATATATATATATAAACACATGTATATATATATATATATATATATATATATATTAAAAGAGTGGAACTGCTGCTGTTGTTTCATAGTTTTTTTGTTGGTTGGTTGGTTAGGTTTGGCTTGATTAGGTTTGGTTTGGGTTATTTTAGGTAAGGGTCATGGTTTAGTCCCAGCTGGCAACTAAACACCACTCACTCACTCCCCTCTGATGGGATGGGGGAAAAAATCAGAAGAGTAAAAGTGAGAAAACTCATGCATTGAGATAGAGAGAGTTTAATAAGCAAAGTAAAAGACACACATGCATCCAAGCAAAACGAGGAATTCTTTCACTACCTACCATCAGCAGGCAGATGTTCAGCCATCCCCAGAAAATCAGGGCTCCATCAAGCATAATGGTTACTTGGGAAGACAACCACCATAACTCTAACATTATGCTGTTGCAGAAACAACTTTGTCAAAAAAAAAAAAAAAAAAAAAAAAAAAAGTATGATTTAACTAAGCAGAGGAAGTTTTCTGGACTGACTAATTGAAACAGAAAGCACTATTTTTCCTAATTGCAAAGTAATTAATTTGTAAAATGTAACTTTGGTACTATGTGAAATTACATTCATTCAAACCGTCATACAATCTTTGCATCTAGTGTTTTCAGTTAAAGATTAGAAGTATTTTAAAACATAATGTTTACCAGTCTTATTTTTACTATCTGGAAATTCAAGGAATAATGTACTTAATCCAGTTATGAATGGGCAGTACAAGTGAATACAATTCTATGAGTTAATCACGGATTTCTAGGTATCCACTTGTGTAAAATTGTATGCCTACTGCCATGAGAAAGAGGAGTGCATAATCACTAATTAAAGACTAAGCATGACTTTTACTAGCTATAAAATTAAGATCCATATCCTTTACATACAATTGGCCTAAGCCACTGAAAATAACTTTTAAAATTCTTTATGACTGGTACACAAGTAAGTTTTATTTCAGTCTTTTTCTTACCACATTCACATGTTGCATATTATTGTAGAGAAAGTGAATGAGAGGGAGGAGATGAAGGGGAGATATACTACAGCTGACAAATATAGTTTCATATAAAGAAAACAGGCTATAGAAACCATGACCTCCTTCTGAGTCAGTGAGTTTTACAACAGGCAAGAATGAACATTGAATCCTTCTAAGGAGGGCTAAAATTAGAGCTAAGTGGTAGCTGCTAAAAACAGTGTATGAATATTCACTTAAGGTTGAACGAATCAGGTTGTTTTCAAAGTGATTTCATCATTACAGAGAAGCTGAGAAGTTTTTAATGTTGAAACAAATCAGTATGGAAAGAAGACGATTTTCAGTTAGGTCTTCAGTAATTACAGTGCAAAACTGAGCTGAGATCTGTCTGTTTTCTTAGTTTCTTGCACCTCTATGTTACTTTAATAAAATAAAGGAAAAAATAAATGGGATACATAGGATGAGTCAGGTTGAACAGCCCTTACTTTGCCTATCGAATTGTCCAGACCTGGAAGAATGCTAGCCAAGTTTCCTGTCAAACTTATGACAAGCTTCTTGTTGCTGTGCCCAAATCAAAACATCTACCTTAAAATACAATTTTTATGACAGTCTAAAAACATGTCACAGATAATCAAGGACATTTTCCTTTCAAAGTCATGCAGAATTTTGCCCAATTTTCCTATTAAAACAAACATCCACATATCACAGCTGCTTTTTTCTTATATATACCAAATATACAAGCCATTGAAAGCCATGGCAAGATGCTTCACCTATTTTTCAAAACTACTATGTAACTAATATGTTTAAAAAGCAGGTGAAGCATCTTGCCATGGCTTTCAATGCTGTTGTGTTCTCAGTGTAAAATATGTTTCTTCTAAATCCTCTTTTCAAGTCAAATATTTATCGACAGCTTTATGAAATATCAAATAACCATTTTTTAAGTGATTTTCATAAGAAGTTTTTCTTGTTTAATTACTGCATTTCACTAATCTATTTTTTCCAAATAGTTCTAAGCTAATGCAACTGATATTTGACACTTTAATTACTAATGAATAATTTATGCATTTAAAATAATTAATATGAATATAATTTAGAGAACAATTCTTTATCTTCATTAGTGTATTACAGGGAATGTTTTCTAGAAACTTTTTCTAAATTAGAATCAACTTACTAGCCTAGAAGTACAACTATGAGGGCTGAAATTTTCTAGAAAATTTTAACCAAAAATAATCAAATGTTGTATTACTTGTTCTTAAGAGTTACTTATGTAATTCAAAGCCGTCCAGTGCTTATATTCCTCGTTTAATTCTCAGAGAAGTGACAATAGAGTAACCTTACACATTTATTTTTACTACTATGCAATTAAATTTATACATTGGCAAAATACAGAGCAGGTACTGTTAATTAGCATGAGTGTGAGTCCATAATTCTCTGCTTAGACCATAAAAAACATTATTGAAAGCTGACTCAATGTGTACAGGATGGATGAGATCAACTTATCAGTACTTCTGACATATTTTGGAAAGATAATAAAACCCAATATTATAGCATCTCTGACAGACATGTTCTGTACTGAAATTGGGTAGAGAAGGCCAAAATGGTCTATTCATAACAGTAAACAGCTCCACAGTACAGCAGAAAAACAAATACAAGCACTTTGGGCCAAGTCTTGTGTTGCTCAGGCTAAGGTGCAGCAAGTACACAAATATTTTAATGTAATCATACTTTTAGAAAAAAAGTTTTTTATGCTGATGTAAATTTTCATTATATGATTAACTCTACAACTGCCTATAAATATAAAAGGTGAAGAGTGGAAAAACATTGAAAGGATGTAGTATCATTATCTCCTGTTTAATCAATGTGGACAAGTAATTTTCAAAATAAAGGATGTTTTCCAGAAAGTATTGTGTATCTCTGTGCTTTGTTCTTCTCACCATGGCAAAAAGAAATATTTTGTGAAAAGTCTGGTTTATGTAACTCCCCAGAGTGACAGAGAAATGATTGAGGCAAATATTGTAACAAGAAATCTTATGCACATTAGTCACAAAATTATTGAGAGGATTTGGGATATATCTTGTGTAAAAGAGAAAATATCGTAGTTAGACTATTTCTCTTGAAATTAACCTGATATTGAGAATTCTTCTAATTTCTTTGAAAATCCTCTGACTGGCCAAAACTCAAAATGTACTCACCCTGATTTCTTGTTACCTGAGGTGCGGAGTATTCTATATTTATGTCATCTTTGTAGAGGAATCTGTAGGATAGTCTTCATGAGACAGATTTTTAATATTAGTGTCATCACAAACGTAACACTGGAATGGTAATCTGAAACACTTAATGTAATACTACTGCAAAAGTAGTATTAATCAAAACATTTAGAGAAACTTCCTTCTAACTCTAAAATTCTAGACTTATTCAACTCGTCTCCATCAAAGTTTCAAATGAGCAAGTCAGGAGAAATCTTTGTATTTCTTCGCTAGAGACAGGATACTGTGGTTCTGTCTGTGACATTTTGATAAATTCATTTAAAAAATTCAGAATGAGAGTTAAGCCTTTTGGTTGGTTGGTTGGTTTGTTTGGGGTTTTTTGGGGGTTTTTTAGGTGACACAGATCATAGAATCGTTTGGCTTGGAAGGGACCGTCAAAGATTATCTATTCCAGTTACTCTGTCATGGACAGGGACACCTTCCACTAGATTAAATTGTTCAAAACCCCATTCAGCTTGACCTAGAACACTTCCAGGAATGGGGCATCCACAACTGTCTGGGCAACCTATTCCTGTGTCTCACCACCCTCATAATAAAAAACTTTTTCCTTATGCCAAATCTAAACCTAGATCCTTTGTCCTGTAACTACAGGCTCTGATAGAAAAGTCTTTCTCTGTCTTTCTTAGAAGCCCCTTTAAATATTGAAAGGCTGCAGTAAAGCCTATTCAGGGTCTATTTTTCTCCAGGCTAAATAACCTCAGCCCTCTCAGCCTGTCTTCATAGGAGAGGTGTTCCATCCCTCTGACCATCTTGGTAGCCCTCCTCTGGACTCACTTTAATAGGTCCATATCTTTCCTGTAATATAAGTTTTGTAATTCCCCAGTTTTTTTTATCATGATGTAATTATGTTATTTGGTGGAGATGGATGTCAAGTTTTACTTTTTAAAACCTAGAAAATCATTCCAATTTGACTTCAGAGACAACCGAAAAAAGCTGTCTCCCAAAATACTTTTTCATGCTGAATAACTAGGGTGTTTGATGGTTCATCCAGCTGGATAATGCCAGCAGGTAAAATGTAAATTAAGTGATACAACTATATCTGTGGAATGATGCTAACATCTGTAGTTTGTATCATAAAGTCGCCTCTTTATTTCCCAGTGATGTAGGGCCCCTGAACTGCATGACTATTCATCTAATTCATTTTCTCCTTAACTAAGTTCAAAGCGTCAAAATGTGTGCTATGAGAGACACTGTCATTAGTATTAACCTTTATTAGCAATACTGTTCCTAATTTTGGATGAACATCAGGCATTGTTCAGAGTATGGAATTTTTGCTACTAATCTCGATAGTGCCAGGATTTTGTTCATTTTTACTGGATTGCTTTTTTCTCAGCAGACGCTCACTACAATACTTATTTGTTCTTTCTTTCCTTTCCCCAAGTAAGGCCAAAAGAATAATTACTTTGTACCACACAGGTATTAGGTGACCCATGGTGCCAATAGTCTGACCTGCAGATGATACTCCCTGAAGCAAACTGTCCTCTATCAGGAGACAACTGATAGATATGCTATTAAACCTACTGTGGTCCCATACCTTTTTTCATTCTGTCTGAAGAATCTCACCCCAGATAGATTCTCGGAGATGTAAGGTATGATTTAACTGTATGATCCAGCCTGGACCTTTACAATTAATGATATGGGCTAAAGAAGAACTGGAGAAGACAATAAGAGTTATGCTTGATGTTTTCCAGTTCAGCAGCACAGAGCTTAAGACAGAGTAGATAGCTCCTGGAGGAATTTATTTATCAGTTAAAATGTTTAATTTCATATTATATGCACAAAATATTTTATGACTACCCTGGAGTCCAAATATCTCCTTACTTTTGAATTGCTATAGGCAAAAAGTAGATAACAACAATGTGAGTTTGAATAATATAATCAATATCTTATAGAACATTCATACAGAAATTAAAAAAAAAAAATCACAAACACATATCAAAATAAAAATTAAGGCTAAAAGATTGAGAAGAATTGTACACTAGAGTGACAAGAAACTGCACTACAAAACTTATTCAAGAGAAAATTATTAAAAATTACAGAGTTCTTATAATTGTTTTTATTTTTATTATAAGGAATTGTTCCATTTGATCTCTCTAGCCAACAGAGATTCTTTAAATCTTACTGGATAAACAGGGCACTCTAGGGAATCTCTTTAAGCTAAAATGATTTTTACCACCAATATTTAACAAAGAACAGCTTATGAGAAAAATATTCTCACTTTTTTTCTCCATTTTATATTCTGGATTTTTTCTATTTTTATAATAGGTATACAGAGTCATACCTGAAAGTCTCGTTAACTGTATCTCTTACCTGTTAATAGTCTTTCAGAGTTCCCATCTTGTTAGCTGTACCATTCTCCTTCAAAATTAAAATTAGACCAATACTTTATACCCATCCTTTAAAAAAAATCCCAACACCAAAGCATGTTTCTTAAAATGCTTCATTAAGGACTGTGGTTCATTCTGTCTGCTATAATGATGCATTTTAATTAAGGAAGAGCAACTGGATTAAGGAACATGGGATGTGTTTTCATCTAGTGTTCATGTGTATAAAGAATATGTATTAGCCATGGATACTTAACATTTGCTTCTCAAAGTCCTGTTAGAAAACAAGAAAACAACAAAGTACTTCTAGAAACACCATTATTCTGAAATGAAATGTTGCCTGTTGCAGTCAGTCACTGATCGTCCTTCAGACCCCACAGAAAGTACTTTTGCCTCCTGTAAACATGAATAATCAATAGCTCCAATATCCCTCTTTCTCCACTCCTTAAAATATTTCAATTGCCCTTACATATGTGTTTTAAAAGTATTTCAAATACACAGCCTTTGGAATATGTGTTACCAAGCCCACCGGGGAACTAGCTTCCATGAGCTCACACATTTACTTGTATGCAGAATTACTTCACCTGCTGACATTTTTTAGTGGATAAGAACTAGGCAACTGCTAGAGTAGACATACTAAACCTAGAACCAAAACACCCTTCACTAAGGTACAGACTTTTTTTCTGGCAACCTCCCCCATGGGAACTCAGAGGATCACTCTCCTCTCCTCTCCTCTCCTCTCCTCTCCTCTCCTCTCCTCTCCTCTCCTCTCCTCTCCTCTCCTCTCCTCTCCTCTCCTCTCCTCTCCTCTCCTCTCCTCTCCTCTCCCTCTCCCTCTCCCTCTCCCTCTCCCTCTCCCTCTCCCTCTCCCTCTCCCTCTCCCTCTCCCTCTCCCTCTCCCTCTCCCTCTCCCTCTCCCTTCCCTTCCCTTCCCTTCCCTCCCCTCCCCTCCCCTCCCCTCCTCTCCCCTCCCCTCCCCTCCCCTCCTCTCCCCTCCCCTCCTCTTCTCTAGGATTACTTGTTCACCATCTCCTTTACAATATCAATTATGGGGAATCAGGTGGTTCAGAACAAAGAAAACGGTATACTTCCTCAGAATGCTTCTTGTGTAGTACACCACTGGTACTGGTTCTTAATGCACAAGTTCAAGGAAGACTGAAAAGTATCTAGAAGAAACCACCCTGGAAGATTACTAAATATACAGTCATCAACTGCCTCAAGAGGTGCTCTGAAATGGAAGCAGCTGGACACTGAAAAAATATAGAAGAAAAGTAATATATGTCTGCTTTTAGCATCTATTTATAGATACTGTTGGAATTAATGGTTCTTTGGTCTGTACAGCCATTTTACACGATACCTGGGAAACCACAGATACACCATGGGGCAGTAAAACATTAAAACAAAACCAAAGGACTAGGCTTAAAATAATTTGGGAAAAAAAAGTAAACCTAAGATAAGAAAAAGTTTAAACATTTTAAATGCCTCAGATATTAAAAGTTAAGCGAAATCAGATATAAGTGAGAGTTTTGATAGTCACACTTCTCATTATCTGACCATTCCAGACTAAGCCTGCACCTCTGCAAGTCAGCAAAAACTCATGTGTCGCTAAGGTATTATACAATAATAAGCAACTTCTAGCTTTAACTTCTGATCCTTCCCTAATGTGACTTTGTGTTCTGATTTTGTCTAGGACAGAAACCATTCTTCTTTCAGCAATTTTTCTGTTTCAGTTAAGTTTCTTCTAAGTAACTGCACTTCCTGTAGCTAGCTGTGTTTTTCAGTCAATGTCTGCTCCTAGAACTGATAATGCTTGACGTTTACAGTTGTTACCAAGGTAACAGTAGGAATGGTATGCAGAAAGGTCTAAGCTTATACTTTTAGAAGCCAAGGTCATTGCTAAATCTCTTATGTTCCATAAGTGAAGGGATGCAGAGGGGTCACACCTGTGGGGATGAGTGGACAGGACAGGTGACCAAAATTTGAAAAACAGAGTATTCAATCCCATACAAATTATACATAGTTTAAAAGAGAAATTATGAGATTCATGTTCTCTTCTTTCATGTCTGACATCTGTGAAGGACTCTTCCCATTCTCCTACTTCCAATCCCAATCTGTGAATTTCTGAATTGAGTTCCATTCTACCGCCGAGTCCAGTCTGGGACTTCGCAGAGCCTGCCCTGCAGCATCAGTGGTACTTGCCATTGTGGCACACAATTCCAGTATCATTGGGGAAGCCCAGAATTAGTTTTGTACATTTTTCATGATTTCTGTTGTGGTTGTTGCCATTATTACTGATATTATAATTTAGTTTCATTGTTATTGTTTTATTTAGATTGTTTTAAGTTTTCAACTCATAAGTCTCCTTTTTTTTTTTTTTTTCCTTTCTCTCACCTTTGTGGTAAGGGAAAGGCCTAATAAAGAATGTCTGTCTTCCATTTAATTGCCAGACAAGCCTTAAATGGGGACAGGTATTGTTGTTCTTTTTCTGCTACCAGACTGTAAGATTGTTTCTTGTTTACTAAATCTGCTGTTGATGATTTGATAGAAAAAGCACAAAGGGAGAAGAGGAGGGAACTGTCTAACTAACTTGCAAGAGTTTTAATAAATTCTAATCTTATTTGGGATCTAATCCAACAACCATCTAAAAAAATAGAAAGACTTCTTGACTTGAGTGGTAGCTGAATAAAAACTTTTAAATATAAATCTTGACACTACTTTGATTATGGATCTTCTCTGGCACCTCCATGTAAAATAATACTTCAGCAAACTATTTTTTTCAAGAAAACACTATCTCCTTTTGATATACAATGGCAAAGAACAATTAACATAATTACTCTCAGTTCTCATTAAATAATTATGTAATTTATTGTACAAGTAATTAAACTAGAGCAATTTAATAGATTGAAGATCCAAAACATATCTAATTTATATTCATAACTGCACTACTTTTTCATAGCAATGGTAGCTAGCTAACTTTTACTCCAAGTTGCATTAGGTTTCATTATTCACAATGACTTTATTCACAACATTGTCAAGTGTCTCAAATATTATTCACACTGAATAATCAGAAGAGTATTTTAGAGAACCTTATGTATAACAACCATTCCAAATTTGCCGAAAAATTAATATGAAAGGTATGTATACATTTATGCAGTATTCCAATACCCTCTGTTAAATTAAGCAGTTTCCAGACAGAAATTATTTATATTGCATCTCCATGTTTCATGTAATTTGTG
Organism: Streptopelia decaocto; assembly: GCF_964273445.1. Taxonomy (NCBI): domain Eukaryota; kingdom Metazoa; phylum Chordata; class Aves; order Columbiformes; family Columbidae; genus Streptopelia; species Streptopelia decaocto. The sequence continues at coordinate 33,147,175 of NC_138657.1, forward strand.
TCATTAAACATAGGTATTCTGCAGTGTTTTGCCTTGTCTAAGATAATTTATTTTTCAATGCAACTGGGGTGGTCTTCTACCTTAATTTCATTCATAAGATATTAAGCTTAGAGGTGGTAGTGTGAAACAATTTTAGCTTACCTCCTATTTCTTTGATCAATGTGACCATCCCTCATCAATTTTAAGATAGTACAATCTTCCATATACTGATGGGTAGTCCAATTGCAAGATTAATTTAGCAGCTTCTTGAATCAGTAGATTTTAGATTCAACATGAATTTTTCTTTGCTGGAATTAGCTAATTACTTTCATTGGATGAGGACATATTCAATCTTTAGTTCCCTTGTTGAGTTCATTTTCTCTAATGAGAGTTGACATCAAATCAACTTATTTAATAAATGTACAAAGTTTATGAGCATTCTAGACAATGCAATTTACAATTTAAACAATGAAATTACTTTCTAGCTATGTCAGAATTTCTGCACTGGTCTGAGCAGCAGTCTTTTTGTTTATTGACATTTCAACTGCAGTGTACATAATCAGTTCTATTAAGGAAAAAAAAAAAAAAAGATCCATCACTTTATTCAGTTACTGTTTCTAGAACAAAAGTTCATCTACAAATGAGTCTTATCTTCCTTATCACCCCCTATTTCAACAAACTTTGTGCTATTCCAAGTTTTAGTACCTTAATATTTACTTTGAACATCTTGTTGAAAAAATAATTTAGAATAATTTAGAATCAATCTCAAAAAAACCACATACAGTGAACCAATATGACTACTTTTTGAGATCTGTGGTAGAAATAGAGGGAAAAAATATAAACTGCAACCTTTAAGTGATGAAAGGAGAAAAAAAAAATCTTTGCTCTCTTCTAGACTGATCTGGAAGAAATTTTGTAGTTTTACAGTAAAATACATATGTTGAATTGTAAGATTTTAATTTGTCTTTTCTCTCTCCCAGCTTATGAATTTATAGCTAAATATAATGACAAAATCTATACAGGTTAACATATCTAAATATAATACGCAATACAATTCTAGATTGAGTTGCATTTTTAGGTCAAATTGGAAAACTCTATGGATGGCTATAAATGCACAGCCATTGATTGCTATCTATGTACACTATAAAAAATATACACCCACTATTTTAAGTCCTCATGTTTTTATGCCATGAGTACCTTTTACAGTCATGGCTATTTATTTGCTCTCAATATAAATGAAAATGTTTCACATTGTTCCGTTTTTTTTCCAACTTACTTGAACCCTGAAGTCCTTCAGATTTCCCTCTTACTGTTATCATAACAATAATGTGTTGGAACACAGCACTGGCTGCCTTAAATCTATACACTGGTTTCCGTAGTCATTATTCCATATTGCTCACACAAATTTGTGACATGGAAATTAAATAGAACAGTAATGAAATAAATCTTTTAAAAAGGACAAAATTTTTTCAGGTTTTAGTGGAAAATCTATGCTACTGTAAGCTATAAGAGATGTCATCTTCTGCTTCTTTAACTCTGTTTCACATATGGAAATGACATTATGACATCTTACTATGAATTATTTTATGGTCACCTTATTATCCAAATTCTTATTTATCTGAATTACTTTAATATACAACCAATATATAACAATATATTCATCACAATTTAACCATGGTTATTTGGTATTGTGTGATTTTTATAATGTCAAATGTGATTACTGAGATTCAGTTTCTGTAAAGTCTAGTGATTAAATAATTTTTAGCATAATCAAAGCCAAATCTGCAACATGTCATTCTGAAGGTAATTGATTAAGTACAGAATTATGTACATGCATGAAGGGAAAGAAAGCAGCTTAGATTTTGCATCTCAGTAATGATCACAGCAGATTCCTAAATCTTCGGAATTTGTGAAATTGGAGAGCTAAAAGTGATAACCTACCAGAGAAACTGTTTATGAAAAACTGACAAAAGCATAGTGCTGTGAATCACAGCTCAGAGAAGAGCTCAGATAGTGCCTTGTAGAAATACTTCCAGAATAAATATATACTTACGTCTGATTCAAAGTTTTGTGAAACTGATCCAAGTTTTGTGAAACTAAGCACACAAATAATTAAACGTGCAGCTAGCATGCGTAGCTACCTTCACTACATAGACTAAATTAGCAACATAATTTGTGGCAGCTATAACATTACCTATTGCTAATGCAGAGGAATTGTATGGGATTGCAGATTCTTAGGTGCTGTTGCTCCTGTAGATTGTTATGTGAGTGCCTGGAAAATGACAAATGATGAACAAAAATGAAAAATCCTTTAGACAGAGCCAAGGCTATAGTGATCATTTTCCATCCCACAGTCACTGTTTACTGAAAATACTGACCGTCAAGAACAACAGAAGCAATAGTAGCATGTTGCTTTTATGCAATTTCATGAAATGCCAAAGGTGATGTAACTGCTTGAGAATCAGAAATTAAATACAAAAGCAAATTAAAGCAATGGAAACATGGTGAAACTTTACAACTTAGATCTCCAGATTTGCTTTATGGAAACATTAAAATCCATAATGGTGAATTCTGCAAACTTTGAGCATACCTCATACGTGTTGTATACTTTAAATACAATTAGCACTATAGATTTACTTGAATGCATAACTCGATTCCACAGTTATTCTTTATTTCTCGATTTCTCAGAAGAATTGCCTCATCATGTTTTCTACCATGATTATTTTTTCCATGACAACACAATTTTTTTTAGAAATAACATTTTAAGATATCAAAGTGGCAAAAGTATTAAATAAAAATAATAATACTACAGAGTTATGGAAAAAAAAAGCCAACAAACTTTTAGCTTTTGATTTAAAATTTCAAACATAAAAATAATCTTATGCTGTTTTAAAAGTTCAGAAAACTGCAATACTTAGGATTATCATAATATAACAACAATAATAGGCATCTTAAAAAAGAACAGAATTCTCTATACTGATGTTTAAACATGAAGTATTTATTTTTGGTTCTTCTTTCTAGGACTGAGAAATTATAGAATTCTCTCTTCTTACTGTCCTTCATGTCTATTTTACCTGTCATTCTTAAAGCAGCAGGTCAGTTTAATAGTTCATGTGATTAACTCTGATGGTTTTTAAATCAATGACCAAAACGAAAAGCAGAAGAGCTCTTTCCCACAACATCATTCTGTATATGAAGTAGTCTTAGTGCTTGCTATAGTTGAAGTCAGTTCATTTTTAAAAAAGTGCTGAGAGTGTTTTGAGCTGTGCATAAAATTGGGGTTCTCCAAGTCTTGGACATAACATTTTGGTCTCAATAACATTTATATATTTCTTCTGATGTAGAGAAAGACTCTGAGCATTGGACCTCAGCTGATATGTCTTCAGTGTTTCTTTCTCAATGTAATTCTCCCACCTCCACCAACATTTTCCCCCATTGGTTCTAAATTACTTTGTAAATCAGTACTTTTTGAAACATAAAAGAAAGAGGCAAATGAGATAACAATGGTGTATTTAACCAAACTGTAGAAATCATCCACAACTGATGCTAGACTCAGAATTGAATGGGAGCAGCCCCATATGCGATTCAAGCCTACCTATTTTTTATACTAAGTCAAAATTGTATGCAGTTCTGTGTGCTTTGAGAGGAGGCTAACTCACTTCACTCTGGGCAGAGTACATATCTTCTGTAATTCAGCATGCTCCCCCTTCGATGCTTTTAACATAAAGTAGGAAGTTTGAAGACCTACTTGAAAGTGATAGGACAAAATGAGAGCAGTCGTATTTGGTCTAAGTGACAATGTGCTGGAAGGGGGATGGCAGGGCTGTAGGAGTGGCTTCTGTGAGGAGAGGGTGGATCTGGTTTGTGCTGGACACTGTCAGTTCCAGTCAGCTCCAATGGACCCTGCAGCTGAGCCTCACAGCCAAGCCAATGTGCCTGTGAAAAAGCATCTTTAAGAAGTGGAAAACCGCTGCTCAGCAGTGTGAGGAATGAAGATAAAAAATGTGTGAGAAACAACCCTGCAGACACTAAGGCTAGAGGAGAAGGGTGAGGACATGCTCCAGGCACTGTGGCAGCTATCCACATGGTAGCCTGTGGAGGACCTCATGCCTGACCAAGTGGATATTCCCCAAGGAACCGCTGCCTTTGGAGACTACACTCTGGAGCAGAGAATGGGAGGTCAAGAATCTCAAAATGAAGGAGTGAAGTTGAGCCTGGGATGAAGTGATGGATGAGGGAAAGGTATTTTAGCTTTTGTCTTTGTTTCTCACTACCCAACTCCATGTTAGTTTATGGTAAATTAGATTAATTTTCCCCAATGTTAGATAAGTTCCTTTTCCCTAGGCTTCCCATAGCAGAGACTCAGGCATGGATTCCATGAATTCTTCTAAAATAAATATTTTTTTCAGAAGGTACATTGTAGAGCAGCTTGAGCTGGGTACCTCCTGAAAAGGGATCCTCAGCAGAAAAAAAAAAAAAAAAAAAAAATTATGCCCTCACACTCAAAGTCCCAACCACTTGTGCATTACTCCAGGCCAACTGAAAAATTAGAGTCTGGAGTTTCCCTGTTCTTCATTGGATCTCTTAATTTTCATCATTCATGCTGTCAGTTAAAACTCTGACCTTAGTTGATATTTCGCACCCACAGCTGGAGAAAATAACTTCTTGGTAGTAACCAAAACATTCTTCTGTTAGATGCCGTTCTGTTCCTACACTTATCTCCATGGATGCAGCTGCCCTTATCTTCTAGCTTGAAGATTCTCAGGCCTTTTTCACTTTATTAAGCAGAAAGTTTCAAAGGTTCACAGCTTGCAGAAGTTAACCTAAGCAAATTTATTTATGCTAAGTGAATTTTATATAAGCAGTTTCTAAACAAGTTGTATAAGAAGCAGTATACCAAATTATTCAAAAAAGTAAGGCAGTCTAATCTTCAACACCAAGTTAATTTTGTTTTCCCTATGACAGGAACTGGTAAGTGATCTCCCTGGCTTTATCTTCATCTGTCAACTTTTTCATCCTATTTCCTACCCACTGTCCTGCTGAGGAGGAGGAGTGAGAGAGTGTCTGGGTGGAGGTCTGGGACACAGCCAACATCAACCCACCACAGAAGGCCTCTAAGACAGAAATTCTTGTTATCTGTGTTTCATATTAATGACAATTCTACTAAATTAGATCATAATTAGAGCATAGTTGTCTCCTAATATGTGGGGTATAATATAGCTAAATAATATTGGTTTGCATAGAATATTTAATCCTGGTTTTTACTATTATTTTAAATAGCAAAAATCTCACCCAAATTATTAGTAACATATACCAACTTGGTGTTATTAATCAGAAATCAGTACCTGCATTTCAATGTTATTAATATGTAGTTGTGGTTTTCAACAGAATGTTTTCTTGTATCAAGTACACTCAAAAGGAAGAAGTGTCCACTCTTTCACAACATATTGGAGTTGGTTTGAATATTTGATTACTTGTTAGTTTATTTTGTTAGATGCTACTAAAGACAAACAAAACTAAATGCTTTCAGTGGGAATGAGGAGGAATTTCATTTTTTAGATAGCTGTCCAGAATAACTCTGAGTGAAATCTTTGCAATATTCTTTTTCTGCATTTCAGGAAGGAAATTACCCCCAAAAACGTAATTTCCAGAGGACATAGCAAACTCTTATAATTTGCCTCAAAATTTATATTGTGATGTAAATTAATATCTAGTGCATTGTGAAGCAACTACTTCTTCAAAAGTAATAGATTCACAGCTATCTTCTATTAAATAGAAAAAAAAAAAGCACAGTGACCTTTCAAAATGTAGAGAGATGAATTTCACAAGTTTGGAAATTTAGGTCAGATGACTAATCTTTAACTTCAGCTATTGTCTCGACTTTTTTTTTTTCAGAATAAACTTTTAGACAGAAATCTAATCTTTGCTTTCATTATTAATTTTGTGTATTTCCTGACACTGTGACTAATAAGTGTTTAATTTAGTTCTAGACAAAATTTTCACTAAATGCAGCTGCATTTCCTGGCACTAAGTGCACTCATTAGTACACATGCTGAAATTTTGCACAAAAATTTATGTACAAAGACAGTCTATTGTATGTTTTCAGCTACACCTCACTTCTCAACTGTGCCAATTGAGATAAACTAATTGCAGGCATAAAAACATGCAAAAAGTTTTACTTCGGATTTCTAGCTCCCTTCTAAAATTTATAACTATTTCACTCTTTGCAGAAGATCAGTCTAATTTCTTGCAGTAGGGCAAGATGTATTTTGAAGTGTCCACTGGTAATGAAAAAGTATGCCCTTCCTCCTAAATTATTCCATGTAAGTCTGACCTCCAGAAGATTTCTATTTGCGACAAAATTGAAGACTTTGTAACTTACTTATTTTGCAATTCCTCTTCCAATATCTATTTTTTCAAAGGTCTAGGGAAACAAACAAACAAACAAACACAAAACAAAATAAAATGAGCCAACCAACCAACCAACCAAACAAAACCCCACTATGGATAAACCAACCCTAAGTTACTCAGGTATTTGATATTGTGGTGGATTGACCTTGGCTGGACACCAGGTATCCACCAAAGCTGCTCTATCACTTCCCTTCTGAGCTGAACAGGGGAGAAAGAATATATTGAAATGCTCATGGATCAAAATAACAACAAGGAGATCATTCAGTTATTACTGTCACGGGCAAAACAGATTCAACTTGGGGAAATTAGTTTAATTTATTACCAGTCAAGTTTGTGTAGAATAGGTAAATAAAAACAAATCTTAAAACACCTTTGTCTCACCCTTTCCTTCTTCCCAGGCTCATCTTTCTCCTGATTTTCTCTACCTCCTCCCCACAAGCTGCAAGGGGGATGGGGAATAGGGGTTGGGGTCAGTCCATCACACACTGTTTCTCCTCCTCCTTTCTTCTCACGGGTGGACTTCTCATATTCTTCCCCTGTTCCAGCATGGGGTCCCTCTCACAAGAAACAGTTCCCCACAAACTGCTTCACATGGAATAAAGTTCTTCATGAACTGCTCCAGCATGGTTACCTTCTACAGGGTGCAGTCCTTCAGGAACAGGCTTCTCCAACACAGGTTCCCCACAGATTAACAGGTCCTGCCAGTAAAACTCGTCCAGCATGGGTTCCTCTTTCCATGGGTTCACAGGTCCTGACAGGAGACTGCACCAGCACAGGCTTCCCACAGGGTAACAGCCTCCTTTGAGCAGTCACCTGCTCCAGTGTGGGGTCCTCCATGGGCTACAGTTGGATCTCTGCTCTGGTGCTTGGAGCAACTCCTCCCTCTCCTTCTTCGCTGACACTGGTGTCTGTAGAGTTGTGTGCCTCACATATTCTCACCCCTCTCTCCAGCTACTGCTCCCCAGCAGTTCTGTTTGTTTGGGTTTTTTTGGTTGGTTGGTTGTTCTGTACCCTCCTTCTTAAATATGTAATCCTAGAGGCACTACCACCATTGCTGATGGACTCAGCCTTGGCCAGTGACAGGTCCATCTTGGAAACAGCTGGTATAGGCTTTATCAGATATGGGAGAAGCTTCTAGCAGCTTCTCACAGAAGCCACTCCTGTAGCCCCCCCGCTACTAAGCCCTTGCCACACAAACCCATACAAGTACCTATGTTTAAACACATATTTTGTGCTGCCTGTGGCACCTCTGTGCCATATGCTGTGACTTCTTTTTCATACTCTGTGAGACTGGGTACTTTGAGTGTTTCATCATGGGAATGGGGCAGATGAAAACACCATAAGAGACTCTAACTTGAACAGATGGGCATGAAGGTTTCTCCAATTCTGTTGCCAGCCAGAAAGAGGAAATATTCCTCACCACTCTTCTGTCAGATATTGTACATTTGAAGAGCTTCCTTTCCACAGTGATTAACCTCATCCTTCTTGCATTGAACTTTAGCTAGTTTTAATCCACCTATGGATTTGTCTATCCAGACACTGTAAAAGCCTTGAATATCCGTTTAGAAAGAGAGTGAGATGAATCACCAGTACATCATTGACCTTTCAAGTGGTACTTTCTCACATCTTCCTTACAGAGGTGTTTTACAAGGAGGATTGAGTGAGGAAGTCTTCGGCAACCCTGCTTTCAACATAATGTGTTGGTAGGCACAAGCAGACAAGAAACTCTAATGCTAGCCACATTACTAGTCAAGGCAATACTTTGATCAGCATTAGTTAGCTTAGTGATCATGTTGAAACACTCTAAACACCTGATATCCCCATAGGAGAGAAGCAACAACAATTTTTTGGTGGCATCAAGCCTGTAAAAGCTCAGGGTCACATTTCTCAATGTTTAGTCATTAAATTAATAAAACCTTGGTCATTAAGAGTGTGCACAATTTAGAGCATAATACCTACATTTTTTTATAAATTACTTGCTTCTGTTGGACTACTACAATATTCTTATTGTTAAGGGACAAGAAGATGTAAAGATACATGGTTAGATTGTAACAGAGAAAAGTAAGATGTTGAAAAGGAAAGTAAAATCATTCTTTTCCAAAACGGAATAAAACTGGGTAAGCTTTAGTTTAGAAAGCCTGAAAAAGCATAGACAATTTTTTTAGCTTTTTTTTCTTTGTGAAAAGAGCTCATATCAGTATTGTGGTTTCAGATACTATTTTTGGAAAATAAACTGTTGTGTTCTTTTCCACAGATACCCAAAAGGCACTTATTGATATAAAAATCTACACACACTTGCTTTGAGACTGGTCCAAATATAAAAATATTCCCTTCATATGTTTAGAAGTGACTTGTATTAACATCAGAAAGTCAGTTCCAGTCTATAGTAACACTGGTATAAAATACATACAGTATAAATTTAAGATCAATTTATATCAGAAAAAATATGGCATATTTCTAAAGCTATATATTTGCACTTCTTTTTAACTTGGAAAAAATATTTTAGTGGTTTTGGCTTTTTTTTGGTTTAATGTTTTTCATTTAAGAAGAATTTTACAACAAATCTAGGTCTGATTTATTATTATTCATTCTGAAAAATGTTACAAGATAGAAGTTTTTTTTCTTTTCATAAAATATTATTTTTGGTTTGGGAATAATATCAGATTATGCCCTTAATCTCTGAGTTGTAAAGTTACATAGGCTACTAGTTTATTTTCTACCCCTACCATTTTACATTAATAAAGATGATTAATTTAAACCAGCAGTTTACCTTGAGTAACACAAAAGAGACAGAAAACCACAATTTACTAGAATGTAATAATGATATGAGGCACATTAAACTGAAATATTAGGAAAAACGTACTGCTTTTCATTAGAAAAAGCTGCGCAAATTTTCAAGCCTTTCTTGAAAAGTAAAAATTTGGGATGATGTTCTCTTGATCACTTGTGGAAGGATGTAACCTGATTTGTCTTCTCTCAAGCACCACTACTATTGTTTTTCCAGAGCAACTTGACCACTGCTGATGGCAAGGCCACACACGGGAAGATCATCAGCTGAAGTTCTTGTCTCCCCAAGTATTAGGAGACTAATATTCATAGCTCATGGTCACCAGAGAACACAAACGCTGAACAGAGCTCAAGCCTATAATATACCTAGCACAACAATAAAATTACCATGCAATGTCATCCCTATATAGACATAATATGTCAGAGGAGATGCAAATCTCGTAGTTTTGGTGATGTAAGGTTGCTGGCATTGAGTATTTTGTCCAAGATATTCAGATCACTACTATAACTAGCAATGAAGAAATCCATTTCTGGCTACTGCCTATAAACTGTGTATTTTCATCAGCTCTCAAAACTGTTGGAGATTCCTTTTTTTTTTTCATGTCTAGAATTTAAAAAAAAAAAAAAAAGATCTTGTCTGTCCAGCACAGTTTCTTTAGAGTGAGCTCAGTGTAAAATCAGTGTTTTTTCCAGAAAGTCAGTGGGAGCAAGTATTATTCTCCTAACTGTGGCAAGTGAAACTTTCTGCTTTTATCTTCCCAGACCAAGACAAGACTAGAAAACACAATTTAGGATAAGTGTTTTACCACTTGCACCTCTTTTGCAATTTCATTTTTCTAACTGACAAGTTGGAGGATGCTACTTCTCCAGTTCTTTCCAGCTACCCTTGAGTAACAAGCTATATTTAAGGCATCCTATTTTATTTAGCTAATAATACATGTACAGATTAGCATTTCAAGTGACAGGGCTTTTTAAATTAAAAAGATGTGCCCAATAGCTACTTTCTAAAAAATTTGAAGCTGGGGAGTTTTCACATCATGGAATCTACCACAATTAGTGAAGCATAAGATCAGATGAACAATGATTGACAAAGACATATCAGAGTAGTGCTCTAACTCAATTTTCACTGTCATCCAGACTTGATAGGTAGTTATGCTGTAAAGGGAAGTTAGACCTGTTGATGGGGTTTTTTTAGGTGTAGGAGAAAAAAACATAAACTTCATATATTAAGAAAATCTTACAAAAATCACTGGCTATCATTAGTTGCACATCATATATAGTAAATTGTAGTAATTTTCATAGCCACTATTGCTTTTCCTGAAAATTAGCCTTGCAAAATTTTGAAAAAGCATAAAATGTTATTTTATGCTTAGGGTCAAAATCTTGAGAATTTTCAGGCGTATAAACTATTACTGATCAAAAAAATATTCAAAAGTGTTATGCTAATTGGTTAAGAAACTAGCAGCAGCAGTGTTGCACTGGTTGCAAATTATTCTGTTTAGCTGGACTAAGTAGTATTATTTACATGCAGGCAGGTCTGACAGCTGGGAGTCCTGACAGAGGAGACTCGTATGGGTGACGTTGTAGTGGCTGTCTGCTATAAGCCACCTGCTTGGGAAGAACAGATGGATAAGGCCTTCTACAGCCATCCTGAAGTAGCCTTGTGTTTGCAGGCTGTGGTCCTGTTGAGGAAATTGAATAACTGCTGAAAAAACAACAGAGGAGGGCACAAGCAATTAAGGAGGTATTTTTCCTGATGAAAGCAACAGAGGAGACGACAAGGAGAGGTACTCTAACAGACATCATATTCCCCAACAAAGAGGGAGTTTTTGAGGACGTTATGGTCGAAGGCAGCCTTGGCCTGCAGTGACCATGACAGTGTAGTGTTCAGGATCCTGAGAGAAGGACAAAAGGCAAAAAGCAAGATCCCAACTTTGGACTTCTAAGTGATATGCTTGAAAGTGCCCCATGGGATAAAACCCTGGAAGAAAGACAGGATTTATGTTGTTTGGTATTCAAGAATCATCCCCTCCAGGATCAAGAGTATGCCATCCCAGTGAATTAGGTAAAATTACCAGGAAATTAGGTAAAAATGTTAGAAGGCCCACATGGATGACCAAGGACCTACCTCCTCTAAAGACTCAAAAATATAAAGACACTAATTGAACATGCAGAGGAATGTACGTCTAGGAAAGCCAAAATCTACCTAAGACTGAATGTGGCAAGACATGTCCAAGGCAATACAAAAGGCTTCTCTAAATTCATAAATAGGAAAGAGAAGAGTGAAGAAAATGTGGGCATATTGCTGAATGAGGCACAGGACCTGGTAACCCCAGACACAGGAAAAGGCTGGGGTACTGAAGGCCATCTTTACCTCAGACTTCATGAACAAGACTGACGGTGAGAAATTCCAGTTTGCAGAGACCACAGGGAAAGTATGGAGCAAGGATGATGTGTCCTTAGTGGAAGAGGATTAGCTCAGAGAATACTAGATCAAACTGGGCATACAGAAACCCATGTGCCCTGAGGTTGCTGCACTAATGAGTGCTGAGGGAGCTGGTTGATGTCATTGCAAGGCCACTCCCAATAATCTTTAAACAAACCTGGTGAGTGGGAAGGGTATCCAAAGACTACAGGAAAACAAACATTCCTTCTTAGGAGGATCTAGGGAAATACAGGACAGTCACCCTTTCCTGGATCTCTGAGGAGGTACTCAAACCACTAATCCCAGATAATAATGCCAGGCACAATTCCAGTCTGTTGAGTCCAGCAAAGGGCCACATAGATGACAAAGACAGTGGTGGCATCTGCCTTCCTGGCTGGTAGTCTGTCAGGGGGAAACCCTCAATACCCTTGTGATGATGCTGGGGGGAGGCTGTGACAGCCCCTAACCAATCTGCTTTTCAGCAGCTGCAGCCTCCATCTGGCTGCCTTTTGTTCAGGTCTCCTTTGGGCACACACAGAAGGTGCAGGCTCCAGCAGGGCTTTCAGCTTACTCTACCACCTTTGGCATGGGGGGAAGCAGCAGGTCTGGGCTCTGCACAGAAGCAGCACCTTCAAGTGTTCCTCTCCTCTGCATGGCTGCATGGTGCTGTGGGTCCTGTTAGAGCCTCTTCCACAGCCATAGGTGCAAGGAGGGTGCCAGGATTGGCAGTGGTGAAGGCTCCCAGTTTCCTCCAGCTTCCCTGATGGCCTCCAGCAGGTAGCCTGTGTTAAGCTGGTGGTGTCTTGGGGAGAGCACATGGACCCAGGGATCTTGGGTGTACTAGCTCTTCCCCCAGAGCCCCCTGACAGCATGCCAGAGCTTACCCCAAGTGCCTGACTTGAACCAGCTTGAGCACTGGGGAGGTATGGAGGAGGCTTCTCCTTCATCCCTCCCTCCCTCCCTCCCTGCAGCCCACCTACAATGCAGCACAGAGACAAGGACACATCACAACTTGGGCCCACATCTCTGTGCCCTGCCCCAGCTCCTCCAAGCCCCAGTAGGAGCCTCTCCCACCCAAAGCTACATGCACTCCCACTGCCCAAGCCCCTTTGCCCAAGGCTGCCTTGCCTTGGTGCCTGGGTGGGAGGTTTCCCTGGTACCTCTCTGTCCAGCACAGGCAGCCTGCCTGGGGCAGCTGATGTGGGAAGGCAGGGGTACAGAGCAGCCCTTGGGGCTGCCTGGCCAGCTGGACCACAGGGCTATAGTTGCTGCTTTCCAGCCCCCAAGGACAGGTCTCAGGAGGCGCTTGACTCTCATCTCCCACAGACTTCTGGGGATTCCTTGGCTTTTGCACTCCTAGCACCAGACAAGCTCCAGCACTTTGCATGTTTCTCTTGGCAGGACATGGCACTGGGTACCGAGGAAGCCATGGAGGAGAGTGGGTCTGTGGCATGAGCCACAGTTGCCACAGGAGGGCTGGCAGGGGCAGAAGACTTTCAGTGCCTCACCTGCCTGGGAGATATCAACAATGTCTATGTTGCCTCCTGCATGCAGTGCTTCTGCTTTGCCTGCATCTGCCAGTGGGCTAGGGGTAGATGCCTGCCCAGCCTGCATGCAGACTTTGAAGCAGCTGCTGCACTCAGTGCAAGGGGAAGACTATGAGGAGTATGTGGTTGGCCTCCCATCTGCACATGGGGAGGGCTTGCAGCTCGTCCCTGCAGAGGCACTACAGTCTGCTCAGTTGGCCCACCACCAGCCACCCCTTGGCTGGCAGAAGTCGGCTTGTGAGGACTGGCAGTGCACAGAGGCAGGTGCAGCTTTGGGGCCATCCAGTGCCACCTCCCAGCAGGCTCCCAAGCCTCTCCCAAGTCTCTTCCAGCTGGCATGATTCCTATTCTGTTCTGTTCTGTTCTGTTCTGTTCTATTCTATTCTATTCTATTCTATTCTATTCTATTCTATTCTATTCTATTCTATTCTATTCTATTCTATTCTATTCGTGAAAGCTGCTGAGCCATATGAAACCAGAAAGTGGTTTTCTGACACTGAAGCTTCTGGAAACTGTTGCACAGTGACTTTTTCTTTCTTAACTCCAGCCTGAACCTCTCTACTTTCAGGAGATGACACTGTCTCCTACCCTCCAACCAGGCAGTGCTGAGAAGAGCCTGACCGCACCCCCCTGATGCTTTCCCAGCAGGCACTGGCATGTGCTGTGAGGTGCCCTGATGCCTTTTCTGCTCCACGCTGAACCAGCCCCAGCCTCACAGAACCTCTTTGCCTAGCCTGAACCTTTTGTTTACCTTTCTTCTATTTGATACTCTAAAGAGGACATAGTGCCTGGATGACTCTCGATGGATGCTTAGCAGAGGGGTTCACCCTTGCACCCTCTGGCAAGGGGACAAAGACAGGAGAGAAACCAAGCCAAGTGTTGCCTTTGACCCTCTGTGGGAGGAAGCAGGGCAGCCCATAGGGCTAATCATCAGTGCTGGGCTATGGGGAGAGCCTGTAGGACTTTGTCCTGCAGCCTCCCAGGGAAGCACAAGGTGTTACATCTTGCTATATGCACCTGGAGATGTGTGACATGGCCAGACTGATCTGCTGGGGCTTTGGGAAGACATAGCCAAGGCCTTGATGACTAGTGTGAAACACCAAGAGAAGAGACAGGGGGATGAAATGGGCAGTGGCTCTGTGGTAACCCTAGACACGTGCGGTGGGGAACAGCAACACCATGGGCAAGGATGGCCATTTGTGATGTCCCTGAATGATTTGTTATAGAGTCCCCAAGTGATGAATTGTGACCAGGCATCCCTCACTGCTTATATTTGGGTGGCAAGTCCCATGCTGCTGGTTCATACCTGCACTCCAGCTGAGCAGTTTGCGAGGGTTGGAGGGTTGAGTGAGGCCTTGGTGCTGGTGCTGTGCTCAAGGAGTTGTTTCTTGCAGCTCTCAGTGCCTGATCCTAGAGCTGTCACAGGATTTTCCCCAGCCCCGTGAGTTCCAGGTAGCCGGCCACCCAGGAGGCAGGTCACAGCAGCACATATGAGCTGGGAAGGGCACCTCACCCTAGGAAACTGGGAGACTTTCCTTCTTGACCAACCTGGGTATTTCTTCTACTGCTCCCTGGGCCCACCAAAGATCATGACCTCACTTCCTTTTCTAGTGTGACATCCCCAGCTCCCCCCAGTCAACTGCAGCAGGTGAAAAGCATGGCGACAGAGCTAGAAAGTCATTGTCCCATCTCCCTGCACAGCTGGGCATCAGGGCAAGGCTGTCCAAGCCCTTTGACCAGCTGCCAAGCTACAGGTCTTAATAGTCTGTGCATCATCTGTCTGTCATAGGCATAGGCCATGCTAACAACCCCAGCCCTGTGAGGTCCTCTTCCTGCCCTCCACATGCAGACATGCATGGCCATTCTTTGGTCATCCCATCTTCAGCCTTTCTCTAACACTTCTCTCTAAAAGTAGTTACATGCTTCCAGCCCAAGAACCCATGGCTGTATCAAGCAGGCAGGAGAGGCTTGCTCTGCTCTTCTAGTGACATGCTCTCTGTTTCTGTGCTCTCTGCTGGACTCCTCAGGACTACATAGAGATGGTGCTACTAGAGCAAATCCAGCCCAGGGGTGTTTAGGTGATGATTGGTCTTAGTCATTTCACATATGAGTAAATTTTGAGAGAGTTGCGGACAGTGTATCTTAGAAAAGGCTCATCACAGACATCATCTATACATATAATTATGAAAAGAGGCTGCAAATTAAACAAAACCAGGATCTTTCAAGTAGAATCCAGTGAAGATCTCCACTCATGGAGATCCTCAAGAGCTGTATGGAAATGGTGCTGGGTAACGTGCTCCATGTGGGCTTGAGCTCCATGTCTGCTTGAGTGAGAACACTAGACAAGATGATCTCCTCAACAGAGTCACTTCCAACATCAGCCACCTCATGAACTAGTTCCAGTGCATGCTAAAGAGCTGTTATTATAGTGACACATTCCAAGTAGTTTCCAGCTTTTAAAATAGATGAAAACATCTTCCAAAAACAGATAATTGGAATATTTTCTGCATATATTGGAGAGGTGCAGATAACATTTATGAAAGAAGTAACAACAAATAAATGGGAATAGAGTTTGGTGATATTGCAGAATCTGACAGTAAAATTGTGCTGCATTTTGATATTAAGTGTGCAGTGTTCATTCTATTGAAAGGGATGCAAATAATACCATTAAATCAGATGTACATAACTCCCAATGTGTTTCAGAGTTCTTACGAAAAAGATTTCCTCTTTACATGAACTAGAAGAGACACAGCAGAGTGTTGTATTTTTGTGCATGCAATGGAACCCAGAATTGCTTATCTCAGAGATCAGATTGAATTGTTTTAGGAGTTTTAGGCTGAAGTCTTTCGAACTTGACATTTATTTCCTACAACAGGAAATAAGTTTTTGAGTCACTGTGGTGTGCATTAATTTTCACTATCTCGTACCAAGAAGATGAAAATGCGCTGGCTTCTACATCTAAAAATTACATATTCAACACATTTTCTGTGTACTAGGAATGGAAGACTTCTCCAAAACACTGAAAAGATACTTAGATTACAAAACTGTTCACTATTATGGGAATCCTGTAGCATTTCTAATCTAGTAATATAGGCAGTTTTTCCCCTATGGTATGAAACACATCTATAAGGAGTCTCAATGAGTACTTTATAGATTAAATTGCAATAGCTGCTATGCTTCACAATTTCAGGAAAGTCAAGGGTTACTCAGTTCAGATTTTCCCATAAAGGGAAGTAAGATTATATTTTCAAAATCCATTGTTATTAGACATTAACTAATAACCAGAACCTACATATAACATTTCACAGAAACATTACGCAAGCCCAGCTAGCAAATATAAATCCCACCTTAGATGTAGTTATATTTTATTATTTGTTGATTTACAAAATGGAGATTATTTACCTGTTTTACTCAAAAGTGCAATAACATCTTCCTACTAACTTTGCAAAAGGACATTCAGTAAATTACACATTTTAGCTTGAAATCACCCAGGAACATGCTTTATTTTGCTAAATAAAGCCTTATTGTACACAGGACCATCAGGGGTTTTGTTTGCTACAGTGCTTTTTCTTATGTTAACTATTTTACATTAACAGAAAATGTGCCGTAAGTACAGCCAATTTATTAAAGTAATTATATAGAGAAATTGATGTTGAGAGCTGAGGTTGCTTTTCTGTACATTATACTGTAATATGCCTAACGATGTCAGCTATATGACTGAGTAATCTATAATACTGGTAATTGCTGTATGCTACATTTGGTAATAGAAATAAAGATGGATAGTAGGAACATGATTTATAACACATTTGGGTATGATTCCACGTTAAAGCATTGATTTATAGCGCACTGACCTGCAGTATAAGTTTCATACAGGTTCTAGAATTTTTACCAAAAGAAAATAGTAATAGAAACTTCGTTAAATATATAGAAAAAAGCAGGTGTGTGCATGTAAGCACTCAGAATTAACATTATTGAGATCTGATGGTTTACTTGTAGGTTATCTTTCTATCATCTAGAAAGATTATAAATCCATTCTAATGAGTATGACCTTGGAGAATCAAAAACTATTTTGCTTGTTTGGGATGATGTTATTAATACCATGGAAGAGCAGATTAATCCATTTAAATTCTAAATGTACAAAATGTTCTCAATAAAGCAAGACTCATGTTAACCTGGTTTACAAATATCTCAAAAGTTCAGTATATCTTTCAATATTGCACATTTTAGTTAGTGCATTGCTGCATTACTTTTTTCTTTTTTTTAATAAAAAATAATTCAAAACACCTAGTATACTGAATATAAAGTAGTTCTCAAATGCAGCTATAGGTGATACGTGTTAGCAAAAAGATGTCTTGGTACCTCAAGAAGCCATCCATAAAACTATTCTAACAAAGTACCTTGACAATTTTGGAAATATCAATGTACTAGCTAAAATACTTGAATATAATAAGGACATTAATTCACTGGTTTACTGCACAGTTATCAAGAGATAATGCAGCAGCATTAACATGTTACCAAATAATTATAGTCACTTCTAATGGAGATATCATGTTGTCACTGATAAATAATGCATTTTATATTGTGGTGATAAAACAATTATGTCACCAGCATCCTCATATTACTTGCTGTTGTTGGGGTAGCAACTCTCTTCCTATTGACAGCTGAATATTCAGAAAGGCATCCTTAAGAGCTCTAATTAAAATGTTTTAAATGCCTACTAAATCCCCTAATGAGAATTACTACGGTGACAAGAGCAGCAAAGCTTTGCTTTCTATGGTAATGTAGATTTTCAGCATGAACATATTTCTTCAGGAAGTACGAAATTGATCTAACTGCTAGGAGAAGAAAGGGTTAACATAATCTCAGAAGTAAATCGTGTATTGCAAACAACACTAGATCACTATTTTGGATTCCTTCACAGTAGACTTCTGGCAAGCAAAATTCAATTGGAATGGAAGTATATGATCACTATTATGCAGATTATGGGGTTTTATTTAACAGACATTTTGACCATCTGAAACCATGATACAGACCAAATAGATGGAATTTTTGAATTCTCTGCTCTCAGTATCTTAGATTATGCCACACCGCCTGTTAAACATCAAGATATTTAAGAATCAGAGGTAGGGGTAAAATTCCTAGTTGTCATATAAACCCCACAGAGGATTAGGGACATTGCAGTCATTGAAGTCACATGACAGCAAGTTTGCAGGATACTGTTTCCTCTCACAAGATTTCCATAAGAAACATCTTGTAAATGGATAACAATTCTTTGAAGTCTTTGAGTTACAGCTGCAAATAAAACTCAAAATTTTAAAATCATCACTTAAATAATTGAAAGTTTGGTTCAACTTCAGTTAAGTATGAACAATGCTTCCTGTTATCCCTGTTTATGCATTTTTAATACTAGTACTGTGCAAGCAGCACAGGTGTCTTGTAATCCCAGTATCCATACTTTACCAAAAGTTGGTCTCTTTGCTTCAGCAATTTGTTGTTCAAGGTTAGAAAGATATGCATCTTTAATAAAAGGAAATATGAGATTTTATGGATCCTGTGCACAGGAAATAAAAATAGTGGAGGTTATATTACTCAAGTTTTGTTTTGGCTTTGCATACTTGTATCCAAGCAATCTAAAATTCAGCAACTAATAAAAGAGAAGGGCAACTTTTCCTGTTTCTCAATAGGTATATTACCTCTGTGTCCTTGTCGTCCAGTAATAAAATGAAGTTTGAGAACAGAATCAGAAATGGCTAAAAGGGTAGCTCAAATGAAGCCTAAGTCTCCTTGGTATCAGTATTTTGAAAAACAACAATGCTACCTATGGAATATAACTGAGAAAATTATATTCTGTGTATTGTAAAATACCATTTCCTTTCAATTTAAAACTGGTTTATGGTAGGTTACTCTTGTTTCGCATCAGTCAAACTGTTCTGAAATGTACCAGAAATAGTGTGATTGAGTTGAGTCACAGCTACACAGTTCAGCCTTTTTCCACATTTGCAGACTGCAAATTGCTTTTCCCAGATAGTTGCTTACAGAAGCATTTAAACAGGCTATGAACTTTCACAAGTACAGAACAGTAGATGAGTTAGCATTATAAAGAACAGAGATCCTTTTTCGTATTACTCAAGCTGAGCTATAAATGATGTAGCTGATTAACCTCTAAAAGTCTGATAGATTCTATGGTCACTCCACCTTCTTAGGCTTGATTTGCTTATTGTTGCTTTGAGAACTGGACCTTAGAGACCATCACCATGATTATAAATGTGAAGGACAACTGAGAAACAAGCAGAGAACAAGTAGTGGATCTCACAGCAATTTTGCAAGAGGCTTTCATTACTCTGCTCTCTTCTGTGCCCTCGTACTCTTGCTTTACAGTGATCTGATTCATTACCAGTTTGCATACCCAACAACAGCTTCTGACATGTCTCTCCCATTAGCTGGTGTTCCTGATAATATTGAAGGATTGTAATGACACTACCTAATATTGTCTTCAAAATTATGTTTGTGTCTTGCCAAAGTTTATAGGGGGAGGGAGAGTTTAGAAACATATATGGATTTCCTTTAAATCAGGCATGGAACACTACTTCAGCAAAATATTCTGTGTACATTTAGCTGCTATCCACAGATCTTCACAAACTATGATTTTATTAAAGTATGCTATTGATATCAATGGCAATATAAATTACCATAAAACCATAAGGCCTTTTGGACTTTTCAACTTATAAATTCCCAGCAACTGGGGAGTGCTTATATTCCAGTATTTTTCAAAAAGTTTTAAAACTGCTTTTCTAAAACTGGTACTTGGGAGTGGACTTCTGGGACTCTCTGTTTGCAATCTGGAGGTTCAAGTGTTTACCGATGCTTTTATAGTATACCAGAAGCCTTTAAAGTCACCCAGAGTTGCCTGGAGGTTATTTGATTTTTCAGGCTTCTGTGATGATATATCTCTGGCTTGTATTCGAATAGGAATGTACTCTATTCCTGAAGGCCCTAATTTTTAAACTCATCAAATCCTTGAATGGTAAGAGCCCTCTGTAATCCAGTTACTTTAAATTACGTATTATCCCAGGTTAAGACAAATACACATAACAAACATTTATCTGTAATATCCAAACCACACAGCATAGTTCAAAATATTTATACAAGTCTTAAGCAAGGAAACAAAACAACCCCCAAAGCTTAACTGAAATTCCAATGGAGATGCCTCTTCCCTTCCTGAAAGTGTGGCAAACATGGTTTCAGTCTCTTTGTAGGCATCTTTGCTTTGTAGAAGTTGGAACTAATGTCCACTACAGCTCTTTGAGAGGGTTTACACTGCTAAACTTTCACTACTTTTTTTTTTTTTTTTTTTTTCCCTTAGGCAGAAGATGTTTTTCCTCTTTTTCATTTAATTGTTTATCTGCCTTGGCTACTTCTGCATTTGTTATATTAGGAGTTCTCATCTGCATTTCATCCACTGAGAAACAACCTGTTTTTTCACGGAGGTGTAAAACTTCCTCTCTTCCTTTTCACATGCACTTTGTGTTCTTCCATATAACTTATCTTCCGTAAGATCTTATACTCTGCATCCTTTTGTAGTTTAGAACAATATATGATGCAAGCATCTAAACAGGCTAAATAAATGCAGTTTTCTTCTGTCTAATTAATGCAGTAAACTGAAAAAAAAAAAAAACAAAAGAAAAAAAAAAAAAAAACAAACAAAAGAAAAAACCCAAACAGATGTTGTTACATTCTGTTCAGAAACTGAATCCTTGCTTGCCTTTCACTCATTATCAAGAGAAACAAAAAGAAAATAAAAATTAATGAGTAAATTAAACTTGTGGGTTTTGGTGTCTCTTAACCAGAACATTTTCCTACAGTTACCCTTACCAATTGATGGAAGTCAAATAGATATTCATGGTTACATTTAAAATTTAAAAGTAGGCTCAAATGATTTGAGGTCACTTGGTCCAAAGAATTTCAAAAAGTAATAATAAAAATACTTACATTCTTAAATTATCATGTAGATACTGCTGCAAAAGGAAAATATAAATTGTAAATGTAAAATACTATGTAAAAAAGTAATCTGAAAAATAAGCAGAAATATTAACTACCTATCATCTTTACTTGAAAACAATGCACTTAAACTGAATCGTCAAATCATGTCTGAAACATGCACAAACTTTGTGATTGACTTAAAACTGCCTGAAATTTCTGACCCTGACTTGCACTGACACAATGCTTAGTCAGATGTTCTTGTTTCTATGAATTGGCTTTTACTTTCCTGTAAAAATCAGCTGTTGTGAAATGACAAAGCTTGTCTTTTTCCCCTTTTTATGAAACAAACAGTTTTGAATAATACAAAATAGAAACAAAATGACCACTCAGACTATCTTCAGTTTCTGAGAGCAATAATTGTTTTTGTGACCAATGAAGCAGAACTGAAGATGACGTTAACTAGACCCTTCATCCATCCACCAGTCCTGTCAAGCTTGTCCTCAGCATTAATGTGCTGATCCTGCGGTCTTCTTTCTGAACTATCACATATTTCAAATTTGTTGGAATGCAATAGAGAATTTGAGTTAATTGCCCAAAAGGGGAGAGATATTGAACATTCAGAGATTATTCAAAACTGAATGGAGATCTGATGCTTAATTCCTTGTCTTCTTGCTTTGAAAATTCCCTTTATTTACAAATATACATGTATCATTTGATCATGTTACCTGAACTTAAATATATACCTGTATTCATAGCTTCTTCATAGATTATACTACTTCAGTTTTTATGCCCTAAATAGTTTTCCCCAGACTAAGTATACTTGGTACAATTCTATTAGTTTAAGGTTATAAATGCTTGTGAAAACCTGGATATTCCTGGAAGGAACCCATGGAACCATCAAAGCTTTTCCCATGCAACCATTTATAAGGAAATTCTTCAACAATCACTCTTGGCCATACAGTATGCATTTTGACAACACTAGAAAAAGATGCAGGATTTGTTTCTTCTTTCATTTACAATAGTACGACTTCCAGAAGACTGGAAATTGTTCCACTGGCGGTGTCCTAAGTAAAAGGGACAGTCAGGCTACACCTGTGCTAACTTGCAAACACTAAGTCCACCTAGCTTAGAGTTATTTTATCTGGCATGGAATAGTCTCATCCTAAGCAAATGTTCCGAAAGGATATTTGACTCCAAAATTATATTTTTCCAATTTCATCCACTTCATTCTCTACAAAATATTTTGATGCACACAGTTGAACTTATTGTTTCTAGTTTTAAGAGATCACAAAGGGAATGAAAACCAAGAGGAGGTCAGACCAAAAGAACACCTTCTTTATAGCTTAAGAACAAAGAACCATGATGATTTGTGGATTAAGAAGAAAGACAGTTGTGAAAAATTCCAATAACAGATTATAATTAAACTCCATAGAAACAGGATCAGAGAAGCCTACTGTCAACAGATACCTTACTTCATAGCAATAGTCAAGTAAAAAACACATTCTCAAAGCAGACTGCCACCTTGTAACATACTTGAAATGTTTTACAGAGCACAGTTCAAATCTTACATTAACAGGCTCTTGTTATTTAATGTAAATAAGTTTTCTATTGCTGTTTATGTATAACAGACACCTTATTATTATTTGTTCTGCATAATTCTGTTTTCCTTTGGCTCAGATTAGCTTCACTGATATAAAACTGTCTGCACTCTGCATTTGTTCTAGAGTGGGTGGGAAAGGTTAGAAAGAGGAACTCGGTCTTTACTTTCCCCTATATAAAATTGTATAATAGTGCAACCCACTAATAAGCAGTACATACTTTAGTGTAAGCTGTTTCATTAAATTTGTATCTTTTAATTGATTTAAATAACGTCAGCCAAATAGCAGTTCTGTCTTAAAAAAAACAAAAAAAAAACAAAAAAAAAAACCTTATAAAGACAAAGTACTCCCACAGCAATCACAATCTACATATTACCCAGTGAATACTTTCTTGTTTTTGTTTGAGGAGACGTGTTTAAAATTGAAATAGATAGCAGTTGCACACAAATGGCTCTGCAATTCTGCACATCAAATGAATAAAAGTGAATGAATAAAAAACAGAAGATGAACATTTAATTAGATGAGCAGTTAGAAACATTTTTCCAGCTTCTTGAAGCTTTCAGAGTGAAGCGCTCAAAGACTGTGTTTATGTCTTATTTGCCGTAAAGATATTCCAGTGTCATTTTACGATCAATGCTAATATAGGCAACTGATAGGAGAAAAGTATTTTATTACACCTTTCTTATCATTAATAGCTGTTTGAGTATATATCTCAAATTATACTCAGGACCCATATAAAACCAAGATCTAACACAACCGAAAGGCAGGTTTCTTGGTGAGATGGTTCAGCAAAAGCAAAGTAGACTATACTTAAAGAGGCTGCCAAGCAGTTATTTCTGGAGAAAAAGTTCCAGATTTATGATTTTTAAGTAGAAGTTTTCAGATTGTCATTGCTGAATTTTTACCCATCAGCTACACCCACATTAGTAAATTAAACAATGACAAAACATGGGCCTGTGTACTGATTCTCAACTACCACCCATACTGACTGTCAACATGGTTCCTAGTTTTAATTGCTCCCCACCTCATAGCACTCTCTCACCCAATGCACAAAATGCCCGAGGATTAACCCAGATCATAGAATATCCACAGCAGGCAATACAGTTAATTCCATACTTATCTGACACACTCCCAAGGTTCAATTGTCCAGGCTGATTGACGTGCCTAAAATATCATAGTCAAGGCGTTCGTTTTTTTTATGTACGAGTCAAAGATAAGACACCTAGGATTGAGTCCTTGTAGATTCTGTACAGAACTGGGTAAAAGTTAGAGAGGTTGGCATAGGCCAAGAATTTCTCACTATTAATATCAAGTAGGAAGAAGCCTGGAGTAGCCGTGGTAGCTATCAGCCCTCCACCACAATGTTGGCATTAGCTACATGGAGATACGCAACCTGACCCACTGCTTTAGTGCTACACAGCAGTGTTGTCTATGTTACCAAGAGTGTATTAAGAATCAAAGATAAAAGTCCTTGTTTCACTGTCTCCATTGAAGCCAATAATTCTAGGCTTTCTTTGCAAATTCATCATATACCGTGAGAGGCACTGGAGCTCAGATTTCTGTTCAGGAGATCCCTGGTGAAGGAGTCGATCATAGGAGTGGGATCTGGCCTGAAGTCAGACTCTGGCCAGTGAAAACTGCTCTGTTCCTGCAAACAAGAGAGGGTGAAGGGGGTGACATGTATACATATTGACATCAGAATTTTGCTGACTGTGTGTGCTGGTTTAACTGAAATTGAGTTAATTTTCTTCATGCAGTTAAAAACTTATTTTTTGTAGCTGATACCATCATTGTTTGGGTTTAGTTTGAGAACAAGAAGATAACACCCCAGGAGAGAATGAATGTTTTTCTTCAAGTAACTTTCCAGTGGTTTTGAGTTGGAACGGAGAGGATGTAAGAACGTATTGGTATCTTAGCCATTGTCTTGGAACCAAGGTCTTTCTGGTCCTTCTATCTGTAGGTGAGAGGCAGGTATGACACGGGGCATAGATGGGACGAATCTTGACTGACATCCAGGTTGATCAATGAGAATACGGCTTTTGCCATTCTGCCATTTTGCAGTAGTTTCTGGGACTATCTGCCTTATTGGCCTTTTTTTCTCTATCTCCCTGGCATCAGCTGTTTGGGACCAGGGTGCTTTATCTCTTCCTGGGGCTGGCTGCTCGGTACAGATGGAGCTCGTAAGGAATTGCATTGAGTATCACTCATTTTATATTTTATTTTTATTTTACATATATCAGCAGTAATAAAAGTATTATTATGTTGGTATTATATTGTTATTTCATTAATCTGTTTTTTTGACATTCCATGAGTTTCTTCCTTCCCTTTTGATTCTCTTCTCTATGTGAGGCGGGAGGGGGGTTGCGAGGGGAGTAAGTGAGCATCTTGCATCGTTTTGATTGTTAGCTGAGGTTTAACTGTGACACCACAGATAGACTCAGGAAGAGATGGTGTCATGAATCTGTCACTGCAATAAGAAGACAGTCTCCCACAGCAATGTCAGCAGATAGAGCAACATCTGTCAAAAACTACATGTGGATAGTAATCTGTTATGCCACAGAGTGGGGTGCAATGTCCTGTGCCTAAGTGCTGGAAAACATGAGATCATCCAGATCACAAAGCCAGAAGAATGTAAGAAATCACCATATGATAAGTCACAGCTGCAGTATACAACCAGCACCTATAATGGTACAGAAATATGGACATATACGCACCAGGGTCAGAGAACCCTGTGGGATGTATTTTAAGCAACGATGTATGCCTGCTAGTTTAGACCAGACATGTTAATATATCACTTGACCCTAGGACCAGAGCACAATCCCAGGTCATTTAGTTGATAGACATAAGCAATAAGTGTATGTTTGCTTTTCTTTTGTACAAACACAGAAATTATATTCTTCCTGTTCACATGGCAAGATTTTGCCCATAGTGGCAAATTACAGATGTACAAATAATAACAAGTGAGTTAATTAGTTAATATGACTAATAACTAGAAGTGTAATTAGTACTAGCCTCATGCTGTAAGAGCTGCTTCCGTAACACAAAGACAATCAAAATATTGGAGAAATATACTGAGTTCATTAAAAAAATTGCTGCAGTTCTTTCAAGCTGCATATCATACTTGGTCACCAGATTCTCCCTGGCATCTGAGCCCTATATTTTCTCAATGGAAATCATCCATGTATTGTGAAAAAGAGAATTCAAGACAAACTCTAACATAACTACACATTATCAAAAAAGAAAAAAAAGAAAAAAAAAAGGAAGGAATAATGCAGGAAACAGGACTGCATTTCATTTTTATTAATGTATTTATATATACTGAAGCTTTTTATCATAAAAGCAGCCGTCTTTATATTACCCCTCAAATACACAAGCATACACAAAAGTAAAAATACAAGTCAGCCAGGCCAACTAATACTTGACAGAATTCTATCCAACACCACCCACCCACCAAAAAAAACCCAAACAAACAAACAAACAAAAAAAACCTTGCTGCTATATGCTAAACTAAGAAAGTAGAATAAACCTAAAAGTCTCCTGTTCTTATTTCTCTTGCTTCTAGCTTCATACGTGTAACAATCTATCAGTTAATACTGCTTTGTTTTTTAAACTTCTGTGAAAATATTCGGGGAAAAGCAAAATTTTCCATACATGCTGCAAAAAACAAGGCTTCAACAACCAGGTGCTCTTATCTACTTATTTTTCCTGGATCAGTGTTTTCCTATTTCACTTTTAGAGACAGCTTTTAGACAACAGAGTAAACTGACTGAGGACAAATACAACAAGTATTTCAAATACCAGTTCTTAGAATTTTCTCTGCCTGATGTGCACATGTAAAGTTTTTGTTAACTGTCTGAGCATACTCATACTCCTGTGTCATAAAATAAGTTACCTACAAGCAGTCTATTACTACGCTTTTCTCATCCACATTCATGTTCACTATGTAAAAAGCAGACCTCTCCTAGTTCATATTTCCCTCTTCTTTAGCAAGACCAGAAAAATAGTTTGGAACTCAATTAACAAGAACTTCCGCAGTTGATAAAAATGTCTCCAGATGTCCTAGATCCTTTCTGGGAAAGTAACAGGAAGAGTTTAAATTCAACAGGCCCTTTCCCTGAAACTACACCCTGCTTTACTATCTGTTGTGTGCCTGCAGGATTACTGTGATACACAGAAGAGCTCACACCTGGTTTACTGCATTGACAGGTGGTTGCTGTCTCTTTTCTTTCCCTCCCGATAGATACAGGACAGTGTTGCTACCTGTTGGTAGCTAAAGGCCCCACAGATTTACACTAATGTTCAGTAGATTGCCATGAGTAAATAGACTAAACAGTATCTATCTGTACCATTTATCTTAAGATGCATATGTCACATTACACAACTGACAAAAGCAATTGCTGCTGGGCAAGCAGAAATCAGAACAATTCATACAGTAAACATATGCTTAGATATGTTAAAATCTTAGCTGACTGGTACTTTTTTCAAGAAGAAAAACAATGCCAGGGGAGTCTGTCTGTATAAACTGCAAAGATACTGAACCATGGACTGACTGTGTGAACACAGAAAATCTGATTTAAATAGTGAGTATCTGTTCCACATTATTTTCTGCAGAAATGTTTGGGGTTTTATCCTCTATTTTTTCAGCACAGGCTGCCCTTAAGCATTGTTTTAAGATGAGTGTTTTCTTAGTGGAAAGATATGACCTGCTTGGGAACTGACTCAAAATACTTCTGTCATCAAATAGGAAAAAGAACAAACAAACAAACCAAACCCCCACAAACAAACAAACAAACAAACAAACAAACCAAACCCCCACAAACAAACAAACAAACAAACAAAACCACCCACGAAACCAACCAACTAAACAAAAAACCCCACCAAAACACAAAAACAAAACAGAAAACAAAACCACAAAACAATCAAACAAAAAACACCTAGCAGTATACTTACAACAAACCCTTCAGCAGGGAAGTTTTGTTTGTTTATTCCATTTAGGCTTTGTACTCTCCCTGCATATCCTGAGTTTGTTCGCTTGATATTTTCTATAATTTCTTTCCATGCCATCAGAATACTGTGGCTGATTTTTATAAATGCAAGCATATGCCCATATTTGTAATTAACTCTCAGAGGTGTCTGATGAATCTGGTCTACAGAGATCACTGTCACAATCTGGCAAATTCATATAACTGACTACATGAATTAATCTTTTTGCTAGTGTTCAAACCGAGCCAACTTTTTATTAAAGACACATGTGGCATGTTTTCCAGTGTCCACTTGCCTTGTAAATTTTTCATTCTCAAAACTCAGAATTGCTACTTTCACAACTGGATTTCAAAAGTTAGCTTGCAATAGCAAGTATAACTGTTTCTGGTTTTTTAGACTAATATTCGTAACATAGGAGAACCACTTAAGCTACATAAGTTACCAAAAGCTGCATAAAAGAAGTATGGTAAAGCTATTGAAGGTAAACTTTCCTTTATCATGAAGAAAAGGTAAATAAACTTGCTTTATTCCTCTAAGGAATGCAAATCCAGAAATACTATGTTGATCTATGCATTTTATTTCTTTTTGAAGTTCAGTCACATATTGCATGTGTATTTGAACCTGAGTGTTTCACAGTCCTTCAGGTGCAGGAAACAGTATGTCAGTTTATAATCCTTATCAGCAGCTTTATTTCACTCTATAAAAGACTATGGAATGAGGACTTAATGTTTCTGAGAACTTCAGTATGTAGAATGATATCAAATACAGCAATAACTAAATTAGCTACAGACAAACAAAAGCAGAAAGGAAATATTATATGTACATATCAGAGCAAAATTCTATTTCATGGAAAATTTAAATATATATTGCTTTCCACATAATTTTAAAGCAGACAAAGTGGAATTACAAAAATAGAAATTACATTTTGATCCTCTTTTTTCATAATTATTTCTCAAAGTTTGGCATTATATAACTTTCTGATATCCTGTCATCAAAAGTGTACAATATTTCTTCTTTCTTCTTTGCAGGAAATGTTCATAGAGCCATACCTGTATAAACAAAAAGTGTGTGACTATAGTTTCCCATTGTTCAAGAAGAAAATTGTTTCAAATTATAAAAGAACAGTTTGCACATTTTGCAGATGGTATTCCTGCATAGCTGCCAGCAGCTATGAACCTAGCTTTTTCTCTATCATTATAAAACAGTATATATCACTATTCAGAAAAGTATAAAGTAACACAGGATTAAAACCCAGTATCTGAATACCTATGTCAGAGCCCTTTTCTGGTGGAACAAAAAATGAAAATAATACCCTAACAACTAAGTGGATTTTGTTTGCATTAAAAAATATACATTTCCTTTTATTTATGAGGAGCAATTTCTATAAAAATACCTTACAAATTCTAAACTATGAACAATCGTAACAAATTTCCATAAATTTATAATGTGGGCCCATACTACTAGGCAGATTTTATAAGGCACATAGAAAATACTTTTAGTTCAGAAAATTCCCAAGTCACAAATCACTGAAGAAGACTTAAGTACCACTACTTGCTTTCCCTATTCCTAGTTCTTCTCTAGGTAGTTGAGATACTTGTTACTGGACATTGCTGGACAGAGCTAGATATGGACTTTTGGCCAAAGTCGGCAAAATAATTCCTGTATGAGACACTCATGCACACTGCTCAAGCAAACTAGACAGTAGCTCTACATATTCATTAAGCTTTATTGCACTTCTGTTGTTGTTGTTGTTTTTTAATTATTATTAAAGACATTGAATTATGGAAATGTTAGTTTAAAGAGAATTCTGGGGATCATCTAGCCCAGCCTCAAGCAGGGCTATCCCAAATATTAGATCAGGTCAGCTATGTTTTTTCCTGGCCAAATCTTGACAGCTGTGAGGTGTGGAGTTCAAACAATCTCTCTGGTGACACTGCACAGCCCCCATGGTAAAGAATTGTTTTCTGAAAACTAGGCTGGCTCTCCTAAGCTACAAGTTGTGGAATTGCTCTTTATTATACCATCTACCCTTGCGGAGAAAAGCTTGTTTCTTCAACACTGTAACCTTCTACAAGTAATCAAAGGCTACCATTAAATGCTTCCCTCAGTCTCCTCTTCAATGGCATCAAGAAACTAAGCTCCCTCATCCTCTTTTTCTGTACTCTAAGTCAGTTGTCTACAAACTAGGGTGCATGGGTGCACTTTTGTCTCATCCATTTTTAATTTCAATTTTTGTGTATGTTTTATAATGTACATGATTTATCTGTACAGTAGTACATACATATAAATTATAAATACTAACTATACAGATCTTGAGGGTGCGGACTCAAAAAATTTTAATGATACAGGTGCAAAATCAAAAATGTTTAACCCCAATATAGGGTTTTCTCAAGGTCTCTTTGGGTTTAACTTTATTGTTCAGTAGATACACGACACTTCTTAATTTAGTATCAGCTGTAAATTGTCTGAGGGAGTATATTTCCAGACTTCTATATATGAATGCAATGGGATTACCACCATTTAGCTGTAACACACACCATTTCCAGTTGCCTCTTAGCAGACCTCCATCATGCACAGTCAGGTCTTATGTTACTGATACAAGAATCTTCTGTGAGATGTGAAGGTACAGAAATATTAATCTGTGACTCTAATATGAAAGTTTTTAAACTCTTACTTGTAGCAATAGTCTCAGTCTTTCAGTCTTTATTCAATCAACTACAAGTTATCAACATTTCTAAATAAAACCTTTTCAGTAATATCCTGTCTACTGCTTCCTTCTCTATGTTGTTCCATGTTTGGCTCATCTTCTGAGGTGTCATTAAGCTCACTTCATTCCTTTTATGGTGATTTCCTCACTAATTAGAGTAACTACCTTATCAAGCTTAGCAGTCACCAAAAATTTCAAATATTTTTTCACTGCTAGGCTTTTAGAAATATCTATACCTTACCTCATGATATCTGAATAGACATAGAAGCATGGAATGTCTTATGGATGTCTTTATTCAATGTGCTTTTGCTTTGGTTTCCTTTGAATGCAGGAACTGAACTAATAATACTGTTCTGTAAATTAGTAGTAAGAGAATCATTTCTACTCACTAGCTACATTTAAGGCACAGGAGTTGGGAAGGACTTCTATAGTGCCATTTTTTAGACTTGTTCTGATTGAAAATTATTGAAATATATCACTACATAATATAGAGGAACAATTCAACTGCTGCGTATTTACAGAAGTGGCACCAGTAGAAAACAAATGTTAAACATAAAAAAAGCCAAACCACTATAAAAATATCTTTGTCAAGATCTACCTCAGTTCACATCAGTGGGACTATATATGACTAATTTATTATCCATTATGAGTAACAGTTGCATAAAAAGATCACTGATGATAAATGCAGGCATACTTTATAAATGCAGCATTTTTTTTCTGTAAACATGTAATGTAACTCAATGCAACTTATGTTCCACCCACCATTTCTAAGGAACAAGCTATGAGGTAGTGGACAGAAAAATCTGTTACTCTTCAAAAAACTGGGCAACAAGAAAATGTTATTTGAGAATCCTGATGTGTCTCACAAGTCAAACAATTTGACCTAACATGTATTTCGATCTTTGTCTGAGATAGATGGTGAGCAGAATTTTTTAAAGAATAAATATACCAAATGCATGTACTGAACTCATACAGCCTTTAAATTCCACCTTTCCCTAATCCTGTGTAAAAGGGCAAAACACGTAAATGTTTTAAAAGCAAGGGAAAAATCTGGTTCCAAATCATGAAGCACACTGACTGAGAACACAAAGAATCTGCCTTCTAAGGCAATGCATGCATATTTTAATTTTATCCAGGTTGTCAGTATTTATACTTACTTAATATAAAATTCTGTTCTTAAACATTAAACAGATTAATTATTACATCTGCTATGGGTATATTTTAAATGATTTTTCAAGGGAAAGGTCTTAGAAACTGTTGCTAAACAGTAAAAAGATCATGGTCATGGGAAGTTTTCCCAAGAAAGGGAATCTTCCTTTAGAAAATGTTCTGTATCTTCATGGTGTCTTTTATACTTCATTGCATTTCTTTATGTCAGGTCATTTTATGGTAGTGAGGCACAGTATATTGAACCTATTTAAGAAAGAGCTTGAATTTTTAAGTATTTGGAGAAAACTTGCTTCTGTCTTCCTTTAAGACGTTCATTGACAGAATACTGCCATATGATGTTTTTACTTTCATTATGCTAAACTTCCAACCTGTATAATAGGGTATGTTCTGTATTCAGCTGTTGTGTTCTCCCTTTTGTGTGGTAAAACTTAATCAGATTCCTGAAAATCCCAAAATGATAATTTTAAAGCAAAACATGAAGAGCAAGTAGCCATGTTGTACATGATGAGAGAAACTTGTCGGTGTTGCCAAACCAGAATTCTTCAGGCAAGGTTCTACCAGTACAATAAACATGGTATCAGTCACAAAGGTCTTCTCTTTATATGAAAACTTAGTATTTCTGATAAAACTGGAAAAAATACTTTGCCTACTCAGTATCATCACAGGAATGGGCCCCTCAGTTCAAGAAGGACAGGGAACTGCTGGAGAGAGTCCAGTGCAGGGCAGCAAAGATGATTAAGGGAGTGGAGCACCTCCCTTATGAAGAAAGGCTGAGGGAGCTGGGTCTCTTTAGTTTGGAGAAGAGGAGACTAAGGGGGGACCTTATTAATGTTTATAAATATATAAAGGGTGAGTGCCATGAGGATGGAGCCAGGCTCTTCTTGGTGGCAAACAATGATAGGACAAGGGGTAATGGGATCAAGCTGGAACACAAGAGGTTCCACTTAAATTTGAGAAGAAACTTCTTCTCAGTGAGGGTGACAGAGCACTGGAACAGGCTGCCCAGGGAGGTTGTGGAGTCTCCTTCTCTGGAGACATTCAAAACCCGCCTGGACATGTTCCTGTGCGACCTCACCTAGGCGTTCCTGCTCCAGCAGGGGGATTGGACTAGATGATCTTTTGAGGTCCCTTCCAATCCCAAACATACTGTGATACTGTGATACTGTGGTAATGAATAGGGTTTGTTTATTACCATGCAGAATCAAAGTTCTAGGACTGCTTAAGAGAAGGAAAATAATGAAGGCAAATATATTAGGCACTGCAATTTTCTTCTTGCTTATGTGTCATTACCATATAACTCTTCATCAAAAGTACTAAAAAAAACATATTGAACTATTAGGAGAGAGGCTCCTGCTGCCTTATTAGAAGAATAAATTATCCAATATTTATTTCAAAATAAAAGAGGAGACTTAAAGCCATGTGATTGTTGCAATCGCACAATCACCCTAGTAGGAAAAAACACTGTCCCTTTTAGCCATGTGGGGAGAATGACAAGTGTTGTGCCTGAAATGACTCAGGCAACTATTTTATATCTTCATTAAAAATAGCAATAGAGTGTGATTTATCTTACTTACTTAGCCTGACTCACAAAATGCCGGAATGTTTATTGAAAAAGTAACGCACATGGTCAAATTGGATTAGTTTCAATCACATTCCCTGGCAAGTGTTTCTTATTCATCCATATGCAAAATAAAATAATTTCATTACCCATTTAAACTGAACTTGTTTACTTTTTATTGAACAGGACTGAAGAAAACCCACACAATTAGTTCCTCTTACACAACTGAGCAGGCAATACCCTCATCTGGACATGCAGTTCCTAAGAGAAACAAGCAGAAACGTCTCAAATAACTCTCTGAGTCTGCAGGAGTTTTCTGGTCTACAATATCTGCTTAGGGATTTGAAATTAAATGACTTTTCACAGAAAATAGGGTTCTATGTTATAGAATGAAGAAAGTACTGCACATGAGTTTTCTATTCAGATCTAATAAATCAGTTCTTGGAAATACCATTGCAACATTCAGTCATAGTTATTAACTTGCCTGTGCAAAATGAGTGGGTTTGGTTTGAGGATGATCCCAGTAAAACTGTATCTAAACTACAAAGACTGCAGTCATAATGTCACTGACTTGTCATGCACCCTGAGAGGCCACAATGAGTATCTGCATTCTTTTTAGTTTTGGTATCAGAGAAGGTCATTCCAAAAACACTGTTCTTTCTGATTGTTAGAGAACTAGATAACTCCAGTCTTGAATTATGTCAAACTAACTTCTTTAGAAAATGATTGGTCAGTTTAGGAGGAGAAACCAAACTAGATGATATTTTATGTCATGCAATGACAGGAACTTTATAAGTTTATAAAGATTCATATTTCTTTGATTAAGGGCACCAGAGAAATGTAGAATTACATACTGATGTTGATTTTGCCATCTTTTGCCTCTCTTTGTTTCACTACCTGATTCTCCTTTTCTCTTGGATGTTCAGTCTTAATAATATACTTTTTGTAGTGTAGAGAGTCAAGAATATGATCCCAGATAGCTAAGAAAAGGAGAGGAAGCTGCCTCACTTTGAACCCTTTAAAATATTTCTTCCTCATAGGATATTGTGATAATCATGATATAGTAATCAACTCAAAATCAAGTGCTATGTCCTTTTATTTTTTGCAGATACCTTATTAATTATAATTTTGTTTTTCAGCTGTAAGATTTTATATTATTCTTTCTAAGAACATAAACTTTACAAATTCAGAGAATGAAAACACCTAGTAGTTTTGTGGGATTACAAGACAAAACAAGATAAAACAGGTACCAGCAGCAGATAACTCCTCCCTCACATCCTCCGTCACTGATTTGGCCAGTGTTATCTCACAGGCTAATATATAAATCAAACATGGCATGAACTTCCTTGAAGTCACAGATCTATTTACAGTGTTTGGAGCAGACTTTTTTTACACCCTCATGGTTTGGATTTATACTGACACTTGTAACTGATGTGCCTAATATTTCAAGGAAGATCACACTAAAAGAGTATATATCCTGATCCTGCTCAGCATATTAGACATGCAGAAAATAGTCATTTAATGCAGCATGCAGGAAGCAGAAAGTCAGACAGAATATGTTTTCTGTGGATAAGGATTAAGGGACAGAAAAATCAAGTGGGTGTTTCCATAGGAGTCTACTATTGGACAACCAGCCAGGATAAAGACAATAATGAATTATTCTTTAAGGAACTAAGGAAGCCATGAAGATATCTACCCTTGTCCTTATGGAGGAGAGAAAGTTGGCAGATGTCAACTGGGAACATCATACAGCTGGTACAAGCAGGTCCAGAAGATTCCTAAAACATCTGGATGATAACTTCTTGGTGCAGGTACTAAGGGAACTGACCAGGAAAGCTGCCTTTCTAGATTTGCTGCTCACTAACAGAGATGGTCTCATGGATGAAGTGGTGATTGGTGGCTAGCTTGGCCACAGCGACCACAAAGCAGACAGGTTTAAAATCTGTGCTAACAGGAGAAAAACTACCAGAAAGACCTCAACTCTGGATATGTGGAGAGCAGACTTCATTTTGCTCAGAGAACTACTTAGTAAGATTCCCTGGGAAGAAGTTTTTGAAGGTGCTTGGGTCCATCAGTGTTGTTCGCTTCTTAAGTACCACCTACTAAAAGCAAAGGGGCAGGCAATTCCAAAATATCAAAAGTCAAGCAGCAAAAAGCTGAACAGGGATCTTCTTCTTGAGCTATGGCAAAAAAATAAAGTATATGGTCAGTGGAGGAAAGGCCAGGAGTCATGAGAGGACTACAGAGATGCTGCTTACGATTATAGGGAGGGAATTCGTGTGGTCAAAGCTCAATGTGAGTTGAAGCTGGCCAGTACTGTAAGGGACAATAAAAAGGCCTTTTTGAAATATTTTAATGATGAAAGGCAAACTTGAAACAACATTGGTCCATTACTTGATGAGCATGGTCACCTGATAAACAGGGACAAAGATAAATCAGAGATGTTTAATGCTTCCTCTGTCTCAGCCTTCAACACCAAAGGTGGGCTCTGGGACCCCTAGAGCCCTGAGCTAGAGAACCATGGCTGTGAGAATGACAAACTCTCAGTCAACCCCAAATTTGTGCAAGATTTGCTACTCCAGCTAGATCCTTATAAGTCAATGGGACCTGATGGAACTCATCCGAGGCTACCTAAAGAGCTGGCTGCTGTCATAGCAAAACCTCTCTCAATTATTTTTCAATGCTCCTGGGAAGCTAGAAATGTCCCAGTTGACTGGAAGCTGGCAAATATTGTCCCAATCTACAAGAAGGGCAACGGGGATGACCTCAATAACTACAGGCCAACAGACTCACTTCTGTGCCTGGCAAAAGTATAGAGAAGATTATTCTGAGAGTTATTGAAAAAAAAAAGTCAATGTAGTCATTGGTCCCAGCCAGCACAGGTTCATCAGGGGAAATTCCTGCTTAACAAACTCAATTTCTTTCTATGATAAGGTTACCTAGTTAACTAAGGGGATCCAGTCAATGTGATATTTTTGGATTTCAGTAAAGCCTTTGATACTCTCTCTCACAGTATCTTCCTGGACAGAATGTCCAGCATACAGCTAGATAAACACATAGTGCAGTAGGTGAGCAATTGGCTGATGGGTCGGCCTCAAAGGGTTACAGTATACGAGGTTACATTGGGCTGGTGACCAGTCACTGGCAGGATTCTGCAGGGATCCATCTTAGGGCCACTACTCTTCAATATCTTCATAAATTACTTGGACACAGGATGGAATACAAAGTTCATCAGTAACACAAGATTGGGAGGAGCTGTTGACATTGTCAATGACAGAGAGGCCCTGCAGAGGGATCTGGACAACTTAGAGAACTGTGCAATCACCATGCTCATGAAGTTTAACAAGTGCAAAATTTTGCACCTGGAACATGGCAGCTCTGGTTACACATACAGACTGGGGGACAAGATACTGGAGGGCAGATCTGCAGAGAGGGATCTGGGGTTTCTGGTCAACAGCAAGTCGAACATGAGCCAGCAGTGTGCCCTGTCCTGGGTGCATTGAGCACAGCATTGCCAGCTGGGCAAGAAAGGTGACTGTCCTGCTCTGCTCTGCACTGGTGATGCCTCCTCTGGAGCACAGTGTGCAGTTCTGGGCCCCACAATATAAAAGGTTTATAAAGCTGCTGCAGAGTGTCCAGAAGAGGGCCACAAAGTTGGTGAAAGGTTTAGACTGCAAGTCATGTAAGGAGTGGCTAAAGTTCAGTCTGGAAAAAAGGAGACTGAGGGGAGACCTCACGGTGGTCCACAGCTTCCTCACAAGGGGAAGGAGGAGGGGAAAGCATTGATATTTTCTCTCTGGTGACTAATGATAGGAGCCGAGGCAATGGCAGGAAGATGTGCCAGGGGAGGTTTAGGTTGGACATTTTGGAAAAGGTTCATCACCCAGGGGGTGGTGGAGCACTGGAACAGGCTCCCCAGGGAGGCAGTCATGGCACCAAAGCCTGACAGTATTCAAGAAGCAATTGGACAATGCACTCAGACATAAGGTGTGAACTTTGGGGTTGTCCCATGCAGGGACAGGAGTTGGACTCGATGATCCTTGTAGGTCCCTTCCAACTCCAGACATTCTATGACTTTATATTTTCTTATAATTTCCCCTAAACTTGCTTAGTATCTTAACATGGTGTTAAGGGATTTGTAAAAATTATCACCTGCAAAATCCCTCATGGGAAACCCAATATTTGCTAGTTAGTAAATTAAGTTCTATATCAAGTTCCTTAATTTTGAAATTTGTGTTGTCACACAAGTGAAGAACAAGAAAGACTTTTCAGTTATGATCCCTGGAAATAATCCAGACTGCTGTCATGTACTTCCCAAAGTTACCCAGTTCTTGGATTTGTTTGTCAAACACATATTCCAAAGAGTGTGTCCAAAGCTTCAAAACCTACCTGTCAAGCTTTACCTCAATGTCTCTACTAATCTCCAAGGTCTCAGCTGTTCTATCAGTCTTGTTTAAAATCACTGATGATTTGGCAGTCTTACTGCTCTCTTCCCTGTTCTAAGTCGTTAGAAAACAATTGCAAGTAATCTGAGATTTTTGATTTTAGGAATTGTTTTTAAAAAATCAAGAAGAGTACAAATTGGATTAGCCTTCACAGTCTTCCCACAGTTCATTTCCATCATCTGAGATGCAGAGAAAACTAATATGCAAGTTACATCTCTACTTACACATAATGACTGAATTGGCAGAACTACATTTAAATCCTCCATCTCTACCCCTTCCATCTGTTCTCCTCCCATCCTCCTGCCCCTTGGTGACAGTGAGATTTTCTCCCTCAAGGCCAGGGTTTTACAAGGCTACAGTAGAAAAAATTTAGACTAAAACACATGCTCAAAATCTGAAAGACTGAAAAAACATTGTGAACATCAAGAGAAGAATGTGTGCACTTAACTAGACTAATTCTCACTTCAGTGTATTTCCTTGACACTTCCCCTAACTCCTTCAGATGTGAGATACACTAGACCACTCTTGCAATTTACTTTGATGTGGATTCACAAACCTTCTACTACACCAAACATGGTAAGTTTCATCCTCCTACACATATACAAACTTCAATACTCTGCTTTTACTGTTACATTTCTAAATAAAGTTACGTTAGCTAAATATGTAGCCAAATTCCCTTCACTGCAAAATCATCTGATAAAGTTAACATCAGATTCATCATATAGGACTTTCTTCAAAAGTCAGGATGAGGAATTTCTACCATCTTTTTCATTTTGCTTCTAAATTATGAATGGTCAGAAGACTTGTGACTATGTGTATAATCCAATTTAAGCCTTTTTTTTTTCCCTGTGTTTCACCCTAAGGAAAATTTGTTCAAATCTATGCATAAAATTCTGTAAAATCTGTACCCATGTTCTGGTTTTTGGTTTTGGGGTTTCTGTTTGGTAACCAAGATTTTTGAGAGTAGGGGTTTTTTTCACACAAGGATTTGCTCTTACCCAATATATCCTACAAACTAGTGTCCTACATGCTGTTATTCCCCTATGAACTAAGACTGAAATTATTTAACCTAGAGTTTAAAATGGTATAATTGAGGATAGTTCCATTAACTTTCAAAAATTACAGTCAGGTCACACACAGGAGTTGTCCCATAACCTCACACTCAGTTGGAATTAATGTCAGTGGGAAGCTTAGACCCTACAGAGTGGAAACCCTGAGGTTGCCAGCGTTGCTCAGGAACAGCAGAGGGAGAAGAGGGCCTGAAACCCACACCAAGTGAATGTTCCTGGCAGTTCATCAATCAATTTCATCAGAGTTTTATTAATCTTTAGTCAAACCAGATTTTTTTAAATGAAAACTCTAGGCTTTGACAAGCAACATTTTAAAATGACAACTCACTTCAAGAAAAAATTCTGAACCACATTTAGGTATGAACACTACACTCTATTCTGTATTGCCCTTGAGGCTAGTGTCTTTATAACACCATAAGGGTCCAAACAAAATACTTTACCCAGTGTAACAAGTTCATACTTAGAGTGTTTTTAAATGAGCATACTGTTTGAAGAGATCATGAGACTGCTGCAGCAGAGAAAGAGATTAACTAAAAGTGTACATTGGCTAACATTCCCAAGGTTGAAATCATTAGTCACTGGGAAGACAAGGGTATTTTAAGACTTTGCTGGAGATATGTGTATTTTAGGACCTACATAACAAGATTCCTTCTTAGGAGACTTGTAACAATATTGAGAATCTCAAAAGAATATGAAGCACATATCATCTGTGTAACAGGGTGAACAAGAATGACTTGGAAGGTAATAATAAATTAGGGGATTATGGAACTTTAAAATATTTAATAAACATTCTAATAAATATGGTGCTATAAACATGTTATATCATTAATGTAGTTGTTATCTTGCAATTACTCAGCTTTTAAATTTAACACATTAAAGTTTTTGGAATATTCAGATACTATCTGTACTACTTTTGTACTTTGTAATAAGGGTCACAGACAATAAAAAGATGAAGGATTCCATGCACATTCCTGTTAGAAAATGTTTCCTAATATGACTTTTGATGAATGAAACTATAATCTCTTCAACTCCTAATCAGATATTGGAACTAAAAATAAATGCTAAAGCAAAGACTGCATGTATTTTTATTTCAAATTAATGTTGGAACAAGTCAGCAGTTTATACTCTGCACCTACATGTTTGATTTTATTGGGGTTTTTTTGCCCTGCTGTTTTATTGTTTGTATTGCCACAGTCTCAAATTTACAGGACAACGCGCTCTGTCAATTAAAATTTACTTTATGATCTCCTTAGGAAAGAAACAAACAGAACAAAAAAGGGCTCAATCCCCTTCATACAGTTTAGTCTAACACATGAATTCATTAATTCATCACTAAATTAATAAGGTTTCTAGCTCACAAGTTCCTTTTTTCATAACTCCTAACTGGCACTTGCAACTTGTAACTTAGTTGCATGCCTGTGAGCAAAATTATAACCTAGCTGAGGGTGAGAGTGCTAATACTTCCTTCTCCATTAGGGTGCAGGTGTCCCCTGTATCACAATGAGAACCATGAAAGCCTCAGCAGTCCTGCTGGATCCACTTCAATCCTTCTATGTAAGCTGACTCATTCATACCTTACAACTTGGAAGTTGGGTCTATACCTTTTCCATAAGGCTCTCATATCCAGCCTATGTGTTGCTCTCTTATAGACCTAATGGTGCAGCTCCCAGCATACATCAAGCTGTATGTTAGCCAAAACCTGAGGAACTGAATGAACAGTCACATGCAATACTTCTTTATGAATGACTGAGGAATTGCATAAAGACATGTGACAGCGTAAGGAGGAGATCGTTAATACTGTAAATCAAAACCAAACATATTCCCCATAAATACAAATTTTCAACCTTGAGTGTAATATTCAGTAGGTTGTAACTGCATTAATTTTCTACTTTACTGTTGATCATAGTATCACTGTATTTATTTCACATACTTTACAATACCTGAATTAATTTTATTCCAAAATTTTATAAATTGTAACCATTTAATGCACAATATATTTTGTTAGAGCTTTTCATTTTTACCAGAACTACCTTAGATACAATTTGCATATTGATGAAATTTTCAAAAAGCAATATTATGTCCTAGATGTCTACAAATGTACCTTGCTTAATATATTTATGCTCAGAAAGGAAAAAAAAAAAAAAAAACCAAAAAAAAAACACCAAACCGAACCAAAAAAACCTAAAGATTGTGAACATATTGAATACATGCTATATGCAGGAATCAAAAAAGCACCCTAATTTCCTTGCCTTCATACTGGTAACACCAGCAACTTGCTTGGAAAATGTCATAGCATGCTCCCTTCTGTCTCTTTTCTCTGAGGTTTCTTCCAAAGGAAATCATTACAGGTGGCAAAAGGCAGAGAGGCAAATCCATTAATTTTGTCATTTTATGAATCCAGAACACACTATAGCACCCAACAGATCGTTGTTTTCAGGTTCCTCAGGTTTAGGTAAAATAGGGTCATGGGATGAAACTTGTCTGAAAGCACTGTTCACATGCAGTGAGACCTGGACCCTGTTTGCCCAGCTCTGATCAATTAGCTGATTTTTGTATTCTCTGAAAAAGCAAGGAAGCACAGATAAGTGTCACATGGGAGGATTACCTGGAAGCACCACATCTAGCCTGCTATAATTGTTCAGAAATGCATGGGAAAGACTAAAAACCCCACATATTAACCAGTAATGCACACTTTACACCCATGTAAAATACTCAGGATGAAAAACCAGAGGGTGATAATACATCAGGTAATAACCATTAATGAGATTTACGTATGATCAAAGTCAGATTAACACTGGACTTTGTGAACAGCAAGGGCACTGGTGGCTTATGCCAACAGCCTAAATTGGAAAACTAAATGGCGATGAACAGTAGCCCATCAGTGGAACAATATCCATGGTGTCAAGGGTTTAGAATGCGGGGTGACAATCAAACCCTGGCAGATGTATTGTTAACCTCCTCTCCCACCCCACCTTCCCCTTTTTACCCCTCCCTCTTCCTCCTTCCCACTCAGGACAGGCAATCAGGAGGAAAAGAAGGACAGAGAGAAGAGAGCTGGAAAAATTAAAAATGTTTTACTAATGCTACTGATAAGAATAGAGAAAATAATACAAAATATACAAAAACACTCTTGAAAGTCTCAGCAACTGTAGAGCTGGCACTCGAAGTCCTGGACTGGACTCTGCAGCCAACCGGAGCTGGATTCAGTCTCTCACTAGGCCTCAGTTCACAGGGACAACTAGCAAGATTCTCTCCTAGTGTTGGCCATAAGTAAAAGGGAAAAAGGGACGAGATCCTCGTGATCTCCCACTTTTATATGAAGTATTCACGTGAATGGAATGTTATACACAGTTGGTCAGTTTCTTGGTCACTCGTTTCTCGTTGCCCCTCTCACAAGATGTCCATCCACGCTTATCAATAACTCCGCATTCTACTGCTATGTTTACCAAAACGTGTATCTGGTTTTCCAGGAAAATGCAGCTAATATGAAGGCTTTAGCTGACAGGTAAATTCACTGAAAGAGAAACTTGTTTATTAACAAAACCAGGACACATGGCTATCCAACAACCATCCAATGCTGGGTAGAATGTTGAACCTGGAGTCCCTACACAGGGAAACTGACCACTAGCCAGGACTCTGACGTATTGACTGGTTGAGTGTCCTATTCCCGCAAGTCTGCAGTGTGAAGTGTAAAGGGAAGGGAGGAGGAGAAACCTTGGTCTCTGTCATCATGTCTTTAAAGTGAGTGCCCTCATGTCTGATAAAACAGAGACCACTATCTACCTTCTGCACCAATCCTGCTTAAAAAAAAAAAAAAAAAGAAACCTCTACATTTTGTCATGGACCAGCATGGTTCTGTACTTGTAGCTTCCTCACCCTCAAATCCCCAGTGAAAACTGGAAAAAGCTCAAAGTGAGACACCTGCACTTCTGCATTTTGGCTATAGTCAGTTCTTCTGTGAAGCAATTAATTGTTTCAGACCCTGGTTAGAAAGCTGCTAAACCCACATTAAAAGGAAGTAGGTAGAGTGTGGCTGAATTCCATATCCTGAGCTTCCAATTAGGCACATCTCAGTTCAGGAGTCAGAACACCCTATCTTGCTCTAGAAATCAGTAGCAAATAGAATGAAGACTTTCCCCACAGTCACTCAACTTTTTTCACTATAGCTTACTAGTTTTGAGAACTGACAAAGGTGTCAGTTCTGCATGGATAAACTTACTCTTCCAAATAAAGTATTTAAAACACTAGGCTAAATTAGACACTTTTAGCCACTGGGCAGTCACAACTACAAGATTTACAGCTCCAGATGGAAACTGAACAATGCTACAATCCTCTGTGGCAGAAAGCTTGCCTTGGATGAAGAATTCCCAACAGTGTGTGATCTTTGTTTTAGTAATGTTAACAGAACATGCAGAAAGAGAATCATAGCATAAGTATCACTGCATAAACATCACTGAGAACAAAAATACTTTTTTTTTTTTTTTTTTCCACTCTCCTTACCAAGTATTTATTCCCAGAGTACAGAATGAAATCACTGCTTTGAGGTGTATGGGGAGGTAATTGAGACTACTTTTAACTTTTTTTTCCTCAAAGACTTCAGGACTCAGTACCTTCTTACATATTTGTTCTCAATGAGTGAACTCTATAATTCCCATGTTATAAGTCAATTGTGAGTTAT
This sequence comes from Streptopelia decaocto, assembly GCF_964273445.1. NCBI lineage: Eukaryota > Metazoa > Chordata > Aves > Columbiformes > Columbidae > Streptopelia > Streptopelia decaocto. The sequence continues at coordinate 33,190,513 of NC_138657.1, forward strand.
CTACTTTTCAGTATTTCTTGGATCATTTTCGTTATTAATCTCTTTAAAAATATTGATTTATTGAACAAGCTGATTGTTACTTTTATCTCTTATGTAAAAATATGCAAGAATGATGTAAAGAATCAAAAGACAATCTGTTCAAGGTTATATAAAGAGATGTTCCTGCACCTGGTAGACGTATATATCAAGATTACCTTGGTTGTATAAGCATTAAAACTGGAGTTACTTTCCCAGTGATTTCCATAAACATCACATTTCTTCCTGGGATCTGACATCAGGAGGTCAGCAGTGAGAAGGATGTAACAGGGTTGACTCCATTTTTGGAGATCTGAATGAGTCTAGCTACAGTAAGCTACTTTCAGCTGTATGCTAATAGCATCAAACCAGGGTGACATTTTATCAGTCAAATCCAAAAACATACTTAGTCACAGCTCTGCTAAGTAAAGTACGGATTATTTGTAAATAATATCTACATAAACTGTATTTGAAAAAGGATCAGTAAGTATATGTACTAATTTGCTATTGGAATTATTTTTTCTTGAAAAAGGACACCAAGTTTTAACTTCATTATTCACAACATAACTGTAACATAATCCTGACAGTTTATTAACATACATAAACACAGCAAATTTTGTTGATAAAGACTGTGAGTATACATAAATACAGAAAGCATGACATTAAAAAAAAAAAAAAAGGTATTGAGCTAACATTCTTTATACTAAGGGTTTAACTAATCAGCTGCCATGTTATTAGTCACTGCAGAACAAGCACATTAATATCTTCAAACAATTTTCCCTTACATTTTTCTCTTCCTACATACATGTGCATTGCTACGACAGACTTCAAATCATTTTCTCTGTTTTGAATTAGTTAACGCTGAGTGACTCCTGTCTCTAATGGGGATGTGTGTGGTACATAGTCTGTGTTGTATCACCATGGTTTCAGAGAGAGAATCATATTATCTTAGTAAAAAACAGAAAAAACTCAGAAATTATTTCTGATTAAGATATTTGCAGCCCTCTAAAGGGCAAGTCTCTTAGGACATTTAATCTCCTGTCCACTCAGTAGAAAATTACCCTTGTTTGTTAGCTATTTTTTGAAAGTATTATGAAAGTATTATGAGAGAAATATGAAAATTTCATTTACGTTAGATAGTAATAACAAGAGTAACAAATAAATTACTAAATTAGAGTTTTAAAATTGCATTAATAATAATGTTAATGGTATGTGAACTCTTCACCATATGATTAGAACACAAAATGGGAAACCATTTTGTTGAAATATAGATGTCTGCACAAATTCTTGTATAATCTAAAGGTTTGTAACAATGACGAAAAATATTTCTACATGTGAACAAATGCACTACACCTCATGAAAGAAGGAATATATTTGCTGTGATGTAGCGGTGATCTAGCAAGAATACAAACCAGCTTTTTGTTTGCATTGATTTTATTCATTTAGTCATTTGCAAAGTGACTGTGAAACATTTCACACATAATTTAACAAATCTGTAACTGACTTTATGCTGTTTTAAGAAAACTACGTGACTGCAGGATGACACAACACAAGCTCTCTATCGCAACCTTTTTTTATCGTTTGCAAAAAAATTCACATCTCACTAGGTGAAGAGGATTCTCATTGTGAGGGAGCTCAGTAGTCTTTCCTGGGACATTTTTATTGCACACTCCTGAAGAGATCTCTTTGAAGAGCTCAAAGAATTAGGCTGCTTCCCAGTCTCTCTCAACCTGTAACATCATCATCTCCAAAAGTTAAAGGTCAGTACCACTATTACTAATACTAGTTATCAAACTGACTAAGCTTCCGTTAAAGACTGAGGCAAAGAAGGCATTTAGTACCTCAGCATTTCCCTTATCTTCTGTCACTATGTTTTCCCCCACATCCATCAGGGGATGGAGATTCTCCTTAGCCTTCCTTTTGTTGCTGATATATTTACAGAAACATTTCTTGTTGCCTTTTATAGCAATAGCCAGGTCCAGCTCTAGTATCTCTAGTTTTCTCCCTGTTTCACTTCACAGAATTATTGTATTCTTCTTGAGTAGCATGCCTCTCCTTCCAAAGGTTATGAATTCTCTTTTTATTCCTAGTTTGATTCCTAAGCTATTGACAGCACTGCATTGTCTATAAGCAGCAAGCCATTCTGTTCCTACTTGGTTACAATGACACCAGATAACACCTGTATCATCTGGAAATGTTCTAATCTTTTTGATTGCATTCATGGACTGTAAGAATGACTATTGGAAAGCCTAAAGTAAACCTGAAGTTTTCCCTATTAATTCTTTTGAGTTTAGGAAACACTTCTTTAAACATTAAATTATTTATATCTTTCTCCTTTTGGGTCACTGAAGAAAGGGAGAAAAAATCCATAACTTCTCCTGCATATTGTCTCTTATCTGAGAAGAAAATTTCTGAAACACTTATGGGGCTTGTGTGTTAACTGCTGATTCCTTACAGTATCTGTCTTGCACCTCATCTACAATTTGCCACTTGAATGCTGACATAAAGGTGATTTGCATGATTTTAAGTTCCTGCTAAGAATGAATTAATTTCAAAATCATTCAGTTCTTGTTCCTCCCTTGATCTCCTTTATGTTATTTTTGGTAGTCCTTTCTAAAGTGCTTTCAAATCTTTTCAGGTCATCATCATACATTGTGGATCTGTCCTCTGTGTATAAGCACCAAAACAAGTATTTGTACCACATAAGTTCCCAATATTTTTGTGTTCTTCTAGTAAAGCAAATATGCCAGTGGCGTTAAGCTTCAAGTTAGTTAAACTTTCAGTTAGTTGTGTTATCAGTTCATGTCAAAGTCATGCAAATGACTAAGGTGTTTATGAACTGGTCAATAATATTCCTCTGAAATGTTAGCATTTAGGTGCATAAATGGAACTTAAATGCATTTTTATTAAAATTGAAGCCTCTGAAAAGTACTTCCTGATAGATACAGACAGAAAGGACTCTACTGTTTCACAGAGGACTGGTTGTCTTTATTCTTATTTGCAATTATAGGCCAACCCTTAACTTACTATCTATTGAGAATACTGAAAATATATATGAAGAAACATTATGTTCTGTAAGAGTTGTCCTCCGTGTTACACTAAAGCAATTGTTTAGAGGAATTGAGATAACTTATGACCAGAATGACAGAGGAGATTATCGTGAATGTTAGCAACACAGCAATCAGATGGCACTTATTTTATGTAATTATTTGCCAAATTCACTGACAGTATAACACTGGGAAGGACTACTTAGAAGCTGTGTTAAATCTCTGTTGTATTGTTTTGGTTTCATGCTACGGTAACTTCACAGACATTTGAAAAATTGTGTCAATGTAAAGCTATAGAAACAGGGTAATGTGTCAAGTTCTAACTGGTGTTCTAGTATTTTTCATTATTTTTTTCTGAAACATTAACTGCAAAAAGCAAAGGAAGTGTGTCTTCTCAGAGAAAAGAGAAGGATTTGTGGCTAATACTTTTCAAATCAGTCAGACGAAGTGATGTAATAAGCCTCTCCTAGAGGAGGTAAGGAATCTGTAATACGTGATCCATTGGTATGTACAAAAAAAATATAAACACATACATGCCTATGTTTTTAAGTTTCTTTCCCTTCCTATACTGCCCCAAACTGTTGGTTTGTAACTGTATGTAAAAACAAGAAGGATCTACAGAGGAGGCAGATAAGATTTATAGATTCCTGATGTCTAATGAATTCATACCATGTCAGCAGATCCAGGATATCACAAACGGTTCCTTTCCTGTAGTGTGAGTTGTGAGTCAAAGAAGACAAGAAGGTGCACTTTATTCAAGCAAAAGATATTACAGAAGCAGCAACCAGAAGGTCAGAACAGACTCATTTCCCTTCAATACAGGGTTTAGGATGCATGCCATCACTTATAGCACTGCTAAGAAAACAAACAGGAAAAAATGCAATAACTATTTCATATTCATCAATTTTATTTTAGTCATATATTGTATCAAGAGTATGTTGCCTTTAGTTAGTGATGAGAGCAATTTTGTTTCAAAATGGTGCATCTCAGAGGAAGAAACTGGGAATATCTAATCTCAGTTTCAATTGTATGATCAAATAGAAAATCACTATGAAACACAGGATGCCATATTTTCATTTATTTTAGTTCCAGATGAAAAGAGTCTTCACAGAATAATTAACAGGACAACGTTCATCAACTTCACTCCAGCTACTGAAAACTGTCATTAATTCACTAATGACACTTACATTACTTGAAGTCGAGTAAGTAGTCCCAGAGCTCAACTTCTAGTTTTTACCAGATTCTGGCCAAATAATTTAAGATTTCAGCAGTCTATGTTCCTATGGTCTAAACAAACACCGTAAACTTTTGTTTGTTTGTTGTAGAAATGTAATGTGGTTTCATTAAAATGTCAGAAACTCAGGTGGCTGGAGAAGAAAGAGCCAAGTATTAAGCTTTTCCTGTTATCATATTAGCTTCTCTTTGAGTGTTTGGTCACCATTAAAAGTTATTAATGTTTTGTAATCTTTCAGATTAGCTTTTACTCTTGTGAAAGTAAGAAAGTAATATATCTTCTCACTTTGCAAAGGCCATCTTGCATGATTAGGATTAGTTTTCTTTAAACAAAAGATGGATCACAGAACAAAGAATCAGTCATTGTATGAGCTACTTTGTTTTGCTTAGTCAACAGAGTTGAAGTGACCATTGTTGAATCAATTCATTTTTATTACACTTATGACGCATTTAAGAACTTCCCTAGTGATAGTTGGTGTGTCAGTGCACACATGTATATGAAAAGGCCTATTTGGGGGATAGTGTGTTTGTTGGGGTTTTGCCTAACTTAAAGGCCAATTTTCAGAACAGTTCTCAGTGAACTGTTATACATTTTCTATATTTTATTAAACCAACAGCCTAAAATCATTCAATGCCACACTGAGGTCTCTGCTCCCCTTCCTTGCCTGCTCCTCCCTTCCATTTATCCTTTGTACTACTCACAACATGACCTTTCTGCTGTCCCTTTTAGACATTAAGGGCTGAGAATAAGCTTGAATTTAAATTCAGACATATGTAATTGCAAAGCCTATATGTGTATACAAGCACGCAAGTCCTGAGAGACAACGAGACAAATATGGGGTATATGGTGTAACACAGGCACTAGCAATATCCTAGAAAAAATAAAACCACCTTTTTATTTTTCAGAAGTCTACCAACCCTCTTCAAGACAAATGGTCTTTTGTGACTCTCTTAAGCTGGCTTTCAGTAACTGTAAAGCATATGCCCTTTAACCTGTTTGCTTTGCAGGACTAAACTATATATAACACAGCTATAAAACTTAATTAAAAAAAAAAAAGGCAACAAATAATATAGGTCGTCTCTTGACACACGTTAAGCTAATTCATGCAAACAGGACATAAAATAGCAGGCATTTGTAAAGGAAGCAAGAATAAGATGATATTTTATCAAATCTGTCTGTCCTATAAATAACAAATGAAATGTCTCAATTTATCTTAAGATAGAATAATTTTTTCTTCATGAAAGTGAAATAAAAGAAGAATTTCAGTCCTGACTCTGAACTTACTCTCATGTAGACATTCCCACCTGGAAGATTCCCTAGGAATTTCATTAAAATATTACCAAGTATTACCAGTGTTAGACAGTCTTTTAGTTTATTGTCTATAATCTATGTTAAACAATTTACTTACAGACATTTATTAATTTACTGCATATTATTGAATTTGAAATTATTTTTTATTCACTGTATTACAGTTAACAGCAATTAAACTAATATTGAAAATATTTTTTAAAACTTTTTTTTCTCTGCACCAGGACCTTGAACTCGTTTCCTAGATCTTTATGCTAGAATATAACCATAATTTCCTAAATCCAGAAGGAAGAAAGACACAGTTTTGCTGGTATTCATACATAAATCAGCTCAATAGTTAGGGAGGTTTTTGTTCCAACTTATAAAGGAGTCTGAAATCAAGATCTGCAGGCAGGAACTTCTACAAGAACATGATCTCAAGGTCAGAGGAATGCAGTATCAGATTGAAGCTGCATTTTTATTGGCACTCAGACAGACCTATTCTACCATATAGAAGGAAAGCAGGCATACCACCTCCTGGATGCTTAATCAGCGAACTGTGACATATCAGAAAAATGTAACACATACCCCTTCCCACCTCCACATCTTAGAGTGGAACCTGCAGTCAGCCTCCAAATGCATGTACATTCTAGAAGTAGCAGAAATTAGACTATTCATTACTTCTAAGTTTTTCTCTTTTTCTTGACTAAACCATATACCACTTCTAACACAAATTCCAAGGTTGTTTTTTTCTTGTCTGCAGAGCTTTGTTTTAATGCCGATAGAAGTTTTTCAAAATTTCTGAAAATCAAATGTTCTCTCAATAATCTGAAGACCCAAAGATAGGAAATATGCTCAGAAAATATTACAACATCATCAGTATTGTGCATAAATATAAGAGTCAAGACAGATGTTATTAAAATAATCAGCAACACAGAGAGGGATAGATTTTCCTGCATTTCTTCCAAGACGAGTAATAGGGAGTTCTAGTAGGAAAATGCAGATGCTAAAAATTTATGACAGCACATGGGGAGATTAGGCAATCTGATGTAAAAAGGAAGCCAGTAAGATCTATGTATGTAACCGTAATGACTGGAATCTATCAGAGTACTGAGCAAAAGTGTCATGTATGTTCACCCTGTTTCCCTATACTCTGCTGAGCATCAGTTGTGTTTGCTATCAGAAATAGGTTATATGGACCATTGCAGTGATGTGATATATTCACCGCTATTATTTCTAACAAGTTCCTGAACCCAGAGCATCATCAGCTGGGAGAATTCTCAGCTATCTAAATACTAAACCTAATGGTCTACTGTGGATAGAGCTATCTCTGAAAAATTGCAGGCCTAACTTCTCTCCATCCAAAGGTCCTTTTCCCTCAGAGATGTTTTAATATAACAGATAATTAGTCCATAAATATCTATTTTCTTAGATCTGTCATCAACAAAAAAAAATTGTAGGAAACAATAGAAAGACGGAAAAAAATCTTTCCTACATCAGTACTTAGAAGTGACATATTCCCAGATTGTAGACAGCGTACGTTCACAACTTTTGTTTTCTCCAGGTTCATTATTCCCAGCAGCTGGATCAGATCCAGAGATGTTTTTTAACATCTTTATCAATGACATGAAGAATGTAATAAAGCAATCGTTAATAAAGTTTGCAGACAACACCAAATGTCAACCCCTCCAGTTGAGGTCATTGTCAACTTAAATTATCTTGTGATCTGATGGTCCTTTTCTCCTTCCTCCACTTCCTTTCAGCTGGATCAAATCAAAAGAAGAAATACCAGAAGTCTACATTACAGCCAAATATTTAAAATTTTCAAACTTTTGTGTCATGAAGCATCTACATATATGCAAAGAGTATTTCAGTTGCATACTGCATTTTACTAATTAGTGGTAAACAAAACCAAAAATTGTATTTTTTTATTTCATAATAATATAAAGGATTTATTCTATGCTAGTCAGAAATCTCAACTGTAAAAACAACAAGAAAGTTTTCAAATTAGTTCAGTGTTAAAATTCTTTAAATGTATAAGCACACATAGATATTGCAGAGTATGGATGTTTCTTGAACACTGGTGTTGAGAGTGTATATGGGCTACACTTTAAAAGCAAACTTGTGCAATTAAGGTCACTGAAGTATTTCTTTAGGTTGGTGCGAAAGGAATTGAGTTTTTTGCATTGTTGAAATTTGCCATGTGATAGTGGAATACATTCTTAAATAAATGTACTTATGTTATGCATCATTTTAATGTGTTTTTCTCACTTGATGTGTTTTCACTAGTGACTTATTACTTGCTGTTTATTTTATGCTTATTTTAGTCTATGGAATTGATGTTAGACAAAAAGCAAATTCAGGTGATTTTCTTATTTGAGCTCAAAATAGTTTGCAAAGCAGTGGCGACAACTCGCAACATCAACAACACATTTGGCCCAGGAACTGCTAACGAACGTACAGTGCAGTGGTGGTTCAAGAAGTTTTGCAAAGGAGATAAGAGCCTTGAAGATAAGGAGCACGGTGGTCAGCCATTGGAAGTTGACAACGACCAATTAAGAGCAGTCATCAAAGCCAATCTTCTTCCAACCACCTGAGAAGTTGCCAAAGAACCCAACATCACCCATTATATGGTCATTTGGCATTTGAAGCAAATTGGAAAGTTGAAAAAGCCTGATAAATGGGTCCCTCATGAGCTGACCAAAATTAATTAAAAAAAAAAAAAAGTTGAAGTGTCATCTTCTCTTATTCTGCTTAACATTGAATCATTTCTCGATCATATTGTGATGGGTGATGAAAAGCAGATTTTATATGACGACTGGCAACAACAAGCAGAGTGGCTGGACTGATAAGAAACTCAAAAGCACTTTCAAAAGCCAAACTTGTACCAAGAGAAGGTCAAAGTCACTGTTTGATGGTCTGCTGCTGGTCTGATCCACTACAGATATCTGGACCAGCAAAACCATTGCACCTGAGAAGTATGCTCAGCAAATTGTTTAGATGCACCAAAACCTGCAGCCAGCATTGATCAACAGAAAGGGCCTAGTTCTCTCCATGACAACACCCAACCATGCATTGCACAACCAATGCTTCAAAAATTGAATGAATCAGGCTACGAAATTTTGCCTCATCTACCATATTTACCTGACCTGTCACCAACCAACTACCACTTCTCCAAGTATGTTGACAACTTTTTGCAGGGAAAGCACTTCCACAAACAGCAGGATGCAGAAAAAAGAGTTCATTGAATCCCAAAGCATGGATTTTTATGCTACAGGAATAAACAAAATTCTTTCTCATTGGCAAGAATGTGTTTATTGTAGTGATTCCTATTTTGATTAATAAAGATGTGTTCAAGCCTAGTTATAAGGATTTAAAATTCATGGTCGAAAACTGCAATTACTTTTGCACCAGCCTAATCATACTTGGTAGCCATATATTTCCTTTCTAGACTTGCATGTTGTTTTCTTGTCTTTCAGTCTTCTAATATGAATTCTAAAAAGACAGGACATGTTTTTCGTTACACTGTGAAATGCATTGATACTGACTTTCAGTAAATACTATGTTCTGAATTCACACACCTCATGCAAAGATAACTCATAATTTTAAGTCTTTGGAAATAAAAGTGGTCTGGCACTGCTGTCTTGAAATTGACATTCAAATGGGGTTTCATAGTCTCCTGAGATCTAATTAGAATTGCAGTGTTTTATGTGCCATTCCTAAGGGGATGGGAGCTACACGACATCTTCTGTTTATGCTACTGGTTTTGCTGCCTTTCTGTTTCAGAAATGGTTTTGGCATAAGCATGATTATCATTCCTTCTAAAGAAATTGTTATTACTTTTATGTAGTTTATATGAGTTGATGCAACTATGCTTTCTAATGCACAATGTACTGATGTTTTGCTACATCTGTGTATATTAAAAAGACACTAGAGAAAAGTACACAGAAGAAAAACATATCGATTTTTAAAATATATTTCAAGATACTAAAAAAAGTCTGTCTATCACAAAGAAATTATGTTGAGAGTTGTAAAAAAATAAGAGACATTTAATTTTTTGTTTGTTTGTTTTTCATCTTTTTATATTGAGAGTTTTGCATGTATTAAATATAACTATTGGTCATAGTACTTGGATTTCTTCAAAGCACAGAACATGAGCAAGTGAAAAAATAGTACTTGCTTTTCAACTCATGAGCTTATTGTGCTCAGCATTGTGATGCACAACAGAAATAATTAAAAAAAAAAAAAAAGAAGAATCAAAAAATGACATTTAATCAACCAAAAACTAGGGGAGGAAAAGGAATGCATGGGATTTTTAATGGTAGAACTGAGGAATATGATTTCTGCTTAGAAAAATAAATTTAATAATGAGAACAGATGAGTTATCTACAGCAAGATATTTCATAATAGTTTATTAGCTATCTCAAAAAGCACACAGAAGTGATCTTTCCTCTCTTTTTGCAGTTACTATTTTACTTACATGACAGGTATGGATACTTTACTTGGAGTGATACATAACCACAACACAGGGGCAAAGAGCGAAAAACTACTGTAGAGAAATTTGTTTAGTTTTTCTAGAGGCAACATCTGACCATAATTAAGGCCCTGAGTACTTTCAATATCAAGATCGCTTCTGTCTTGACACAATTCCATGACTAGTTAAGAAAGGGTGAAAAGCACTGAGTAAGACTTTGTCTTTTTTTTTTTTTTTTCTTAGAAGACTGTAGTATTGGCAATGTATTTTTCAGTACATGAAGAACATCTCTTTGTACACAAAAGATCTTTGCATATCCCTTTACAACTGCTACAGAGGCCTCGTTTAGCATTCTCCTAGATGGATTTCATAAGAAGCAGGTGAGCTCTAGTACATAGAGACTGACACCTTTTCTGGACTTCATACAACATGTAGGTTGAATGTTACTGAGTTATCTTCAAAAAGAAGCAAGAGCACCTGCTTATATCAGATAGTGATTTGGTTTAACAAATAGGTGGTATTTTGTTTCTGATATCACTACATCTTCCTACTGCCAGTTTGCTCAAATCAAAGTGCAATATTCAGAGCCATAAGAATGAGAATGAGCAATTCATAACCAAGATTGTTCTATACCAGTCTGACTAATCACAAACTGCAACCATTGTACAGCTTTTGCAAGTGTCTTTTTGACTCTAAACAGAGAGTGCTTTGCATCCGATTGTGAATTCTATCACCTTGGAGTTTGCAGACATACAAATACAAATGTATTTATTATACAATGAGCAACAGCCAAAGTCCAGATTGACAAGGAGGGAATACCTAAACAGCAGAAACTCAGCAGACTGGAAACGCGAGACAACATATTTCTCCAACAGATGCACAATGCCACACTTTTTAGTATAAAAGGTTTCTGTGAAACTCCTCAAGTTAAATGACACAATGAATATACTTTACATGACTGTGACTGAACATCTTAAAAATTTAAGAACAAGAATCCTATTTCTTTAATGAAAAATCACAGAAATATTCTCCCTGAAGCAAATATCAGGCCTTTTATGATAAAAGAGTGAAAGAAGTAGGGAGACGGATTTAAAACCATATGAATAGAACTGACCATTGAACAGCAAACATTTAATTTTTAATAAGTTGTTTTTTATCTCCTGTCAAGGTTTAACCCAAGCTAGCAATACAAACACAATAACCACTTGCTCACTAGCCCCTCTCCAAACAGATGAGCAAACTGAAAGGGAGAAAGTTGGATTGAGATAAACACAGCTTAGTAGAATAACAAAATATTAATATACTACCAGTAAAAATTTATATAGAATAGGAATAAAATATAAAATAAAAGATACTAAAATCAATTCCTCACGAAATCTGTCCACAGTGAGCAACCAGTCACAGGAAACAGCACCTGGTCCCAACAGCTGATCCTGAATAGATTGGCAAAGGCTGATCTAAAGAAAGTCCCAAAAAGAGCTCCCTCAAACAGGAAATGAAGAGAATGCAAGAAAGAGAGGCCAGAAGATCCTGACTGTCCTTAAATATGAAGCATGACATTAATGGGATAGAATACTCTTATTGATCTGTCTGGATGTAAATCAAGCTCTGCCCCATCTCTGCCCCTCTTCCTTGATGCCTCACACCTGTGGGCAGAGCATGCAGAACATCCTCAGCCCTCAGAGCAGAGCAATTAAAAACATTAATTCTGTAACTCATTTTCAGTCAAACCAGCACATTTCCCTACAATTTTTTTTTTTTTTTCCTTAAAGCAGCAGAGGTTAGGTTGGATTTTTTTTTTTTGCTGGATTGTTTGTTTTTTTAATGGCCATTGTTTGATTAACAGCATATGCATACATTAATTTTGATATTTAGCACACAGTGGTATAGACTACCTATTGTCTAGATGTCCGTCTCTGCTCTATATCTGATCTAATCAGAAACACTGAGATTATCAATAGCATTCAACTAGCATTTTGCAATTGTGGTGTATCAACCTTTATAAAAATGTTACTTCCCTCTCTTAGGATGTCTTTCATATCTTTTAAGATCATGAACAACCAAAGGGCTATGCTGAAACTTTATAATGTCTTGAAACACCTTGATAAGTGGTTTTGGTTTTATTTGTAGCCCGAGTCAACATGACAACATTAAAAAGTACATTAAAAATGCTATGAAATGTCAGGAAAAAAAAGCTAACTTCTCAGATATTTTTCATTCCTGTTCAGATATTTCAAGAGCTGCAGACAGCTTGAGGATATTAAGACAAACAAGATTTTTCTACACTTATTGTACACAACCCCAAATTGCAATCCAATACTCCATTTACCTGGTTCGTCAGGTAATTTGGGACGTAGTCTTAGCTGCTAGCTAATCAATTGAGAAGACAGTATTTTCAGTCTTTTTGTCATAAATTGCAATAAAAGGTTCTCTAAAATTGATGCATCTCAACCAAAGGTATTAGCTTTAATAAAAATAAAACTTCTCTGAAATTCCTTTTTCTCAACAAGTTAAATAAAGTTTTGGACATCAACCTCTACACAAGGCAATGCTTCTTTAAATTCCTTATTCAAGTAAAATTACAACAGAACATTATTTTTAAGCTACCTATTTATTATCTATTTGTTGAATGAATTAAAAGAATTGTAATTGGAGGCAAGTGTAAATTTTGATTGGATTATTTACATTGAGGGTTTATAGCCCTAGATGTGAGAAAGCCTCTAAAGAAAAAGAAAGAACAGCAGTTCAGGAAGCCAAAGTCATTAAAAAGGTCAGAGGTAGAAAAGATGACAAACTGATTAGTACCCAGTAATTAGTCATTTACTATTTAAAACATGAGAGTGCTGGATCATGACACCATTTCTGCATATTTTCCATGCTCTGTGTAATTATGCGATTATGGCTACTTAAACCATGATGTCTGGTGTAGCATAATGGACTTGTCATGAAACCTGCTGACCTTTCCCTAAGAGGATGTTGGACATACCCTTCTCCTCCTGACTGTTCACTCATCACACCTCTCATGCTTAAAACTGAATGCTGTCTTTACTGTGGACACTAAGTCTGACATTGAAACAACTACAGACAACTAACAACCACACACTGCTTGGTCCCATCCAACAATCTAGCTATAGGTATTTAAACCATATGAAATAAATGCAGATATGTTAGTCAAATTCTTAGGTTTTTAAATTCCTTTATTAGAATTCTTCATATCATGTAATAAGCAATCTCACTTTACTTAGAAAGGTCACTGCAAGCAACAGGTGGTGTTTGTCAGAAATTACTTCAACTGCAGTCCTCAAGATCTATTCCAGGAGTGGTGGTACAGGGAAAGTAAGCTCAGACATAGCATGTTTCAGATAGCACTGGGATTGGTCTTTGTCATTTTATTACGTGTCTTGTGCCACTGCTGCCAAAACTATTTCACATAAGACATATATATATATTCTGTTACACTAGATAAATCATTGTGACAAAAGTATGGATCTTTTTCCATGGCATGTAAGTGAAAATAACAATATTAAGATAAACACACTGTAGGTCAGTAGGTGCAGTGACATCTTGTCAGGGTTGATTCAGCTTCTGTGTTGACTAATAAGTACCTGTCGACAGTTATTCAACCTGAACACAAGAATTCTTGTTGCTGCTACTGCTGCCCTTGTGCTAAAATACTTCAAGCAGGGAAATATTTGTTGTCTGTATGGCAACCCGTCAAATTATTTATTATTCCTAGAAAAGGTCAGAGAAATTATTTTCCCTCTATCTTTATTTTTTTTTTTTCATTCTTTCTCCCTTTCCTCTCTAACAAATAACTGGGGACACTATTACCAAAGCTTCTGAAATAGAATAGCAGACTTATTTTTATGTGCTGCCACAGGGATTTTTGTTGCAAGCAACCGAAGTCAAAACTAGAAAAAATATAATCATTTAAAATAATATTACCTGCATGACATGACAGTGTTTCCTTGGCAAAGGTGTTCACTAATTAATGAGACAAAGTAAAAGTAAAAGTGCAAAGTTTGGTTCTATTTTTATTTTCTGGACTAGTGCTTTTTTCTCTTGGAGCATGTTTTACTACTACTGTTGATATCAAAGGCATACTGTAGTTCATTTAAGTTAAAATACAACTGGAATTATTATATAATCAAACACATGAGTGCCTGAAAAGGTAATAACCAATTTAAACTGTGTCAGGTAGAACTGGGATCCTGGTACCCTAATGCACTTTATGTCTACACTAGAGAGTAAGAAGTCTGCTATCAACTGCAGTGGATTAAAGGCCCTCCTAGAGCTGTATGTTTCCTTTCACAAGTCCACAGACTTTGAGAACCATCAAAGATGCAAAGTGTCTTAAGAGTGAACAATAGTGAGATTTGTTTGAAAATGTTCTCCTCAAATGTTCTCTCCTCAAATCAGATGGGCTTCATCCTTCTAGGGAGAGCAAGAGGACTATAGCCCATAAGTTGGCAGGGCTGATCAGGAGGGCTTTAAACTAGGTTTGAAGGGGGAAGGGATTGAAAATGGGGTCTTCAAAGATCAGATGAAAGATGGAAAGCCCGAATTAAGAGTGAAACCAGCAGCCCACTTGAAGTGCATGTACACTAATGCACGCAGTATGGGCAACAAACAAGAGGAACTAGAAGCCATCGTGCAGCAGGAAAGCTATGACATGATTGCCATCACAGAAACATGGTGGGATGACTCTCATGACTGGAGTGCTGCTATGTGTGGCTACAAGCTCTTCAGAAAAGATAGGCAGGGTAGGAGAGGTGGAGGGGTGGCTTTGTATGTTAGAGAATCACTTGACTCTGTTAAACTTGAGGTCAGCAGTGACAAGGTTGAGTGCCTGTGGACCAGAATCAGAGGGAAGTCCAACAAGGCTGACATCCTCGTGGGTGTCTGTTATAGACCACCCAACCAGGATGATGAAGGAGATGAATTATTCTACAAGCAGCTGGCAGATGTCTCAAAATCGACGGCCCTTGTTCTTGTGGGGGACTTTAACCTGCCGGATATCTACTGGGAGCTCAATACTGCACAGAAGAGGCAGTCTAGGAAGTTCCTAGAGTGTATAGAGGACAATTTCCTTCAGCAGCTGGTAAATGAGCCTACCAGAGGCAAGACCCCGCTAGACCTACTGTTTACAAACAGAGAAGGGCTGGTGGGAGATGTAGTGGTTGGAGGCCGCCTGGGGCATAGTGACCATGAAATAATAGAATTTTCAATACTCAGAGATGCAAGGAAAACCATTAACAAAACCTCTACGCTGGACTTCCGGAGGGCAGATTTTTGCCTATTCAGAAGTCTAGTTCAGAGCATACCCTGGGAAACAATGCTTAAAAACAAGGGGGCCCAGGAGGGTTGGACATGCTTCAAGCAGGAGGTTTTGAGTGCACAGGAACAGGCTATACCAGTGTGCCGAAAGGCTAGCCGGCGGGGAAGACAACCGGCTTGGTTAAACAGGGAGATTCTGAGTGAAATCAGAAATAAAAAGAGACTTTACCGACTGTGGAAAAAAGGGCTGGCTACTTATGAAGAATTTATGGAAATAGCTAGATCATGCAGAAAAAAAATCAGGGAAACAAAAGCATCTAGCTGGCGGCCAGTCACTAGTGGTGTTCCCCAGGGGTCGGTGTTGGGTCCAGTCCTGTTTAACATCTTTATTGACGATTTAGATGAGGGAATTGAGACCAACATCAGCAAATTTGCTGATGACACCAAGTTGGGAGGCAGTGTCAACCTGCTGGAAGGCAGGAGGGCTCTGCAGAGGGATCTGGACAGACTGGAAAAATGGGCTGATTCCAATGGGATGAAGTTCAATAAGGCCAAGTGCCGGGTGCTGCACTTTGGTCACAACAACCCCCTGCAGCGCTACAGGCTGGGCGCGGAGTGGCTGGAGAGCAGTCAGACAGAAAGGGACCTGGGAGTACTAATTGACAGGAAGCTCAACATGAGCCATCAGTGTGCCCAGGTGGCCAAAAAGGCCAATGGTATCCTGTCCTGTATCAAAAATAGCATGGTCAGCAGGACAAGGGAAGTGATCCTTCCCCTGTACTCTGCATTGGTGAGGCCACACCTGGAGTATTGTGTTCAGTTCTGGGCCCCTCAGTTCAGGAAAGACATTGAAGTGCTGGAGCGAGTCCAGAGAAGAGCAACAAGACTGGTGAAGGGACTTGAACATAAGACCTATGGGGAGAGGCTGAGGGAGCTGGGGTTGTTTAGTCTAGAGAAGTGGAGGCTTAGAGGTGACCTCATCACTCTCTATAACTACCTGAAGGGAAGTTATAGCCAGGTGGGGATTGGTCTCTTCTCCCAGGCAGTTAGCAATAGGACAAGGGGGCATGGGCTTAAACTCTGCCAGGGGAAATTTAGGCTGGATATTAGAAAGAAATTCTTTACAGAGAGAGTGGTCAGGCATTGGAATAGCCTGCCCAGGGAGGTGGTGGACTCGCCGTCCCTGGAGGTTTTTAAACTGAGATTGGACATGGCACTTAGTGCCATGATCTAATAAACGGACTAGAGTTGGACCAAGGGTTGGACTCGATGATCTCTGAGGTCTTTTCCAACCCAGTCGATTCTGTGATTCTGTGATTCTGTAATCCCAGCCGAAACACTAATGAAGAAAAACTATTCTAAATAGCCTTCTAATACCAGTCTTATGCTGATTTTAGAAAGCTACATTCTCAACATGAGAAATAACTCAGTCATTTACTGTGTGGGAAGTACAAAGGTTTGTCCATTCCAAGTAATTAAATTGAACTATTTTTGCAGGAATATTAACCAGACAATATCTATTTAATCATTTACATGTATTTTAGTGCGATCAAAATAAAGTTAAACCGAATGATATGTTGGGTGTGTTGTGCTGGAAATTGATGTAGCATGTATTTGTTTTTAGTTTGAGAAAAGAGTTCAGACTAGGCCACCCACATAGGATAAAAGGACTGAAATAGAATTAATCCCAATAAGAAAAAGGAAGAAATGACAGAAAGTTCTTAAAAGTTTGACATTAATTGTGCTCATCTTCCCTGCCACCACAGAAACCAATTTATAAAGCAAGCTACAGAGGAGGGAAAAACATTATCTGTCACCAAACTGCACCTTAAAAAGATGATAAGATTGATGAAGAAAGTCCCCAGTGTCATGGGACAACGACTAGAGAGGAGCTGTAGTAGGCCATGAACTTTTTCCACCAGGTACTATATCTGACTCCATGAACGTTGTAAGGTCATGTTCTCACTCTGAACACAATTATTTTGTGTCCACCTGAGCCTCACTGACTGTGGTAATGTCAGTAAGTCCAACACTAACAAAATCAAGAATATGAAATACCAAAACTTGTATTTCATCAGGACCTCATAGACAATTTATGTTAATCTCTTGCTGATTAGGTTTGTTTAATAAATAAGATGATGGAACACATAAGAGTTTCCAAATAAAAATGTTGATCACAATTGGTCAATGACAATTTTTTGACTTCTAAGTAGCAATATTTCATTCTCCAAATGATTGTCTAACATCCTACTGAAGAGTTCGAAAGACAATTTTTTGTTGAATAATTTCTAAATCTTCAATAAAATTATACATTCAGAGCATGACTGAAAATACCAGTAACCAGATTGCAAATTGATATAATTAAATGTGCTGTACAAAATTCTATTGCCTTCCAAAAAGTTGTTTAAAAAAAATCATTGTGTTGAATGCATTTGCTACATATAATGCCCCAAAACATCCAAGAGGTTTACAGCTAAGAACAAGCCTTAAAAATACCAGCAAAATTATACAGAAACTAGCTGAAGGCTAATCTTTGTAGATGTTAAATAACAAAAGAAATGGCACAGACTAATCATTAAAATGGTTAAAAATGAACAACGTAAAAAAAATGCATTTCACACATGTATTTTTACACATAGCTAACCTTTTATTTTTTTTTGTTCTCTTTCGATTGGGAGAGAGTGTATTTGCTCATAGTAGGTGGGCTGTGCCTGGGAACTTATTTAGAGCAGATATGGGCAAGTAAAGCATAGATTAGCCAAAGGATAAGCCATCTTCTCAGAGATTGACACTGGAATAACTCCATTGATGTCAGTGGAACCATATTGCATTAAAGGACAGTGATAGAAGAGTCCAGCTGTTTGACTTTAATAGAGGTCACATAGTTAAACCATCATGCAATACTTTTTAGGCGTATTATTTGGTCTTTTAAAATGTATTATTGTGTTAACAAAAACAAAATTTAGACATAATTACATAGAAGTTAAGGGAGGTTTTGCATTTTCTGATGTAAATTATATATTAACAGTTTAAGAAAATTCCTGTAATGTCCTGCCACAATAAATGCTATTTCAGATAACAGCAGATTCTTCTTGAAGATTTATTAATAACAACTTGATCTTCTAATATTTTGGTTTTTTTTAAAAAAATTAATCAGCAGGTCTATTAATAGACAAAACTTCAGTGTAAGTTAAATACAGATGTTTCATCCTCACTATTACTGCATATGAAGCAGCATTTCATGCTACAAAAAAATAAGGCTAAGTACAACTGCAGCATCAGAAGACGAAACGTGCCTTACTATTTTTAAATATAGTCAAAATTACTGCATTCAACTCACTGGTTGTGAAAACTGAACTGGCTATTTATTTAAAGTTTTAGTTTGCCTGCAATTAGCTTTCTACACCAACTAACTTCAGTTGAAAAATTCCACCAGCTCAGTTAGCAATCATGCTTCCCTCAACATTGCAAATATTAAAGAACTCATTCTCTATATTGTAAGTGAAAAATCAAGAGTGAAGAGTTAATAGAACATGAAATAAGTCCCTACTGATTTTTTCAGTGCTGAGCAACAACCACCTACCTTATTGTTCTAAAAGTGTTACTGTACAATAATAACTTCAGTGTGTCATCGTTTAACCTGAGCTAGCAATATAACCACAACAGCCACTTTCTCACTCCCCTGCTTCCCACCCTGAACAGGGAAAGAATCAAAAGGGAAGGGAGAAACTCATGGATTGAAACAAACTCAGTTTAATAAAATAACAAAATGAAACTAATATATTTCTACCAATAATAATATATATATAAAGGGAATAGAATATAAAATAAAAGATATTCAATGCAATTCCTCAAAAACTCCATCTGCTCTGAGCAGCCAGTCCCAGGAAGCAATGCCCTGGTTCCAAACAGCCGATCCTGGACAGGGAAAAAGAGAAAAAGGCAGAAAGGCCCAGAAGGCTCAGCAAAATGGCAGGATGGCAAAAGGCCAAACCAAAGAAACTCCTGAATAGAATTTTCCCAAGCAATTATCTGTCCCGCTCTGACAAACCAACCAGAAGATCCCAACTCTCTTTAAATATGAAGCATGATGTTAATGGGATGGAACATTTTTATTGATCAGTCTGGATGTCAGTCAAGGTCTGCCCCATCCATACCTGCCTCCCTTGATGCCTTACATCTGTGGGCAGAGTGCTCAGACCCATCCTTGGCTCTCAGATCAGAATAATTAAAAACATTAAATCTGTCCTGGGGTCTTATATCTTCTTCTTAAACTAAATTCAAACAATGACCATGCTAGCTATAAAAAATAAAGGTTTCTAACTGCATGAAGGAAAATCAACCAGTTTTCGAGTCAAACCAGCACACAGTGTTATGACTCAAATGCCAATGGTGTCTATTATTTAATATCATAAAAAAATACATATGTCTTGAAATTTTTCTATAAGCACTAGACATGAATCAGTTTGAATTATCTCAAATCCACTGTGGTATAAAACAATAAACAAGGAATAGACTGCTAATCATTACTTGGACAATGACATTCCAAAGATATGTCTCATGAAACGTGCAAATCAGTCAGATACATCAAGTAACTTCAATGTTTTTAATCTGCAATGGTTTATGTTTAGAAGAATTTGATTTTCTTAATAACATGCACAGTCCAAAGTTATTATAAAAATCCTTTATTTAATTATTATATTAATAGTATTTCATCTTGTGAAAGAATGGTAAATGTTTTGGTAATGACTGAGTAGACAGAACAACACAATGCTTTATTTTCTCTTCTGAATTCAGTTATTCAGCTTCTTCATCCAGGTCAAGAAAGTGATGCACACTGGAACTTTACTGACAATAGCTCTTGTCCTTTGGCCTACCCTGAATGCAAAGCAATGGCAACTTCAGCCAACACTAGGTATCTTACCCTTAGAGCCACGGAGAAAACAATCCCTAAACCTTTCCTCTTACAAGACCTGTTTTTCAAAACTTTGCTCAGCAAAAGGTGCAGGCCTTTCTATGGAGTTTCCATGTATACAATAACTCAATATTCAAACTAAATTAAGATCAGCCTCATTCAATAACCTTCTCACCTACTCAAATGTTTCCCTATTCCTTATGCTGCAAGAGATGGACCTCATTCATCTGCTACTCTGGAAACTTTTCATTTAGACACAGAACAAGTCAATTTGTCCCACCAGACATTGATTCTTTAATTTCAGCTTTGTTGTCTAAAACCATCCTTTTACTATCCTTGTTGTAGCCCTCCAGTATGTTTAGTTAAACCACAAAAAATGCTTGGTATACTTGTTAAAAGGGTTCATAGGATCCATAATTTCTTAACTTTAATTATGTATTACTTTATCAAGAGTTAGTAGTGATTTACAAGCCTAACATAGGAAAGAAATAAGAATAAAATATAAAAATCAGGTATTCAGTGGAAGCAGATTCAAAATGAATTATCTGCACTAGAAGTAAAGGTCAGAGTGGATGCAAATGCTCATAATGAGGAATACAAAACTTTGTCTAGATTTTTCTTACTTAATTTTAGTATAAATTTTCTAGTTCCTCCATTCTGAAAACATGGGAAACACTTTTATTAAACTTCATTGTAGTTCATTATATTAAGTTTATTGTTAGCTTTCTTTCCTTTTTCTTTGTCATTAAAGCACTGTAAGCAAATCCAATTTTATGTTTTCCTTTTTGCCATATATTACAGAGAATATTCTCATATTTTTTCCTGTAAATGTGTTCTCCAAACAGAGTACATTGTTGACAGCAGAAATAGCTCATGTTCAAGGAATCAGATTCTAAAAAGTCTTACTGATTACATAAATTTTATTATCTTAAGTAGCCCACAGAGATATGACAGTGAGCAAAAGGCATGATCTTAAGCATGCAGTAAGTAGACTATGATAATAATGTATTGTAGGCCTTAATTGATTATTATTTTTTTTACAGTAAATTCAATTATTATGCAGTAAGATTTTGTTAGCTAGATATTCAGACAAAGGTAAAACTTCTAAACTTATATCTAATAATATGTCTACTAACCCTGGCAAATTCCTCAGTGGAGTACCAGCTGTGTTAAAAGGAATCCTGGTTTGAAACAGAGACTTACACATTTATTATTATGCTGGTCAATTACTGTGCCTTACTGAAGAGAAATGCATCAACATATTTATTTAATAAATGGAATGAGCCTTCCACTTAACCTGATAGCAATTATTTGGGAAATTTATATGCTTCTGTCACAAGATATCAATTCAAGAAAATTAATAGACCATCTACTTCTAGCTGGCTTATATGTAACTGTTAGGAACTGGCACTGCTTCAGCAAGCAGGCAGCACTGCATTGATTGCCTTCGACAGGTGTGGCTTCTGGATGAAATGGGAAAATTAACCAAAGGATTCAGTAAGGTACTTGGTATATTTTGCAATACGACTATCTTATTTGTCTTTTGTATTTTTCTTTTACCTTTTTTAAAAGCCATAGAAATGCATTGTATCTACTGACATATTACTACTCAAATTTTTCATTAAGTAAGAAATATCTATTTCCTCCCTCTTTGAGTTTTGTCACAAGGTCATTTTCTGTTATATGTCATATTTTCTTCTACTTTTCTACTATGTGTTTCTACTATAAAAACATCATAATATTACTCTTTATAACTGTTTTCAATTTCTTCATGGTGACAAATATATAAAGCAGGAGTTATGTTTGCATTACTTCTACATAGTACTTTCTACACATGAAGATGAATTGGACATTTCATTTTTGTGAAACACCATGGTGGGATAACAGAGGGGTAGCTTCTAGAGTAGATATGTGCCTTCCAGTAGTAAGATTAGACAAAGCAGATCACTGTTTTTCAGAGGAACCCCTCTTGTTGGTCCATAAAGTCATCTGCTGGAACATTTAATGCTTTTACAAAAAGCATCTAAGAAAAGACACACAATTTTGACTGACTTTATCATTTTTTGACATTGTTTATATTTTGATGGTTGTTGCCATCAAGGAATCTAACTATCCTTAACCAAACTGACCATCAAGAACCTGCGTGGTGCTATATCACTTGAGCATTCTAATTACACTTTATAAAGGCTCATGCTCACTCTGTGGAGCATGAGCCTTCTACTTACTGCCCAGTCACATGATACAGTGTTATTATGTAATGATTTTTTAACTTCTGCGTTGCTGAAGATATACAGACAAGGAAGTGATGCATTGTTAGCTTCATACTCACTTTTAAGACTTACATATGTAATACAATGGGAACACATTTTGTATTAACTGGTCTATATCTGTCTCAGATAAGGTAATTAATCTCTGAGAATCTCAGAACACTTCACAAAGTCAATACTTCACAAAAACGTCCTTTTATAGGAACAATATGTTTAGTTACTCTCTTTTTAACTGAAAGAAAAAATAAAGTTAATATTCATGTACCTGTGACAAGCTAGGGACATGCGACAAGCTGTGCGGTTGGATACAATAAGTTTTACTAGAACAGTTGGAAAAAATTGGATATTTTTTTTTCTCCCAAGCCTTCTTCAGATCTGAAATAGAATCTGTCAACTTTAAAGTTCAATAAAAGTTAAGGTCTAGAGTGTAGGAGTTGAGTTAGAGCAAATAAATGTCTGTTGCTAGTTCATGGAACCAACTGTGGAAAAAAGAGAGAGAGAAGAAAAGGACAATGTTAGTGGTTATCTGGTAGGAAACAGACAGACCACATAGTTCAGAACATTTGGAATAAAATGGAGTGTGTGGAGAAAAGGTGAGGGAGAATCATGTCATAAAAAAAATATGAAGAGAGTATATTGTTTTATAAAAGATTGTTAATGTGCTGTATAAACAAAAATATCTACTAAACACACAGATTAAACTCTTGTGAAATAAGTGACAAAGACATATTGTCTGCTAAATAAAAGCTATTTGAAGAGTAAACTTAACTCTAGGTCAAAACAGTTGATTTCTTTGCTCGCTTGCAAGCTCTGAACTATTCTCTCTCTCCACGCTTAGCCATAGTTCGGGATGTAATTTTCACTGCAGGGACCACTCTCAAAGGGAAGGTGGGTTTTTGTCAGTTGAACATAGTCTCAAAACACTAATGCATCACGTTTTGTATACAGTGTCCCATATGCACTCATATGACAATTCACAACATAGTAAGTGTACTTCCAGCCTCATATCACTCTACTGAACTGCAGCATAGCCATCTGCAATTTTGTCTTATAGCACTGGTTCTAGCAGCTGAAAACTGCTACCACTTAAGGCACCAAAATGTTTTGTTAAGCCCAAGAGCAGTAAAAAGAGAGTTCAGCTAATGGGGAGATTCCATAAGCAATAATGCACATGCCTTTCCTATTTACTACAAATATAATTTGTACACCATGTAGGTAAAGGTTTTGTCCCAGAATGTCAGTCTTCTAAGTCTGAGGTTATTTACCACTGCCATTCAGCAAGCCCTTATAGTTTTCAATGTTTTGGCATTGAAATAGTAGTGGAAAGAGGGAAATGTAAGAGTGGTTCCATACCTATTTTATAATAGGTCAAATTAAATACTGCAAGAAGAAAAACACATTTTTGTATATATCTACGTTGATTGTAATAACGTGTTATGAAATCTAAAGATATTGCATATTTTTATGTGGTCCATAAAAACATGTGATTTAGAAATATAGACATTGAAAATATTTAGTATCTTTGTGTTCTAAGGATATAGCACACATCTTGATGTGTTTTATATTAAAAGATAGATAGGCCCATACCTGTTAAAGAGTCCTATATCATCAAAAACTAATAAATTACAGCATCTGCTTAATATTAAATTGTAAACTTCTGTACTGTTTGTTCAACAATCACTTATTTTCTATCTTTGTTCAGCTGTATCAGAAATTCTCTCAAAAATGGTTTCTTGGTGGATGTCAGCATATGTAGCCACTATACATTTTAAAAGCAAAGATTGGACCTTTTCATTGTACTTACAGAGATTAAAACAAGTATAGAGAAAATTAGCTCTGTGTCAGACAGAGCTGCTCACAATTTTATCACGAAGCTGCAGGAATATTCCTGTATGAGAAAACAGGACAGTTCACAGGACTACTGCCAGCTGAAAGTAGCGCTAATGGAAGAAATAGATGACTGAGATCCTAAAATGGTACTGAATTATTATGTATTCTAATACTACCTGCCTTTAAAATGAAATATAACATTAGTTTATATAATAGACAGTTAGGGGGGTAGCCATAGCATCCAGAATTTTTTTCTTACTCTATATAACTTTCCAAAACATTATCATTTTCCTTCATAGGGAAAGGGATGAGATTTTAAGTTCTCATAGAGTGTTTTTACTACTTGATAAACAAAAAATGAAGAAGATATAAGAAAAATGGAAAAATCTAAATCAGATGTCATTTAGAAAGCTGTATGGTAATTTTGAGAAATATTTACTTCAGAAAATATATATATATTTTTAGGCACTCCCCACAGGTAAAGGAGAAGCATACTGCAAAAGAGGTAATTATTTTGCCTCAATTAGTAATATAAAGTTGTTAATTACAAATCATAAAACAACTGAAAATGTAGTAGCATAAATAAATGTCATAGCGTATGTAAACTGGCAGATGGAAAATTTCATGGCTAGATCTCTATCCGTATGACACAGGTGCTTGAATAATACTGTTGATTAACATTTAAAGTGAATTTTGCTAATGAGATAAAGACATTAGATCTTCAAAGAGATAAACATTTTAGGTCAGTAATTACAGTAATTAGGAGTATATTAGTTGAACCAGGCAAACCATGGAACAGAAATTCTGTTTTGATAGAATCTGTTGTATGACCTGGAAGATAGCTTGAGACACTAGGAAACTTTGCTGAGAAGCTCTAAAATAAAAAGTCAGCAATGGGCTAATGTATTCTTTAACAATGTTAGGTTCTCTTAAAATAATCTATTTTCAGAGACTTAATGAGCTGGAAGAACAACACTAAAACAGAGCCTCCGAGAGATCTTTATTTTCTGTACATTAGCAAGTAAACTGGTGTAAAAGAAGTGAACCAACATATCAAAGTAGCTCATAGCAAAACCTCTACAACTACACTCTATCAGGTTCACCAGCTTTACATTGAGCTGCATTTAGATTCACCATGTTCCCACCATGCCTGTGTTCTAGAGCTATTGAGGCATCAACCACTGTTCAGACCGTTACTTCTACATTTTAGGGTGAAGATTATCTAGTAAATATTGGATTTATAGTTTCCATTTTAATTTTCCTCAATAACCTCCTTTCTTTCTGCAGTTTGTCATATTTGCCTCTAAAACGTTACTTTTTCTATGCAATCAATATGGTCTTAACAGACTAATGCTTAAGGAAAAGCTTACATCTCTTTGGTTAACACTGATTTAGTTAGTCAAATACATTTTTTTCAAATTTGAAAATGATACCTCCTGACATCCATAGTGCAGATATTTTACACCTACACCTAAGTATTAATAGCTTGTGTTCTATGAAAACAATACAGCGTACCTGTGAGTGCTGACAGTTAAGTCATCACTGGAAATTTAACTCAACTGTGAAACCCACACCTTAAATATGCTATGGAAGGAGGGAAAAAGAAGAACATGATGAATCTAGGCTAAAACCTCCAGAAAAAAATAATATACGAAATTTCAGATTGAAAATAAAAAGTCCTTTCCAGATCTTTCAGGAGAATAAAAATTTTATGTGTAACAACTTAAAAAAAAAAAAAAAAGTTGGAATTTAATTTTCCACATAAATCTTAAAGTTACAATGGATGATAAGTGACTAGAGAAACAAGATTCAATAACACCTGGGTTTTCATGTGCCCACCAGCAACATTTTAAATGCAGATTTGTTCTTTAAGTCACTTAGATAATTTTGAAATATTTTACTGTATTTTTATGCTGAGATAAAATTAGTTTTTAATGAACCATTAGTTTTCAATGAAATCTAAACTCCTAAGACTATATTCTACTAAGAATACATAAATAAGAGAATGGTAAGAAGCAAGTATTTTGAAATACAGTTACAGATTACGTATGTAGGTAGAAGACTGATATTCTGCATCTTCTGTATACATTCAAATTATAATAATCGTAACTGTTAAGAGAGTACCCTTTACATGAAAAGACATCATGTTTCCAGGAACAGTTGCTCAGTGTCAGGTGATTTTATTTGGTCCATGCCTTATTCTTGGACATGGAGCTGAGAACTACATTAATGGCATGCTATCACCAGTTGAATCAGAAAACTCTTAAGCAGAGCAAAGCTGGCTATTAAATTATCAATTTATCATTTTTTCCAGTTTGGCAGAGTTCCATTTGTAATCAATAGCCTTCTTTATTAACTCAGGATTCAATGTATATCAGTACTTTTGAGCTTTGTCTTCTTTTTCATGCCCATGTGAAAGACAGTTGATATAATTAGTGAAGCATGACTCTCAGTTTTTAATCTAGGAGGATTTTTTTGTTTTATACACAGAAGATTTCTTTTTATATTCATGTTTAATAATGTTCTTTCATAACCTCTTTAATTTCCTGTTCATTTTTATGCAATATGCCATTATAATGTATTTATTTTTGTTAAAGTGGCTTACAGTGAGCTTACGAAGAACTGATTAGACACCTGCATATCTCTTAGCATAACAAAATTTCCACATTATAATAAAGCTCTCTCAGGGTTCAGTGGCCATTCATAAGTTCTCACTGAAGTAATCTGAAATTTTATTACTTCTTACAAAGAAGTTATGAAATCTCATGGATGTGAACTGTCACTTTCTTGACAATGTAAAATTCTGCTGAATTTTGCATATGTATATATATGACAGTTGCCTATTATTTGGACTAATAAACATATTAAAAAGTCAAAAGATATATTCAGCTCCCACTGATTTAAGCATAAAAATATGTTTAAGTTTGGATGGTTTGTCTTTTTTGAGGGAGTGGAAAGGAATCTGGAAAGTTCTGAGAAAAAGTAGATTTTTAAAAATCATTCTTTTGAACATGAAATCAATAATATAGTTTTCTTAAGGTTCTATAATGCATGTCTTTGGGTCACTAGGATCTCACCATTAGCATGAACTACTTTATCTTTCTTTATAGAGACCTCTAGATGGATCTTTGCCAAGGGAAATGAAATGTCTGTTATGTCATCAGATAACTTTCAGACATAACAGCCGAGATCTTTCTTGGCTAAGAACTGTGAAATTCTTCCTTTCTGCTTTCTTCCATTGACATCATGTTATTAACTTGCTAATTGTATAAGCTTCTTATAACTTCATTTTAAAATCCACATAAGAGGAATTTCTTGCAAGCACCTCTCTCAAACTAGTTTATATAGAAAATAAAAGGATACATAGTGAGGTTGATTAACTGTAACAAAGGTACACTAAATTAAGTGGGTGTTCAAGAGGCTAAGGAAAGTCCTCCTTACAAAGCAGAAAATTAATCTTCCATGGCTCACTCTT
Organism: Streptopelia decaocto; assembly: GCF_964273445.1. NCBI lineage: Eukaryota > Metazoa > Chordata > Aves > Columbiformes > Columbidae > Streptopelia > Streptopelia decaocto. The sequence goes on from NC_138657.1 coordinate 33,218,334, forward strand.
CAAGAAAACATAGCAAAAGAAACAACAATAAGGACAGAAGAGGAGCTAAATGTTTTCAAACCACCACTAGGGTATATTTCAAACTATGAACAATATTGTGTCTTCACACACACATGATGCTGAGAAGAGAGTATGTTGCAGGGTATATAGCCTCAGAAGACAAATACTTCTAGAGTGCTGTACTGAAGTCTTTGCCATTCTCACAGGGCTGTTTTAGTTTGTACAGCTCTGGAAACATACTTAATAAACTAAATTGCAGAATACAGATGTAAAGGATTTGTTTCTTTCTAGGATATTCAAGTGTGAATTTGATATAACAATGAACATCAGGTTCGCACTCAGTCCGTAGATAACAGCAACTACCTCTTATCACATCATAACAGATGGGAAAACTGCCAATAAGGGATAACTGGAAAAGACTACTAGCTAGAAAAATTTAAAACATATATTCAGTATTTATTTGCAAACCACAGAGTAACCAACACTTCATATACCAGATTATACCCAAAGAGAAGCTAGTGGGAAGCTAGCTTATCTCTCTCCTATCAGTGAAGACAAAAGGAAGCACATTCATGTCAATGTATTTAACTCATTATTTATAGATTACCTTTAACTTATATATGTCTGGCAAACTAGTTTAATAAGAATTTTCCATAGGAAGCAGGTTTATTGTCTGTAACCACTAGGCAGTATGTCTACGATACATAAACCAGGAAGTTAAAGAGGAAAGAGGCTGCTCTATGGCTTTGAGGCCAAACGAGACAGCATGATCCACAGCCATGCACCTAAGCTCCCTTACCTACCAGACAAGGGCAGGAGCATCCAGATTGCCTGTCTGTCATAGAATCTGTCCCATGCCAACCCCTGAAACAAATTTGGACATTCTCTGGGAAAGTGCTAGCTATTGGAGGCTAAAGGAATGACAGGGACCATGGTAGCAACTTCCTAGCAAAAGTAACCATGTGCCAGAGATCATGCCTCTCCCCTGGTCCTGTTTGACTAACTGATTTGGTAGCAGATTCAGATTAATTGTATGGAGTAAGCCAATAGGGAACAGGTAGCTTGAGTACGTTTATGGTGCCTCTTAAACATTCTCTGGCCTGATTTCCCATTATAATTTCAAGGGAAGAATAAAAAATTCTGCTTTATGTCTAGAAAACCAGTATCTCCCTGACATAAATTATCTGTGTACATATCTTCTTGTCCTGTGAGGCTAGGCTGGCTAGCACATCCAAACATTTAAAATGTTGGTTATGTCTGAATACTTGAGAGTAGTAACGTTACTATACTGGATAACCAACTGGAAAGCTAATGAAAGTATATTACAAGAGAACATGTCTTACCAATAACATATTATATAAAGAAAAACCTGTTTTTCCTCCAACCCAGAGAAGACAATGACCAAAACTCAGTCTGACTGAAAGTCTGGAGCACTTTAAGAGCAAAGTTTTAAAAGTTTGTTTCACATGCTCAGTTTCACTGTTGGAGTTAGCAGCCTTTGATCAGCTTGTACTCTGAAGGCACTAGTTAAGAGAAGTAAAATAGTAAGGAAGACTCTTCCTGATAGCCTTCTATGATGGTATGACTGGTTGGGTGGATGAAGGAAGAGCAGTGCATGTTGTTTAGCTTGACTTCAGCAAGGCTTTTGACACTCTCTCTCACAACATCCTCATAGGCAAGCTCAGGAAGTGTGAGCTGAATGAAAGCACAGTGAGATGAATGAAGAACTGGCTGGATGGCAGAGCTCAGAGGATTGTGATCAATGGTGCAGAATCTGGCTGGAGGCCTGTAGTTAGTGGAGTTCCCCAAGAGTCAGTACTAGGTCTAGTCCTGTTCGTCAATGACCAGGGTGAAGAGCTTGAGTGCAGCCTCAGCAAGTTTGCTGATGATACCAAACTGGGAGGAAGGGTTGACACTCCAGAAGGTTGAACTGCCATTCACTGAGACATGAGCAGGCTGGAGGACTGGGCAGACAAGAACCTGATGAAATTCCACAAGGGCAAGTGTAGGGCCCTGCACTAGAGAGGAATAAACCCAGGAACCAGTACAGGTTAGGGGCTGACCTGCTGGAAATCAGCATTGTAGAGAAGGAACTGAGAGTTCTGGTCAATAACAGGTTGACCATGAATCAACAATGCACCTTTGTGGCCAAGAAGGTCAATGGTATTCTGGGGTGCATTAGGGAAAGTCTGATCAGCATGTCGAGGGAGGTTGTCCTCCCCCGCTACTCTGCCCTGGTGAGGCCGCATCTGGAGTACTGCATCCAGTTCTGGGCTTCCTGGTTTAAGAAAGACAAGGAATTACTGGAAGGAGTCCAGCGGTGGGCTACAAAAGTGATTAAGGGCCTAGAACATCTTATGAGGAGAGACTGAGAGAGCTGGGTCTGTTCAGCCTGGAGAAGAGAATGTTGAAAGGGGATCTTGTCAATGTTTACAAGTATCTAAAGGATGAGGCCAATGAAAGGATGAGGGGAAATGGGCACAGACTGAAGTATAGGACGTTCCATCTGAATATGAGGAAAACCTCTACTTTGAGGGTGACAGAGCACTGGAACAGGCTGCCCAGAGAAGCTATGAAGTCTCTTTCTCTGGAGATATTCAAGCCCCACCTGGACACATTCCTGTGCAATCTACTCTAGGTGAACCTGCCTTAATGGGTGGGTTGGACTAGATGATCTCCAGAGGTACCTTCCAACCCCAACCATTCTGTGATTCTGTGTGAAGGTGCTCAGATGTGCTTCTACACGTCTCAAGTTCACTACTTTATATATTCTCTCCAACCAATTTGCTCAGAGGAAAGCATCTACTTTCTGTAGCAGTCTAAATAAATGGAGATGGGCCCCTGTAGAGTACAATGTTATTAGTTAAAACAGTATCTCATCACAAATGTGGAAATTATTGTTGCAAATGTTCCTTTATCCTAACAGAGAGAGCAAGAAGACCACAGTTAGCCTGCATCTGTACCAGCCATCAGAAATTTTCTAATTTTATTCAACATATAACCAGAATTTTTTTTCTGAAATGTGGGGAAAATAGCCCTATTTTTTATGCATCCATGAAAAATCATAACAAGATGGAGAAAGTACCTTTTTAAAAGGTGCTCTTGATGACAAATTACCTACATTAGTTTCTATCTATCTTTGTTAGTTTCACTTATATTACCTTACATAAAAATGATTCACAGCTTTCTTTAAAATGTTTAGGTAACCAAAGTAAAATATACTTCACACTTAGTTTTATTTTTAAAAGTGTTTGTTTAGTAAAATATAGTTATTTATAATGGTATCTTAAACTCTGCCATAAGGAACACAGAAGTATGATTTACTGAATACACAATTAAAATGATTTGACATTTGTCTGTTCCCTAACACTCCCTACCACTATTTCCTTCTGCTAGGGTGACTATGTAAAGCTTAAGGCTCTCCACACAAACAAAAAGAGTCTTGTCCAAGACATTTAATACTGTTTTAATGTAGACTAGTTTTGATGGTTGCCCACTTGATGTTCTGTAATTTAGGAGATTGGGAAACTAATTTAACTTGTCTGAAGTGTAAATGGAAAAAGAATTAATCTAAGCCACATGGTTCGAACAAAATTCTTCTCATAAATATTGATTTTCTAGTCCAATCTACCATTTGCTAAAAATAGGACTCTCTTCTTAGACAGAAAAGAGAACATTAGTCTTCTGAAAGGCAAAATGAGTTGCTGTCCACCTGGCTGGTCAGGTATTTGCTTTGATTTCTGTTCATCTGCTTTTCAATTTTTTCTTTGTACACAGTGATCAAGGTCTACAGACTCTGAAAGCTCTTTCTATAAATTGTCCAAAATGAACTGGGGAGAACTTCTATTCTGTTTAATGTTTTCTGAAATATGAGAGAAGCCAATTTAGGATAAGCAATTATACCATAAAATGTGTCCAGATAAGCTATGAAATTTATACACCTGTGCTCTGAAAATTTTTCAGGTTAACATCCACTGGGTTTTGGTTAGGCAGGCATAGCTAAAATTATGCCAGAGATGTGCCTGGTAGTGGTTAAAAAAAACCAACCAACCAACCAACAAACAAACAAACAAACAAACAAACAAAAACACGCTGCTTCTTCCACTATGTAATTATTATAGATATTAGATTATTATCTGGAATATATAGATAAGAATTAAGACAGAAGTCCGGGGTTACTAATGGATATACTTAACAATGTATTAGTTGGCTCAGAGACAAAACATAACAGAAAAGTCTGGCTTTATATTTCACTAAGTCTACTGAACAGCCAAACCTGTGCTAGGGTTTTTGTTTCCAATAGAGCTTAATTCTTCTGAAAGTTAAAATTAAGTAATGGCTCAAGAACTGTCAGGTGGCTAAGGTAGGAAGTACTTAGTCAGTATTTGACTGGTATAGTGTTCTAGTAAGAAAGAACATAAAACTATCAATACATAAAAGGTAACAGATTCAACAGAAGTGTGTTGTTTAGAAAAAGCCAATACTCAATATTGTAAAACAGAAAATTAAGTGTCAGGAATAAGTACATTGTAGGAATATTTTCATATTAGGCAGATCTACAGAATTACATTTAAAATGTTATTAGAGGCTATGGAAATAATTAACATTTTATTAGGTATTAATTACTTTGTAATTATTTACAAGGCAAAAGCTAGATATGCATAAATATGTTTTAGTCTTCAACAGAAAATCATACGTTACTAGGCATTAAAGTGATAAAATACGCACTTGAAACTGGCATTTCAGAGGTTGCAAATATTGCAGTCTGTTTCATAGATAGTCTTATGTCTTATGAGCCCTGTGAAACACACAGTTGGCAAAGTACAGTACTGGAGAGTAACTTGAATAATTTGCAACAAAACGTGAAAGTAGAGCACATACCACTTTCAAGATGGGTCTCCGAGAGAGACCATATTTCAGTGAATCCAAGGAGTTTTAACTAGTGGATTAGCAGCTGACCATCAGAAGCTTTAAGTCTATTCAAAGAAGAGACTGATTAAGCAGGAGAAAAGGACGATTTATGAGGAAAAATTAATGGAAAAGTATTTAAAAAGAGATACGTGAATATTTAACTGCTAACCATTTTACAGTTAATGGTCAATTGAATCTAAAAAAGGTGCTTACAGACTGTAAGGACTTGAAAAGGAAAATAATCTACTTTCATAACAGGAATTTTCACCTTACTAGATTATGCAGAAATACCATTAACAATTTTTGTATAACCTCCTAAATGAGAGAAATAAGAGCTATAGCTGAAGGCAAAATTATTTGCATAAAATTTTATCAGCAAGATTTATAATTTTGATTTTAGGACAAATCACACCAAAACTTTTCAGCCATTTCACAGAACATTGCAGTAGGAAAGAGTTGGACATAATGGAAAGACTACAGTGAAGGGACATGAAGATGACAAAGGGGCTTATGCATTGTGTATATGAGGAAAGGTTGAGAGGGCTAGGGCTGTTTAGCTTGGAGAAGAAAAGGCTCCTGGGGGAATCTTATCTGTGTATTTACATACTTGGTGAGAGATCACACAGAAAAGGGAGTCAGACAGTGGTACCCTATAGCAGGAGTAAAGGCAATGGGAACAAATTGAAACACAGGCGAATCCAATTAAACATATAAAAGACCACTTTACAGTGAGATAGTAAAACACTGGCATGGGTTTCCCAGAGAGGTGGTGGAGTCCCCATCCTTGGAGAAACTTAAAACCCAATTGAGCTCAGCCCTGAGTACCTTGCTGTGGCTGATGCTGCACTTAAGAGGAAGCCTGGACTAGATGATCTCTAGAGCTTCCTGCCAACCTCATCCATTCCATGATTCCATATTATTTCAATGCCCATGTGTGCTTAGGCAGCAAGAATATATACAACAAATGTTTACTTTGAGTATATTGACAAAAGCCTAGTAGAGAATTGTCCGTGATTTTTGTTCCTATGTAGGATAATGAATGATGAATACATTACAAGGCATTTCAAATAGATTGAGAAAAATCTTAGTATGGTAAGGACAACTTTTCATCAAACTACCCCTGAATACAACACTGTAAAATGTTATTTTGAATTATATTGAATTGGAAAGGAGCAACACTGGCTATGTTCCACTGTTTAACAGGTGTGAGAAGTGCAAACAAGTCTTCTGTCTGTGAGCACTGATTTTACAGAATTACAATCACTGATGTGCTGAAGAATAATTACTCATAAGAAAGAGCAGGAATCATCATATTGGTCATGTATCTCTTGTACGACCTATTCTGTCTCACACGGCATGATTAAATATGCCAAATACTAAATGCAATGACTTGGAAAGATAGCTTGCAGCTTATCAGTGGCTGTAATTTATCCCTAGAAGAGGTTTTCATTGTTCTAATAATCAAAATGTCAAGGAAAAGTGGTTATATGTACAACACATTAACATGCTTTGAAGTGATCTCTTATGTACTGCCACTGATTTGCAAGCCTCTATCAGATGGTCTATGCAGCTCCCAAGGATGCCACATGCTTATGGGTAAGCATGTGTTCAGGCATGTAACTGCTTTTGAGCATTAAGTTTCTGCAATGCCTCCATTGCAGAACCATGAAGAGACCCTTAAGGACGTCCTGTATGAGCTGGAATGTCTATATGGTACACTATAGGTCACATGAGAAGCCCATACACAAGAAAGTGAAATAATTAACTCTGTATCTGTAGTGTCTGTACACAGCTGTGTAGCTTCCTGGCTCTAAACCCTGTTCTTTGATTACTGTAGCTTGGTTATCTCTACCCAGCCTGCACACAACACGAGATAAACAAAAATGATGTGATCATCTAACTCTACCCGAGGCTCAGGAGGTGGAGAAGGGTTTATTAAGAAGGGCTGTCAGTCAGCAGAAATGGCTTTGACAGTTGTTTGGACAAGATCTGGAGTTTTCATTGATGAATAAAACAGTGTTTAAGAGCAAAAGTGGAAGAACATTCCGCTAAATGGCAAAATTGCCATTCCTGCTTGGGAGGGTCCCACCTAGTTTTTTGCTAGGCTGGAGGTATTGAGAGTGAAGAGCAGTCCAGGAATCATTACCAGAAGTAATTTGGACAAGACTCTACCAAATGTGAGTCCCTTCCCCTTGAGTTCTACAGAGTCACTCAACAGTGTCCCAGATTTGACATAAACAATATTTGACTGAGGTATTTAAATTACCTTTTCTTTCATATAAATTTAAAATTTTAATTTATTAATCTATTATTATTTACAATATATAGCACTATATTTTATCTTATGTGATATTATACTCTAAGCTAATAATTACATCAGTGAGTATTAAATTAATAAATAGAATTATATTTACACTATTATATATAAGTTATTTAAACTATCTGTATAAATATATCTGAAAGAACTATTGGTGAAAGGGAGAAATATAGGGAGAAGAGATTTACCAAACAGGTTTAAAGAAGTGTCAGTTTCACACTGCTGAAAAGAAAAATGAAGTATGGAGAAAAAATAAATTTATGAAAGAAACAGTGCTTGTCAGATCTCTGAGAGACAGGTGTGGAAAGGGGAAGAGAGAGAAACATGGAGGACTGTATTTTACTCTGAGCTGTCAAGGAAGACAATACAGACAAAATGTGGAGAATTGTCTAGAAATTCAGTTCTCCTCTTCCCTCATCTACTTTAGCCTAGTTTGCCACCTGAAAGAATGATCTATCCTCTACAAAAGTAGTAGATCCCACCATCTATTAGCTCCAATAGAGAGCTACTTTTTTTTTTTTTTTTTTTTTTTTTTTAAGAAGAAGAACCAACATTTTAAAAACATGAAATATTTCCATGGGCATTCCTTCCAAAGCTCAGGCTCATTTGCTGCTAGACTGTCATAACTCCCTATGCTGATTCTGTTGCATTGATTGAAAGTTTCAGCTTATTGTGAAAAATCTGTACAGTTCATACATGTGAACCTTACTGTATCAACATGTAGTTTTATTATTTTAGACAAACTCTATATTTTTTTCCTCTAAAGAACTGTGATTTGTATAAAAAGATTTCTCTATCAGTCAACAGCCAACTAGAAGATTCACTATTTTTTATAATTTTCAGATTATTCTTAATGATTTTGTCCTTTTTTCCTCCAAAATGTATTTATTCGACACATTCCCATTGTAAGTAAGATGAAATCTGTTGCAAAGTAGCAGTTCATTAGATGAATTAAAAGAAAAAGAAAGGAAATATAGAGAGAAAAAGTCTCCAATTTGGGACAGAAATGTAAATAAAAACTGTGGATCCCAATCTCCTATCTAGTCTTGGAAACACTTTCTGCTGCTGAAACTGCAACAGAACTCAAAATGGTATCACTGCCTTTTACTGTGCTGGCTATAAATAAAAATATTTATTTTCTGAGTAGCTAGTTGTATTAACAAAATGAGACTCCTATATACAGAATAGTAAAACCTTATTATATATTAAATGATTTATTTTTATTTATTATTATTTATTTATTAAATTATTTAAAATAAATTAGGCCTTTTGATGCATATTTTGTGGCTTACTTGTGCGTTTATATGCATGTACATTTACTCAACTTGATAAAAAGCCATTAAATTTTTATTTAACCAGAACACAGGGAAGATATCAGGCCAGGCCCATAAAGTAAGCTAGACAAAATAAAACTGAAGGTATTATTGGGGTAAAGACCAATTATGTTTGCTGGTGCCCCAAAGCTAGTATGGACATCAACCAGCAAGTCCCTGAATCACAGCACATGGCAGCCTGAGGTACCCACTTGTTTTCCAGGCTGTGATTACTTAAGGTGTCTGCACCCAAGGTAGATTTATCTGTAGCTAATCAGATGTTGACTGCATATAATTCTCATTACCATTAGTAAAAGCAAAGTAGGTTATCTGTTATTAGCAGAATATACACTTAAATGTTCAGTGTTTCAATAATGAGAAATAACAAAGTTGATAAGTAATATTAAAATAATCTTTGGGTATTCCACTATAAAGGCACAATTTGCTGACTAATTCAGTATGCATATTTACAGTTATATATTAAGGACTCCAGAGGATTTTAGCTTCTGCCAGAATAATTGAATGCCAAGCATCTGCCAACAATCAAATCCGTTAGAAAGCTGCTTAAATAGCCTAGGAGTACAAGGACGTAAGATAACACTGTAATAATAAATCTAATCTCAGAGGAAGGAAATGGAATAGAAAGGCAGCAATCAATTTTGGTTTTAATAAAATTTTTCAGTTTACATAAAACGTAAAGGTTATAATTTCCCTTTCATTTATACTTGGTGGTAGGCTTCATAAAATGCTCTAAAACAGGATAGATGTCTTTTATTAATTACTGAGTGTCAGACCAAATAATTCTGTCATAGAACTACTTTACCTAACAAAGACATAAAAATTATGTGACTCTCATAAAGCTCTTGATGATAACCTTTGCACTTTAATTTTCCTTATATATGATTAAAGAGTGGGAAAAAAAATCCCAAATGGTGATTTGTTAGTAGCTTTTTTGGAGACATTTTTATTTGCAAACTGCACCTCCATTCAAGGTATTAAAAACAAAACAAAACAAAACTTTGATAAAAATAATTAAAATGCATTTATAAAAAATAAATTAAAAAAAGAGTCTAATAGTTTCATTTAGAGTTCCCTTTTCAAAGGTATTTCCCATTGGAAATGAGAAGTATTTCTCATTGTAAATAACTCTTCAGTGCAGAGTGTGCTCTCCTGTTTTACCTTTAATAGAATCCATTTTAATCCTTAAAATACATAGTTTTTTCTTAGTACCCAGTACTAATATGTGCATCCTAAATGTGACCTCGTAAGAGAAATTGAAATGCTCCGAGCTTACCATCCATGTGAAGTGGAAGATCTCACACGACCACAGGGTGGCAGCACTTAAAAGAGAGGTTCTTTAACTCCATCTGTTTTAAGACATTAAAGCAAGCATCTGCAGAACGAAGTCTTTCAGTCTCTCACCATTACCTATGAGCACAATCTGCAGCAATTTCCACTTCTCATGTACTTCTTTCACTTGAAACAGGACTGACTATATATAATGATAATAGACATTGATTAGAGAGGTTTGACACATAACACCATTTAATTTGTGGTTTTGATAAAATGAGAACTGGATGCATGGGATGTAGACATTTCTTGTGATCTGTTAAAGCAGGAATTATTGTCAGTTTACATGATAAATGGATCAGAACTTTCTCGCATACACATTCCCAGTACAGAAGCCACTTAGCATCATGCTTTTATCTTTTTCCATCAGCTGCTACACAGCCCTTTCATAAAATGCAACCCTGTATTCAGGAAAGTAACCAGTCTGTTATTCATCAAAATATCTCAAAATTAAAAACATAAAACTAACAACCAATCACATATAAATGTTGTTTAAAATATTAGAATGGCAGGCCAGCATTATATAAGCAACCCAACGATAGATCTTACACCTCAAGCATCATTTAAATGGAGGGAAAAAAAAGCCATCTCCTAAAAATGCATACAATCTCTGTACTAAAGTACACAGTCCTTTTATTGGTGAGTTAATAAAGTGCATCCTGCACTTTTAATCCTCATTTTTAGAAGAGAGATTCCCATTTGCCCAGAGCAAAAGCAGCTTTACCAAAATAGGTGCATACTGCAGAAAGTGATGTTTCTGCATCACTGGAAAATAACTGGAAATAACTGTTTGTTGAACTGACCAAAAAAAACAAAAAAAAAACCCACCAAATAAACAACAAAAACAACCAAAAAACCCACCAAATAAACAACAACAACAACCAAAAAACCCACAACAGTAGCCTCCCATCAGCAGAGTTTTCACTTAAATTAGATATTTTCCTATCTTATTTTTTAACAATCCAAGGAAGGTGATATGCATAAAACACAAGAAGTACTTGTGAAAACTGAACAAAATTTGGCATTTCATTACACCCCTACTGACTGGTCTATAGGGAAATGAATCTCTCATTTTTAATGATTAAAGCACAAGGCTTTAAAAGATAGTATACCTGTATCTTATTAATTGCTTTGGTATGGGTGCTTTTAATCAGAACAAGTCTGTGAAAAAAGGCTTATTGACAAGATAATATGCAGTCTATAAAATGGGCCCCTGAAGCATAATATCGTCTGAGAAATTGATTGTTGCCATCACAAGGAGTGAAATAATCCATGTTGTGAACACCGTGTTGTATCAAGCTTTTATGGCCTTACTTAAGCCTGGTGTCTCAGAGAATGGAGAACTGGAAAAGTTCTGTGAGAAAGGGCCAAATTGCTGACAGAGCCAACTACTAGGAAAACATAGTTCAGGGTGCTGTCATAGCTATCAGAATGCATTTTCCTTTACATACACACACATAAAATAATGCGTTCTGAAAAAACTTATCCAACACAGTAAGGAATCTCCACTGGGGTTCCCATCTCACTGGAGGAGCAATGAGTGGAAGGCCATGCTGGAGCTGGTGCATATACTAAACACATTGGCAACAGAAACTGTCACAGCTCAGTGATGGCATCACATATCACTGTGTTCAAGAATGCACAATGGCAGTCACCTTCCAGCAATCTGATCCAAAAGACTAACTCGGCAACACAGAGTAGTTTCATGATGGCAAGGAAGGAACGGATAGTAATTAAAATTCTGTCCTATTGAGAAAGAGACATCTATCTGAGGGAAACAATCTAAAATTCACCTTCCTATCTTTGCTGATGTAACAATGCAGAAGTAAACATTAAAATAAAAAATAATTTTAAAAGGAAAATTCTGATTTCTGGCTTAAATTGAAAAATAAAGTATATTACATGACAGGTCTAGAAGTACAGAAAATCAAAATGCTTTCCTTTTCCTGCTTATCTGAAGTTTAGAGACTCCAAATATTCAGTGATATGTCAGGGTATGAAAAGCAATGTTACCATAATGCAAAGCTTCAAGTTCCTCACGTGAATATGAACTTTTATGAAGCTGAGAATAGAATTAAATCACAGAGATATCAGTGAAAAATACTTAATTTTCTGTTTAGGTATACGGGCCACAGATTTAATTCATAGCATGTATAGAAATCCCAAAAAGAGGAAATCATCATCACGGCTCTATGGTTGAACAAAAACATCTGAAAAGTTACAGTGTTGATGTCCTCATCAGTTGAAAATCACTGCAACAGTGAAAAAATGGTACAGCACTGTCAAATCTGGCATCTGATGACTTCCTCTATTGTCCCAATTTTTGCCTCTTATTTCAAACAACAATGAAACTACTTGAGATGACTCACTTCAACAGCAATGTTTTAATAAAACTGAAACAGAGCCAGACCCAGAAGCTAGCTCGGCTGTTAAGCAAACTCTAAAACATCTAGTGTCTTCACAGAAGACTGCCCATGCAGTGGAGGTGCAAAAGGCAGAGCATAGGACATAATAAATAGAGCTCACTTAATTAGGTCATCCATGTTTGAGAACAGTATGACAAATATCATACAAAAGAAACTTTAGGTTTTCTTCCACCACTATGAAAATGTATTTTAAGATGCAGAACCCATTTTATTTACTGAGCCATCTCTCTTCCATTTCATATGCATTAACTCTGGATAATTCTGGTTTTCTTGTACTCTTCGTTAGTCAAAATGAAATTTTATTTTAATTGGTTTGGGATTAAAGGATACGTTTTTCAGATTTGAGCATTGAAAGCTATTGCATACAAATTCCTTTCATACTGTCCCAGGCTGTTGTCCCGTCCCAACAGATGGGATGAGGGATAAGTTAACTCAGAACGCGACACGCGCCCAGACTCAACAGATGAGATCAGGTGTGAGATAATTCCGGGTAATTCTGCATAGCTATGCGAAGTGAATGACAGACAATCACTCTGGGGGTCCAATTATGAATTTACTAAAAGCACACGGTGGTATACAAATTACAGCAATCAGTGACTTGGCAAAAGTATGTTATAGTACCACAAAACTTATCAATACATTGACAGCAAAAACCCTTCTAAAAACAGTGGATTGGCAAAAATTAGTAACTGTAATGCAAAACAAGACTTCAGCAGCAGAACTTACAATGACATTATTTTATATGTTTAAGAAAATGGAAGAGAGAGAGAGAAGAGGACAACTAAAATATCAGAAAGAGAAAGGGGGAGAGAGAGAGAGACCGAGAGGGAGAGGTACACTCCACAGGTACCTCAGTCCTGCGGTGACCTCTGGACGGGGGGACGCATTCAAGATTTACACACCGCCAACCTGTATCATACGTGAGGTTGTTTTGTAACCCAGTTCATTTACATGCGAGATAGGAGAAGGCAGTTCATCTTCTCCCTCTGCTCACTCTTCATGCTAATTAGGGAGACTCTTCTGGAAATGGGTCTGTGGTCTTCAAACTAGGGGAAAGTTCACGGTATTGACCAGAAGTGAGTTGTTTTGCCTGTCAAGGGTAGCTGTTGGTTCGTGGTTTCTTTAGGTAGTTGGTAGTCTGACAGATGGTTCATTTCTATCATCCCAATTAGGCCATGAGGCCTTTCATAGCAACATTGTTAATTGTCCTTATCTTCCAAGGTGTATGCCTTCATGGCCATAAGACTTCGGGAAAGATAAGATGAGGTGTCATCTATCTCTTCCTTCCAAAGTAACACAAACCAGATGTTTAAGGCATAACAAGGTCTTTGTTCTGCTAAGCATGTGGGGAGTGCTTCAAGGTTGTCACAGCTGTCTATTCTGTCATTCATAATGAAGGAAATACATTTTTTAAGAAAGTATTTGAATGAAAAAAAAAAAAAACAAAACACAACAGAACTAAACAAACAAAAGCAAAAAAAAAACAAAACAACAAACAAAACCAACAAAAACTTAAATGATCTTTGCTATCCTCTTTCTCAGGACTGGAACAGAAGGCCAGAATATATATTTCTGTAGATGGCATTAGCATCTAAATAGCCAAATAATCTTTTTGAGATAGCAACTTCCTTCTGCTTTCTGCTGAATTTAATTAATCAAATTTCATACTCAGGCAAAGGCCAGAGTTAAGCCTTCCTACCAATAAATCTAAGGGACAGAGGAGTCCATAAAACTGTTGTTGAAAGCTGCACTAGTCAGAAGCAAATCAGGGGCCAATATTTTGGAAGACAACAAGAACAGTCTCTAGAGATTATTAACCAGTTACACCAAATTGGTGGTTCTAAGACTTCAGACAGAGAGCTGATATCATAGTTCCATGGGCTGGAGCAATATATAGGTAACCACGGGCTTCATTCTGGTGAATTTCTTCTTCCCAGTTTCTGCACATCTCACAAAGAAACAATCCAAATATACCTTGCATGGCCATTTTTGGGCACTATTTTAGTGCTGTACTATTGGAAGTTCTCTCCAGAGCTACTAACTGTATCTGGATTGTCAGAATTTTGTTGTACAATGCAAATTACATGAGTGTCACCCTATCTATCACATCGCTTATCAAATAAGTTAATATCCAGCACAGCACTGGCTCAAGCCATCTCAATATTCCACTACCTTTTGACCTGGCTTGTTCTAGTCTCTGCATGATGAAGCAGATGGTTAAAACAGATCCTGGTTAAATGCCCCAGCTGTTTTCACAGAATTGTACTCTGATTTATTTTGGTTGAGAAGCAAAATCTGTCATAGAAGCAATAATATAGTCCATACCATACAACTGCCTTTATGTCTGTAATACAGTTACCATTTAGAAGAGTTAGCTGAGAATCAGGTGTTGTATTTGAGAGGGAAAAAAAGAATATATTTTGGATCCAATTTTGATCTGGAATAAAAGCGTATGATGTGTTTGCTTTAAAGGATAATCTGAGAACATTTCCCACTAGATACTTACATTTATATTTTTAAAATACACATTCTAAATTTAAATGTGGTTGCAAAGATACTAGTGTGCTTTATATTTCTTCTATTGTACAATTAATAAGCAAAATTACTTTTCAGAATCAAGTAGAACATTTTTCCCTGGCTATCTACTGTTTGCATTTTTAGAAAAACATTTAAAACAAAAACCACATAATGATTAGTTTATTTATCTTTTGTTTAATCAGAAATAAACATTAGTTTATTTCTTCCATATTCATTCATTTTTTTATTAAAATTGATTCAACATTTTAAAAGAAATTTCACACATTTCAAAAATAAAAACTTTTGAAATAAAAATGAAATTGTCTTAAAAATATATTACCCTCTTATAATTGATATCATAAAAATATTTCACACAAAAATTTCATTTTCAAATAGACCTATTCTACCCTCTCAGCATATTCCCTGTATTTTTCCACAGAGTTGTATAAGAAATTACAGAAAAGATTCATTGTCCGATCTCTAAATTGATGACAAAAAAAGACTGTTAATATTTCCGTATTCCCATCTGCAGTGTTTAGACCTTCCCTCTTGGTCAAATTTTACTTATTGAGCCTTTTTCTTGTTTCCTTTGACTTTCTCTTCAACTTGTTTCTCTACACCATTTCTTAAATTGCTGCTTTCTACTTTTACTGTAGTCTTAGCCATGCAGTGTTAATGTCTTTCATAGTCATTTATCCTCCTGGAGACCTCTGTTTTTCTTTCTAATTATGTCAACTTCTTGCTCTCTAATTGTTAAACATAGATCACAAAGAAAATTCTAATTTCATTGTTGTTCACAAATTAATACACAATGTAAATCTGAGAGGCTGTCTCATTTTGGAAAACATTGCTCAGAAACGTCATACAAACGTCATACAAAAAACAAATCTGGACACAATTGGAACAAGAATTACTTCTAGTATACTACACACAGGTGCTTAAGGTTGTAAAATATAAAGATTCCAGTATCTGTGTAGTGTGCAATTGATTGCAAAGGAGCACTTTTCAGCTTTCCTGGGAGAAAAAAAAAAAGCCCAGGAACTAGGAAAATGAAACACACATATTTAGATTTGTTAAATATGATACAGTATACTTAGATGGTCTTTGGATTCAAATGCTTCATCTCCCTTAAAGTACTTTTGCATGACTCTTCCTGTTGACTGCTGTCATATACTTCCTTTGGAGAAATTGTTGTTGCACACCATACAAAATAGGCCACATGGAACTTGCAAAGCATTGTTTAGAAAACCTGAGAGTGCAGAATATTAGCAATTATTTTGAAGTGAATGAAAATAGGTGTTTGATACACTCTCTAGTAATATAAAGAGCACTTTCAAATCAACTTCTGAATTTAATTCCAAAATATACAACACATTAGGTAGAACATACTCTGTTATAACACAGCAAAAAATCACTGAGCAGGGATTATCCTGTATTAATCGGTCTACATCATCAAGGCACAGAAACTTCCTTTGATGTTGGCAGTGAAATACGTTGAGACAGTCATTCATTTTACCATGTTACTTTTTAAGTCATATGTGCCAATTTTTTGCCTAGTTATGCTAAACAGAAGGACAGATATTTCAAGAGAGGTCTCTCTTTGGAGAAAGGAATTCTCAGTTAGATATTTGTTGGTGATTTAACCTGCACAAACCAAGTTATGAATCCAGCTTCCAATTTCTGCAATTGCTTTCTGGGGTATATTCTTTAATTTTGAAATTCAATTAATTGATTTGGGCATTAGAAATATGCCTCCTTTCTGCATGGCACATGATGGTTATTTAAATGACACAGAAGTAATGTCATTGTTCCTTCCTTTCTGCAAGAAAGGTGAAAAGTATGCAAAGTAAAATAAATATTTAATTTAGAAGTATAACTTAGCCTTTCCAGTTCAATAAAATCTATAGTTATATATTTTAATGATTCTTGCAGGTACTTGCTGGTCTTTTATATTTCTCCTTCCCTTCCAATTAGCAAAATGAAAAAGCAACAAGTAAATTTCAAGGAAGATGGCAAATGTCCTTGTATGTAGTGGACAAGTAAAAATTTAAAAAATCACACAGAAAAGAAATCTAAGCAGTTATTAAACAAGCATAACTGAGCATTTCACAGCACAAACCCTTTGTGACTATATGTAAAGCTGTTCAAATGGATTTGAAAATTTCTGGGGTTTTAGCAGATTTTGTATTACTTCCATTTTTGATATAAATGTAGCAATTAAGTTTGTTTTCTAGTATTGTCTTTCTGTGAGTTAAATATTCTAGATTATAGATTATAGATATTGTCAATATCATATATGCAGTCTATATAGACTCATTGTAAATTAATTTTAAAGTCAGAGACATATTATTATTTTAAACTCAGAGGAGCAAGTAACATGCCTCATTCCTACCCCAGGGTGAAACAAGCAAACAAAACGCCCACATTGGCACTATACAGCATGTTTGCTTTGCTTTTACACTGTCCCTAAACCCTTTTTTTCAGCCTTTAGGATCAATCAGCACTGTGTTATTTTTAGTAAAATTACATGCTTAAAACAAAACAAGCCCAAGAAAAACAGATGCAGAACAATTTATTTCTACTGCATTTCATTTTTACAAATCACTAAACAAGATACCCATCAAATAATTTTGGAAGACTTTTAAAACTCAAATTAATGTTGAGTCATTTTGGAACAAGTTTTATGCAAGTTTTATGTAACATATATACACTTCTGTTGGAAGCATAAATCATATTGCAGTAAAAACAAGTTTTAGATTTTTACAGATCTATGCTACACAAGCTTGTAATGGTGTTCGTACAAATTATGCTTAAACAAGGTTCATTAAAAACAGGCTCAAGTGTTTTAGTTTACTGGATACTTCAAAAATAATCACTTGAGTTGTTCTGTTAGATAATTACTTGTTAAGAAAAACACCTGTATTATTTACTGTATTGCTGAACTTGCAATCCTTAAGAAGCAGCACAAGAGATGTTGCAGTCCTATACCCACATTTTTATTACTGAACCCAGTAGTATATGATCCTGATTCCTGACATAACAGAGAAAATATAAGAAATTTGTGGAATTCTATACTGCCATAGACCGTAATAACATGCATCACAGACAAACAATACACTAGATGCTGCATTTAGCAATAAGACTCAAGGACAACAGGAGGTAGCGATCAGTTTGCTACTTCCACATAATACAGGAGAAGACATGCTTTAAAAACACACCTAAAAGATTATTTTCAGGAAGCATTTCAGTACTGGGTCTGCTTTAACAGGTTTGTCAAGATTTGCTTCTTTTTCACAAAGGTTCTTAATCAGCCGAGATGACAATAGTAGAGGAACCATAATTTTGAGAATGCATTTGTGGTTATTTGCTACTTAAAGAATTTTAACAGGAACTTTGCTATACTTTCTTAAACAATAAAACAACAGTTTATTTTTTGTTTTGTTTTGTTTAGTTTTCCAGAGATTATTTTAAATATCATGTAAAGAAACAAACTTTTGTAAGGGCTGGAATTTTAAAGTTGCATCTGTCAAGGCATTATGGTATACAGCAAAAGATACCCAAGCATACTTTTAACTACAAGAAGTGGCTCCACTCATGTAGTTTTGCTCTTTGAATCACAAGGTCTCTTATTTATATATTTTTTCTATAATTGTTTCTCTATAATTTATAGTATTGTATTTATTTATTTATTTATATAGATCTGCCTCTTATTCCAGTTTCTTCAACTCTTTTCAACTACCAATAAGTCTGTCTTAATCTAATCTTTTTTTTCAAAAATTTTAAGTTACCACACTGAAAAAATTCCCAACCCCAATCTAAAAGTTAATAGAGGAGGTTGCATAAAATTTTAAAGACAGAACTGAATTGTTTTACAGAGATGAGTATAAATCTCCCTGTCTATAAGTAGTAGTGGTGTTCACCATCACTTCACCTATCGTAATGGTTTCATGTACTGATCCACATTTTTTCCACTAAATTACTTTTTTACCCTTTATTATGTTGTAAGGCATCCTAAGAAACCATTGTTTTTTATTTTATTAGAATAACTGATTCAGTCGCTCAGCTCTAAAACTCACAACAACCCAATTCCACACGCAGCACTAAATGTTCTGACTCATTTGTCAATTCAAATTGTGCTGACATTTCCAAAGTTCCTGAATTGGTTGGTTTGGCCTTTTACTTCTGTATTGAAAAACATTAAATGATCTTCTTTTTTCTTTTTCTAAACAAAATTGAGTTTCAGATTGAACTCTCCTAGTTTCCTTTTTCTAGGTCTGTACTAAGCTAAATAGCTAAAGGCAGTGCCTTCAACCCATACACTACATGATAATACCAAATGTCAAGTGTATTCCTATGTACAAAGGAAGCATAAAAATGGCATTTGTTTCACTTAAAACATCCAGGTGACATGAAGGTTCTTTTCTTAAAGCAGAACGAAGCTAACTCTTCACTTTTAGTAGAGATTATAAAAAGATGTCATTTATCTTGAACTAGATGTCTTACTTTTAACTATGGACTGGAACCTACTTCTTAACATGACTTAAAAGTGACAATCAGTCTCAGAAAGCAATATCATGTATCTATGGAATGTTAATATGTCATTAAAAATCAAGAAGAAGGAGGTCAATGAAAGAAACCCTGGAGTTTCTAAGTAAACTCTTAACAGACAAGGTTAAAAACAAACAAACAAACAAAAATAAAACAAAAAGCTAACACAACTAGAATGAAGAAAAGAAAGGTTATTAAAAGCAGCTTCGACAAAAAAATTAAGTTGTGGTCAAATAAGGAAAGTTGTAAGATCATTAATAATATTTCCATAAATGATCTGTAAAATATGCTAAACAGTGTCAGGGCTGAGATTGCTGATTGTATCAAGCAATTCAGAGTAATAAAGATGAAAGTTAATTATGAAAAAAATGCAGAGAACTTCATGAGACTTAGAGACTGGGGGAGATGACAGAAGAAATTCAATTTAGATAAATGTCAAGTGGTAAAGTTGGAATAAATCCTAAACTTCATACACATATTGATGGATATTCTCATGCTCACCAGAGAAAAAAAAAAAAGGACAAATAGACTAGGTAGATCTATGAAACTGTTGGCCAAATGTTAGCACTTTCTTGTCCATGACCCCAAAACAGAGCTAGTGAAGGCAAATCAGCCACTCCAAAACTCACGTTGTGAGAAACATTAATCTAACCCAATATTAATGGTTTGCAATGTATAAAATATGTTGCTATGTTAGATGGTATTTTTCCAAAATCATGTTCAATTTTAGGAAAGGTGGAAGGTGTCAATTTGATGATGTGTTTCTCATATCTTGGCTAAAATTTTCAGGTTATGTCAAAAAAGGTGGCAATTTAATTCTAAATATGATCAGAAAAGTAACCAGTCAAATGCTCAGCCTGGATCAGAATGGGGAAGGATTAATAATTGTTTGCATCCTCCCAAGGCCACAAGGGCTGACAACATAAAACAAAAAAAATTTAATCAGAGAAGCTCCTGGTCCTACAGGATCCTATCAGCCACTATGAGCTAATGCAATGCCTGGGAAGCTGTTGTCTGACAGAAGCTGAGGTCTACAATTCTACAACAATTGTTTTAGATCCACCCCTTTGCACCCCAAAATCTTGACTTTCAACAAGTTTCTCATGCTTTCTAATTTGGCTACTAAATAGGAAGTCTGTTCCTAAATGCAGCAATCTAAAGATTGAGCATGTCCTATGAGAACTGATATGTATTCAAGTTTTTACTCTTTCTTCTTTAAATTAACTCAAGTTAATGTCTGCACACACAATAAATTAATTTTTTAAATTTATCAACTGAATATCTATGAAGAAAAAGAGTATTTTATACATTACCTAAATACTTGCCAACTGTAGTGATGGTGACCTAAAAGATTATTTCAAAAGATATAAGTTAGTCACATAACTAAATACATGCAGTAGATAGATTTGATAACAAAAAATACATGCTGGTAAATGCATGGATGTTTTAGTGTCAGGGCTGGTCAGGATTTTGTTGGATGCAAAAAGATGTTCACAAAGAGTTAAAACTATTAATGTATAATATTGTAATATGTTTTTTTCCTACGGGAATCTAATATCCAAGTAAATATCATAGTTGATTTTTTTTTTTTTTTGACAACTCACATTGGAACTGTTGTTACCACTTTGACTCAATGAATCAATGACTAGTAAAGTCCTTTGAATTCTTCTATATGACTTCTTACATTTTAGATTGATACCTCCCATTTATAGAAAAAAAAAAAACCAAACAAAACAAAAACAAAAACAAAAACAAATGTTCGCAGAAATGTTTCTGGAAAATAAATGTAATTACAAATCCAGTACTAGAATGTGCATGCTCTGTCTGTCAGAATAACACTCTAATTAGCAAATTAGAACCCTATCTGTACTCAGTATAGAAAACTAGACATTTAGAATAGACAAAGTAGAAGATACTTCATGTACGAGTTCTAGATCTTAGAGTTTAAGTTGAATATGATGCGTGGAATTCAGTGGATCTCTGCTTTCGGGACTAACACTCATTTTCTCTTACCAAGTAAATATTTGTTTTATCACCGTTATAGATGTTTCAGAAGGCAAAAGTAGAATGGGTATAAAATGTAGGTGTAAGGCCATCATATATTTTGCAAAGATTCCCTTTATTTGCAATACAAGAAGATATTGACTCTTGCCTGCCATTAAAATAACAATTTTTTAACTCTAAGTTTTTCAAAACTACTGAAAAGCCAAATGAACTTAAAAGAGCATAAAAATTATGAGCCAAATTATTTTAATTTTTCCCTGTGCACTTTCTTTTACTTCTTTTTTTTTTCCTACATTTGACTAAAATGACTGTGCTTATTTTCTGGATATGTCTGAGATCTCTCTCACCCAGTTGTCCCTGTGATGAACAAGGCATGATGAACTAGAGAAACAGATACACCTTAAAACTAATTAATTGTTGCATGGATTCTGGATTTATTCTCACAAGATGACAGTTCAGTGCATACCTATTTGATATATACACTGGATTTTTTTTGAGAGATTCCTGTATCTATGAACTTTATTTCAAAAACTGACAGGAGCTGCAGCCTGATCTGAAAGACAAAAATAGAAAGCATGCAACCAACAAGATGGCATTCTACATAAGCTTTTAGTGAATAAATTATTCACAGAAACTGAACCTGAAACATTGTGATTTTGTTTTGTCAGCTCAATAGAGCCTTTACAAATTAGGACAGCAACAGATCTGCAGAAGTTTGCTAAATCCTGTGACACTGACTGGCTATCAGGTTGTAAGATATTAGTAGGGCCTTGTTCATTAACATGGTTCCAAACCCAGAGATAAACACCATTCAGACAAAAGTTTATGGATCAGAAGGCCACACATCCAGTTGATGAACTTTATATCCAACTATATCTGGATATGGATATAGAGGAAAGGCAGGATATTTAAAATGGAGCTAACGTGGAGGGGAGGGGAGGGGAGGGGAGGGGAGGGGAGGGGAGGGGAGGGGAGGGGAGGGGAGAGGGCAGGGGAGGAGAGGAGAGGAGAGGGGAGGGGAGGGGAGGGGAGGGGAGGGGAGGGGAGGGGAGGGGAGGGGAGGGGAGGGGAGGGGAGGGGAGGGGAGGGGAGGAGAGGAGAGGAGAGGAGAGGAGAGGAGAGGAGAGGAGAGGAGAGGAGAGGAGAGGAGAGGAGAGGAGAGGAGAGGAGAGGAGAGGAGAGGAGAGGAGAGGAGAGGAGAGGAGAGGAGAGGAGAGGAGAGGAGAGGAGAGGAGAGGAGAGGAGAGGAGAGGAGAGGAGAGGAGAGGAGAGGAGAGGAGAGGAGAGGAGAGGAGAGGAGAGGAGAGGAGAGGAGAGGAGAGGAGAGGAGAGGAGAGGAGAGGAGAGGAGAGGAGAGGAGAGGGAGAGGGAGAGGGAGAGGGAGAGGGAGAGGCTGGCTTCAATCCAACACTTTTCTCTTTGTTCTTTGTTTGTTTGTTTGTGGATTTTGGTTTGTTTTTGTTTTGTTTTGTTGTTTGTTTTTTAAAAAAAGACCTCTTACTGTATGAACAACATAATGCTTGAAATACTCAAAAATCTCTAGACAGATAAAATATGTTCATAGTACAATGACTAAAAAAATACTATCCTCCAAGTGCACTTTTAACAGTCATACAACTATTTAAAATCAAGGAAGAGGGAAATCAAGGGAAATGCTGTCAGTCTACCTGCCATAATTGTGTTGAAAATGAATTAGCATACAAATCTCAGTGCCTTCTATTCATTCATCAATTTTTTTTACAAATTTAAGTACAAAAAAAATTAAGAATAGAAAGACTGGAAAGTTAAAAAAAATGAACACAGACAAAATAGACAGAGAAAATAGTCAAGGTATCAATATGATAAAGGTCAGGAAATAAATTACAAAAGACAAGAGTGTCTTAGACATAGCAAGAATATCTGAAACATGGAAAGGGTCAGAGAAGATTTCAGGGTCATCCATTCTACCTCCATGCTGATTCTACAATGCATGAAGTATTGCATTAAAATATTATTCACCATAAGAACAAGAAAAAATGAGCTCAAAGGAAAATGGCTCAGATTTAGCTCTGAGGCACTCTTCTTAACAGGCTTTAGCTGTTATGGGGTTGGTAGAGAAGATACGTTATTTCTCATTAAAATTTACCTTGCATTATTTATTGACTGTAGAAAGAATTACCCCTACACATAGTGAAAGTTATGAAAACTCGGGCATGTTATTCAGAATAGTTAAACTACATAGTACACATTTCCCTATTGTAGTCTCCAGAACTGGCTTTTAACTCGTGCCCATCGATCTAGCTATATTTGGGATTACCATCATTGTATTATTGAACTAATAAAACCTAAATCAAAACTATTTATTTTACTAAAACATAGAACTAAACCAAACTGTGATACTAAGCCATTTTAAAATTTGAACAAATTATGGCAGAGTGCTACAAAGCATTCTTCATTTTCAAGACATATTGTATGTCATATTTTTGCAAAATATCTTTTTTTTCCTTAAAGTAGTTACTTATGAAATTGCCAAAGAGTGAGTTCAGAATGTTGCTGGTTTGCATCATTTTCCATTATTAGGTTATTGCAACAAAAAAGTAAATAATCACAAACTGTGAAAAATACAATTGGAACTTTTTTTAAAATAATAGTATATTTGGGGAAAATCAGAAAGATTTGGAGGAAGAAAGATGGGACTACCTGTTGCAGTTCACTGTATCTGATTGTAATGTCCTCCCATTTGAGGGAAGTTAAGGAAATGATTAACAAGTAACAAACAAGCACATCAACAAAATACTTCAAGAATATCAAGGATCAATAACAAAATTATGGCAAAGCTATAATTCAGAGTATTATCTCCATCCCAATATTTGGAAACCAATTAAGGAGGAAGATTTAGTCTTTCCAATTAAAACCAGAGGTAAATAAAAATACTAAAATCTTAAATGGAAACCAAGAAAAATATTACATTGAACAGATTCTAACTGTTTGATACATCTTCAGATAACAGGCAAACTTGAGACAACTATGATGAACTGGATTTGCCAAAACTTACAAATCCCCCAAAGATTAGGCAAGAGGCAATGTGAACACAGGTAAATTTTTCCCTTCTTGTTTTTTTGTTTCATCTGTTATGCATCCTTGGGATGAATAAATAATCCTTTTTTGAAGAAGTTATGTTTGAAAGCTCTTTAATCAGTCTCTGTGACAGGCTCCCTCAGGAAAAAATGGCTCTCAGGTTCATAGAGTAAACAGGAGATTAGAGCCCTAATATTCAGTCTGAGGGTAAAAATCATATGGTTTCTGCTTAATGAGAAGTTAATGTAAGAAGTATAATAAAGTATCTAAAGTTCAAACAGTCTGAAATAGGGGAAGAAGAAGATGAAATAACCACAGTGAGCTGAAATATACATTGTTCTATAGTAAGCTATATTTACTGATGAAATAAACCAATACTCTGCACAGTACATTAGAATAATCCCTGTCCTTGTATTTATAAAGGAAGTTAGATGTTCTTTATTATCAGATGTTAGTCAGAATAATTACTTTTTGTCTCATTTGTAGATTCAGACATCTCACACGATTTTTCTTTGGATGACCCATGACTCACTTCTTGTGGAGAAAATAAAAGAAAAAAATAAAATAGATTAGCATGGCATAGCCTAGCCTAGCCTAGCTTAGCCTAGCACAGCACAGCACCACAGAGAATAGAGTAGAGTAGAGTAGAGTAGAGTAGAGTAGAGTAGAGTAGAGTAGAGTAGAGTAGAGTAGAATAGAATAGAATAGAATAGAATAGAATAGAATAGAATAGAATAGAATAGAATAGAATAGAATAGAATAGAATAGAATAGAATAGAATAGAATAGAATAGAATAGAATAGTTGACAGGAACCTATAATCTTCATATAGTCTAAGTGCCTGGTCAGTTCAGGACTGAACAAATTTAAAGCAAATGATTAAGAGCATTGTTCAAATGCCTTTTAAACTCTGACAACCATGGAGCACTACCCACCTCTCTAGGAAGTCAGTTCCAGTGTTTGACCACTCTCTCAACAAAGAAATGCTTCCTTTGGCCTGTCTAAATGTCCCTTGGTGCAGCTTTGAATCAGGTGGACAACAGAATGACCATGAGCCAGCATGTGCCCATGTGGCCAAGAAGGCCAATGGCATCCTGGGGTGTATTAGAAGGGGGGTGGTTAGTAGGGCGACAGAGGTTCTCCTTCCCCTTCTCCTTCCCCCTCTACTCTGCCCTAGTGAGACCACATCTGGAATATTGTGTCCTGTTCTGGGCCTCTCAGTTCAAGAAGGACAGAGAACTGCTGGAGAGAGTCCAGCACAGAGCCACAAAGATGATTAAGGGAGTGGAGCATCTCCCTTACGAGGAAAGGCTGAGGGAGCTGGGTCTCTTTAGCTTGGAGAAGAGGAGTCTGACAGATGACTTTACTAATGTTTATAAATATATAAAGGGTGAGTGTCACAAAGATGGAGCCAGGCTCTTCTCAGTGACAACCAATGATAGGACAAGGGGTAATGGGTACAAACTGGAACACAAGAGGCTCCACTTAAATTTGAGAAGAAACTTCTTCACACTGAGGGTGACAGAGCACTGGAACAGGCTGCCCAGGGGGGTTGTGGAGTCTCCTCTGGAGACATTCAAAACCCAACTGGATGCCTTCCTGTGTGACCTCATTTAGGTTTTCTTGCTATGGTGGGGGGAGTGGACTACATGATTTTTCAAGGTCCCTTCCTATCCCTAACATTCTGTGATTCTGTGATTCTATGATTCCTATACTTAATATTGCTGGATCCCAAAAAGAGGGGATCAGCACCTCCCTCTCCAATTTCCCTCCTCAGGAAACAGTGAAGAGAAATGAGGTTGCCACTCAGCCTTCTTTTCTTCAAACTAGACAAACCCAGAGTGCCCAGCCAGTCCTCAGAGGAGATGCCTTCCAGTCCCATCACAAGTTTTGTTGCCCTCCTCTGAAGGCATTCAAAGTCCTTCACATCCTTTTTAAATTGTGGGGCCCAGAACTGCACACAGTACTCAAGTTGAGGCCACACCATTGCTAAATAGAACAGGATAATCAGCTCTTTTGACTGGGTAGTTAGAAGCAAAAAATGATAGCTTGAAGTAGAACCACCATTCTGACAGAGATGGGAAAAGCCTACACCAAGTTTTTTTAGTTTATTTAAAGTTCATCACAAGTATAAGTTGGAATGGGACGTGGCACAGCAATTTCTACAGCCCACTTCAACACTCTGTCCTTTCCTTTAGGACACAAGTGGAAAAAAAATTAAAGTGCTCTAAATAATAGAGCAAACTGTCTCATACATTTTTTACACTGTGAGCCACTGTGTTTGGGTTATCTAACTTGTCAGGTGTAGAAAACACAGGAGTTGTAAAATAATTAAACAGTATGTCAAACATTGTTGATGTCTGATTTCTACAGAACAAATAATGACAAAAATGTGTATGCATTTTTCTGAACTACCTCGCAAGACGCTGAGTATAGTAGTTAGAAATTAAATAGAAGAGAGGCCGTTTTAACAATGAACAAGAATGAGGAAGAATTGTGCATTAGAGAATACCACCCTCTCTGTAAGCTCCAGGAAAAGCCATCCATTATCAAAAATCTGTTGAGGATTGTGGTGAGTTGACCTTGACTGATAGTCAGTTGCCCATCAAGCTGCTCTCTCCCTCCTCCCTCTCTTGGGTCAAGATAAAGACAAGATCACTCAGCAATTACTATCACAGGCAAAAACAGACTTGGTTTGGGGAAATTAATTTATTTTCAATTTATCAGAGTAGGATAATGGGAAATAAGAACAAACCTTAGAACACCTTTACCTCAACCCTCCCTTCTTCTCAGGCTCAACTTCACTGCCAACTTTTCTATCTCCTCCCACCAAGTAGCAGAAGGTGCTAAGGAATGGAAGTTGTGGTCAGCTCATAACACGTTGTCACTGTTGCTCCTTACTCATCCTCTTCCCCTGCTCCAGCTCATGTTTGCCCCACTCACATGGGACAGTCCCTCAGGAACTTTTCCAGTGTAAGTCCTTCCCATGGGCTGCAGTTCTTCATGAACTGTGCCAGTGTGGTTTCTTTCCACAGGGTGCAGTCTTTCAGGAATGGACTACCTCAGCATGGGTCCCCAGCAGTGCTACAGGTCCTGCCAGCAAACTTGCTCCAGAGCAGGCTCCTCTCCACAGGCACACAGATCCAGCCAGAAGCCTACTCCAGTGTGGGTTTTCCATGGGGTCACAGACCCCTTTGGGCACATCCACCTCCTCTGGAGTGGGTTTCTTCAAGGGCTACAGGTGGAGATCTGCTCCACCATAACCTCCATGAGCCACAGATGGACAATCTTCATCACCATGGTCAGCTCCAGTGCCTGGAGTACCTCCTCCTGCTTCACTGACCTTCTGCAGAGTTCTTTCTCTCACATGTTCTCACTTCTCTCTCCCAGCTGCTGTTGCAGAATGGATATTTTTACCCTTTATTAAATATGTTATAACGGATGTGCTACCACTTTGCTGATGGCTCAGCTTTGGCCAGCAGCAGGTCCATCCTAGATCTGGCTAAAACCACCACTGTTGGACATGGGGGTAGTTTATGGTATCTTCTCACAAAAGCCATGCCTGTAGCCCCCTTGCTATCAAAACTTTGCTGTATAAACCCAATATAAGGACTACAAACAAGCTGCTATATATAAGCTCAGTTCTGGGAAACAGGGTGAGAGGATAAGACAAGACGGTGTTACTCTTTCTTTCAAAATCTCTGTAAGACTTGTGGTTTGGCTAAGGATAATATTTTTTAGATGTATGAAGTCATAAAATTGCAAATTTTTCAATATCAAGGATTTTCCTACACAAGTGAGGACATGTCTATAGTAAGTATTGTGCCCGATGAAAATAAGTTTCATTCCCTTTCTCACTTTTCTTGAGTCCATTCAAAGTGTTTCAGAGAAATGCCAACTGCTACAAACTATAGCTTGAAAAAGCTTATCCATAGTTAGACATCATTCCTATTGTCTTTCTCTCAGGAAACAGTCTTCAAGGTTGATATAAAACAGATTTTGAACCAATTGCTTTCTTAACAAGTACATCAATTACACTTATTTACCCTTTCTCCCTGGGTTTATAATTAAAACAGTGATTTTATATTTCTTTATAAAATAAGAAAAGATTGCAATTATATATTGTGAAATTGAGGACATTTAAGGCTAAAACTACCTTTGGGATTAAGACATCAAGAAAGCCATGTAGTTTCTTCAGAAAGAAAATAGAAAAATGACAGAAAAGGAAAAACACAGTTTCCAAATAAAAGCTAAAATTAAATGAAAAGCAAAATTATGTCACTGCTACCATTTATGAAATATTGAGAGCTTGAAACCATTAGCAGAACTTTGTGTGAGGCACTTCCAATCACAGTCTCTTCAGGTCAAAAATTTTGCTGCCTTTCAGAACTAGTCTTTCACACCACTTTTACCTGAAAGCTAGATTGACAGACTATGCCTGTTACCTGAGGTCAACACAGAAGACTGCAAAAGCCAAGCATCACCAGAACAGGCCAAATTTGTAAGAATAAGTTATCAATATTGCAACAATTCCAGACCAAGAATTTAAGGAATTTGTGCTTAATTTCCCCCTGTGCCAATTATTACTCCCTAGTCAATAAGTATTTCTATTTAAAATTAGAAAGTCACAGCTACATGGTTTGTCTCCTCCCCCATTCAAATAAAAAATGCAGCTACAGTTCCAGAATACTCACTGATTTTTGGAAATGTGATTTTAGGCCAGTAAAAAGTCTTCCACTTTAGCAATTAGTCTAAATTAAATTCAAAGTGGACTTTACTATCAATAAAGTTGAATGCACACCAATACTCAGCCAGCCAAAGCCTTCTAAATATGATTTATTTTCATACAATATGTATTTGAACAGGGCTTGTCTCCAGACAATCTCTTCTGATGCTTCATTATCCTTACTGTGATTTTTTTCCCCTTACACCTAGCTGGAAACTCTCCTGTTTCAATTTACAACCATATGCTCTCAACCTCTCATTTTGTATTTCAATAAAAAAGGCAGTCTCCAGCTTCCCAGTAACTTCATCATAGATATAAGAAGACAGCTGTTAGGTGTCTATAAGCCTTCCCTTCTGTGGGATAAACAAATCCAGTTCCCTCAGCTTCTCTTCAGAGGGCACATGATACAATCTTAAACAATATTTGTTGCCATCCACTGGACTTGTTCCAATTTATCAACATCTTTCTTGTATGTCAGATAGAGAAAGAGGAACTGCACATGGTATTACACAGAAAGACTAATGAGTGTTGAGTAAAGAAAAATAATCTTGCCCCTCATGTCCACTAGGTCCTTTTCAGCAGAGCTGCTTCCCAGTCAGTCGGTCCCCAGCCTGTGTCATTACATGAGATTAGTCTGTCCCACAAAGGACTTTACATTTGTCTTTGTTGAATTTCATTAGGTCCTTGTCAACCCACTTGTTAGCAAATCAGTTGAATCTCTCACTTTGGTGTCATTTGTAGACTTGAAAAGGGTTTATTCAACCTTCTCCTACCGGACAGTCATAAAGATATCAATAAAGACAGGATCCCCAGACAAAGCCCTGAGAATCTCCAGGTGTAACCAGTCTCCAGCTACAGTACAAGCACTTAACAGTTACATTTTGAGCCTTATAATCCACCAAGATTTTCACTTGTCTAGCAGACCATTCCACTGGGGATGATGTACCTTCTTGAATACAAAAATGCTGTAAGAAATGGTGTGGAAAACCTGAACAGGTAGACCTGAACAGGTACTGAACAGGTAGAGCCACCTATTAGAATAAAACCTACATTTTAGGCAATCCTTGATTTGTGATGGATCATCTTTAGAAAAATAAACATGCATGATTTCTTTATGCATGGTTGTACGTTTTTATCTCAAAAATCTAATGAGAGACAATATTTGTAAGGTTCTTTTGTTCAGCATGAAAGACAACCTAAACTTACCATCCACAAGAACCTAATTATCTACTCCTTTTCCCCTTCCATTTTTTTCATCCTATTATATGATCTTTCTCAGATCTTACACCTGTGGAAGATGCACAGAGTAGTGCAGAGCTTTACTTGGCAGATTGGATACTATGCTTCACAAACCTAATTCCACAGAGGGCTCAGAGTCCAAAACAAACTCAGCTTGATCTTCCTCAGCTCTTCAGAAAAAAAAAAAAAAAAAAAAAAAAAAAAAAAAAAAAAAACCAAAAAAAAAAACCCAGAACAAAAACACCCACTAATCTGTTAAGAGGAAAAGTTCTTTCACATAGAAACAAGAGGTCAAAAGATACAAAAGAAAAAACAAGAAATTGTTAGATTCTTGCACAGAGGAGGGACATTAGAAGAGCTATAACAGGTTTTCTAGGGATTGTGTTATTCATCTTATTCCCAAATTATTTCAAAAAGGGATTCGAGAGCGATGTGGTAATTCAAAGTTATCCGTCAGAGTAAAAGCTAAAACCAATGGCAAAGAATAACAAAATGATCTTGCCCCCTCTAAAAACTACTCAAGAAAATTTTATATGGAATTCAATGTAGATAAATACGCAGTGATGCACAAGATCTATCCTCAGTTTAGATATGCAGTGATAAATGTAACACTTTGCCACAGCTGAGTTATTCTAGACAGTTTATGAGCATGTGAAGTTGATATCCAGCAACATAAAAATTGTTAGAATTTTTTTAAAAAATAATAAGGAGCAGAACATACATACAGCTATATTTCAATGTACTACCATGTAATGCTTCTGCCTAATCAACTCTTGAACACCGTGCACAGTTCAAAGACATAATACACAGGTAAGCAGAAGAGTAACTCATTCCCATAAGATATTTTGGACATCAGTAATTTTCATATAGCCTGAAAATAGTTGAACAATTTGTCAAATAAAAATGTACCATGGGCTATGAACACAAAGATTCTAACTAGTAAACAACATTTTCAGCCCTGAAACTACTAGGCTGCAAAGGTTTGCATCCCAACAACAAAATTATCTTCCTCCTCAAAGGGGAATGTCTGCTGGAAAGAATCAATAGCTTGTGGTGTAACTCAAAACCATTCCCAAATGTGTTCTGGGACAGTACTCATTGACACAAAGCAAATCATGCCTCTTAGCATCTGTTCTGTTTAATCATTAGGACAAGTGCTCAGAAATGAACCCTGGCCATGTCCAACTGACTGGTATAAAAAAGTAGGTAGACAGCTGTCACAGGCCTGTGACACAGATGGGATATTCAGCTAAATAAATCACTAACACAGTCTAGTTATTTATGTTACTTTTAAAAATCAGCAGTCATGCCAAAGCAAAGAATCTGATTGGGGGTCTATTCATACACTTACATCATGTCTCAGAGAAGATTAGAAGCCTGAAGTATAACCAACTGTACCCTGCTCTTCATCAAAAGCAGTGTGGACATCAGGACAAGCGAGGTGATTCTGGCCCTCTACTCTGCCCTAGTGAGATCCCACCTGGAGTTCTGTGTCCAGCTCTGGAACCCTCGGTACAGGAAAGATACAAACCTGTCGGAGAGGGTCCAGAGGAGGCCACAAAGGTAATCAGAAGGTTGGAACACCTCTCCTATGTGGACAGGCTGAGAGAGTTGGTGTTGTTTAGCCTGGAAAAGAGAAGGGCTCCATGGAGACCTTCTTGTGGCATTTCAGTAATTAAAGGGTGCTTATAAGGAAGATGGGGACAAACTTCTTAGTATGGATCTGAGGTTATACAAACAAGCCACTGATGCCTTCTTATAAGTTACATCATGCTAAAGGAGAAATCATCTCCACAGAGAGGTACAAATGATGAGGACAGGATGTGATCCTTGAGCCAGTAGCATACTTCCAATGAGATCTTTCTCTTAGAATTAGGCTTTTCAGCAGGAGGATAAAATGCCTGTGTTAATCTCTGGATATTTTTAAAAATTTTACTTTAATTGCATCCTTATCCATGATACAAAATCTTTTAAAGACAGAGGAAGCTACACAATGAATGGCAAACCAGTTTTACGTACCTCAGCTCTGCACCACGGATCAGTTCTACACTTTTAACCATGTAATAGATAAACAAATTTCTCTTTGAGATAATCTGGAAACACTGTGTTTTATCTTATTTCCTTCTTCCTTCCCAGTTCTTCAGGAACACAGACAAAGATTTTGGTTTACTACTGACATCTTTTCTTTCAGATTCTCTCACATAACATTGATAGGCGTATTAGAGTACTGATTAAAGAGCAGAAGGTTTTACAAAGTTATCTTGCTGTACGTGAGAATTCTTACAACTCCTTTATTCATGAGTGCTCAAGATCAGAAATTTAAAAACAAAAGAGCAGCAAAAAGAAGGTATTGTTTTTGCAAAACAGGAAGACCGAGCAAAGGCAAGAAGATTCTTCCTCATCACTACTGTTTATGATCAAAACATGTTAACCATTTTTCTTGCTTTTCAAGAGTCTGAGTTTTAAGACATTGAATATATTGCTTTTGTGAATAATGTATTTGAAAGGTTGTCAGTCTGCACAGCAAAAATGCTTTTTGCTTTATAAGCTCAGTGCTAAGATGGAAGAAATTTCAGATTAAGTCTTTTCTGTACTAATTCTGACAGCTATAGTCATAGTAGGAAACACGGATTATTGGTAAGGAATGATTACCTAGTAAAAAAGCTGCAGGGTTTGTATTACAACATTACACTTTGACACAAGATTCGGAAATACAAAATATCTACAGGTGAGAATTGCTATAAAAAAAATAATTAAATGTTACACAAAAGTTGCTCTAAAGCATGTCCCTGACAACACCTTTTCTGCTCTGCGACTGCAGAAGATATTGAATGAAGAAGACTACATGTATAAATTAGAGACAGGTTGCAAATTATTTTCTCAAGTGATTAAGTTTTTACATGTCATTATATTAAAAATGTATTATTGCATAAGAACAAAAAGTAAAAATATACAAAACATATTTCTAAAAAACTTAAGAAATTTTGAAATGTGGTATTTTAAATGAATTGTTTTCAGTATTACTTTTGGTTTAAGATTACTTCAATTATGATCTGAACATTTTGAAAATATCAAAAGAAATGTGAACAATTGGCTTTTTCCAGCTGTTTCATAATATCTTTTGATTCATCTTATCATCATATTCTCACTGTTTCATTGTTAATGAACCAACACACTTCTTATTTTAAAACAAACCAAAACCAAATGCACTGACATTTGTTGAGTCTTAAAACCACTTTTAGAGTATCAAGGAATATATTAAAAGAATCTGTGATTCAGATAATTTAACGATATACATTCTTATTTTTAAATTGCAGGGAGTGTTGAAAGCAGAAAAATTTATATTTCCTTCCACAGCACAACCATGGTGTTTCACTATTATGTCCTTCTTACTGGATTTTGATTTTG
Organism: Streptopelia decaocto; assembly: GCF_964273445.1. Taxonomy (NCBI): domain Eukaryota; kingdom Metazoa; phylum Chordata; class Aves; order Columbiformes; family Columbidae; genus Streptopelia; species Streptopelia decaocto. Next base: position 33,252,149 of record NC_138657.1, read on the forward strand.
TCACCTGTAACTAGATGAAAGCTTTACACATAACCTTCAGATACAGATAATTCAGTAAAGCTCTAAGTGTTCCTTGAATGGTGTTAGTTTTTTGCAACTAGAATTTCTAATTGACTTTTTAGTTTTTCAGGATGTGATTAATATGGAAATTGATAATTTCTAAAGACTTTTACTGTTAATATTATTTTCTCAGAATGAGTAAAAGAATTTTTGGACACAACTTCCATTGCAATCAAGTATTTATCCTTAGAAATTGGGTTGAGCCACAGCAGAAAACTACAAACACAGACCTCTCTTCAGTTTCCAGCAGTTTCCTTACACTTTTTGCTTTTTTTTGGTGGGCTTTAGAGACAAACCTACATAACTTACACCAAAAGTTTCAAATGTTCCAAGCTAGCTACAGAAGAGAAATGAAGAACTCAAACTCATAAAGCCCATGAGAAGGCGCACTGCCCAAGAGAAGGCCCACTGCTTTCTGACCAGTTATTCAACTCTGTCCAAACACCTTTGTGATAATAGCTAACCTAGCCTTAAGTTGCATGTACCTTTCCTCAGCAGCAAGGCTGTCTTAGGAGAACCCTAAACTGAGACATCTACTTCCAACGCTGTAACGTATTTTCCTTTAGTTTCATCTGTTTGTCTCTTCAAGGCTGAATTGCTAAACAGATCACTGATGTGAGTGAAGTAACAAGCGCTCTTAGGAATAGAAGTGAGAGATTTAGTGGTTTGCTGCTACTGCTAAAGATCTGATGCCCTTCTGCTGCCCTCTCTCCTTCAGGCTATGTTCTCATACAAATTCCCTTAACTAGCACTGCTGCTTGTCTGACTAGAAGAAACTAACACATTCACTTATCTATCAGAGAGCTAACCCAGGTAAGGGAAAAGTAAAAAGGAAAAAGTAATTTTTATGTCAACCAACAAGCTGATTCAGCTGTATCATATATCAGAAGAATAATACAGATAGGAGATTAGACAATGTCACAACCCTTCTTCACAGCAATGAGCTGCTGTATTACCTCAGCTATCTTGTTGAATTGAAAAAAAAAAAAAAAAAAAGTGAGAGGAACACAGACAACCAGTATGGACAAATGTTTTTAAAACTATCTTCCAGGTAAGCAGAAAGTACATGTAAGATCTCTAACACAGCTACTGTTAACAGCCATTATCATTTAGGTGCATTAATTTGGGTGTAACAATATGATTTTAGCAAGATGTAGAGTAGCAAACATAAACATTTCTTCCTGCTGCATACAGATCTTTCACTTTAATCTTGGGACCCACTTACCAAACCCTTATATATCAAAGATTGGATACCAGGGTGATCTCCCCAAGACAGCTGCCAATGCATTCCAAAGCAGTCTTTTGCACACACAGTTCAGTTAGTCCTGAACGTTTCCTAGAAGATAAAATATTGTGGATACAAAAAGGAAATATTTTAGGGTGGTAAATTTTGTTTTATACAATCTGTTGATACTCTCGAAGAGAAAGCTTGCCCACTGGTCATGTATAGCTTTCTTCAGTTAACAAACACCTTTCAAAGATTATCAATAGACACTATTCCTCTTTGCAAAGACTATTCTTCATTTCTCCAAATGCTTTTTTCTATATTTCTTTCAACTCTTTATTGTAGTTGCCTTAAGTGGTAGGGAATAAAAATCGTAATTCAGTTGAAACTCATTTCAGTTGGTAAACTGACTTTGCAGTGTTTTTATTGGTTATGAAGCCAGCCTGCCATAAAAGGGCATTTTAAAGTGGATGAGCAACCAAGGTTTCAATAACAAGAAACAACCTAGATAATCAATAACAGTTCCTAGCCAGTCTGAGGCAGTTTTGCTTTCTTATTGCCGATTTTTTTGACTGTCGGTGTTAGTTAAAAATATTAATCTCACTATGCATCAACTTTGATTGAAAAAACATCCAGTTGTTTACAATAATCGAAGGAAACTGACTTATTTGTATTGCCATAAGCGAGTCATCAAGGATACTAACTAGGTAATGTGTCTACATGTGTCAAGACCACATTTTGAGCCTGAATCACTTACTTGAGCAGCTATTGCTCTAAATACATTAAAAATATTTTTTTTTTTTAAAAAAAAAGGAGAATTAGAGATTAAGTTATGACTTGGGCCAAGGTAGCATCCAACTCTTTGATGACTCTTAAAAATGGACAGAAAGGATCAGCTGAGACTCAGGAAAATGTTAACAGAATGTCAGCCAAAAGGTTGCAGTTTATCTAATAAAAATCAGTTTATCTAGAAGTTACCCCCAAGGATAAATAGTCATGAATAAAGCAATATACAATAGTGGCACACATACACACACACACACACACACAAAAAAAAAAAAAAAAAAAAAAAAAAAAACAAGACTAGAAAATGTGTCAGTACACTTACATGTAGTGCAATCTGTTTGTGCCTGCATTATTTATATGAATCCTGCCATGAAACGCTTCAGACTATTGATTTGGTTTCAGGTCTCTGTTGGGAACTCAGTCTTTGAAATAAAATGCCCACAAGAATAACCAATTCATGACAAGAATCAGTCATCTTGAATTATTTTAAATTGTTCTTAAATGTGTAAACAAACAGAGCTGACGAAGCAGAAGAAATACTGATCAATCCTATGGTATTTTACTTGTTTCTCAAGTGCTCACCCAAATTCAAGTCTTAAAAGATTACAATATAAACTGCACTGTACTTTTTTATTATCATTGTATGACCTAGAAAACACATTATTTTAAAAATTTTGACCTTGTCAGAAAAAGCATTTACATTTTAACTGTAAGAACTGTAAGAAGCAGAGACCAAACAGTCTTCAAAGCATCTTTGTGAAATGAATGCCACAAATAAAAAATACGTGGCAGTGGAAGAAGAAAAGATGATAAAAGGAGGAACAACTAATTTATAGTCCATCAGAATTTTCTTAGATCTTAATTAAAAGCATGACAAACATTTCAGATATAATTTAAAAAAAGGCAAATACTTAATTGCTGTGAAGATTACACTTTAAATAATCTACACCTGATATTAATTGCTTAAGGATTGGAATATATGAGGCAACAAATGGTTTTAGAGGGTTATTACCCTACATGAAAAAGTGAAGTTTATCTAGTTTATATTCAGTATGGAAACTAGTGATTTCCATTCATTTAAATATGATTTGTGACTAATTTGTTGATCAGTAAACCCTACATAAATGTCTGCGAAGTGTGAGTTTATATCAGTACATACAGTTTACATAATGATATCATACTTCATTTGTTTTTTTCAATACTCAAGATAACAGAAACACCACAATGATTATATTTAATTCACGTTATTCACTTAGTGAAGACTGACCCTTGCAAGGCACTGAACTGCTTCCCATCTGTTGAATCTAGAGTATGTGCCGAGCTCAACTCATTATACCATAGGGTTCTAGAAAATGATTTATGTGACTATACAACATGAGAAAAGAGTGATCACAGTTGTCTGAAAATGTGGTTTATGTTGCATGTAATAAATTCAAAATAGATTTTTCCTCTAATTTATGAACTTGGTGGGTAGGGCCCAAAGCTGTAACACCTGCATATTCCTAAGTAACAGGGTGAGTGAGCACACCGTCTATAGTAGTGAAGAATGTTCCCCAAGCTCTCCCAAAGGAAAACAAACAAACAAACAAAAAACCAACCAAACAAACAAACAAAAACAAAACAAAACAAAACAAAACTAAGTCCAGTCATCTGGGGTGCATATATACCAACACACATCATTTGGGCAACAAACAGGAAGAACTGGAGCTTCATGCCCAGTCTGAAAGTTATTAATATCACAAGAATCACAGAAACTTGGTTGGAAAACTCACGACTGGAATGGGTACAAACACTTTCAGGAAAATAGGAAATGAAGAAGAGGAGGTGGATTTGAACTTTATGTAAAAGACGAATTTCAGTATATTGATATGATCTATGGAGACCACAAAAGTTCTATCAAATGTCTTTGGATACAGGTTAGAGGAATCTTCACTAAGGAAGGATGTCATGTTAAGTATGTGTTGTCAACCTCGCAGTCAGAATGATGAGGCTAACGAAACCCTGTTTTGGCTCCTCAAGGGAGTCTCAGACCAATAGAACCTAGTCCTCACAGGTGACATCCATTACCTGGATATTTGTTGGCAAAACAACACAGTGGTGCACAAGTCATTCCTCAGGTTCCTCAAATGCATTGAGGACTGCTTCTTGCTGCAGATGCTGGACATGCTAGCAGGGAGAAGCACATTGCTACATTTACTGCTTGCAAAGCAAGACAGCTTACTTGATTACATAACTACTAATGGCAGCTTTGGATAAAATGATCACAACACTGTGAGTTTAAGATCCTGCTAAGCACACAGAAGACCAGTAGAAGGACAAAGACCTTGAATTTTAGAAGTGCCAGCTTTACTACACTCAGAGTCCAGCTGCAAGTGATTCCATGCAAAGCATTCACGAAGGACAAAGAAGCTTGAGAGTGCTGGAAGTTACTCAAGAGCAACCACCTTGAAGCACATGAGCAGTCCATCCCCTAAAGAAAGCAAGCAGAACAAGACATCATTGTGGTTTAACAATAAGCTTGTAAGTCTGCTTAAAAGCAAAAAGGAAGCACACCAGCTGCAGAAAGGTGGCCAAGTAGCCATTGAGGACTACAAGAACCTCGCAAGTGTATGCAGAGATGCAGTCAGGAAAGCCAAGGTTCAGCTAGAACTGATATTGGCCAGAAATGTCAAGAAAGTGTTCTTCAGATACCTGAGCAAAAAGCAGAAACACTGGGAAGACACAAGCCCATTACAAAACTGGACAGGGAAACTAGTCACTAATAATGCTGACAACAGAGAGGTTGTCAGTATCTTCTTGGCCTCTGTCTTTACCAGTGTTACTGAACTCCAGATCACAGGATCAAGTAGCTATGACAATGCACGTGTTCATTCACTGGTGGTGGAAGAGAGGCCAGACTGTGGCCTCTTGCAAGGGCTCAACCCACATACATCTCTGAGCCTGAACAGAATCCACCACTGGGCACTAAAAGAACTGACTGACACCGTTGCAAGGCCACTGTCTATAATATCTGATATAATATAATACCTGGGATGACAGAACCAAAGGCCCAGTACAGGCTAGGCTCTGTGTGACTGAGGAGCAGCCTGGCTGAAAAAGCCCTTATGGTCCTGGTGGACAACAAACCGAACATGAATGAGCAATGCATCTCTGCATCAATGAAGGCAAATCAGACTGCGGGCTGCATCAGGATGAGCATTATTAGATAGAGAAGTTGTCATGCCACTCTACTCAGTGCTTTTCATGCTGCACCTGGAGTATGGTGTCCAGTTTGGTCCTCACAGTTCAAGAAAGACATAGACAGACTGAAGAAGGACGAAAAGAGGGCCGCAAAGATGACCAAGGGCCTGGAGAGACTGACCTATGAGGAAAGACTGAAGGATTTAAGTCTTTTCTCCCTGCAGAACAGAAGGCTTAGGGAGACTAGACCACAGTATTCCAGTACTTGAAGATATCTACAAAGACGATGGAGGCTCTCTCTTCACAAGGAGCTACATGGAAAAGACAAGGGACAAAGAGTACAAATTGCAATGGGAGAGATTTCATCCTGATGTAAGAAATAAGTTTTTTACAGTAAGAAACATCAATCATTGGAACAATGTCCCCGGGGATGTTATGGAGTTGCCATCACTGGAGATTTTCAAGGTGCAATTGGACAGAGTACAAGATAATCTTGCCTAAGCTCTCTTTCCCACAAAAGGTTGGACAAAATGATCTTTCAAAGTCCTTTATAACCTACAATGTTCTATGAGTCAGTGGTGTGATGACCTTGTCCTGTTTTCTTTCATTAGCAACAAGTTTTAGTTTTGTTCTCCACGTTAACCCCTGCCCCACAGAAAAAGAAAACAAAAAAAAAAAATCCTACGGTGAGAACCTGTATGAAGTTATAAAGGTCTTTGCATGCACAAGATCAAGTGATCTTCTTAACCACCCTATTTTTACATGCTATTTTATGACCTTAATGTGGGTATACAGCCATAAACATGACATAAGGTGCTTGGCTTAGAGAGCCGGATTTCACTGTAGTCAGGCCACTGTTTCATTCATAAATCATTAAGGAAAGTAAAGTGTTCCTATTTGCTGGATGATGCTATGATGATACATGATAGTATAAGTAGTCTACTGTGTAAGCCAAAAATCCAAGGATATGAGCACAATAAAGTGAAGGAAGACCTTTTTAGGCAGAATAGGGATGGCAAAATAGATACACTCTTTCAGGAGAAACACACTGTTTTTCATGCACCAACAGACAGCAGCCAGGTTTTCCACATTTTATTCTTAAAGCCTTACATAGCAAGGTAGCAGTAAAATGATCAGTGAAGAAAACATTGTATTTCAGAAAATATTCCCTACCTACTCATTCAATAATGGAAATGTTATTTAGATGCTGTGACAATTTCACATATAGGCTGGTCAAGTTGGTGTGATTCAGAAACAGCTCCCAGATAAAGCCCCACAGAGGAATGTTATGACCAAAAAAAACCTGATCATTTCTAGGGGAGAACTTGCTACCAGAAATTTTAATGGTGTATGCAGAGATGTTGGGAACCTCCAATAGCAGACAGTAGCTCAGCAGGGGTTTTAAAGCTCAATTATTTGGAATTTGTGTGCCACAGATGGAACAGTGAAATGTCTAAGTCCATGTGAACAGTGAAATGTCCATCTTGGCTTCAAATAAGTCATTTTCCTTTTTATTTTCTTATTCTGACTTACTCAATTGAACTAGTCACACATTTGCACTGACAAGTTTCTTCTGCACTATAAAATTTCTGCACATGTCACGATAGTAAATGGACTCCTAATCAACATAGGAGTACTGCACACAGCTTGAAAATCTGCCAAGGTCCCTCTTCAGTAATTTGGTATACGCCCAGTGAATATCTGTTGTATCCACTTTATCTGCCAAATTATAATATATCATAATCAAAACAATGAAAAAATCTTTGTTTCTTTATACTCACTCTGATACCATATTAGAATTCTAGTTACAAATAACAGGAATAATAAACCTTTCTTGCCTCAGAAGGGCCCTCTTCAATTTTATAGTAATCATGGTAAGCAGGAAAATAGGCAGACACAGGTAGCTCAACATATATTCACCATTCAAATCAAATAGATTATTAAAGCAAGGAGAAGATGGACATTTTACATTTCCAAAATAAAACTTCAACAGTGAAATATCTGTACAGAAAATTTAAGCCATGTTTAAGCATGTTTCTGTTTAACAGAACAAACCATCATGTTTGCATTAAGTGTTTCATAACCCAATGTCTTTCTCATTATTTAAATGAGATATGAGTAGTCATTTTCTACCCTAATTAAATACAGATTGATTATTGGTGCCTCCGTATATAGTGTTTAATTTAGTTTTGAAAGAACTTCTTTAGTGTTTATTATTTCAGAAAAAATATTTTATCATTTCAGCCTGTGTAAAGGCCACAAGTGACTGACAGATAGAAGTCAACACTGGGTGTTTTGCATAAGGATTCAGGGCTCAAAGAGACACTTCTGTCATGAGGTTTCAAAACAACAACAATTCCACAGAATCAAATGTTGTATTTGGAAGAAAAATTCACATTGGAATGAGGGAACTTGGATTGGTTTTCCTTCTGGAAGATTTTACCAGACACATTTCAAGGTCAAGTCAAGAAGAAAGGAGGACAAAAAAATTTGGAATCTGCCTCACAGTATCTGAAGGCATAAATTTATAAGGATAGGTACATTAACTGAAAGTCACTTGTCATCTGTATTCCTTCCTATTCTTGCTAGCAGATGTTCCAAAGAAATAGTTCTATGAGAGATTTTCACTGGTGACCCCATCCTTGTGTGTTTATGTGGTCATTTGATGATGCATGCACATACATGAACAGGTGTGACCATCATTTTTTTCTGAGAGTATGCATAGCATGGAATGATTCCACTAATAAATTAATCCTATCAAAATTAAATTCTAGGCTGCTTCCAGAAGCCTAGTACTTAGAGCACTGAGTGACTGCCTTCACAAACACCTTTATTCTTCATTCTCAATTAAGGTTCATGAGTTTCACAAAAGGATTTCAACTCTATATCTAAAAAGAAGAAATAATTTAAGGAAGATAGAGGAGATTATCTGCCTTACTATCTAGTAGCTCACAGCAGCTGCATCATAAAGCAGACTATGTAGCAATCAAGAAAGTGACATCTATCTAAACTACATTTCAAGTTATAATGATCTAATCATCTATTGCAAATATAAAAAATAAGGACCAAAACAGTATAATTGTAATGGCCCTATATACTTGCTTAAACTGTTTCATTTGGTTGAAATTTCATACAAAACTGAAATGAAATAGAATTTAAAATTATATATGGGGCCGAAACAGACATTCAATGAACCTTTGTCAACATCAATAATTCTCTTTTAGGTATTACATTTTTTAAATGTCTTATTAATGAAAATTTAATGGACAAAATGGACATCAAGGTAAGTGTTCCAGTTCCACAGTCTAGGCAGCAGCAATTAAATAATCCAAGGCTGAACTATTCAGCTGTATGGTGGATATGACAGTGAATCAGCTAGAGACTGCAGCGATTAACACTGAAGATACTGAAGATGAAAACAGCAGCCTCACCCCTTCTTTACTCTTCTTCAAAAGGAACCAGTAGGGTGCAATAAATGTGTTTATAAGACAATATCCCAACACTTGACAAGATTTTGGTAGTAACATTGTGACCAAATGCCTGGCTTTACAGCAGCAGGAGGCCAAAAACATGCTTTTTTTTTTTTCTTCGGTAAACCAAGATTAAATATTTTTCCTTTGTTTGTTTGGTTTTTTTTGTTTTGTTTTTGTTTTTGTTTTTTTTGTTGGTGTCTTTTTGTTTGTTTGCTTTTGTTTTTGTTTTTTTTGTTTTGTTTTTGTTTTGGTTTTTATTTCAATGCAATTGCTTCAGAGGAGAAAAATCTGGGGGAATAATGGCCAAAGGGGTTTCTCCAAACTCTGACGTCAATGCAATATTTCTTAACCTCCTCTCACGATGCACAGTTGATCCTATTGGTTGGTATCAGTATAACAGATTGTGAGAGTTTGTTTGAATACCCAGAACAGTGTCACAGTCAGGCTCTGACCTTCTGTCTTCCACTTTTGTACCCTAATGTTGAGCCCCAGCAGGTTCCCACTGAGTTTGGTTACATTAATGATACAAGAGAATGTCACATCGTCACATTTGTAGGCAAGACCAGATGCAATGTTTCTCTATAAATCTTCATAATTTGACACAGTTTCATAATAATAATTAGTGACTGTAAACTGTACTAGTAAGAAGTAAGGGATGGCCTTTTTCACCGGGTCACACTTGCAGTCCTCTCTTCCAAGATGGTGCAATACAGAGATTATGAGTGACAGCCTGAGAGAGTTCAACTCAGCCTTGTGTGGCTGCCTGGCTCAAAATATTGATGCGCTTATGGGAAATAAAGTAGTAAAGTAAAGGAGTAAAGTAGTAAAGTAGAAATAACAGCACGACTGTGTGGTGAGTTTAGTTGATGAAATGCAACCACTCATTGCTAATTCAACGTAGTACAGTTATACAGAAATTACTCAATCTGTTTTATTTACTATAGAACAGTCCATTTACAGTTTGTTGTTGTTGTTGTTGCCTGGGTTTTTGATAATCAAAGCCCATGTAGGAAAGCTGGGATGGGGTTTTTTAGCCTCACCTGGGAGCAGGAATGATAGAGGAACTCCTTGAAAATTCATCATGTAATGCAAAGAATAAACTTTTGTCAAAGAACACATTTCCTCATTTCTTTAACTTGTGGTCCTATCAAAAACAGTTCTTATGATATTAGAGGTATATGTTTACATCAAAGTAGAAAGTTCGCAGAAGGAAGAGGCTGAGAGAAGATAGCAACAACAACAAAAAAATGAAGAGGGCAAATGGAAAAAGAAGACAGAAACCCTAATGTTGTGGCAAACCAAGTCAATATCTCAAAATATAATGAATTTTGGTTCCTTTGTTCAAAACTTAAAAGAACACTACATCCTTAAACACTGATATGCAAGTATTAAGAATGAAGTAACAGTGCTGACAATACAGTTATATGAAACAGGTAACTTGCTTTGGGAGGATAAAGAAGTCCTAGTCAAAATACTCAGATACACAAAACATGACTTTATTATTACAAAAGAGAACAAAAGTGAAAACGGAAAATGGAGTGTTGCTTGTGTTATTGACCAGATTTGTTCTTCAGTTTAACACTAAATAGCTGCTATTTAAAGGCATAAAATTAACAAACAGCAACACCAAAAGTGAGTGAAGTGTGTTGTTCAATAGAAGACAGATTAAAAGGACAGGTACTGTGGCTTTTTATGCAAAATCCTTCCAAACCAAGCTTCACCTTGTGATATGGCAATCATAATCATAGCAAATTCAGAGTCTTAATGATGATCCAGAATTTGCACTGTAAAAATAATTAAAAAAAAAAAAAATTGTTCAAAGAGTATGAGAGAGCTTCAAAGGGAGAAGATTGCTTTTAATCCTGTCCACAACTATTTGGAGAAATATGTCTTGTAGTATGTCACCTACCCAGAGTCTGAGATACCCAAGGCAATTCAATCCTCTCCCAAAAACAAGAGGATACTCAAATATGCAAAGACTTTTGTCATAGGAGGAACAAGGAAAAAATAGTTTCAGAATGGCAAATGAACAATTTAGTTGTGTGCCAAAGCTATTAATTAATGTTTGCATAAACTTAAGCTGTTTGTTAAGAAAGCCATTAGTTGAGAGAAAAATGATCCTGATGGAGAGCAGATTCAGCCACACTGTTTGAAAAAGTCACTAGGGTTGCAGCACATCTCATTGTTTAACTGTTTTGGTAAATCATCTTCTCATGTTTGCTTAACAAAAACACCTCTAGTCTTTAGAGTGTCTAAACTACAAGGTAACAAAGCTGAAAGCAAGAGCTGCTACCCTCCCCCGGTTTACCATAGGACTGTGCCAGTTATCTGTCTCCTCCTGGGAATGACAGGGGAACAACAATAGATGCTGTCTGAAATAAGTTAATTTACGCTTTTCATACCAAATCAAGGCAACTGAAACAAAACAAGGAAGTATAACTTACACTGAAACCAACAGCCGACTGGGTGGTCTCCCTGAGAAAGGATAGGAAGGGGAGGAAAATAACGTCAGGAAGAACATTTAAATTTGTGACCTTAAACATTACTCTTGGTTGTGACCTGCAGTAAGGATCTAGGCTTTATGCAAGAGCAAACTATTTACACTATTGTGTAAAAAAGAAAAATAATTTCAAGTGACTAATATCTATGGAAATAATATAAATTGATTTCCTTTAGCTAGCACTGGCTAACCAGTTTATATCCAGCCAATTGCAGAAGGTGGATTCCCTGTTTTGCAGTACTAATATTTATATCTTGCTCAGTATGAGGAGATTTTTAATTGTTTTTCTAGACTTTAAAGACATTGTATGGAATATTAGCTGGTTATGCTACTCAATCAACTAGGAACTATTTTCATAGTTGAAATAGAAGAGGTAGATTTGTTGCCCTGAAACCAGACATGAAGAAAAAACAAAACATGAAACCAGGACCAAGCAGCATCACCTGGGACTCATAAACGAGTAACTCATATGCTCAAGAAGAACTGTTGCTTCCTTAAAAATGGAACAAATGTTTCAAATCCTGGATGCCACTGGGTAGGACTTTCTGGTAATTCTGAATTAATTAAGAACAGTATTTAAGAATATTCAAACTTTTCCTTGAGCCATTTATATTTGTAGTTCAGTCTCATTTAGTACTCCTTTCACATTAATTTATTTGATTCTAATGAAATGTTTCAATACCACCTGCAAATAATATTTCTGATTTCAGTTAGAAGTAGACTATCTTCCTTACAGAGGGAAACAAAAAGTTACATCATGTCACACATTTTAATCTCCTGTCCAGTTTTTTGATACCTTTTCTATGAACAGACTAACATGAAAATCCTGACACCTACCATTAAGAAGGAGGCCTGAATCAGGATAAGTAAGATCATGTAATTTTGCTTTGTTTTAATAACGCGTATAACAAAGCCAACATTCACCATCTCATTTTTCTTTTTATTTAATAATAAACCTCGTTTCTCATGCTGCATAACCTTACCTATTATTCAATCAAGCAATTAGGCACATGCACATTGCATGAAGTTTTGCTTCACTTCAAAATAAAAGGTTAGTTAAACAGACTCTAAAAGGAGCAAAAATCTTTTTGGCCACTGGGCAAGTAAAATAACAGTTTAATTTCTTCAACTCATCAGAGAAAAAAATCTTGTTTTCATTTCTGTCCCTGCAAAATTTTAATATTCCAAGGTAGATAACAGCTCTTGTGTAAAGTGTTTAGATCTTTATCCCACACTACCACCTTCAGCCATGACCTTAATTCAAGCAGACCTCTTAGAGTTCACAAAATTAGGATATTCATGTTTAGCAAAAACCAAAAACACAAAACCAAAAAAAACAAACAAACAAAAGCCAAAACAAACAAAACAAAACAAAGAAAAAAAGAAGCTATACCTATGAGAAATTCTGGAAGAAAATGAAAGTCTTGTTTGTTTTCAAAGAAAACCAGAAACGAAACCATTTGCTGTGGAAGTTATCTTCGCAGCTGGCAAGATCAACATAATTCCCCTCTTATTAATGACAGAAGCGATAGATAATAAGAAGAGAAAAAAATACTGGTACAGTCACGGTGTCACAATTTTATCTGTTGACAATCTTCAGCATTTCCAACTACAGAAAATCTTGGCCTGTAGGTTTGGTTTTGTTGTTGTTTCTGGTTTCGTTTTTGTTGTGGTTTTTTTGTTTTTTTTTTCCAAATGTGCTTGTAGCATGTTTATTCCATATCTGTTGCATCCTAATTGAAGAAATAATGGCCAAAATAGCGAAATAACCTCTCTCTATATATGTATGTAACTAAATAACCTCTATTATATATAACCTCTATTATATATATAGACAAAACTTATGAGTGCATAACATTTTAGTTGGTTCCATCGAAAAATTCATGTGGAATCTGCATGTGAAACCATACTGATTGACTGGAAAATTTTGTTGATACAAGGGAACAGTATGCTAGTTAACCCCACATCCACTTTTTTCACACAAAATAGAAAATATTAATAAAAAGGAACCACTGCCTAGAGCAATAAATCAGATAGTTTATTACTTGGTGTACCGTAAGTTTTGGGTTTGTTTTTAACTTAGTTCTATTTGTAACAGTTATCATGGATGACTATGGAGGCTTTTAAAAAACTGTTCATATACTGTAGAAGAGAAAGTTTTACCCAGGTTACAAGAAATCTCTGAGGAAAGCTATGGCTGGCTTACTTGGAAGCAGTCTCACACACAGTATGCAGAGTTCAGTACGTAGGCTACAAATTTAATCCCACAGAGTGACTGTAACTCTCAAGAAGGTGACTGGTCAGTGACCTGTGTCATCCACAAATAAATTCCTATGGCTTTTCAGCACTACATCTGAGCAGATCCCAGGTTTCACTGCAACTTTTAATACCATTTTTACTGTGGCTATGTAAGAGCTCCTCATTTAAAAACTGTCTCTGTCATGCAGAAGCCTTTGCAAGTAAGAAAATATTTTCTTATTAAAGTTGTTCTTATCAAAATAGTGAATACCAAGTATTCACCTCACCACCACTCAAAATGAAAGTAACAGCTTATACATTTCATCTTACCTAGGTTCTACTGTAAAGACCTTGACAGGAATTTTACAGTCTAATGGTCTTATTTTCTCTCCTATCTTCATGTATTCTAAGGCACTTTTAAACATATATGACCATGAAAGCCAGGTACAATTTCCTGATCTTAAGTATGAAATTAGCTCATAAATGAACTAATGTTCCCACTTAGGACGCTATGTTTGTCTCTGTTCTTTTCAGAGTGGAAAATATTCTAGTGAGTTCAAAAATATTTTCTTCCATGCCAGGAGAAGTGCCAGCAGGTCTTTAATTTCTTAATTTAAGACTTTGTCCTGGTTTTGTTAAAAACAAGTTTCTCTTTTAGTGAATTTGCCTGTCAGCTGAAGCCTTCATATTGGCTGCATTTTCCTGGAGAACCAGACACATGTTTTGGTAAACCTAACAGTGGAATGCAAACTTATTGATAAGCACGGATGGACATCTCGCGAGAGGGGCAACGAGAAACCGGTGACCAAGAAACTGACCAACTGTGTATAACATTCCATTCACGTGAATACTTCATATAAAAGTGGGAGATCACGAGGGTCTCGTCCCTTTTCCTTTTCCCTTTTTCCCTTCTGCTTATGGCCGACATTAGGAGAGTACCTTGCTAGTCGTCCCTGTGAACTGAGGCCTAGTGAGAGACTGAATCCAGCTCCGGTTGGCTGCAGAGTCTAATCCAGGACTTTGGTTGCCGGCTCTGCAGTTGCTGAGACTTTCAAGATTGGTTTTGTATATTTTGTATTATTTTCTCTATTCTTATTAGTAGCATTAGTAAAACATTGTTAATTTTTCCAACTCTCTTCTCTCTGTCCTTCTTTCCCTCCCGATCGCCTGTCCTGCGTGGGAAGGGGGGAGAGGGAGGGGCAAAAAGGGGGAAGTGGGGGGAGAGGGGGTTAACAATACATCTGCCAGGGTTTTATTGTCACCCCGCAATCTTAACCCTCGACAGACTTAAATAATTGAAAAGATCATTGAAATTTAAGAACTGAAAAGAGAAAGAGGGGAATGCAAATTCGGTGCTGCTTGCAGTCTTTTCTAGGGTATAGCAGTACAGTTTCCTATTTTTTTCCGAAGCAATTTCTTTCACATGTCTCAAAATATGACTAAAAGAGCATGGCTAAGCATCTTCCTGTAGTCACCTAGCAAACATATGCATCTTGAGTAGATCAAAAAAGAGCAGCTTATCGGGACTAGGTTTATAGTTCAAACATTGCATATGATGCATTCGAAGTAAAGAAGAGCTGCAACAAAATGAATACAGAAATTTTAGGAAGAGACTTAATTTATTTTCAGTGAGCTCTTGGCATGCTTCAATAATTGTTTATGGTATTTGCATACATTTTTACATCTTTAAAAATTATTTTAAGCATTGCATCATTTGTAAACTATAATATGAACTAAAACATTCCTGTAAATTGTTATTTTAAAATTGCTTCTTAAACTTACATAAACATTCTGCAGCACAACTGCCTCTGCTCCATACCAAATGCTCATTTACCTCCAGTATAGTAGATCAAAAATGTCCTATGTTTCTCACTGTAAACACGATGAAGTATAACACACACTAGCTGCAGGCCAGTATCCTGCAGGACTTTTAAACTCCAGGCACAGGATCAGCTAAAACCAATCCAGTAACTATAAGCATATTACAATTGATTTAATTTGCAACATGATTTTGATCCAAAAAATAGATACTTGATTTCAAAAACTTATAATCCAGAAAATAAGAGGCCTGCATGGTTTGGTCTAACTCATTTATCAAGCATCACATATGAAATTTATACAAGAAAGATGCACAGCTGAGATTCATGTCACTAGACCAATTCTCCTTCTATAATAAATTCCAGTATAGTCTTCTCTCCCAGTAAGTACCTTCTGATAGTTTTCTTCTACACCTTTATCTTTATTATGAATCTGTTAGAACATTAACCTTGCATTTGCTTCTTTTTTTGCAAAACAGAGATTGTACTGACTTATCCCCTGGAGTAATGGGAGATAATATCATTCTTATTTTGTTGTAAAGAGGCAAAAAAATGCTCCTTCCATTCCAAATTTTCAGAATATTGCAAAGGGCTAGGAGAAGAGAAATAACTCCAAGTACCTCATCAGTTTTTTATCAGAAGGGAACAGTGGG
Organism: Streptopelia decaocto; assembly: GCF_964273445.1. NCBI lineage: Eukaryota > Metazoa > Chordata > Aves > Columbiformes > Columbidae > Streptopelia > Streptopelia decaocto. The sequence goes on from NC_138657.1 coordinate 33,268,081, forward strand.
TTTGAAGGCTGTGGTTTTAAAACATCAGTTTCACAAGTCAACTGTAGTTTCTTTCTTTAGTGGAGGCAAATTAGGTGAGAAAGGACAAGAAATTTAATGAAAAAATATAAGTTTATACATGGATATATTAATTTTCCTTGAATTTGTACTGAATAACACTAGTCATACTTTAAAAATATATTCAGAAGTATATATGCAGTACACTCACGCATCTTATCCCAGACATCAGTAAGTTATTCTGTAGAGAATCTGACAGAGAAAGTACAAAGAGCATGAAAATTACCTGTAAGTTTTTAGTGACAAAATACAAACACTTGTATGAAACACAGGCTTTCTATCAGCCTGCAGAGTACAGTTTTGAAGATAGTGTATGTAATCTGCTGCCTGGAGTTCAAAGTGCTTATTTGATCTATGATTTTAAATTATACTATGGTCTTTAATTACCATTAGTTTTACACAAACTTTTCTACTCTTTCTCCAGCTTTCAACTTCCACAATTCTAACAGCGGAAACTAAATTATCCGACCTGAAAACAAATATTCTGTCCCTGAACTGACACAATTACCTCTTGATATTTTCTTTCTTAACTACTAGAAGTATGATGAAGGGAATTTGAACTTATGGATAATGAGCCATACTACTTTAACAGGACACATAGCTTAGAGTTGCATTTCGTATATATGCCAAGCCTGTGGCTAATTACAAATACCTCTTTCTAAGTAAAACGTCTATAATTAGAACATTAAGGCCTTTGAACTTCTTAAATTGTATGCACCATAAAAAACGTAGTGTTCCATCATGTTTGCTGGCTTTCAGCTGAAGGCTAAATATAAGACTTAGCTGTAATCTGAAGAGAATAAAAAAAAAAAATAAGAAAAATATCTTCCAATATATCAGAAATATTGTTACAATTAAACATATATTAACAATATCTAGGTTCAAAAGTGTTACATAAACATATCCTCCTCATGAACGTCTACTCTAAAAAGTTGCATTTTCATAACTCTAGAATTCCATTGTATGTTCAATGATCATTATTCAATGATCATAGAAAAAAAGAAATCAACTAGAATATGCTGAGATTCTCAGAAAGGAACAACTGGAAAATATTATCTATCAGGAAAGCATAGTCTAAATGGCTGTCAAAGGAAAACAGGAATCATGTTTTGGAAAAGAAACTCAGTTTACAGTAGTCATATAATTTGGTCTCTGCCATGACTGGCAATCTAGATGGAGTTGACTATAGATTGTGTATGATAGTCTGCAATGAAAAACAGTTAGCCTTACTTCAGGATCTGATATGTGGGATTTGGTGCAGTATTCCATACGGCTATGTATTTAAGTGTCATTTATTATCACAACAGAGATCTGATCTAATGCCCTCTCTTTGAGGTTCAGTGGTAACCTCACTGCAAAGACTTCAGTACCTCACCCGAAAAGGAATTTGAAGGTGTCCTATTTCTCAACTTCTGCTGTAACATTCCATTTCATTTTACCCTGTTCAATTGCTTACTTTTTATACTGAGCATGAAAAGTTACATAATATTATTTGAAACAGCAAAATAATGTAAAATATTATCAAATAAGGCAACCTATTGTGTGCATCTTATACCTGAATACCAATTAATTGTATGTTGTGTCTTCTATTTCAGTCTAATTTTTCCACTACTTTGTGTTTTGAATAGTTTTTAAAGATGCATTCAGGGTTTATAAAATAAATATTCCTGACATGCATTAACATCAATTCAAATTCAAATCTCAATTTGAATTTCAAACATCAGTCTTAACATTCAGGTACAGTGGGTATCAAAGAGCACACAGCTGCCAAATTACCAGCATTACCTAACTCACTTGGCATATTTTTGCGTAAGACATACAACAATGAAAAGCCTCCCTCATTTTTCAAATGGGATCTGAAGAGTGTTCTCTTTTTTGGCAGGCATAGACAATGTAGGCACAGTTTTTTCAAAGATCATTTTCACAGTTGAAGAAGTTTTAAGAAGACTGCCTATAACTGACAACACAGTCATTACTGTTTTTACCAATATGATTCTATCCATTTCAATTATCCTAGCTTAGAAATGAAGTGGCAAATTAGACCCTGTGGAAACTACAGAACAACTGAAAAATATTTCATTTCCTGTGTTATACAAAGCTAGTTTCTTATCTCTGCTTTCACCTACACTTAAAAGACTGGTTTTTTTGAGCAACTTCAGCTTTCACATCTGTCAGTGAGAGATTCAGGACCCAAGGCAAGAGGACTCATTTCATACCTTGACTTTTTTTTTTTTTTTTTTAAGTGACAAACAGTCTTCTGATAATTCATAATTTTCTCTGTTTCCCTCAATCACCACTCAAATTCCTGTGTTACGAAGAAGGAATTATTTCAAAAATTTGGTGTTGTTTTGCTTTCTTTTTTCCTTAAGGACAATTCCTGTCAAGAATTTCTAGTTAAGTATTGTTGAAGCTAGCTAGCATTATGGATATCTGTACTGTATGAATAAGTGTTTCCAGGCTATTTTATTGTTACTTACAAACATCAATACTATCTGATCTTATATAGACATGCTTAATTTTCTAATTCACAGCATGAGCCTCCATAACTTACTTATCAGTGATGAATTTAAGTCTGAAAAGCCTGTATTAATCTTGCAAATGTCCCAAAGCTCTCCTGATTAAGCATACATGTTTCACATAAAAGGAATCAGAACTATGTATGACAATTATCTGGAAACAAGGCCATGAATACTTCAGACAACTTAATAATTGCTTATTGAAATTAAATTTAGGAAAAAAAAATAACAATCTAAGTCACACATGCCCATCTTGAATTACTTGAAAAATAAAATCTTGCAAAAATAACACAGCGTATATCATGATATTAAACCTCAGCTTTCTTTCTTACAAAATTTCTTTTCTATTTTGTGTTAGTCACCACAATGGAAGACAAGTATATTTGCAGTGTCATTTTAAAATCAATTCCAACTAATATACCAAACAGTAAATTTGGCAAACTGAAGGAAATTATCTTGCCCGCTCCTTTATTTTACCTCCTTCAGAAAAACATAGAAAGTTAATAATGGAAATGACAAGATACAATGAACAAAAAAAAATAGTTCATTTCTTGACATCTGCAGAAACTACTTAATTTGCTCATTTGTTATTTTGGTCCTTTTGAGAGTATTATGGTTAGTATTTGAATAAAGACTGAGAAAACAGTAATCTAGAGATATAAGGAAAAATGTAATGACTTCCTGTTTATCAGTCTGTTCCATATTTTGTTTGTATGAAATAATGATACTTAAAAATAGGAACATATATTTCACAGACTGTATACATTGTGTTATGTTTAACCATTCAGAAGGTTAATCTATTGTTTATGAAAAAGCTAGTTTTGGCCTGGTCTTCCATCATGGAAGAGATCTAGGATCTGTCTCAGAAGACATCCTCACTGGAAACTGGAACTGTGTGTCTCTACCAGCTTGGATAACAAGTCTGTGGTACTTGGGAGGGGGGGACACACATAACACTTAAGACCCGTGTTTCAGTTTCAAAGATACTATTGTGGCTTGCTTCAATTTATAAAAATACATCTTCTGTCAAATTAATAGAACAAATCTTTCGGTCTCCAACTCTTGTTATTAAGGAGTTCAACTAGTAAGAAGTAACAAGTATTAATGAAGGTTTTGCCTTCGGAGCAGCAGAATACAAAATAACATCTAGATGCCTGCACAGAGGGACATCCCACCTCCAGACAGGCACTTTCCTGCTTCAGAGCCTGAATTTCCCAACCAAGGCCTAGAACAAACCTTGTTCTGTTCCATATGATGGGGCAAGCAGCTGTGACAAAAACATTGCTGGTATCAAGCTTCCTAATTACAAGTCATGACAAATTATTACTTGATTTTGACACTGACAAGAAGGTACAACAGTGGCCTGTGTATTCAATAAACTATAGACGAGGACAAAAGGAGGAATCGTGCCTTTTGTGTGTGGTTTTTTTTTTCTGCCTCCATATTTCATTGGTTGTCACAAGCCTATTTAGTACCCTAAAAGGTAGGTACAAGAATAGCAAAAATTCTGATCTCAAGTGCTCCTCAAGTATGAACTGCAGGGGAAGTTGTTAAATCTTTTGCCTTAGCTTTGACTGGCAAGATGGGCTAGGTAACAGATCTGTTAGTGGTACCCTATGGAAAGCAGAAGCTATCACGAGATATAAAGTCACATTCTTCCTAAAGCCCAGAATCTTTTTCATCTCATAGTTCTTTTTCATTGTTCTACATGAAAGTGTACAATAGATCTCTGTGAAGAGCTGAGATAAGACCCACGTGGATTACAAATCTCTACTTTTACCTTACGCCAGGGTACCCTCTTATTTTGCCTGCCTAGACTTGACTACACTGACATGTTGGTAGTTTCTTCAGATGCTTTGTACAAAGACTCAGGACTGAAGATTAGATACTCACAGCTGCGATAGGTTGTACAATGTGTTCATAAACAGTGTCAAGAGTGCAGACCACATTGTGGCAAGTGTCAGGCCTAGTTTTGTGTGTTATACATTCACCCATAACTGTGCAGTAAGTCTGATCCATCCAGGAAAGAGACAAAGTTTACTGTGCAGAGACAAAACATCTGTACAGGTGAAAGAATAAAATTTCATGCTTGCCAAACTTCTTAGGGCCTTTGTATGTGTGCTTTAAGGATGGCTTTGGACACAAAGTGAACAGACACAAGTTTTTTTACCCTGCTCAGAGTTCCTGCTATTGCTTGGCCCTGAAAATCTGAAGTCTTGGCCCAAATCCACTGATTTAAAAGAAATTAGGTTTGAAGGAAACAAAGGTAAGGTAACGCACTGATTGATGAAGAGGATGAAAAATAAATCTTGAAAGAGAAATAAACCTTGGCTAGCCCTACTTTTAGAGTTCAAAAACCTACATTTTGATTAAATCTGAGATTCAGTCAAACAGAATAAATAGTCTTTGCATTTCTGTGATATCCATCAACTCCTTTTAACACGAGGAAACTGACAGGCAAAGGCCAACATTTTAGATTAATCGTAGCTCTGGGTGTCTCCAATGTTGAGTATTCATATGCAATAAACTCTACTGACAAAATCCTGTCCCCTACATAACATTTCAGATTACATAAGAAGTTTGAGGCAGAACTGGGAATAAATCTCTGTCTCCCAAGCCAGCCCTTAACTACAAGTTGATCCTCCTTCTGGGAGACTTAAAACTATATCATAATGACACTTAGGTTTTCTTGTGCACTCCTGTAGCTATTCCTGGGGACACCAATCTGAAATCCAGGCTAAAAATGATATATGTTATTAAGTATCAAATTCTTAAATGTCTTTTGAAAAGTCAGTGTACGAATCTCCTTTACTTTGATTCACTTACTAATTTCTCTTGATATTGTGCCTGGCTTTTCTTAAAGAGATTGTTTAGACTCGTTTTTAACCTGTGAGCATTATCAAAATAAGTGAAAATGTATATATTCAAGAACTTTCTTCCCAGAATAAACTACAGAATAAAGTCTAAATGTCTTCCTTACACATAACTACATGCAGACAGCTTCTTCTACCATCAATATTGGTAACTTTTATTAACGTTGTTATTGTTATTGTTGCTCATAATAGCATATAGGTAATTAAAATCAACCACAAGAGCCCTGCCTTTCACATGATGAATTTATTTACCACTTAATAGTCTGGTTTCCAAAATTATTATAGGATTCATGTAACAAGTAAGAATGAATTTCTGGTACTTCTGATGTTAAAAACTAGAAAAATAGTTTAATATGTCATATCAAAAAATTGAAAAAAAAAGTAACTAAAATATTTTCATATTTTACTATACATAAAATATATACTATTTCTTTTGGTATATACTAAGACATACAATATACAATATATTTCAAAATACAGCATATAGCAAAACATTTCAGTATATCTCAAAATATCTTAGTATATCATTTTTCTACATCATTTTTACAGGATTATGGGGCATAAATATTTACAGACACTGCCAACAACATATCCAGCTCCTATTGTTAAAGGATAGCTAGTCACCTTTATTGACACTTACATTTTGTCCTTACTGTGTTGATGAGTAGGTCATCTAATTGAGCAGTTCAATATATTGACCTGACAACCATTTAAAAAACCCATTTGGCCTCAGGCAGTATTAACAGTTCTGTAGGTATGCAGCATCTTCAAAGCTAACACTTTAACATCAGAACAAACTGTTTGATAATATGTTCTGCACACAGCTGTGATGTTCTCGCAGTGTTATTCTAGTGTGTTTTTACTTGCAGAATACATATTAATCAGTATGTCTGTTTCATGTCTTTCAGCTGGTAAATAAATACCAGTGACACAAAGATGATCTAAGACATAAAGTAAGCTATGAAACAGCTCTGTTGCCAGCAAAAAACCCACTTGTCAGTAGAAAACTCACACTTTTTGACCCCTTTATTTAATGGCAGGAAAAAAAAAAAAACCACACACACACACAAAATAAACAAAATACAACACAACAAACCAGAGAAGTGTTAATATTTCTCAAGAGCTCAGTTCCCGCTAGAAAATGTTAGAAAATGTTCCACACCAAAGATACAGATAGATGGCAGCCATTAGATTTCCTTCTGCAAACCAGTGCACAAATCCAGCTCAAGTAATGCGCTAAGAGAGCTGCAGCATAATGCCATGTCAGGATCCCAAGGAGCTCTGAAATTCAACGAGAGGTCTGAACAGACTATAATTTGGCCAGAATTCCTAACAAAACTATACTTAGGGTTCCTCTTACAATAAATCAGTCTACCTAGGAGAACTGGGGTAGGGGAGGGGATAACATTGAGGACGCAGTTCAAGGAAATAATTCTGTCTGAACACTTCTGTTCATTTAAATATAGATGAGTGCATGTTAGTTTCTCAGTTGCCTCCACTTCCTTCTTTTATTCATCATATCACAAGTCTGAGTAATTTCAGAAGCTGTTCTTGATTTCTTTTCACTAGTCTGCAGCAAAGCAACTAAACTAGTATTTTTTTGTTATTTTTAAGGCCTCTGGGTTTTATTTGCAAGGTTGATTTTTTATCAGTACATTTGCAAACATTAACTAAAAAAAAACAAGCCACAAGATGGGTCCTTTCAATCTGTTCCCAACTTTGAGTTAATTTATGAATATTTTTAGAAGAGAAACACAGATGCCAGTATTAAAAACTGAAATAATTTTAAATATCTATAAGATCTACTTCACTTGGTTGCCTGGCAAAATACTTGCTGACAGGTGATTTTGCCTATGTCACAAGAAGAGGCACAAGACAGAAATTATTATCCCTGTCTTACATGAATTTTTTTTAGAATATGCATACATAAGCAAGCACAGGCACACACACATACTTTATTGTCTCCTGTATTATGACTTAAACAATAACAAGCAACATAGTTTTGTGTCCAGTAGGGAGGCGAGGGGAAGCCAGAGAGGGCCAGCTTGTGGAGTTACCCAAATTATTTTTTAATTTATTGTAAAGAAAAGCACGATATTGGTTGAAGTAATCACCAGGTAAAATTGTTGAGCCAATTAATTTCAAGACATATGGACTTTCTTTCCCCTTAAGAGAATGGAACTCACATGCCAGAAAACAGCTTAATTTAACTAAAAAACACACTGCAGCTAGGCATTTAGTCTTCCAATGTTAGTACTTTCTTTAATCAATTTATGACCAATGCAATTTCCCTGATTTCTGGTCATTCTCAACCTTGCGAAATTTAATAATGTATCAGTTTAAAAAAATATATGTGCGCTACAGTCAAAGCTGTGAAATACAATGGAAGTTCAAATTAGACAATTTGGAATTAAGACTAGGTAATTTCCAAAAAAAAAAAAAAAAAAAAAAAAAAAAAAAGGGGGAAAACAAAAAGTGCAATAGTAACCCATTTGTGTTTTAGATCAAATAAATGTTTTAGATGGGGAAGGAAAGAGGGACACAAGTGCACAACAATGATGGTGCACAACAATGATGGGCAGTCAACTGAAAAGTTGCTGCAGTTTATTAAGTGACCTGGTAGCTGTCTAAGTACTTTCCTAGAAGTCATTAGGCAAGAGAATGCACAGAGTTCAAACTCTGCAAATAAAATGCAAAGAAAAATCTGCAGTGTTAGATGAACACAATCCATAAAAAGTTAAAGGTCATTCTGAAATTGCAGTCCCTCAATCTTCGCTGTTGTATCTGCCATACTTCAACTACTACAGTAATTTAGAAATTGAGGTGTTATGTGGAAAAGTGCTTAACTTGTTGATTATGTATCCTATTCCACACAAGGTGCACACATGCTGGGGATTGCCCCTAGGAAAAATTGAGAATAAGCCCAACATGAAGTTATGTAGAAAGGATGCAGTCACTGTATATTGTGTTTCATGAACTTTTAAAATAAACAAAACAGTTCTAGGAAACAGATTGTTTGGCTTGGCCTAGAAACAGAGACATTTAAATATGAAATACACAAAGCTGTTAAGTGAGAGCCCTTGACATAGAACTGTTTTTAGTAGCCAAGAAAGCACAACAGGAGAGAAAAGAGGCTAGAAGGGCATAGCCTGAGTTATAGGTATTTCCTCAGAACCCAGCCACAAGCCCCTTTACTGGCATAGTTCACATTTGGAGGTAAAAAACTTGTTACAGAAAGTATGCCAGAACTACATTTTAGGAAACATGCAATCTGCTACTAACCTGCATCCTGTGGGAGGGAATACTCCTGCTTCTCTGGTTGGGTATCTTCTAAAACAGAGTATTGTCAGATTCCTCTTAGAAAAATCACACAGCAAAACTTCCATCTCACTACTGTTGGGGTTCGATAGTCCTCTTATTTGGCTGTGAATCTCACTATTCGAAAAAATGTTTTGTATCTAGGCCATGAAACTAACCTAATCAGTAGTTAGTAAGATACGGGTTTTCCTTAGCAACACCTTAATTTGGCTTTGTATCTTCTGGACGACCAGTATATTGACATGTAGAGGATAATATTGCCACCATATTTCACATATGTGACAGAAACATTGACATCCTTCTTTATGGCACAGTATATGTCCAAAGTTTTGTCTAAATATTACGTGCCTTTGTAAACTGGGAAGAGCAACTGATCTCTTTCAATCCAAGCAGCAATCTAAATATTTTCCTCTCCTCACAAATCCTGCACTCTATAATACCTATGACTTAGTGTTAAGAAGATAGAATAATCTCAGGATTAGGAAAAACATTTTCTCAAAGGTGTTGGTTTTAATTTGGTTTCACTGGCAGTTAAGTTCTGACTTGACTTGAATCATAACTTCCGTCCATAACAGAACAGGAGTAATGATCACTTACCTGAGACTTCCACCTTTCTATACCTCTTGAAGTTGACGATTTCCACTATCTTGTTTTCAAGAGAAAGTGATTCAGACAAAATGTCAGCAACAATATGTAAAAACTTTTTGTTTTCCCTTTCAACACGTGGTCCATAAGAATATTGATCAAAACAACTACTGAAATCTGCCATTTTATATTCTCACTGTTTAATAAATACACTCATGGAATAATCACTCTTCTCAAAAACTGTTTTCTTACTAGACCCAGCATCTCTTAGATGAGGAAAACCTCCTATGAGATCCTTTTGAGAAACAAATGACCGGACTGTTCTGTGGGGCATGCTGTAGGGAGTCTGCTTAGAGACACCTGATGTTCTCAAAGTCTTCAGCATTAAGAAAAAACTTGCAAATGATACTGATCAGTCCTGATCTGAATATACAAGAGGGACAGAAGAAAGAGAGATGAAAGTAGTTGGACGCAATCTTATTAGCCGCTGTTTCTGGTATGACCTGCCTTAGCAAGGTTATAGCTTAGTTCATCATAGACTTACCACATTCTCACTATGCAGCCAATAGCTTCCAGAAAATGTGTATAATCTTCTCCTATAGCCCTTTAACCTGTTCCTCTCCACAGCAACAATTGCATTCCATCAAAATTGAGAGATCCAATTGTGAGGGCTCCATTATTATTTTTTTTTTTTCTGCAATTTTTCTCATTTATTCTTTGCCTAAGTTTCCCTTACAGGAATTACAAGAAAATAAATCTTCCCAGATACCTAATCAGTTTAAAGGGGTAAAAAAAGTGTTTCGGTAACAAAAAAAAAAAAATGCTTCTTTATCAATGACAAACAATTGCCTCAAAAACCAAACCAAAATAAAACAGACCAAAATCCTTACTATAGAGAAAGAGGGTACAAAAGCATCTGATTACCTGGAGAATTAGAGAATTAAAAAGGATTCTGATAACCACCTAGATCCTTTCTTCTCTTTACCGAGTCCACCAGGGGGAGAAGTTCCTTCCTCCTCAATGGAAAGCATAGGGAGGTACATTATTAAAATACAACGACCCCCTTGTTACAGACCCTGACAGATTCAGCTTTCCATCAGCTCAGCTGAGCAGCATCTTACACTGAGTTAGGGATGGGCACTTTTTTTCAAATTCCAAGAATTCTCACAAGCAAGTACAATAAAACTGAGTTTTACAATATGTCTTTGATATTAGACAGAATTTAGAGCTTTTCACTAAATCCTAGAATTCCAGCAGGAAAATTAGAGCTGGTATGAATGATCAGTTTTCTTCAGATCTCTGCCTACAACTTCAGCAATTTAAATCTGATAAGAGCAAAATATGATCACCTGTAAAAATTACTTATTTCTGACTTCTGCCTGGAAGGTTTCAACACCTGGATGATGAGCAGAAAGGGAAATTATGTGAAGTCACTGCCATTGACAGTCTACAGTTACCATAAGAGTTAATTTTAATAAAGAAATTATAAAGATAAGGTAATCTGGCATAATAAAAGCACTATAATATACTGATGAAAAGCCAAGGCTCAGCAGCCATCACTGTTTTAAATCAAGAAGATTCCTTTTGCATTTTCAGCCACCAGAAGTATCCATGGGATACAACATGGGAATTGCACAGAAAAAAGTTAAGTCAAAAAAAAAAAAACCCTCAGAATCTCTTGTCCTTCTATCCATTGCCTCCCAAAGTCTGAGCATTTTGATATCATTTTTGTTTCTCCTGTTATGAAGATTAATACTTGAATTCAAAGATGAAACTGGATGCAAATCTTGAAACTAAATATTTTTCCTATTCAGAAAAAAAACCCTACTCTTACCCAATACTTCATGGACTGCAGTACCATATGGTATACCCATGACTTTCCACTGAATATTTTTTTTTTGCAAGTTCTACAGTTCTCATGGAAGTTCTGAAGATACCTTAATTTTAAGCGTAGCACATGAAATAAACTTCAGTTCTTAATATTTTTCAAACATGCTACACACAAAAAGTGACAGGCATCCCAGTTTGGAAAACAGAGAGAAAATGACTGAAACAATTTCAAAATGTTGTTCAGTTGAGCTTTTCATATTTTTTACCCAGTTATTTAGTAAGCCCAGAGCTACCATATTGGGTATTATTTAAGAAATCTTTATTTTTTCATATCTAGTTGCTGCTGTTTATTTTATCCAAGAATTTCAGCTGTTCCCGTCTTCCAAATACAAACGAGCAAGCTAAGCATTCAGCTGTGCCTTCTTACTTTTGGAAAAAAAAGGGCAAGATGATGTAGATTCCTAGCCGTCCTTCAATAAAGATAAACACCACATACACCTGTTCAGCTTGCAGTCAAGTAAATTCAAGCTGGGTTCAAACAAACAAATGAAATTTTTTTATAATAATGTATCCTTCCCTGCTTACCCTAAAAATTAATAAGTTGGAGTTTCCCCATTATCTTCTGTTCTCACACTGGAGTTTCATTCCTCTGTGTGTGCTGAGCAATATGCTCTTTCATCTGCATGGACAACCAGCAAAGTTCTGAACACCACCATCTTCTTCATACATGAAACCGTGGCAGGCTTCACATTTCAGCAAGGAGTGTTTACTTTCCTATTAAAAGTTGGAAATAATTCACTAAAGCTGAAAGGACTACTCTTCTGCACTGACTGATGAACAGATAACATTGAAGAAATGTAGACGTTTATAAAAGAAAGACAAATGAATGTTTGTAAAGATCCTTCCTTGACAGATAAGCTCTCTCAAGGAATGATCCAAAAAAGGGTATCAACATTATAATGCTTAAGAATTATAACACATGAGAATGGTACTTGAAAGGACTCTGCCCATATGCATGCTTGATGTATTTCTACCTGTAACAACAAGCTTGCCAAAAGTAATTACAGACAAAGAACAATTAAAACAAACAAACAAACAAACAAACAAACAAAACCAAACCAACAACAAAAAAAACCCAAACCTATGTATAAAAACAAACCACAGTGACAGATTGTGTATGAGAGGGAAAAACTGACAAACAAAATAAACCTTAAAACATGAGAATATGTTAATCCAAACAATTGATGTCTATATCACTGCAGATAGTGTGTTCTCATCACACAGTACTACCTATGCAGGCAGAGATTATATGCCTTCAGTTACTGTTCTTAAATTTATAATCTGCAAATATAAGAACACTTTTTCTTTTTGACTTGCAAATAGAACAGCAATTTTTTCAAGTACAACATGATGTATTTTATTTCTGAAGGCTGCTATATAGGCTTCAGCTGTCACTTCATTAGAATTTAGCTGTATATCAGACTTTCTCCACCTGAATCTCGCATATTCCTCTTATTCCCATCTGACCTCTTCCTGGTAGGCAGTACAGGTACTTTCACAGCAATGTAACACACCAGATCACAAAGTGATAGGCCTGAAAAACAACACACAACCTCTATTGTTTTCCCCATCTCTTTCTAACTCAGATAAATTTATTTGGTCTGTTTTTTCACATGGTCATTAAAAAAAAAAAAAAAAAAAAGAAACAAACAAACAACTATGCTGGCACACACACGAAGGTGTTTGAGAATGAGCAACCAATTTCCTTAAGGAGCAGCAGTGCCCTTGTTGCCAATGATTTTTTTTTTCCATTCTTGTCAGAAAGAATTCACTAAGGCAGCTTTCATATTAGTAAGGTGAAACTATCTAATGATATTGAATATTTCTGATCCTAGATGCACTGTATAAGTTAATCAAATATAGCAAAAAAAATGGGATTTTTTGCTTTCATCCTTAACACAGCACTTTCAAACATTCTGTAAGACTTTCACCATCCAAAATACCACTGCACACCTAAGACCAAGAATTACATCTTAGAGGAATAAGCATTCTTGTTTTGTTTTCTTTTGGTTTGTTGTTGTTGCAGGATTTGTTTGCATTTTTTGGCTTGGATTGGTTTGGTTTGGTGATTGGCTGGTTGGTTGTTTTAAATTGATGACTTACTGTCACAAATATGGTGTTCTCTAGTGTTATAATCCTGAATGAGTAATTATTCTGAACTTGGAGCAAAAAATCAAGCAATTTTCCATCAACAATGTTCAGAAAGTATTTGAGGAAGAGTTTCCCAGCTTAGCCTGTCAACTGAAGACTAGATCCAAATTTTGATCTCATTTATACCAAAGGTCTCATTGATCTCTTTTACAATAATATCACAGTTTTCCTCTGCCACTTCAGTAAATTGTTTTATTTTGCTTCTAAGATGGAGAGGATGTTTCTATATTTATGTAGAATACATTCTATTTCTAAAATTGGACTTCACAAATAGCCGTGTATGAAATGTAAACACTAGCAAATGGAGACAGATCATATGAGAGTTTTGATTAAGAACACGTGGGATATACTAGTATCCATGGTAACTCATAGCTTCGAAGATCTCAAGGCAGCTAAAAACCTAAGACTAAGAAACCTTACACTGTATTTCACCTACCTAAAACAAGGAGATACATGAATGAAAATTCTACCTTCAGGTATTAAACAAAAGTGCAAAACAGAGTTCACCTTGTTTATTCAGCAATCACTTATTGCTTTAGGGTTCTTTATATGGTTTATTCCATTTCCTAGGTAGTTGAAGAACAGCAAGAACATCAGTATGCTGTGTTGAAATTCAGCCATTACAGCCCTGGCATAGAACAGGCATAAAGCTGGAGTTCTGGGTGTGCTGAAAGAGCTTTCTAATGTGATTAATTTCAATACTAATTTACCAAGTGAATATTGACTGACATATGTACGTAGTTTTAACATATTCACTGCATCAGCAATATACAGCGGACAAATACACACATGGTTTAAAAGGGTAGAAGTATTCTAGAGAAATTGGATGATTAGAATGCAAAGTGTCCTTGCTAATTCTGCTATTATGAGTTTGTATTAACAGTAGAGTTCTAAACTAAAATTTACATTTTTTATTTTAGAGAAGGCATTCAATAGGCTCACTGTCGTCAACCTTAAAAGACCAGGCAAAATCCTCTGAGACTACAAGTAGCCTCATTCTACAAGTACACACTAATCACCCTCCAGCAAATAGAAATGTCATGGATAGCAAGACAGTTCTGCAATCTTCCTCCTGGTGAGACCTTCCATTGACCTCAAATAAAGTTTTCCTCAGTAAAGCATTTTGCTTGCTAAAGAATAAGGAGGGAAAGAGTAAGGTAACCCTGGAGAGCAGATAAAATAAAAAGTGTTTCAGATTTTGTTGTAAGTGCTTGTTCTTAGTTGTTAACAATACTTATTTTGCTGCATTGTCTGTCATAATTACAAGATTTTGTTATTTAATTAAGTTACCTAGAGATTGTTTTTCTCCTTTCTATATGCACTTAGCTGAAAGAACAATTTAGGCAACTGACCACATGGGTACAACCTGTCCAAATATATGATCTTAATGCACCATTTGTACACAAACACACATGTACACATGCATGCAAATACATATATAAATACTCGAGTATAATATTATATGCACATGACTTCTTAACAGCATGCTATTGTATCATAGCACTGACATAAAGCTTACTTTCCTATTGTCTCTAAGTATAAATTATTATTTCTACTCAAAAGAATGTAGTTCACAACCAACACTAGTCATCCACTGACACACAGGGATACCACGCTTGCTGTTTTTCAAAGAGCTGTTTCCAGTTTACAGAAAACGGAACACTGAATAACTTTTGACACTGAAAAAGAGTAACCTACCAACTGTATACACCTAACTAAGCATACTGCTGTAACGTGATGCATATTGCTTTACCAAAAATGTTCAATAGAAAGAGAACGCACAGTTTTCAGTTACAGAAAGAAACATTTTTCCTGCCTCAAAATAGGTGTTGTACACTGCCTCCACTGAGAGATGCAAGCCAGTAGTAGTTATTTGACTGATCTTTTATTAGAGTACCTACTGTTAAAGAGCTATTGACTAGAAATTTAGCTGCAAGCTGTATGCAACAAGGAATTTTCCATCTTCTTGATTATGTGTAACCACTTATATTAAAAGCTTTTAGTAAACATTATTTATTACAATGGATTTCCCTGAAGTAATGTCATTTCTAAATGAATATTTAAGTACAGCTTCATTTTGTGTTTCCTTTTCACAGAAGATTTTGTTCTGTAAGCATTAGTATGCAAAGGAGATACAGAAGGAGATGCAAACTGACTATTAAAAATGAAAAAAAAATAAAAATAAAATAAATAAAATAAAATAAAATAAAATAAAATAAAATAAAATTAAATTAAATTAAATTAAATTAAATTAAATTAAATTAAATTAAATTAAATTAAATTAAATTAAAAATATTCTGTGGTATGAAGTGGTGAATTAACAAACTAATCCAGAACTCACTAATTCTGCTAAATATCACATTGTCAGGATTGCCCTTTCAGGGCTTTATAACTAGTTTACTTATAGTTGCATTGAATTAATCCTTTGTCACCCCAAGTATTATTATTTCTATTGACAATTTTGGCATCAATAAACTCAAGAACTCAGCAAGTTTGCCTTTTGAACTACCCACACTGTAACAAGAGATGGCTTGGGCAGAGTTCAGGTATGCAGTGTGTTTTTTAAAGTCGCATACCCCAGATATCCATGTAGCAAAAAAAGTTTCTTCACATCCTTCATAACACAAAACAGAGCATACTCAGTGGAGGAGTAGCCTTGTTAGACTTAACCACTCACACCCCATGTTGTGTAACATTTTGTTTTTCCTTGAAATGCAGGAAATGAAACCAACCATTTTATTACCTGCCTGAGTTCAGGCACTGTATACTGTACAGATAGATCTTCTTGTTCTTCATAATCAAGTTAGAATTCCTTGAGTGGGAACTTTGGAGAGGCTCCCAATTCATTATATTTGTTGGTCACATTGCCATGTATCCAAAGAACTTGCAAGTAGCATTTTTAAAGGGACTGATTTAAAACTATTATGAATCTTATGTTTTGGTCAAGATCATCTGAATGGTTACAAAAGCCTGTGCAAATAAAGTGAAAATCTACAAAGTGTTAAAGAATTTTTTACATGTTCTTTTGCTCTTATTTGGGATCTCTGTTCTGTCATAATTTTTTTCTTGCTGGCTCCGTACACAATGCCATTGCATTATTTGGTCTTTTCAAATTACTCTGATTTTTTTTATTTCCTTATTTCAGATATAAATATAGAAGCCAAAAATGAGGTAAAACTTGTCACATTTATCAGTGAAATTTTGACTTCCATGTGCAAAAGAATAACATCGCAGTCCCATACACAGACTGGAACATTTTGCTAAGAACAGAAACTGGAGAAGACTCCAGACTACTGGCAGATTAAGAGAAATTGTTCTGCAGCATGATGAAAGAGATAGATGACAAAAGCTTAAAAAGAGCACATTAGTCTGAGGTCGTGATGATCCACTGTTGACAGTTTATGCAGAAAAGCATCATAAGAAAACATAAAGAAATGCAGGTTGCTGAACTGATTTACGTAAACAATAGATAGAGATGGTAGATGCAGACCAGCATTGAGGAGATATGTCTCAGGACCATGCAAGAAAAATGAAGAAAATTTACAACTTGATAAATAAGAAATCACAATAGATTATCTTGGCTACTTTATTGTCAGAGCTACTCCGTGATTTTAACCTTACGAGGAAGTATATTCAGCATTGTCATGTTTCCTAGCATAATCAATTTCTGTATATTCAAAGAGTTCTGCAGCATAGCTATGTAACCGAAGAACTCAGAAAAGCCATAAAAGCATTCAGAGATTGGACGAAACTCTTTGAATAAAGACAACGTGGTCTGACGGGACAGATACATGACTATGCATTATAAATATACACTATACAGCCTAATTTGGCCTATAAATTTGGAGTCTTCCTAGTCACAGGTTAAAAAGTTAAAAATTAGTATTTTTAAAACACTTCACATTGCCTGGCCCCATTTTCCATAAAACTCTAGAGCAGGGCTCATAAACTATACTTCTGGGAATTAGTCATCATCTGTTCCAAACTCCCTGGTGTCAGACTGGACAGTGTCTAAAGCATACATGGCACGTCTGAGCACAACTGAGAAAATTAAGATGGATATTACTGAGTTTAGCACAAGGCAAAGTAATTATGACTTCTATGAAAAGAAATTAAGCAGTCTGAAAGTCTATTGTAAAAGGCAGTAAGAATATCCTGATTCACTGCCCTTTTCCACAAGCAGATTGAACCATATGATTAGAAAACTGCTAGTGTTTGTTAAAGCTCCATTACTGCTTCAAGAGGCAGATACTGAGATGGAAAGCAAGACTGATCTTGCCTTGTTAGTCTGGAACAGTCTTAAAGGAATGTATGTCCAAGCAAAAAGTATTTATAGACTTAAGGGAATATTTTTGTAATTTTATTCTGATCTTATTTTTTTTCTAGGAATGAATAGACATATAAAGAGCAGTGAAGCCTGAAGACTTTTCCACATCACCTCAAATCTTCAATAACAAAAGACAGGCTATTCATTCTGTAAATTGTCTACAAGTAAAATTATATTGACACTGGCCTTGTTAAGGTTAACTGTTAATAACAGCATTCACTGTTACACTGACAGTAATACACTGCCAGTTATACACTGTCAGATATACACTGTCAGTTATACACTGTCAGTATCAAAGATAATTCAGAGAGGAAAGAGTAAATGAGCAATAAATTAGAATTCCAGGCCAGAGTGCTTTATTGAAGGAAACTCACTTAAAAGGATTTGAAATTGCTGTGCTTTAGCTTGCAGGATCATTCTAGATACTTCCTTTAATCTGCATGGGATGAGGATAATTTTGTTCATTCATTTTCCTCTTTGTTATTAACTTTGCTTGAGTTTATATTGTTTTTAATAGCAGTTAAATGTTTACAACAGATTCTAAATAAAAATTGCTTGAGAAACTTAGACTTCCCTTCTATAAACATAATTTATACATGATACCTTGAAAAACTTCAATTCCTTCCAAATTTCCTCATGACTGACAAAGTCCTGATTTCTCTTTTGCAGGAATTGGAAACATGCAAACTTTTGTGCTGTTCAGAAGAGGGACATTGTGTACCTTATTACTGGAGCTTCCCCTGACATAAAAACCAATTATCCTCCCACACCACATTCTCCAAGTACCCCCTAATCAAGGTTAGGCAGGATGCAAGTGAAGCCTTCACAGTTCTTTTGTGCCCTCTATGTTATTTTCACATCAACAAATAACCCTATACTTGGATGAATGTGAATCTGTGTTATATCCTTTTGCACAATATACAGTGTACCATTAGATGTTGAAATCCAAACCTGAAATCCAAAAGAGCTCTGTACAGTTGATACATGGGATCAAAACTGTAAAGCCATTTTATTTTCCTGCATTGAACTTCCTCAAATAAATGAAGTAGAGCCTTCATGTATATCTGGAGTTTTGTAGTACTTAAGGCTGAGTAGCAGCCAGATCACTTAGAAGTCAAGTGGGATCAGGTGAAGTTGACCTTAATCAGGTACGAATTCTTACAGCAACCACTTTGACCCTTGGTTAGAAGTGATTCATAATTCAGCACTACAATAGGAACTGAAAAAGACCAGCAAAATTAAGTCTGCAGTTCTGTCTGTCTCTGTAGTGGGCTGTGATTTTGTGAGTGTAAGGTCTTTTTTTAACTAATATTCATGGGACAATATGAAGATGCAACATAATTTCCATTACTTCTCTTTATTTCCACCTTCTAGGCCACATCAGCCTCGTGGTTGCCTCATGGCCAAATGTAATTTTAAGACTGTATAAATGTAGGAGTAGTTACATTAATACAGTCCTAAAATTACGTTTGGCCCTTTGAAGGCAATCGTGAGACTGATGTGGCCCTCAGCGAAAATTAGTTTGACACCCCTATTTTAGTCCTTGGAGTATTA
Source organism: Streptopelia decaocto (assembly GCF_964273445.1). NCBI lineage: Eukaryota > Metazoa > Chordata > Aves > Columbiformes > Columbidae > Streptopelia > Streptopelia decaocto. Next base: position 33,287,352 of record NC_138657.1, read on the forward strand.
AAATCAAATTTCAAATAAGGAGGCTGGGGAAGGGAAGGAGGGGATGGTTGAGTAACAGTCAGAAAAATTATCCTCTGGAGGGTAGAGAGGCAAGATGATTAATTAGTTTCTCTTCAGCTCTTGTTGCTCTGGAGAGTGAATAATTTGAAAAGAAAATCTCTGTCTTCCATTCAGAGAACATCCTCCTCAGCCTCAAAGTTAATGACCAGCTGAAGTTTCTCCTCCTTATAGATTTTTGTGCATACATCCTGAGCTTTTAAATTCACAATTTTCTAAGATAATTAAAATTAGCTTGTAAAAATTAGCAAATATCCAGAAAAAAAAGCTATCATACAAGAGAGCACAAACCCTTCTCTGACCTGACCTGAAGCTAAATTTTACTGTTTCTTTTTTGGTCTGAAGGGATCAGTTAAGAGTCATCTCCTTTTTAATGAGACTAATGAATTATTTTCACTCTTAGTAGGCAAAAGAAGTAAGTTGGTATGTGGATATTCCTCTTTCCACTCTTTCAAAAGAATATCTACCAAGGTAGTGATTTTCCTCCAAAATGTGTTGATAAATAAATACGTGTGGTAAGTGACAGTTTTTTAAATAACCTACTGCTTCCCCTGACTCACACAATGTGAAAAAAATTAATAAAATTGAGTGTGTATGATCCTGACTGGACAAAACCCAAAGCAATGGGTGTGAATTTAGCATAATGCTGTGCTAGACAGCTTGAATGATTCTGTGATTTTGACTTTGAATACAGCTGTCTCTTCATAGGGAACACAGAAATCTGTTATATGTTATGGATGTTACAGATACTGAAAAGGATTGATCATTTAGAACAGCTCATAACTTATTTCCACATCTGTGTCTTCTTGGCACTTTCATATATAAATATCACATTTCATCTTCGAGAAAAAAAAAATCTTTATGGAAGCAGATGTTTCTCACAGTTTTGCCTTATTTGTGTTTTTGTTGAGTTGTTTTTTTTTTTTTAATTTGAATTTGGGGATTTGTTTGTCTATTTGGGTTTTTGTCTGTGTGGTTTTTTGGTTTTTTTTTGTTTCTAGTTTTTTGTTTGTTTGTTTGTTATTTTTGTTTTACAGAGCAAAAATGTCAATTCAGGAAGTTTCAAGAAAAGAGTAAGTGTAAGTATTAAAAAGTATTTGCCTTAGTCACCGATATAAGAAACAATTCTACTTCCTCAAATCAGCTCAAGTTTTCCATTTCTTCTTACGAAGGTTTTCCCAAAAAAACATTCTAGAACCATGTACTTTACATTCCTGACAGTAAATATATTGATTTATTTACATGTACAATATGTTACAATATGTTTCACATAGATGAGCAAGTCTAATATTTATTATTGAAAAGGAAAATGTGTATAGTAGGTTTTTGAAGAGTTCTATCTAGCATGAGGGAAGTCAATAAAATTCATTGCAACATCAACACTGTATTTGATGTGGCAGCCATTTCCTTTGTTGCTGCAAGAACTTTGTTTTGACTACAGCTAAGTAGCAGATGTTTATGAGCAATAAGGATGTTGGTAAATTTATTACCTGTTTCTATGGGCAACGTAAGTCTCTAATACTTGAATTTTCCTCAAAATTGCTTACTTGAATCATGAACTGATACTATAAAGGGTATCTAACAAGTTTTTTAAAGTAATTTTGTGCCTTCTTTTACATAATTCATTTACTTAAAGCTTTACAAAATTATTGACTCTTGCTGAAGAACAGCTTTTTCTATTGTCTGCACCTAGGACATCACTTCATTGCAGGAAGAAACAACAGGATTTTTCAAACACATACTTGAGGGTGGTCTTGTAATAACATAGAAGGGAAGGAGGGCAGTCTGCCATCCTGTAACACAATTAATCTCTGCTCTGCTCTGCTCTGCTCAAGACTGCTGAGCTTGACTTCTTCAGCTACAGAATACAGACTTTCAGCACAGCTTGAAAATGTTGTCCTCATTTTGACCAGCTGAGCTATAGGGCAAGCAGAAAGAGAGGTGGAGACCTATAACTGAAAGAGATTTTCATAAAGGTTTTGAGGGCTTGGGTGGGCCTCTAAGCCTCTGGGATGATGGATGTCACCTTTATTAATGATCAGAATACCTCCACACAGGAGCAAAAGTTTACCTGGACCTCCATACTTCATGGAGAAGTAAAAGCCAGCAACATAAAGCAGGAAACACTTCAGGGACCAAAAATTAAAAAGTCCAATTGAAAGTGAAGCTTGTTACTAGTCCCACTTCCCTAAAGTACCTTGACTTCCCTGACTGAAATAAATCATCATCTAGGTAACCAAAGTTAACCCTATCCCAGCTGAAACCAGGACACCAATCCCAAGGAACAAAAGCAGACAACATTTACCTGCTTCACTGACAAGTGCATAGCCAGCAAAGACTCACTGGTATGCATAGTTATAACAACTGTAACAGAACTTACTGAAGATCCAAACTGCACGATCCTCTGTTGAAACATCTTCGTATTTCTCATTGTGGGGACAGCAGCATTTCAAACCAAGTAATAAAAGTAAAATTATTATTTCCACTTTTTGGGTTTGCCAAGTGTTGTAAACATGATAGACCATGATTTACGTGTTACCAGCATCAACCATCAGTACACTGACTACACTGTCCAACTAGCATTTAAATACACATGAAAAAGAAAAGGGAAAAGAAGAAAACAATAGTAAAAGCATCAAATTTCAATATTTCCTTAGGAAGGGATTTTCTCATTGGAATTAATAACAGAGGCAGTTCTCCATGTGGATAAGGATGCACAAACTTCTACATTATGTAGGTAAGGAGGTTGGTTGCCTTCTTGGCCACATGGGCACACTGCTCTCTCACACTCAAGCGGCTATCGACCAACACCCCCAGGTCCTTTTCTGTCAGGCAGCTTTCCAGCCACTCTTCCCCAAGCCTGTAGCACTGCCTGTGGTTGCTGTGACCCAAGTGCAGGACCAGGCACTTGGACTTGTTGAATCTGATTCAATTACCCTCAAACAATTTACAATAATTTTCCTGATTGTGATCTCTGTTCTGTGTGTAAATGTGCAACATGCCAGTGAACTTCAAAATGACCTAGTATGCAAACAGACAATAGGCCTGGGCCAGCTGCCAGAGAGACTGATGGGTGTCTGGGAGCAAGACATGACCAAACTTCAAACTGGAGTAGTCAGTCAGTAGAATAAGAGGTCTGAAGACTGTATACTGGAGGGACTAGGGGTCTTAGGGCTAGGTATCTAAGGAGAACCAAATAAGAGATTTTGGTTGTATTTCAATATAGAACTACTAGCAAGATTAATGGTGAGTGAAACAGGATAACTTTTTTTTTTTTCCATGTTTATGTGAATGCCGTTCGTGTGTATGTGATGCCTGTAAAATCATTGTTCTGTCTTGATGTGTTAGTGGTCAACCCAGACTGTGTAGTGTGGATGTGTCTGCTGGGGACATGCACCCAGACACACTACTGGGGAGACCCAGGGGTAAGGATCTGCAGAAGCTTCACATCTACTGGACTCAGATCATGTGGTGCTAGAGTATATCAACTTTGTTTCTAGCTGACTGGAGTGGACCCCCTAGGTGCACTGAATTCACCTAACCTTAGCCATAAAGAATTTCAAAAGATGCTAAAATAATGGTTCCATACAGATCTGCTCTGCAGGTTCAAATTTCTTGTAACGTTTGAGAGTGGAAAACCTACAGTCTGATACACAAGCAGCCAGATTTTGTCCTACCACAGTAATCACAGATTCTACGTTATGTAAACTGTCTAATTCATCAAACATAAGTTTTTGTTCTAATTTGTAACCCACCAAGTTTGTTTTAGTAAACATGCACAATACTATCAAATGTGCAAAATAGTTTCAAAGAGTGGTAGATTAGAACAATAGCGTTTTATACATACCAAGATACCACAAAAGGTTACAATTAAAAAGAAAAAAAAAAAAAGAGGGGGAGGAGACTGACTGTCATTTTACCTTTGCTGAGTTAGAAATCTCTACATATTCCTAGAAAATAGTTGTATAATAGGAAAAGTAGCCAATCTCCTATCACTGAGGCGGAACTTTCCAACAAGTTGGTTCTTAGACTCTAAACAACCATATATATTTTAAACTTTGTTCTTCTGTTACAGATCATATGAAACATAATAAAACAGAAACCACCATCAATTGAAAACTATTACAGTAAGTAGAAAGCAGCTACCCACGTAGATTCAAACAAGTGAGACATACACAGCACATTAAGTAACATTGTTATTGGTAAAAGTTTTTTTCACCCTCTCTTGAAGTGACCAACATCTCAGAGAAGAGTTCATAAATGACAGAAAAAGTGCAGCAGTCACTGGCTGGCATTTGCACAGTTCATACTAGGGCACTGTCAAATTATTATGTTGTGCTATTCTTTACAAATTTCCCTTCAATAGTGTCACTACCATCTGATATGATTGCTCTCTGCTATTATCGAATACATCCCTGATTCATAGACTGAGAATAAAGTGAAAGCTTCTTGCCTGTTGCCAGAATACAAGTAAGAAAGCATTGTCGTTTCTGCTCATTGCACATTTTTGCTAAGGTGCTTGATCTGTCATCTGCTAGTGTACCAAAGGATCCAATTCTAGGCCTCTTAGTAGCAATCATAATGGTATTTTTATTTATTTATTTTTAATCTAGATTGTTCATATTTCCTCATTTTCACTCTTCATTTCTTGCATATCTTCTTCCAGCTAAAATAAGTTTTTCACCAATTTCATTCTGGGCAGCTTTACTTCCGACAGATGTGACACAGCATGAGTAGTAAAAAATGCCAGCTCAGGTATTGACTGCTACTTCAATGCCTACTGAAGCCTCTGCCATGCATTATCAAGCTGTAAGCTTCCTGACAGCTCTAAGCCAAGAAGAAATGCTATCCTTCTCAAGGCTTGTGCTGAGCTCCAATCAGCACAAAGCTACAGAGAAGGTTAGAACTATCATCTTTTATTGGCAGATGGATGTTGCTTTTAAAGTCATGTTACTGATCTCCTGACTAATTTTCAGCTGTTGTGATGCATATCACATTTGTGATGGTTTTGGCTGGGTAGAGTTAATTTTCTTCAAGGTAGCTAGTATGGAGCTATGTTTTAGATTTGTGCTGAAGAACAGTGTTGATAACACAGGGATGTTTTATTAACTGCTCTGCAGTGCTTATATAGAGTCAAGGCCTTTTCTGCTTCTCACGCCACTCTACCAGTGAGTAGGCTGGAGGGGGGCACAAGAAGTTGGGAGGGGACACAGCTGGGACAGCTGACCAAAGGGGAAATTCCATACCGTATGACATCATGCTCAGCACATAGAACTGGGGTAAGAAGGAGGAAGGGGTGGACATTTGGAGTAATGATGCTTGTCTTCCCAAGTAACCGTTGAACATGACGGACCACTGCTTTCCTGGAAATGGCTGTATGCCTGCCTGCTGATGGGTAGAAGTGAATGTATTCCTTGTTTTGCTTGGCTTGTTTTCATGGGTCTTGCTTTACTTATTAAACTGTGTTTGTCTCAGCCCACAAGTTTTCTCACTTTTACCCTTCTGATTCTCTTTCCCATCCCACCAGGTGTGAGTGAGGAAGCAACTGTGCAGTGCTCAGTTGCCAGCCGAGGTTAAACCATGACAACATTATATGAAGAGCTATAGATTTTAGGGAATAGAAAGGCGTATGTCTGTTTACATAAGTCACTGTTGATCCCTTTTGAAAACATTCTTCAGAAGACCCATTCTCTTCCTGCAGGTGATGTTGCCATTGCAAACATCATTTTGTTTAAAAAAGTAAACCATATACATTTTGAATGAGGACAGAGACAGCATACAATGACTGGAAGATCATCCTGTATGGCTAATACAATCCGAAGGACTGACAACTTTAACTCTCTTGTTCTAATGCTTCAGAAATAATGAAATAATGACTCAGCTCCTCGGATCAGCTGACGGAAGCCAGCTCGGCCGGAGCCGTGAGCGAAAACCTCGAAGCTACAGAGGTAAGAGAAGGGAAAGAGGGGGGTTTCTGGTCGAGTTTTCGATTCCGCTACGCGGGAGTACCCGGCAGCCCTTGCGGAGCCGGCTGACGTGGCGCGGCCGTTACCACGGTGACGCGGGTCACACCCCCTCCCTCTTGCTTTGAAAAAGCCTCCGGGAGCCTACTAGGCGCTGAGAGGTGAACGTGCTTGGGAGGCAGGTGAGCACTACCCACACTGTGCTGCTGCAGCAGCGACTGGGGCTGCTTGTGCAGTAGGGTTCAGAGGTTCTGTCACTCCTTGCTGTTAAACCTCCCACTTGTTGCTGGTGACACAGACTGGGGTGTGGCAGGGCAAGTAGACTGGACACAACTAGCTCTTGTAGGTGCGTTTGTCCGGGGCTTCGTTTTCTTTTCTTTTCTTGTCCCCAATCTAACTAAGGGTAGCAATGGTTTCTAGAAAAAGGAAAGCTGTTGCTACCATTAATACAAAGAGTGTGTCTACACAGACACTACCTGCCAAGAAGGATGCAGCCACCCAGGCTTCTGGCTGTGCGGAGTGTCTGTGCCTGACATTAGCACCAGAGAATGGTATGGGAGGCACCTGTGTACGATGTGACCAGGTCAATGACTTACTGTGCCTAGTGGCAGAGCTTAAGGAAGAGGTGGAGAGACTAAGGAGCATTAGGGAGAGTGAGGAAGAAATTGACTGGTGGGGTCAAACTCTTTTGAATCCTAAGGGTGTGCAACAGGAGATGGCAAAGCCTTGTCCCTCCTGCCAGAAGGCTGATAGAACAGATCTAATTGATGGGGGGGAAAGGAAACAGGTCCCTGACCGGAGAGGTGAAAGAACCCTCTCTCGAACTCCATCACCTCCCTCGGTGCCCTTAACAAATAGATATGAGGCCCTGGACCCTGAAAATCAGGCAGAGGATAGAAAAGAGGATCCACCTGGAGAGCCCCCTGGATCGACCTCACCTGCAAAAAGGATCACAACTGCAGCTGTAAGAAGAAAAAACAAAAGAAGAGTGGTGGTAGTTGGTGACTCCCTTCTGAGGGGAACAGAGGGCCCTATATGTCGCCCAGACCCATCCCACAGGGAGGTCTGCTGCCTTCCTGGGGCCAGGGTGAGGGACGTTAAAAGAAGACTTCCAGAGCTAATTCAGCCCTCAAACTACTATCCCCTGTTAGTAGTCCAAGTTGGCAGCGAAGACATCAACAGAAGAGGTACCAAGATAATTAAAAAAGACTTTAAAGCACTGGGTCGATCAGTTCATGGGACGGGAGCACAAGTGATATTCGCCTCAGTTCCTGTGTTAGCTGGGATGGATGAGGAACTAAATAGAGAGAGGAGTAGAAAAGCTCATCTCATCAACAGATGGCTTAAGGATTGGTGTCGCCGTCAAAATTTTGGGTTTTTTGACCATGGGGCAAGCTCCATGGTACCTACTCTCCTCAAATCAGATGGGCTTCATCCTTCTAGGGAGAGCAAGAGGACTATAGCCCATAAGTTGGCAGGGCTGATCAGGAGGGCTTTAAACTAGGTTTGAAGGGGGAAGGGATTGAAAATGGGGTCTCCAAAGATCAGATGAAAGATGGAAAGCCCGAATTAAGAGTGAAACCAGCAGCCCACTTGAAGTGCATGTACACTAATGCACGCAGTATGGGCAACAAACAAGAGGAGCTGGAAGCCATCGTGCAGCAGGAAAGCTATGACATGATTGCCATCACAGAAACATGGTGGGATGACTCTCATGACTGGAGTGCTACTATGTGTGGCTACAAGCTCTTCAGAAAAGATAGGCAGGGTAGGAGAGGTGGAGGGGTGGCTTTGTATGTTAGAGAGTCACTTGACTCTGTTAAACTTGAGGTCAGCAGTGACAAGGTTGAGTGCCTGTGGACCAGAATCAGAGGGAAGTCCAACAAGGCTGACATCCTCGTGGGTGTCTGTTATAGACCACCCAACCAGGATGATGAAGGAGATGAATTATTCTACAAGCAGCTGGCAGATGTCTCAAAATCGACGGCCCTTGTTCTTGTGGGGGACTTTAACCTGCCGGATATCTGCTGGGAGCTCAATACTGCACAGAAGAGGCAGTCTAGGAAGTTCCTAGAGTGTATAGAGGACAATTTCCTTCATCAGCTGGTAAATGAGCCTACCAGAGGCAAGACCCCGCTAGACCTACTGTTTACAAACAGAGAAGGGCTGGTGGGAGATGTAGTGGTTGGAGGCCGCCTGGGGCATAGTGACCATGAAATAATAGAATTCTCAATACTCAGAGATGCAAGGAAAACCATTAACAAAACCTCTACGCTGGACTTCCGGAGGGCAGATTTTTGCCTATTCAGAAGTCTAGTTCAGAGCATACCCTGGGAAACAATGCTTAAAAACAAGGGGGCCCAGGAGGGTTGGACATGCTTCAAGCAGGAGGTTTTGAGTGCGCAGGAACAGGCTATACCAGTGTGCTGAAAGGCTAGCCGGCGGGGAAGACAACCGGCTTGGCTAAACAGGGAGATTCTGAATGAAATCAGAAATAAAAAGAGACTTTACCGACTGTGGAAAAAAGGGCTGGCTACTTATGAAGAATTTATGGAAATAGCTAGATCATGCAGAAAAAAAATCAGGGAAACAAAAGTGCAATTTGAAGTTAATTTGGCCAATTCTGTCAGGGATAATAAAAAGTCCTTCTTCAAATATGTTAACAACAAAAGGAGGGGCAAGGAAAATCTCCATTCTCTGTTGGACTCTGAGGGAAATATAGTTAACAAAGATGAGGAGAAAGCTGAGGTACTTAATACCTACTTTGCCTCAGTTTTTACCAGTAAGACAGGTGGCCCTCAGGACAACTCATGTCTGGAGGTGGTTGACAGAGATAGGAACCCAAATAGGGCCCTTGTATTCCAGGAGGAAATAGTTGGTGATTTACTGAGCCATCTGGATCCTCACAAGTCAATGGGACCAGATGGGATCCATCCTAGGGTGATGAGGGAGCTAGCAGAAGAACTTGCCAAGCCTCTCTCCATCATCTTCCAACAGTCCTGGCTCACTGGGGAGGTCCCATATGATTGGAAATTGGCCAATGTTACCCCAGTCCACAAAAAGGGCTGCAAAGCTGACCCTGGCAACTACAGGCCTGTCAGGCTGACCTCAGTGCCTGGCAGGGTTATGGAGCAGATCATCCTGAATGGAATCACACAGCACCTTCAGGATGGACAAGGGATCAGACCCAGCCAGCATGGGTTTAGGAGAGGTAGGTCCTCTCTGACCAACCTGATCTCCTTTTATGATCAGGTAACTCACCTGGTGGATGAGGGGAAAGCTGTGGATGTGGTCTATCTGGACTTCAGCAAGGTCTTTGACACTGTCTCCCATAATATACTCCTGCAAAAGCTGGTAGCCCATGGCTTGGACAAGTGTACTCTACGCTGGGTTAAGAACTGGCTGGAGGGCCGGGCCCAGAGAGTCCTGGTGAATGGGGCTGCATCTAGCTGGCGGCCAGTCACTAGTGGTGTTCCCCAGGGTTCAGTGTTGGGTCCAGTCCTATTTAACATCTTTATTGACGATTTAGATGAAGGGATTGAGACCATCATCAGCAAATTTGCTGATGACACCAAGTTGGGAGGGAGTGTCGACCTGCTGGAAGGCAGGAGGGCTCTGCAGAGGGATCTGGACAGACTGGAAAAATGGGCTGATTCCAATGGGATGAAGTTCAATAAGGCCAAGTGCCGGGTGCTGCACTTTGGTCACAACAACCCCCTGCAGCGCTACAGGCTGGGCGCAGAGTGGCTGGAGAGCAGTCAGACAGAAAGGGACCTGGGGGTACTAATTGACAGGAAGCTCAACATGAGCCATCAGTGTGCCCAGGTGGCCAAGAAGGCCAATGGTATCCTGTCCTGTATCAAAAATAGCGTGGTCAGCAGGACAAGGGAAGTGATCCTTCCCCTGTACTCTGCATTGGTGAGGCCACACCTGGAGTATTGTGTTCAGTTCTGGGCCCCTCAGTTCAGGAAAGACATTGAAGTGCTGGAGCGAGTCCAGAGAAGAGCAACAAGACTGGTGAAGGGACTTGAGCATAAGACCTATGGGGAGAGGCTGAGGGAGCTGGGGTTGTTTAGTCTAGAGAAGAGGAGGCTTAGAGGTGACCTCATCACTCTCTATAACTACCTGAAGGGAAGTTATAGCCAGGTGGGGATTGGTCTCTTCTCCCAGGCAGTTAGCAATAGGACAAGGGGGCATGGGCTTAAACTCTGCCAGGGGAAATTTAGGCTGGATATTAGAAAGAAATTCTTTACAGAGAGAGTGGTCAGGCATTGGAATGGCCTGCCCAGGGAGGTGGTGGACTCGCCGTCCCTGGAGGTTTTTAAACTGAGATTGGACATGGCACTTAGTGCCATGATCTAATAAACGGACTAGAGTTGGACCAAGGGTTGGACTCGATGATCTCTGAGGTCTTTTCCAACCCAGTCGATTCTGTGGTTCTGTGATTCTGTGAACAGTCTTGGTGACAGACTCATTAGCTGCACAGCAGCAACAATAAGTTTTAAAAAGTGAGGTTCCAGTCAAAATTTCATAACAGCTCAATTAACCCAGAAATGCAATTTCACTTAGTCAGGATTCCATTAGTATTACAGGATACCTACACAAATCTTATATTTGCAATGACTATTCCAAGTAACTCCAATTCACCAAAAATTTCAAAAATGAAAGGATGCAGGGTACTATGTCTGGACATCTGTAAGTTTTGCAATCAAACAGATAAAGATTAAACTTACTTTTGTAGCATCATTACATTATCATGCCATTATGGAAAAGGAACAAGGCCCCTCATAAACTGTATCAGAACTTCAGCAGCATCATAACTATATTCTGATCAAAATCAAGCATTCATAATTATGATAATAATACTAAAAAATACTATTACTTATAACTTATTAAATCAAAGTATGAATCTCTAGTAAATAGTTGTTATATGCAATCAGAAAATAAACATCCTCATTAATGAGAAAAAATAGATTACATGACAATTTAATCAGGTTTCAGAGGATTACTTGAATAGTGTGCTTGCGTAGTTTTTTTAGCGTACTATTCTGTTTTCTTCTCTAATACTCTATACCAAACTGTTTTTTTCTGTGATCTTTATTGTATTAGCACCAGCTTCTATGCCTAGTTAATGTGAATATGCTTGATTTAAAGCACATTTTATGAGCTGCCTATGACTGCAGTTATTTCCCTTATTAGAACTGGAGTTGTATGTATGCAGATAATAACCAGAGCCCTTCAGTTTTTCTATAGAATTTTATCTTTTAAGAAATCAACTTATTTTTGATTTGTCCCAAATCACCTCCAATTGCCTTCCTCATCCTTGTCCTTTTTCTCTTTCATCAAACAGCTGAGCACATAATTGTCCATAGCTTTGGTGTTATTCAGAATTTGAGCGATGACAGATAATTTACTCACATTCTGGTCGCATTAGATTTTCTTCCCCAGTAATCTTGGAATTAGTTTCCGGTACTCAAGTACAAGTCTACTTTATTTTTCTCAATTGATAATTTTCTGTGATCAGTTACATCCAAGCTACCAGGTACTCCAAGTCACCTGACTCTTTTACTATGTCCCCATTATAAAATAAATAGTTTTTCAATTGCTGCATGTCTTATTTGTTCATAAGTGAATGCTTATAATATTCTGGGTAAATTTAATTAAACTCAGGTCTTTTACCTGTCAAGCATGAAATATGTAATCGGTTTTCCACTTTTTTTTTTAGCAATTCATTTAAAAATTACATTAAAATATAAAGTACAAAGGAACATTTAGTGCTATCTTACTTTCCTCCACTTTCACAAATATGGCTTTATGTTGTACCACTTCAGAAGCAAAAGCAGTCAAGTGAATTTATTTACTTAGAATAATCATTTGTTGATCTATTGATACAGTCAGTCCTAATGAAGCTAAAAACCAGACTAAGTTGTACCAATAATCTTAGAAGGCAAACAGAAAAAAAACAGAACTTCATAAATAAAAATCCAGTTGGTGACAGAAATGTAGCATGTAGTGTGCAAAGAGTTTCAGCAGAACTCACTTCAGATTTCAAACCTCTGTTACACCCATTCCTCTCTAATATGTTAAAACAAACAAACAAGCAAGCAAGCAAACAAACAAACAAACAAACAAATGTGAACTTTTATGTTTCCATTTGAAGTGTTAGTTTCCTACCTACGTTATTAAACTACTTACTCTGCAAAACATTTAAACAGACTACCATTGAGAGGCTTGGGTGGGAAGGGGCTGTTTTAATGTTCAAATTGTTAGCCAGATTTGTTTAAAGAAAGGCAGAGAAACTGAAGTATAAGTTGTAATGTTTTATCAAAACAGAAATACTGTATATTTTATGTTCCAGTTTTTCAGGCAAATATCTGTTCAGGGTACACGCACACACATATAATTACACTGATAATTATTCAGTCCAACACAACAGTATTAAACACTAAAGACAAAAAATAACAAAATAGCTAGACACCAAGCCCAGACAGAGAAGAATCAGAAAAGTATCACAGAAAAGACAATAGGCATATAAACACCTTTTTTATTGTGCATGCCTATATCTATGGCATTTAATTCATGTTGTTTAAGTCTTCCTTACTCTGTACCACCCAATTTTGCTTTCTCTTCCTGTTGCCACTTCCAGTTCCCATCTTTCACAGCCTCTCAGCCCACCAGTGCACTAGTGCAGTGCCCACAGTCTGGATGGCCAAGGGGAGGATGGCAGGAGAAGACACTGGTGCTAGGCACACAGGATCACAGGATACATAGCAGTAGGGAGAAAGGTCCCAGTTGCCTGTTGCCTTACTGCTCCCACCTCAGAAATCTTCCTGGTAGGAATCTTTGATGAAATCCACCTGAAGAAAAAAAAAAAGTTACAACATCATACCAGGGCAGGAGAGACACCCAAGCAGGAACAAGGGAGAAACCAGAAATACTTGAAAGAAGGAGAGACAGCAGAGCAGGAGAAATGTTGCAGCAAGATCAGCCACCAAAGTAGTGCAAGAGCCCCAGGGAAGGACCAAATAGCTCCAAGAAGGAGCAACCAAGAAGAGGGTTTGACTGCAGCTGATGGAGGAGACTATACTGGAGCCACTGAGTAGCAAGATCAGTGTCTGAGTTCAGTCTCCTGCATTCCTCCACAAAGGGATGGAGCGTAAGCTGCGTCAAAGTCAAGGGGGGACCAAAGGGTCACAGGAGAGGTGTCTGGAGGGAAGCTGAGATTTTTTCCATAAGTATGCTTATTTGTTTCCTTGCTTTTATTTTCCAATACCAGAAGCAGCAATCACAGTTGATTAACTGACAATAAATCAAATAAATTGAAATTCACAACCTGAAACTATTTTTCCTTCCCACGACAAATGCTTAGCTCTCCATCAAGAAAAATTCCCCAAAATTCCCTGAAAATGTATAAAATGTTTCAGTATTTTAATCTATTTTTGATTTACACTCAGAATTGGAGTTTCATAAAATATCCTAATGAAATTCTCCCTAGACTCCTAGTTTTATGTTGGTTTTGAAGCTGAAAGGAATTGATTTTTTTGTTCTTACAACCTCCAACAGTTTAGAAAGATTATTTTCCCTTTAGCGTAACCAAATATTTATGGGGCTTCTTTCCATCCTCACCTAGTACCTCTTCCAGAGCAGATATTAAACCAGCCTTCTTAGACAAGCTCATTTTACAGAGCACTTGAGAGGTAGGTGTCAGATGTTTGGTAAAATCTGCCTTACTCCTCCTGACCTGCTCAGGCTCCAGCCTCTGTACTACTCTCCATCTATAACTGCAGAACTGCAGGCTGCTCAAGGGTATAAATGTGGCATAGGTAAGGTGAAATAAATTATCTAAAGATACACACCAAAATTAGCTAATTAAGTGCTTTACAGCTTAAAGAGATGTTGAGATAGTGGATCTGAAGCCACTTAAACATGTTTCCTCCTGATTTTGAGGATTCCACTTTGTTCTTTATTTGTTATCCTATCCAGGCCACATGTAAACATCCCTGCGTTTCTGCAAAAGTGAAAACAAAAAAGCAAAACTGAAATCTCTTTCCCGCCGGGTCATTTTGTAGAGAATCCTGCTGGAAGAGATGCAGCACTCTGTCTATGTGGAGACTTCACATCCAGAAGAAAACCTGCATTACAAACCCAGACACTGACAAGTTCTGTCTGTCATGTGCAAACTGCATCCAGTATTGACCACTGCAACCCTTGATGTTCACTGTTTGCAGCTTGAAAAATAGCCCTTTTAAATAAAGAGTGCAGTGAGGACCTTGAAACTGGACGAAGCACAGAGAGATTAATTACTGCAAATTTTTGAATATTTTATACCCACAAGACCATAGAGAGAAGAAAAAAAAAAATCTATACTCTCTAAAAGTCACACATGCTTAGAAATGAAGGACAATTAATAGTCAAGGTTTGGAATATGTTTTTTCATTCTTCCTATATCCCATGACTGGTATTGACCACTTTATGTACAACAAACAAAATCTAAACAGATGTATTTTGCATTTTCAGTTATGTACAGTTACTACAACAAATTGTCTTCCACCTTGCAGAAATTGGGGCACATATTAGAAATAAGTTATAATTGTAAAGCAGACATTCTGAAAAAGCTACTTTGTAAAAAGCTTTTCAGATAAGTTATCCAGCTTTATTTATTTTTTTTTTCCTCAACTATCTGGCTTGTTAATATCACTTTCAACAAGCTTTCAGATGTTCACAGAAGTAAAAAAAATAATAAAGAAGGGAAAAAACTTACTGAAATGTCAATATTTAAAATTACAAATAGGCTGAGAAAGGTAATTACAGGGTGACGTGAATGTCAAAATATCAGGATGGCTAGTTAAAGTTTGATTCAGACTTGGATGACTGTAATATAAATAATGTCAATCAGCACAGGTTTGGGTTAAAGCAGACCTTGTCAAATTAAGTGGGTTTTTTTTGTTTGTTTGTGGTTTTTTTGTTTTTTTTTGTTTTTCTGATGGGAGTATAAGCTTAGCTGATAAGATAACTTTGCTAATGCAAGAAGTTTCTATAAAGTATTTTGACTTGGTATTGCACAACATGTCAATTAAGTGTTCTGAGTGATATACAGTTATCACATTATATTTTAAAGACTAAACCAGCTAGTTCATAAGTCTTAAAAATGCAACTGCACATAAAAAAAAAAAAAAAAAGGCATTTCACTAGTTTCTTCAGGGACTGTTAATTGTCACTGTGCTACACCAACTTTTCCTTACTGAAAGGACCATAACATACTGACCACAATGATGAACTAGTACAGGTGACAGATCTGAAACTCTACCTCTGTCCACATGGCACAAAATTCTCATTCAGCCAAACCAAAATTAAAAACACAATCCATGCCCAAAATGGTTAACTTAACTGGAAAGAACAATCTCTGGAGAAAAGGTTCAAAAACAGTCAGCTGAACGTTATACTCAGATAGTATATATTTTCCTGGTGTGTATATAGATAGATAGATATATGTGTGTATCAGGAAAAAAAAAAAAAAAAATAAAATGCTGCATATACTACCCATATGTTTTACACAATATCACTGCAATTAGACTCCCAGTTCTAGTATACACAATGTTTTATATATATATATATATTTTAGATGGAGAAAATTCAGAATGGTTGCAAAGCATAACAGATGAAAAAGCATTCTTTGTAGCACTGTGGTCAAGCAATTAATGAAAACAGAAGTGAATCAAAGCAGAACTTAATAAACTGAAACAGAGACTGGGATAACTTCGCCTTTCTTCTCAATAGATTTATGCTTACAGTGTTTCTAGAAAATCCCTTCCTCCAAGACATATTCCAGAGGTTATCCATACATATAACAAGCATTGTTTTTGTTTAAAGTTGTTATTAAAATATTTTCCTAACATCTCTAATCACCATAAGGATGTTTAAGTCAATATACCACTTCTGACTTTGGCCACAGAATACACTGTTCCCTTCTTCTTAGAATCAGCATTTTGTGTGTCTGAGGATAATCTCTATCTTTTTTTCTTCAAGTCAAATATGCCAGATTTCTTCCTAAAACATGAATTTTAGAATATTAACTGTCCCTGCTAATTCTCTGGACACCTTTCAATGTGTGTGCACACTTTATTATCTGCAATACTCCATATAATATTTGTGAGAGGAGAGGTAACTACATCATGAATTATATAGTTCAAATTCCCTTTTATATGGACTCTAGTATAATGTTGGATTATTGCATTTTGCTGCAGCATTTGCTTCCTCATATTCAGTTCATCATTCAAGCAAATCTAGAGACCTTTCCTACAAATCTGAGCAGTTGTTCTGCCTCTTCTATTCGAATGTCTCATTATCTCTGCTTTGCTATTCTCCCCTCTGAGAAAGCACGCCACTTCCCTCCACAGTTTTTAGTTTGTCAACACCATTTTGAGTCCCACTGTGCTGGCACTCCCCTCCCGTAGTGTTATCTTTAAATTTAATAAGCATCCATCACTTATGTCAAAATGAGACCCTGTCTACTTTGGCTCTTACATGAAAGTAATATAAAGCACTATGCTAGTTTTGGATTTGAAGCCTAGCTACCCGTTAGTCGCACATTAAAAGATAAATGTTACTTGTGGTGTACCATTATAGCATGTTAATTCAAGGAGTATCTGAAGTATCTGTGTGAAGTGTTATGTTGTCTGGATGCACCTAAGATCAAAGAGCAAGAAATAAAAGCTAGGAAAACAAATCCTTAAAACAAGGATCAAAAAAATGGAGACAATTAGCTGCTTAAATACATCCACTACAACCTTTGTAACTATTTAATTAAACAATGAATGTTCTGGTGAAAAGTACTTCAGAGAAACAATACAGAAATAAATCCTACAGTTCATTTTACATATAGTCAAACTTTAATCACAGTGATTCTAGCTTAGGAATGCACATGAAAATCAATAGAGATGCAAAGATACCTGAAGAATTATTTCAAAAATTAGTGGCAAAGGACTTCAAAACCTATCACGTTAACAAAGGTTACCAAGTGTTCTATAGTCATTCTAAGAATTGTCAACAAAACTAAATAGCTATATGAATAGTTAGCTATTCAGCCAGAATAGTAAAAGACTCTTTCAAGTTTTGTCAACATTTAAAAATGATAGTCAAACAATTAATATAGAAATAATAAAGAAATTAATCATCATGATACATTTGCATTAATTTGAAAGCCATAAAAACTATTTATATGTGTATTTCATAAAAATTGTAGAACATTGAATATTTAGAATGAAAGCCTGTTCTCATTCATTGACATGGAATTAGAAAGGGCTTTAGAAGATGAAGCAAGAAATTCCCTAAGTCATGCTTTAGGCTAACTCAAAATTTGTGTATAGCTGTCATTTCTCATCCCTTGATAGACAGAATATGTTATCCTTCATAAAGGAAACTAATATGAGAGAAGAGTATTAAATAAAGATAACAAGCTGTTAAGGATATTATTTTCAACATGTTACTTTATCTGTATTTTATATGAGTATTAACTCAAGTGTTCATTAGGTACCTAATGGTTACAGACCAGCAGACAGACTGAAGTATGGTCTTCTGTTTCACTTTAGCCACATGAAATTCAGATAAACCAGTCAAGATTGAAAACTACATAATATAGAGTCTCCGTTGCTTTTAGTAGGTCTAACATCAAAAATAGCACTAGATACAAGTCAGTGCTTCTCTGAAAGCTTCTTCTTAATATACAATGTATCCAGAAGTTTCTCAGTTCATAAAATTAAGTTAAAAAGGGGTAATAAGACTAAATTCCACATCATATTACTGTGTGAATTTCTGGTTTAATGAATAAATGTGGCATTGACACATCTAAAATTAGATTTTTAATGTATGTTTCTCCCAATATCTCTAACAGTTGCTGATGTCTACTTATCTAATATTGACTGAAAAGCCATCTACAGAGAGTTTATTCAAGGCTATTTCTTCCCTAGTTTCCATTTCAGGCTTCACTTTTCCACTGAGTACATGTCTAATAACACACAGAGTTTTGATTTTTTCCATTCCTCTCTCAAAAATAAGATAATTTAGGACAAAAATGAAAAACAGCAGACGACACAAGATCATCAATATGTAATGCCTTGTGTAGAAGTAGGATTCTCTTTAATTCAAATAACCAGCATGGGAATTAAGGTGATGGAAGAAGGTCAAACTGAGTGACAGAGCCCTGTACAATCAAGAAAGCAAAACACTGCCTTCATGGCCTGTTTTGGTAGGATTATAGCCCCTGTGAGTATTTTAAGTAAGACCAGCAGTTCACCTAGCCTGGCATCCCATAAAACAGACAGTTATCTTCAGAAAATCAAGTAGAAGGTAAGTGCAATATTTTCCAGGACTCTTATCTCACAGTGATTTACACATTTAAGTCAGAAGTGTGAGTTTAACAGCTCTTCACCTTTTTTATTGTCAATCTGCCCAATTACTTCAGCCTAGCCAAGATTCTTGTGTTCACTCAATTTTATGACACAGACTCCCAAAGTTTTCTAGTGTTTTCTGCAAAGAGTGGCCTCCTCGTACAGGAGGCTCAGGGTAAACTGTGGATGGATCTTCAGGCACTGGCTACAGGTACTAGCAGACTGATTCGAAACGAAGCTTGACAGATTCAAGGAAGAAAAATCTGCCAGACACAACAGACTGTATCTGTCTCAGGAATTCCTATGCCATAATTCACTGGAGAACAGAAGAGTCCTGCTACCTGTAACTGTCCAGTGTTTTTATAGTGTTTTGTTCATATCTACTGTCAGACACTGTCAAGCATGGGAGAATGGTCTAGGTCATGGGTGTCAAACTCATTTTCACCAAGGGCTACATCAGCCTTGTGGTTTCCTTCCAACAACCAAATGTAATTTTAGGACTGTATAAATGTAAGGCATAGTTATATTTATACAGCTCTGAAATTACACTCAGCCCTTTGAAGGCAACCACAAGGCTGATGTAGCCCTGGGTGAAAATGAGTTTGACACCCCTGGTCTAGATACACATAACCATTGCTGTTTACATTAATTATAGTTTCACATTCGTACATCTTGGTCTACTTATGACATGCTAATTAACAGGTCATTTTCACTGAAAGCTAGATTACTTTGCTCTCCACAGAAAGATATGATGGTGTCTACATGTTTCTCAGGCAGACAAAACTATATAGAGAGAAAAGTCAGCCAAGAAGTATAATATATAATCCCTCATAATGTTCACCCAAAGTCTACAGAATTTTAGCCTGGAGAAAAGAAAAATAAAATTAAAAAAAAAAAAAAAAAGTATATACATAGTCTGAAAACATATGTGTAAAAAAAAGATGCAGTTGGGTTGAATCTTTCCATATAATATCTTCAGGGTTTCTGAGGTTTGAGGTTTCAGATATGTGCTAGAGTTACCTGTAGAAAACCTTTAGCAAATGAAAACATAGTTGTCAATCATGATATACTAAAAAGCTCTAATTCACAGTGTGTATCAATTCAAGAAGTTTTTAAAGATGCAGTCTACTTCAGTAATAATCCAAGCAACACAGTTCATCAAAACTAACTAGATATTTTCATTCTCATTCTGGATTTTCCACATCTTACTAAAGAAACTTTCTGTGATGAGCACAGCGCAATGTTTTTCTCCATTACTTGACAAGTTGGCCAGGCTGTATTACTTATTAAGATGTTGCTAAAGTGAAAAGAAATTGTGCAAATTAGATAAGCTGCTAATATAAATAATAGTTATCTGACAGGATATTCATGCTGTCATCTTCAGCAGAAAGTATGACACAGAATGAAACAAGGAAACAGAACAAGCCATGGAAACCATGCCATTAATTTCAAGCAATGATTATTATAGTAATATAAATGGTTTATGTAATGGCAAAATGACTGTTACTATGACAGCACACACAAAAGAAACTAAATTGATCCCCAGGTACCTATTCTTTAATTGAATGGAAGATAATTTTGAACCATGAAAAGCTGTGGGGAGTTGTATAAATCACAGATCTTCATAGGACTTCTGTGAATTCAGAGCAGAGAAAGCAGATCCTCTGTGTCAATGTCTGCCTGGCTTCGCCAACAGCAAAAAAGGCTAAAGCATGCTGAATGAGTTAATAACCAGGTAATCAGAAAAGAGCAAAATACAAATCTGACAGAGGTATTGCTTCACAGTCACAGAGCAACATGACAAGCTGAGAAACAGGACACTACAAAGAACCAGCACCTAGGACACCAGAGAGCCCAAACAGTAGCAAGACTAGCATTGTAGTTGGAGTTTCCCCTACTCCTCCAGTTTCAGTGTAGCTGTTCAAATAGGATTTTTCTGTTTGTCATGTTTTAACACCTATGTCATGGTTTAACACTTCTCCATTTTGGCAAACTTCAGCTCCAACAGCTCTATAAATCTCCCCTGTTATGCCTGTAGCAGCTACAGATTTTCAAGAACCAGGGAATTGCTACCACCACTTCACAAAGTGACCACCACTTCACAAAAAAAAAAGCTGAATGTCTATAAGGTCATAAAGCAGATGCTGTGTGTAGATGGAAACTGCTTCAGCTGCAATTCATCTCATTCAGCAGCATTTCCATTCTATCCATTAAGTTTCAGATTAAATAATGGAGGCAAGAGTTACAGTAAGCAGACATACAGCTTTTCCCGAGGTTTAGCTAACTGCACAGCACATGAGGAGTTACTGGACATGGCATGACAAGTTATTGAATGTATAAAATGAAGGTGGAAGCTGATAAGGTTTACAGAGAGTGTCATGAGGAATGAGTAGATTTCACAGATGTTTAAGGCGATTTCAAAAAGAGTACTGAGGGCTTTTAGGGGACACAACTACACAGTAGGTGCTCTTGGCCCAGAGTTCTTTGACCTAAATTTGCTACACATTTCCATTTCACTGTAAAATGTTTGCCTTCTGCGTCATAAGAGCTAGGCTGAATTCTGTTATCACTTCTTACAAATTTAAAAAGCAAACTCATTTTATTTCCCAAAATGCACTGGCTTGTTCAGGAACTTGAAATGAACTTCTTTTATTTAAGAAGTTTTTGAGCAGATCGCTGCCTACTGAAGCTTCTGGCTAAAGGTACTAATTATTTAATCAATTATATTCAATAGAAAAAGACATCCTTTCCCATGCACAATTGTGAGAATAAAATATAACAATTGAGACCAAAATTGTGTAAAAATTGGCAAGCTTATAGTCTCTAAGACAAGTTCTTACACATGCCTGAGCCACATCTGGATTGCTGTAAGCCTACAACACCAGCCTCCACCATCTGAGAACCACAGCTCAATCCTGTAGCTATAGTGAAGTCTACAGTCCCCAAGTTGTGGTACAGCAGTGTTGCAAGAGTCAGGCTTTGAAATGGTCTTGTTAAGGTACTGACTCCAAATTGCTTGCTATAGCAGTGAGGGGCCACAAAGCCTAAGAGAAAGCTATAAATTCCTGAGAAAGTTTCAAGCACAATTTTCTTCAATTTAGATTATTACGTTTTTAATTATTTCAATTATAAATGTACCAAGGCACACTTTTTCTACTTCTAGTTCTTTGAATGCAGGATGCTTTTCAGTAGTATAATTATATAACTCTATGGGAGTGTTTCTATGAACAGAACAGTTATCTCCAAGTTCATCCTCCACAAGGAATGCCTTCCAAGCACTATTCACACTGAATGTGAATCACATTTGATTTTCTTTTTAATGAAGCAAGCATATAACACTGAACATATGAAAAATATTCATGGACAAGGCAGTCTTTTGGCAGTCAGCCTTAGCTACCATCTGTTCCTATAACAGCAGTGGAGTAAAGTTTATATTATACTGTACTGCATAAAATTGAAGCAGTAATATGTTGTATTCTACTAGGGGAGTTTATTGGAAAGTTCTGAAATCTGTATGTAGCTGAAGAACACTGATGTATTTTCCTACTTTGCTAGGGATTGGATCTCTACGTAGTACCACAAAACAACTATCCATTTGAAAAAGTAAGGATAATCGATTTTGAAAACTGAGATTATAAACAATATCACATGATTATTGAGGATTCGTTTCTCTAAGTACCTCTTGCCAGTTTGATATCAATAATAAGACATTTTCTGTGAAGTTCATTGTTAGTATTGCAAGGCTATCAGCTGAAATATGCAAGAAGAATGGTGATACTCACTGAAGTATTGAACACAAGATATTAAGTTTAATATTCATGAAATCAAGTGAACTCAGAGCTTTTATTTCTTTAGAAACAAAAAGAAATTACAGATCACAAATCTTTAACCTATCTGGCTCCATCTGCACAGCAGTAGCATACACCGCATTACTGTGTAATCAGTTACTGCATAACTGATCATTTGTAGTCACTATATCAAATCTGAGAGTTACACTGTATTTTCTCATCAGAATAAGCTGGAAATATTGTAGAGCTACTGAAGTATTTCTTAAATAAGTCCTCCAATTGTAAATGAGATTCAGACTTTGTTTTAAACTCTCACATCACAACAACAATGGACAACATCAATCAACAATTTTTGTCTTGTTCTCACAATTTAGATTCCTGTACCAGAAATATAACCCTTAGATCAAGCCATAGTACTTTGCAAAATGCTAAAGATCTCACTAAAAGAAGCAAAAGGAGAATACATACCTTGCTCTTGTACTTTTCAATTAAGAGGAGAAAGTTTTAGGAGATGTTAGCCAGTTGCGTTTCCTTAAAGTTTTACTTCCAAGCCAGCATCCTTCCTTTTGCAGAGCTGCTATGAGAACTTTAATCACAAACTTTATTAAAGCTGCAACCATTCAATATCTAAAACACATCCATAACCAGAGCACAAATACAAAAAACAAGCAGAGAGGATCTTCCCTTCCCTTCCCTTCCCTTCCCTTCCCTTCCCTTCCCTTCCCTTCCCTTCCCTTCCCTTCCCTTCCCTTCCCTTCCCTTCCCTTCCCTTCCCTTCCCTTCCCTTCCCTTCCCTTCCCTTCCCTTCCCTTCCCTTCCCTTCCCTTCCCTTCCCTTCCCTTCCCTTCCCTTCCCTTCCCTTCCCTTCCCTTCCCTTCCCTTCCCTTCCCTTCCCTTCCCTTCCCTTCCCTTCCCTTCCCTTCCCTTCCCTTCCCTTCCCTTCCCTTCCCTTCCCTTCCCTTCCCTTCCCTTCCCTTCCCTTCCCTTCCCTTCCCTTCCCTTCCCTTCCCTTCCCTTCCCTTCCCTTCCCTCTTCCAGCAACATCTGAGTAAAATGGATAAATTGAACTTAGCTCCAACCCACCTGAACTTGTGACTTGAACTCAACTCCCTCTTCTTTCAGGACACCAGTCCACTATATTCCTTTCCTGAGACCATTTTTTGCTAGCCTATGCCCAATGCTTCTTTTCATTTGACTATTCCAGTAATGTGACAATTTTCCTTTCCCCTCTAGTACAAGTCTGCTCAATGCATTACCCACTGATCACCACATGCAGCCACAGAAAACTCCCTGAGCACCATTAATCACTCCAGTGCCAAGCTAAAGTTCCTATGCTTCGGTTACAGTAGGAGAAACCAATGTCTCTCTGCAAGGAGGCAGCCCAAGTTGCCAGAGCAAAATAGTCATTACTACACACTGTTAAATAAAATGGGGAGAAAGTCTTTGTGCACAACACATCTGTAATAGGGATAAAACTTGTAATACAGCTTAACAGTCAATGTTAAGTAAATACAGTGAGTGCACCTTAGTTTTTAGTGTCACCAGGTAGGCAGTTAAAAATAGAAGTGATCAAGAATTGGGGGTCACTTAAAAACACACTAAGCTCTTTGGCTATCAATAGCACTTAGAGTGGTCACATTTACTGTTTAGTGCTCTATTATGTCTCATTTTTTTACTTTTGTGTTTATTGTTACAGGTTTAAACTGGTATTTTCTGAAATCTTAAATATATGAAAATATGTGTATATAAAAGTGCTTATTTAGATTATGTTCTAAAAAATGAAAAAGTTGCCCAAATATAGCTGCATCACATGCTTTTACAGCTATATACTTCTAAAATTTAATCTTATTAAACATAAAAAAATACTTTTCTTTTCTTAGCAAAAAAGGATGGTACACTCTGATTGGCAAAGAAAAATAGATGCATTTTTGCTCACATAAAAAAAAAAAACAATCTAGCAGTCTTTTATGGCTACATAAATTAGACAAGGCTGAAAGTTTCCTCTTAAAGTTAGCATAAAAAATGAGTTTATCCGAATGACATCCATTACTTGTTCTATTATCTTTTTCTAGTTACGCATTATCATTAGACATGTAATGTATATACAACTGAAACTGCTGCATTCAATAAGTCTAGCTTAGTATAACACAGCTTTTGCACTGTCTGCTGCAATACTGATGAACAGGAGAATCTGAAAACTAAAAGAAGTGTATGCAGCATATACTTAGATAAAACTATGCACAACAGAATCTTAATTATCTACCTAGAATAATTGGGTTTGTTTACTGCATACTGCTGCACATCAAATGAATATAGTTATCATGTGGCTTAACTAAATCCATATACAGAGCCAGACTGATGATCTTATTAAAAACCAACCAAACCATCCCACTTACACACACACACAAACCCAAACAAAACAAAGACACAAACAAAAAAACGCACCACCAACAAAAATCTTCCATAAAGAAAGTTCATAAGGCTATGGTCATTCACCAGTTTACGTTGGCTGCTTTGAAGACAGGAGACCTTGTTTGATAACTGAACTTCTGTGACTTAGTCTCACAGACAGGTCATATTTAAAAGTATCCATTAATTATAAAGTTCTTACAGACACACACACACACAGACACATATATATACACTATGTGCATAAACACACACACAAATTGACATTTTTATTTACCTTGGCTCAAAAAGAACTCCCTTGAACTAAAGAATCTGTTGGTCTGCATTATTCTTTCCATAGTGGTCTTTACTTGTGGGTCAGAATTTAAATACATGAGAAGGACAGTGGTGGAAGTCTGATGTGCTACTACTGCTGTTCTATAGGTTTCCTACTTTTTTCCAATGTTAAATTCACTTTGTAGAACATAAAAAGTTATTTGAAGTACTTCATAGAATTTTAAAGTGGAGGTAAATATCTAGGAGAACAACAAATGTCAATATACCAGTTTTGCTCAGGAAGCCAGTCATTGCTGATAAAAGGAGCAACACACATCACGGACAGTGAATGTCAATAGGAAAATATAAGTGAATTCTTCAAGAATCAAATTTGGACAGAAAATTCATGTGGAATTCACGCATTTAATATTATAATGGGGAAAGTCTAAAACACTTGTAATCTGACTTACAGTTTTTTGCTGGTTGCCAGATCTTTTCACTCAAAATTAGAACTACTTGTTTCCATATCAAATGCTAACTTTTGGAAGAAATATCAAATTTTTGGGTTTTTGGCTGCCTTTAATTAGTGAATGAAAACACCTGTTGTTGTTATTTGCTGGACACCATGATTCCATCTGATCTAACTACAAAACTGAAGTTGTTGATTTAACTTGGTTCACAGAAAAATACATTATTTCATACAGATATTCTCTATCAGGTCAAGTGAAGGAAATGGTGTGAACAGGAGGAAAAGAAAGAGCAAAGGATAATTATTTCTAGTAGTGTTGGCTTTGCTTCTGAAACAGTGATTCTTTGCCTTTACACAGGTTCTACCAAGGTCTGTAGAAAAGTTGTCATTTACTAGGATCAGTTGCTTTGCGAATTGGAATGTAATTTACATCTTTATCTACAGATCACTCTGCTATTGCAAACATAGATGATAGTTTAACCTCGGTGGCAGGCTTGAAGAATTGGTTGGTAACAGAGTCTAGACTGCCAGTCAGCTGTGGATTTGCCAGGACAGTAGCAAATTACACCAAGAGAATGTGTACTTATTTTTCAAAGAGCTGGGTGTAATGGGGCTCTTACTTCTCATCACACCATACAGTTGTGGTTCTCATGCATTTTCTGGTCTTCTTTTCCAAGTTTGGAGCAGCATCTGCTCCTGTTTAGCTACAGAATTATGTTTAAATTAGGAGGTGAGCACTTGAACAGACATTGTTAAGGCTTAGTGTGTGTTTTTTTATCTGAATCAATTATGTTTATGAATTTGATTGTTAAGACCATTCACTTAACCTACTGTGAGAGGGAAGTAAAATCTGTTGCCTTAAGCATCATCCAAAATTTTATTTTTTTCCCTAGTTCCTAACTAGATTTTACAGTCTCACAAATTTTTAACATGCTTTCATAAGACAATCATGTGACTTCTATGCATTGTAAGACTTAATTTAACTAAGAAAATAATATTTCCCTTACATCCAGGGAAAATTCCTTCAACACAGAAGGGGATTCTAATTACCACTGTGAGACGATTAAAAAAAAATTGAACTAAACAAAAATCTTAAAATAACAAACAAGAAAGACCACCCAACACATGTAGCTGCACTTTAAGAGCTATGGGTTTTTATAGTAATAAACACTGAACTTCTACTGCATATTCTGATGATGTCTGAAATTTATTTAGGAAAAAATGACCAATTGCTTTTTTTATGATTACATTTTGTAATGGATTCAGCTCTTCAAAGATGAGTCTCCTCTGCTCCATAAAGAGATGATTGCATTTCTTTTTCAGGTGGAAGTGAAACACTAGGTCATTTTTTGAAGAGATCTCAGGTGTGTCATGAGTATTATTCAATCTAGATAAACATCCAAGAGAAACAAGAATTTTGTTTATTGGTGTCATCACAAGGGATTTCATTGAAGTCAGCATAGTCAGTGTGCCCTCAGCTCCTGAGTCCAGGTTGTTTATAAAAAACATTGAAAAGAACTGGCCCTAAAATTGAGTCCAGGGAATACCATGCCAGCCTCATGCCCTAGGCCAAATTCTTAATTGACGTCCTGATGCTCATTAATACCTGATTTATCATGGCAACAGAAAACTTAAAAGAAAAATAAATCTTCACAGATGTATCAGGACCAGCCCATAGCATGTTTCTAATCCTTTTTTTTTTTAATTTATATCCTGTATTGCTGATGGTCACAGTCACAGACCCACCCCAACTCTTCTGTGCAGATATTCCTATTTCTCGGGTTTGCTTTTTAAATAACTGTCCCTACTCTTCCACATTCCTGACATCATGTAAGATTAATCATCAACATGTAACAAGATGGCAGATAGAAAGACTACTCAGATTTGTGGGAGCATGGATTAGCACAGGATTTTTAACAGTCTTATTTCCTTGAACAACAAACATCTATAGAGACCCTTCTATCAAGTGGATGATTCGTCTGAATAAGATATGTGAATTTCTTAGTCTTGTGATTTGGAACACTGAAGAGTATAAAAGCAAGAAGTATAATTTGATATATGACAAAATATAAACACAAACATTCATTTCATCTTTTCATACTCCTTCATACAACTACAGAGTTGCAAGATGTATATATAGTTCCTTTTCTTTCCAAAGTGCAAGCATGTTTGTGATGCTCAACTGTTTGAGAAGATTTTTACAAAGTACTTTAAGAATCTACTGTAGTTTTACATTGTGAGTTTACCATAAAGAATAAAATCACTGTCATAGAGTTATGTATCTTATTAATGGTACTCCTGTCTCTTTTCGTCATAACAAAACATTTCCTTCAAGCTGACATTTCCTACAAGCTCCTCTCATCATGATGAGAAAACAGAATACCTGTAATACATAATGATCTTTAAGGTGATTAGAAACTTTGATAAACAGGAATATCAAGGAATATTTGTGAAAGTATCATCTTGAACTTACAGCTTACTACAATGTTGCTGCAATTTTCATGAAACAGAAAATAATTTGTGGAATCTTATTTTATTATGGGTAGGTAATTAACAGGATTTCAGAACTGACGGAACAAAAGATGAGATCATGAAGGCACTGTCAGGTGGATGAGAACTATGATGGAGTACTGAATATCGGGCTTTTCACTTCTTTATAGATTTATAAATGCACTTGTATTTTCTAAATCACTAAAAGAATGCTATTTTATATGAATGTTGACAGAAGACTGGTAGTTTACAAAGATGGGACTTGTGTCTCATTAATTTGTAATGAATACCAAGAATCCTTATCATTAGCAAAGAGCAGATCCAGAAAAATGATGTAAAAATATTCTGTTAACCTTCTAATAAATTTCACCAAAACACTGAGCAGATGCTGTGGAGCTGCTCTATTTGCAGTTCCAGCTGAGTAGTACTATATCTGATGAATCTCCTTATCACTATGACTACGCAAGCAGCAGTAGTCTTGAGGTTTAACAAAATCTACCTTCTTACAAGTAAAAACATACTTGAAAAATAACTCACGGTCCTAATTAACAGTGTGATATCCTGTCATTCTAACAGTAATTATTACCTCAGTGGAAAAATGAGTGATTCTAAAGTGCGGCTTTACTCATCTATTATATTTTTTTCCACAAAAATCAAGCATTTTTAATTATTAAGAAAATTCTACCCTCCAATATCATTCAGATCATAGGTGAATTATATCGAAAACAAATGTTCACTAAGGCTATTGTCAGTTTTGTCAGGTATGACTTTAGAAATAACTTATTGCTTGATCTAAAACTATAAAGATCTTTTCAAAGGGTAGGAAGGCAACATAGATTGTTACTAGCTAGGGAGAATATTCAAAGAGTGCTTAATCTGAGGAGTTCTCTTTCATGATCCCCTTCTAAAAAATAAAACAAACAAACAAACAAACAAAACCAACATCCAATTACAGTAGGATCACCTCCTTGAAAAAGACTTTCATTGCTGAAATCTCAGGCAGCATAGGAAACTATTTCCCTTTAAAGAGAACATAGACTTTATTAACTTGTTTTTTTCACTGATGCTTTTTATAATGAAAGCTTCGTAACGACTGCAGGCATAAAACTTCTGAATACTGAACTTCATCACAAGCTGGAAACAGAGGGAAAATAAATCAGCTATAGCAGAGAAATTTCTGTTACTGGCAGTCTTTCATCTGACTTGAAGTACAAGATGCTAGAAACAGTCCTACTACCTGTAAAATAATTTATACTATTGCAGTTTCAATAAACAGAATCTTTAATGGCTATGGAGAAGATGAGTTAGAAGACATCAACATTTTTATCACCTAAGTTCTGTCTGGCTCTCACACAGCTTGAATTATAGAAACCCAGTTAATCAAGCAGGAAATAATACATACCTAGTTTTAACATAGATTTACATTTACCTAGAATAAAGCTTTTTCAGCTTCATCTTATCAGAAGCCCTCCTGTGTAATTAATCTAATTTGGCTTTCCCCCAGGTGATAATCCAAAATGGAAGTCCTGTGTCAAGAGAGGATAAATCCTGTGTTTGTTGGTTGTGGTGGTAAACAGTGACAAGGCTGAGGAAAAAGTCAAGGTATTATCCTTGATGCCTTCTGTGTCTCAGTTGTGCTCCAGGTACTCAGTCCCCTGAGCTGGAAGACAGGGATGGGTAGCAAAATGAAGCCCCAAGAATCCAAGGTAAAATGGTTAGTGACCTGCTACACCACTTAGACACACAAAAGTTTATGGGTCAGATAGGATCCATCCAAGGGCGCTGAGGGACCTGGTGAAGGTGCTCACCAAGCCACTTTCCATCATTTATTAGCACTCCTGGCTAACTGTAGAGGTCCCAGCTGACTGGAGGTTAGCAATGTGATGCCCATCTACGAGAAAGGCTGGAAGAAGGATCTGGGGAACCACAGATCTGTCAGTCTGACCTTGGTGCTGGGGAAGATTATAGAGCAGATCACCTTGAGTGCTGTCACATGGCATGTACAGGGCAACCAGGTAATAAGGCCCAGTCAGCACGGGTTTGTGAAAGGCAGGGTCTCCTTGACTAACCCAAGATCCTTCTATGACAAGGTGACCCACTTAGTAAAGGTGGTGTTTGTTGTTTACTAGGACTTCAGTAAGCCCTGTGACACTGTTTTCCACTGCATTCTCCTGGAGAAACTGGCTACTCATAGCTTGGACGGGCATACTCTTCTCTGGGTAAAAAAAGTGGCTGGATGGCCATGACCAAATAGTTGTGGTGAATGGAGCCAAATCCAGTTGCCAGCCAGTCACAAGTGGTGGTCAGCAGGGCTCAGTGTTGGGGCTAGCTCTGATGTAGTCCAGAAGGTTTTATTAAAAATTAGAGTTTCAGACAAAAATTTTTTACTTGTTTGTTATTGCCAGAATCCACACAGAAACATAATTTTAAACTTTCTAAAATATCAGTTACGGAAACTTAATATGCATACAGGATTTCTTGAATTTGTCTCTAACTTCACCAACAAATAGCCAGCCTTAAGTATAGCACTGGTTACTTTCTGAAATGGTCAAGAAAAGTACTGCTTTTTAAAGTGTCCAAAAGGGACACTTTCTCTGACATCCACAGGGAAAATTATATAAATTTAGCTGTCTGAGAGAGAAAAAATAATCTTATGCAGAAATATAAGGGGAGCTTCAAGATTGCAATGTGAAGGTTACAGAAGACTGTTAAAGTCATCTGACCTTTGCAGAACTTTTAGATTTCAACTGTCTATACCAGCTGTCCAACAACTTAATTATTTGTAGCAGCCTTCACAAAAAAGTCTCCAGATGCTTGCTATCAAGAAGGAAAACAAACAAGCAAAACCAAACTAAATAAACACCCCATACAAATCAATAAAAAGATTAATAAAAAAAAAAAAGGATTTATTTTTCAGAAAAGGAAAATGGTATTTAAAGATTTTTAATGCAATTTTAGACTAGGCATTATTCAGGATGTAGAACATGGACAGTCAGGGCTGAAAGTGTTTCAGTAAGTTTTCTCGTATTAAGCAACTGTTGACTGTATCACGAAAGTTGTTAACTTCCATCAATTTCACTTAAGAGTTGGAGGTTGGCCTCTTATGCAGAATAGAGCACTAATCTCTACAGCAAAATGTTTATTGAGAAATTGCAAATAAATTTCTAATCCCAAAAAGGAATAAATGGTATCTTTTAGTTTTTATTCGTTACATGGAAATGGAGGAAGCCAGTGAAATCTATAGCTGAGACACATGGCAGCCCAAAGCCTGTTTCAAACCCAGTTTAAAGAAATAAAACATATTTTTGTCACCATCTCACAGAGAGACCATAGCTACACTCCACTTACTATGCATACTTTATTAGAACTGAACCCCATTTTATAAGAAAACCACAAATCAACATATTGACACTATTTAACTTCAAGCATTTGAGTAAAGTGCTCTGAATACCACTTTTCATACACTTGTTTGCTTTTTTGACTAGTTGGTATGTTCCTAAGTGTACTCTGAATTATAACAACATCAGGTAAGTTGTTTGTACAAAGAATTGTCTATGTCCTATATCCTAGTGCTGTCTTGGGAATGACTTAATACAATCTTTGAGGCTAGCCACAGCTAAAATGTGAGGCAAAACAAAAACCATGATCAAAAGTATCCCTATTTTATGTTTTTGAAAAATCATTTAAAATCTCGATCAGAAAGTATTTCTTGAACTCATAGCTTTTTAATTACTGAGCCCTGATTAAAGAGCAATCCCTCAGACAAAAATTAAGCTTGTCAGTCTCTCTTTGGTAGATGCAAAGTATACAAGATCTTAAGTCACATCTAGACCACCTGGAAAGCAAAGAACAAGGCAAACCTAACATAACTATAGACTGGTCAGTATCACCTCCCTCCCTGGAAAGGTGATGGAACAAGTTATCCTTGGCACCATCTCCAGGTGTATCAAGGATAAGAGGGTCACTAAGGGCAGTCAACATGGCTTCACAAGGGGATCTGATGCTTAACCAACCTCATAGTCTTTTATAAGGACATAACCAGGCGGCTAGATGATGGCAAAGAAGTGGATGATGTTTATCTTGATTTCATTAAAGCATTTGACACAGTCTCCCACAGCATCCTCACAGCTAAACTGAGGAAGTGCGGTCTGGACAATCAGGTAGTGAGATGGACTGTGAACTTGCTGAAGAACCCACAGAGTTGTGACGAATGGGGCAGAGTCTAGTTGGAGGCCACTATTTAGTGGAGTGCCTCAGAGGTCAGTACTGTGACCAGTACTATTCAGTGTATTCATCAGCGACTTGGATGAGGGAATAGAGTGCACTGTCAGCAAGTTTGCTGATGGCAGCAAATTGGAAGGAGTGGCTGACATGCTAGAAAGCTGTGCTGCCATCCAGCAAGACCTGGACAGGCTGGAGAGTTGGATGGGGAAAAATTAAGGACATATAAAAAGGGAAAGTGCAGAGTCTTGCATCTAGGCAGGAACAACCCCAAGTCCCAGTATAAGTTGGGGAATGACCTGTTAGAGGGCAGTGTAGCGGAAAGGGACCTGGGGCTCCTGGTGGACTGCACAATGACCATGAGCCAGCACTATGCCCTTGTGGCCAAGAAGACCAATGACATCCTGGGATGTATTACAAGGGATGTGGTTAGTAGGTCGAGAGAGGTTCTCCTCCCCCTCTGCTCTGCCCTGGTGAGACCACACCTGGAATATTGTGTCCAGTTCTGAGCCCCTCAGTTCCAGAAGGACAGGGAACTGCTGGAGAGAGTCTAGCGCAGGGCAACAAAGAGGATTAATGGAGTGGAGCATCTCCCTTATGAGGAAAGGCTAAGGGAGCTGTGTCTCTTTAGTTTGGAGAAGAGGAAACTCAGCGGTGACCTCATTAATGTTTGTAAATATATAAATGGGGATTGTCACAAGGATGTATCTTCAGAAAATACAAAACTCACGTTAAATATGGAAGGATTTCCATTTCTCGAAATGACACTCAGTTGGTCTAAATGACAGCTACCAAATCAGAGGAATGCAAACTCCATCTCTCTATAAACTTACGAAAACCTATTTTACTCAGTAAAAAGAGACAAGTCCGTCCAAGAAGTCATACATTAACTTTGTGGAGGATTGAATTACAGTATGTCAACAGATTTAACAAAAGAGATCTGGCAACTGAAATTTGAGCACAGAAATAAACTTGTAACTTAATCTGAGGTTAGAAAATGCCTCATCTGGTATTTCTGAAAGGAGAATGACAGCTAGCTAATTAAAGGTTCGTTTTGGTATGATTTTGCACTCAGATCCATAAACAACATCTATACATAGTTTAAATTCCTGAGGTCCAAATCTTTAACTGAGGAAAAAGTGGCCAATGCCTTCAGTACAGATTGACTTGATGCTGGTCAGTTTGAGATTAAATTCACAACTGGGCAGCTTTTGTTAAATGCAATCTCTATTTAAAAAAAAAAAATATAATAATAATAATAATTAAAAAAAAAAATATATATATATATAAAAAAATACCTTCTCCTTTTGAAGTATTTTGGAATAGAGATTTTTATGCCTCAGATGACAGGAATGCTATTTGTAGTATGTTCTGAAATCTATAGATGGCATGATTTACAAATATGCAATGCAATTATTATTACTGTTAAATCTTATTCCTCCTCCGTGAAATAGCCTTCTGGATGAAAGAAACATAATATTACAAAGACAGCTATTATATTGGTGCTGGCATAATACAGTTCATAAATAAATTGTACTTTTATAAGAAGGTGGCTTTATTGTATTTTCTAGACTCTGAACCAAGAAAAAGATAAGGCTTCAAGATGCCCCACAGACTGAACAATCTGAGGACTTTTTATTACATAAAATAATTAAATTTAAATTGACAATTGTTTATATCTGCTGAAGTAATAATGAGATTTGTGAAAATCCCAGGACATACTGACTCTCTGTCTTCAATTGACTATTGACCCTTGCAGTCTGGCCCAAATATAGAGTTCAAATACCTGTTTGTTCCTCATTTTTTCCAGCATATTTCAAACATTCGGTTTCAAAAGAAATGCAAATATATTTCAAAGCTGTCATGTACATTGCATTCATTTGCTGCTGGGTTGGCTGAGATAGGGTTAATTTCTGCACTGTCAAGACTCAGAACTAGCCAAAGAAGGTATTTGATATCACATAAAGTCATGCTCAGTTACAGAGGGGGCTGGTCCGGGTGCTGCTGGGAGCAGGGCCATCCCCAAAGCTCTGGGTTCTCTCTGGGCCATGGTGGTTGCAGTGTGTCCCTTGCTCTGCAGGTTCTCTTGTTATTGTTGCTGTTACTGTTTGTTCATTTTTTTTCTTCCCTTTTCTATTAAACTGTTTATATTCCAACTCATGAGTTTTGTCTTTCTTTTCTGATTCCCCTCCCCATCCCACCAGGGCTGGGGTGAGCATGTGGCATGTGGTTTTAGTTGCCAGCTGGGGTGGGGCAGACTCTGGAGCTAAACTGCGGCAGCTATTTTCCTCCAAAAGTCCATGAAGCCACAACGACTTTAGTTCTATAATCAATATTTACTAATCATAACTTGAATCTTAAAAAGGTGCAAAATGCAGCCAGAACAATGGAAAGAGTATCCCAAACTGATGATAATTGAATTCATTTTATTCAACAGCCTTTTTTCCTTTTAAGTATAATAGTAAAGGTGTTCATAGGTAATAAGAAATCTGATAATAAATGAGTGAAATAAGAAAGTATTGCATTTTTATAGAGGTTTATTGAGCTAACCTTGAACAGCAAGTGTACCTACACTATATTCTCCCCCTATTTAACTAATTACATTGTGAACTGAAGCCTTGCACATATATCTGCACAGAATCACAAGTGCAGCTCCACTACTGATGCAAATTTTATAGTTTTAGCTGAGATGTCCCTGAAGTGGAGTTAGTTTTCCTTTGTGAAATTCTGTTTAATGTGGGAGACATTTTTGTACATCTCTTGACTTCCACACTTTAATTATTCAGTGAATTTATAGATATTTTGATTGAAGACATTAGAGTTGTTGAGAAAAATATTCTGACTCATAAAATTTTCATATACTAATTAAAATGTTCAGTAGCTGACTAATTTCTAAAACTAAATACAGGCAGGAAAAAACAGAAGATATAATCCATTCTTTTTTCTCTGAAAATAGAATTATTTGAGTCTCTGCAAGTTCACTCCAATTAATTATTTTAATAACATGACATTTACTACAATGCTTATGAATATTCTAGTGGGAAATATACTTAGGTCAGTGGAAATAACCTCGTATCAGTTAAAAAGATAAGTTAAAAATATGCTTTGATATGCAAGATCTCTCATATTTTTTGCAAACATGGTATTAGAGGTCAAAGATGGTCTAGGGAAAGAGTCATGAGTCAAGGCATATAGAAATAAGATAATAGTATGAAATTGCAATATTATTCTTGGAAGACAAATCAGTGATTGTTTGTATCTTGGTTCATGACATCTTTAGGTACTACTCAATTGAACATGATTCATATGGAAATCCTTAAAGTTCTCCAGCTTCTCAGAGATTCTTTGCAGTGTAAGAATACTTTGCTTTATTAGTCTTCTTCATCTTATGAACATCAGCAATAGAATCAGTAGGATCAAATACATGAAGAATAAAACCCCTTATTTCATTTCAAATGAGCCAACATTAAAAAAAAAAAAATTCTATTCATACTGCCTCAGGAAGTAAATTGTGAGAATTGTTTTTAGAGCTGTATATATGATCTTGGTTAGCTAAAGCTATCTTAGGGGACTGCTTGTGTAGCAATGATATTTGTGAAGATGTGTTAAATGTACTGCGAGGAACTTGTAAAATACTATGGATGAGATTCAACTTACTTTGAAAGTCTACCTTCTTATCTGGCCTGGTCACTTAAGCTTCCCTTTTCAATCAAAAGGCACATAATGAATGTGATTAATCCTAATCAGTACATCTAGAATTAGGCTAAATGATTTCAGATGTCTGCTTTAGGATGAGATGGACTGAACTCATGTAATGCATACTTTTCTTCATGGATTACAATGGAAATCTCAGGTGCCTAGATCAGATTTGATGTCTGCATTGTAAATGTTCTGAGTACCGAAGAGAAATCCAGCTGACACACTATTTTTCTAGCATATATCTATTTCTTATTTTGGCAATGGTGAGACAATTAAACTTCAAAAATTTCAGGGTTATTCTGAGTGACGATAATCAATTTATTTCTACAACATCCATTATTTATACATTTTATTTACCTTTGATTCATGACAGTAGGTTTACACTGCAGGTGACCTCTAGAATATGGGCATAATCATATACAGATGGATATATCAGCAGGATGAGTCAAGTCGTTTTAATATTTTTTTGGCAGTGGATTTTTTTTTCTTTTTAGATATATAGGTGGCACATGAATTTTTGCAACTCCTGAAAAATCAGCTGAAAGCTTCAAGATTATCTATCCATGTAGTATTCACACTAATCAATTCATAACTTCTACTACATAGTATTAATTTCAAAATAAATTCTACTTTAAGTAGAATTACTTCTAGAAATTTAGTCCATGAAAGTGAGTAGCTAGAAAGAATTGTTCCAAATGAAGTTGATACTATTGCAGTCATTGCTAGCACATTCAGGTTCCTATCCTAGGTAAGGAAATCTCATCAAGTTAATTATCATGTGAACATAGTAGAAATGCTTTCTAACATGATAAATTACTTATCTAAACTTTGCACAGCTTAAATCCAGTTATGAGATCCCTTCACTGTCTCTTGACTAGAAGCCTGTGCTAAGATCTCAGGTACTGCAAAACTGCTCTTCATCTTATGTTTACATCAGCAGCTAGTGAGACCTAGTAAGAAGACCAAAATAGTTGGTGCTGAGAACACAGTGCTTTTCCCAGACATATTTTGGAGGGTTTCATAGCAGGTATATTCCAGTCAGGTGTGATGACCCATTCATGTGTTGGTGATTTTATTACATTATGTAGTCTTCGGGATCACATCTCCCAATCCAGTTTCACCCAAAACGAATGCAGTTTATGCACCCCAAGACATCTCTGCAGAGCAAACTAGAGAAGAGTACGTGTAGACAATTGGAAACCTCACTTCAATAGTGCACTCTTGGTCTGAACAAGAATGCAAATGCAGAAACACACACACACACAGAATTTTAGGGATTGGAATGGACCTCAAAAGACCATTTAGTTCAATCCCCCTACCAGAGCAGGAACACCTAGATGAGGTTACACAGGAAGCTGTCCAGGTGGGTTTTGAATGTCTCCAGAGAAGGGGACTCCACCACCCCCCTGGGCAGCCTGTGCAGTGTTCTGTTACCCTCACTGAGAAGATGTTTCTTCTTAAATTTAAGTGGAACCTCTTGTGTTCCAGTTTGCACCCATTACCCTTGTCCTACCATTTGTTGTCACCGTGAAGAGTCTGGCTCCATCCTTGTGACACTCCCCATTTACAAACGTTAATGAGGTCACCCCTGAGTTTCCTGTTCTCCAAACTAAAGAGACCCAGCTCCCTCAGCCTTTCCTCATAAGGGAGATGCTCCACTCCATTAATCCTCTTTGTTGCCCTGCGCTGGACTCTCTCCAGCAGTTCCCTGTCCTTCTGGAACTGAGGGGCCCAGAAGTGGACACAATATTCCAGATGTGGTCTCACCAGGGCAGAGCAGAGGAGAAGGAGAACCTTTCTTGACCGACTAACCACATCCCTTTTAATACACCCCAGGATGCCATTGGTCTTCTTGGCCACAAGGGCATAGTGCTGGCTCACGGTCATCGTGCAGTCCACCAGGACCCCCAGGTTCCTTTCCCCTACACTGCTCACTAACAGGTCGTTCCCCAACTTATACGGGGACCTGGGGTTGTTCCTGCCCAGATGCAAGACTCTGTAGTTGCCCTTGTTATATTTCATTAAATTTTTCCCCATCCAACTCTCCAGCCTGTCCAGGTCCCACTGGATGGCAGCACAGCCTTCTGGCATGTCAGCCACTTCTCCCAGCTTGGTGTCATCAGGAAACTTGCTAATAGTACACTCTATTCCTTCATCCAAGTCATCAATGAATATATTGAATAATACTGGTCCCAGATATGCACTCATACTTGTATCAGGGAAACGTTTAACAATGGCAACCAAAACACTGCACATGGTTTGAATATTGACAATTCTGAACATGTTTTGCAGCATACTGCATGGGATCCATTATATTCTTCTTCTGCTGGTTAAAAATCCAACGGTTGTTCAGAACCTCTAACGTCTGTATGACTTACAGACTGGTTAACAGTATCAGTACTTCTGCTTTGCAGGAGAGTTAACATATTGTTGTCTACAGGCATCGAGGGTCTCTTGACTTGCTGAGACATAAGTGCGAATCAGATTATTGCATGTAACAGTCCAAGTTTTCCTTTGATCTTAGTACAGCACATTATATTTCCCGATTCATTAAGGCAAAAGTTCTACCACGTTCTCCGATGCTATTGTATTATCTATCAGTGCCATATAGCCATATAGCAGTATCATAGAATCATGGAATAGTTTGGGTCACAAGGGACCTTAAAGATCATCTAGTTTCAACCTCCCTGCCATGGGCATGGACACCTTCTACTAGACCAGGTTGCTCAAAGCCCCATCCAACCTGGCCTTGAACACTTCCAGGGATGAGGCATCACAACTTTGCTGGGGCAACCTGTTCCAGTGCCTCACCACCCTCATGGTGAAGAATTTCTTCCCTATATTTAATCTAAACCTATCCTCTTTCAGTTTAAAGCTGTTATCCCTTGTTCTATCACTATATGCCCTTGTAAAAAGTCCATCTTCAGCTCTCTCATAGGCCTGCTTTAGGTAGTGGAAGGTTCCCCCTGGATGGCATCCCTTGTCTCCTGTGTGTTGACTGCACCACACAGCTTGGTGTCATTGGAAAACTTGCAGAGTGTGCACTTAGTTGACTGTCCATGTTGCCAACAGAGAAGTTAAACAGTGCTGGTCCCAATACCAATGTGGGAGGAACACCAGTTGTCACTGATCTCTACTTGGACATCAAGCCCTTGACTGCAACTAACTCTGCTTAATGCTCTCACTGGTAACCAATGGCTTCTCAGACTGTGAGATAAAAATTGGAGAGTGAATAGAAATTTAATGTCCATTATACCTCTGCAACTACTGCTTCTCTACAGTGCCAGTATTTTGTCTCAGGTAGGATTCATATGAGAACTGTGGGCAGAATAATGCCTTACTCTGAAGCTTATGCTAATTTCTCAAATCTAGAAGATGTTATCAGACAGCTTTTAAATAAAATAAGTAGTGTTTCGCTTTACATAATATAGAAATAAACTCCAAAACATCTGTTACTGACTTCTTAATAAATAGTAGCAAAATGTGCTATGAAGGCAATTTTTTCTGCATGTATCTCCAAAAACGAAGTTTTCTCCAAAAGTCACTATCAGTTTCTCTATCTGACAGGCAAATATAAGACTTTGTTTTTTGTTTGGTTTTTTTTTTTTTTACCAGTCTGT
Source organism: Streptopelia decaocto (assembly GCF_964273445.1). Taxonomy (NCBI): domain Eukaryota; kingdom Metazoa; phylum Chordata; class Aves; order Columbiformes; family Columbidae; genus Streptopelia; species Streptopelia decaocto. Next base: position 33,326,709 of record NC_138657.1, read on the forward strand.
TAACACTAAGTTAAAAAAGCTTTTGACTAAAGTGATTTTTTTAACTTTGATTCAGTTTTCAAGGTTGAGTGAGTTGTGGCCTCATCACACTTTGTACTTCGATATCATGTCTTACATGTGAAGCTAGCACACACAGAACTACCTGAACCTCTGTTGTCAGCTTTCAACCTTGACTTAAACAATCAATTACCTTTAGTAAAATAACCCTGAAGAAATTGTATAGCTATATGATAAATTTCTCTATTTGATCATAAACAAAAATTAAGACTCTTATAAAATTGTCCTTCTGTTTATATTGTTTCCTGGTAAAATCTTTTATTTCTGTTCTTTCTTACATGAAACAAGCCTTACATTGATAGCATAATTAATCACTTCCAGATTTGTAGTGATTCTTTTTAATGAATGTAGTTTTTAATGAATGCAGAGTCAGTAATGTGGGTTCCATATTATACATGCTTGTGTTTTCCATGGTCTATATAAAAAAAACCCTATGCTGCTATGATCCTGACAGCAATGTTGACAATACTGTGGTAAATCCTCTTTGCAGAATAATGTAGTTATGCACCTGAATAAAGTTTAATGTCATTAAGCAGCATTTCATTACTACCTTGACTTGTTGGGTATTTGTTTCTTCATCTTCTAGAATTTCAGGTGAAGTCCCTGCTGTCTGGAAAAAGGGAAACATCACACTCACTTTCAGAAAGGGTAGAAAGGAGGAACCCAGGAGCTACTGACCTGTTACATTCACCTCCGTGCCTGGGAAGGTCATGGAACAGGTCCTCCTAGAAGCTGTGCTAAGGCACATGGAGGACAGGGAGGTGACTCAAGACAGTCAGCATTGCTTCACCAAGGGTAAGTCCTGATTGATCAGCTTTGTGGCCTTCTGTGATGGGGTCAATACACGAGTGGACAAAGGAAGGGCTATGGGTGTCATCCGTCTAGACACCTGTAAAGCGTTTGACATGGTCTTCCACAATATAATTCTCTTTAAATTAGAGAGATAGGGTTTTTTTTGATGGATTGTTCAGTGCATGAGGAATTGGCTGGATGGTCTCATCCAGAGTACTGGTCTATGGCTCAAAGTCTGGATGGACACCAGTGCCAAGCAGTGTCCCTCAGGGGTCCATACTGGGACTAGTACTCTGTAATACCTTCATCAACAACACAGACAGTGGAATTGAGTGCACCCTCAGCAAATTTGCAGATGACATCAAGCTGAGTGGTGCAGCCGACATGCCTGAGAGATGGGATGCCATCCAGAGGGATGTGGACAAGCTTGAGAAGTTGGCCCATGTGAACCTCATGAGGTTCAACAAGGCCAGGTGCAAGGTCCTGTGCCTGGATTGGGGCAAACACAGGTATCAGTACAGGCTTGGGGATGAAAGAATTGGGAGGAGGCCTGCTGAGAAGGACTTCATGGTGCTGGTGGATGAAATATTGGACATGAGCTGGCAATACATGCTTGCAGCCCAGAAGGTCAATCACATCCTGAGCTTCATCAAAAGAAGTGTGACCAGCAAGTTGAGGGAGGTGATTCTGCCCCTGTACTCTGCTCTGGTGAGACTCCACCTGGAGTACCATGTCTGGCTCTACAGCCTTCAGTACAGAAAAGACATGGAACTGTTGGAGAGGGTCCAGAGGAGGCCCAGCAAGATAATCAGAGGGCTGGAACACCTCCCCTGTGAGGAAGGTTGAGTGAGTTTGAGTTGTTCAGCCTGGAAAAAAGAAGACTCAGGGGACACCTTTTTGTGACCTTTCAGTACTTAAAAGGGGCTTGTAAGTAAGACAGGGGCAGACTTTTAGCAGGGCCTCTTATGACAGGAGAAGGGGTAATGGTTTTAGACTAAATGAGGGGAGAGTCAGACTAGACATGAGCAAGAATTTTTTTACAAGTAGGGTGGTAAAACACTGGAACAGGTTGGCCGGAGCGGTGGTAGATGCCTCATCCTTGTAACATTTGCAGGCAGACAGTACTGGGTCCTGAACAACCTGATGTCATTACAGGGGGTTGGACTAGATGACCTTTGAAGGTTTCTTCCAACCCAAACTATTCGATGATTCTCTGGTTCTATGTTCTGCTGGACCTGCTTTTTCATCTGAATGTGTCTCAGTGGCTTCCTGGAAGCCTTTCTCTTATCAGAAGCAATATTATTCTCCTTTTTTGATAAAATAGCTTCAAATATATATTTTGTAGTGCTTTGTTGTTGTTTCTTACTTTTACGTAGTATTTCCAACCATACTGTATCTCATGTATTTCAGCAATATTTTTGTAAATCCAGTTGAAATATCTGATAAAAAAATGTCCCTGCTCCTAAGTTTGTTGCAAAGCACAAGTGTCACTGTTTACTGCAGGGTGTCAATAAACCATGGCAGATGCTCTGGGTTAACCCCCCACCCTCCCCACTAAGGAGGAAAAGGAGGAAAAGAAGGAAAAGGGAGAGAGAGACTGGCAAGTTCAAAAAGTTAAAATGATTTACTAATGTTAGTAATAAATAGAGAAAAATAATGCAAAATATACTAAACCAATCTTGAATTTCCCAGGGTAGTGCAGCATTGCCCACAACAGAGCTGGTGTTACCCCAGTGGCTGCAGGGCAGGCACCCAGAAGTCCTGCACTGGACACTACAGTAAATCAGACCTGGATTCAGGGATGCAGGGTCTGGAACCAGGCCTCAGATGGCAGGTACAACAGGCAGGGTCCTCTTCAGATGCTGGCCATGGTCAAAGAGGGCAAGACCCTCTTAGTCTCCTGCTTTTATAGGGTGTATGATGTATGGGATGGAATACTCTGTCAATTTTAGTCACCTGTTTTTTCTGCCTTTCCTTGCAAATACACCCGTCTCACTTACGGGACGTGCAAAATTTATCAGTAACCTTGGCTGCCATAGCAAGAAGTCTAAACCTGGGCCTCTTCTGGCATACCATTGCTATGCTACTGTTATCAGCTCCAGAGTCCGAAAAACATGCAGCCAAATTCAGAAAAATGCAGTTACTTAGAAGAATTTAGTTGAAGGAAAAATTCACTAATAGAGAACTGGTCTTGTTTTAAACAAAACCAGGAGAAGAAGACACGATACTTTGAGAAAACTATTTTAGCCATATTTATCATCAGCTTCACAGCAAAGCATCCCCTAAAAAAGTAAGATATATATTTTCTCTTAAATAGGAAATTTTTACACTAAATTAGTATTAATGGGGTTGCCTGCATAGTAGTAGGCAATAGTTTTATAGCTACAGATGAGATTATGTAGCTAAAATTAATAGCAGGAGATAAAAGAAGACCTGAAGGACAGAGGCCAGTAAAATGCTTATACAAAACTAAGTGGAAGATAAGGATCCTATCAGATACAGGGTTAGAAATCAGATAATCTTGGAAGAAACCAGCAGTAGGTGAAGTCAAGAAAAGTAAGTGAGGTGAACATATAATCTGTTTTAGAAATCTATAGGTTGAATGGTAGTTAACCAAGCAGAATGAGAATTATGGAACCAAGTTCAACTTTGAAATGATCATTACAGACATTGACATGAACAGTTCCACCTGGGTCCACAAGGGCTCAAAATGGTATAGGGTAAAACTGAAAGAATTACAACTCAGAGTTTCTTAGCACATTCAATGAAATTAAGAATGAAAACCAGAAAGGACAATACAACCCAACTGAGAACAAAAAAATCATACTCCAAAAGATTTGGATGACTCAAATCATGAAATGTTTAGCTTGTTTCCTAAATAGAGCTGTTTGATACATTTCTTATTTAATTGTTCTTTCTTTCTTTCTCTTAAAGCCTATTTCTGTCAAAGCAATGAAGAGAGGTATTTAACAAGATCTAAAATTAGGTAGCATTTTACTCTCTACACTACCATTATAATATACTTTTCCATTTTAAGCTATAAAAAAATTCAATTAAAATCAAAAGACAGCAGACATAGCTAAATCTATTCTATCTATATCATTTTAAATCAAAATCATTATTTATGTATTCTGCTTCCTCTTTTACCTACCTCAAAAATCAAAGGGCATCTGTCTGATCACACGTAATAGAAAAATACAATCTGTTAATGTTAGTCATGTGGATTACAACTCCATGATGCAGCTTGCTTATATCTACAAGAATGCTCTAGGCAGTAATTAAGGACACTGTCATTTGGCATGCTACACAACAGTCATGAATACTGCACATTGTATTATTTAGTAGCACTTGCTTTCCAGATTAACACAAGTTAGAAATTCTTGGCAGCTGTTCACAAGGCTAATTTTTCCCATCTTTACTCTCACTTTTTAATAAATATATAAAGAATAGAGATACTTTATGTAACTGCTACCCTTCATCTGAAGATATAAGAGCACTACCAAAGACCCGTAAGTACAGTGGTCAGAGTAAAAAGTATTTCTATATGTTTGGAAATATATTTGTTGTTTAGTGTAAGAAAAATACCTGTGAAACAAAATGAAGTTTTCAGATCAGTAAGAATTTTTGAAGTACTAATGATGGCAAAGCACAGAATGATGTTAACATTTACAATGTTCTATCTTTGGAAAGTGTTTTTTAATTTTAATTGCATTTCTCTGCATCCTGAAAACTCAAATAGCTCTGGACAGTTGAATAATACTTACTTGAACAATTAGTCACAAATTATATTCAACAATTTACTCAATTTTTCTGTTAATATTACAATTATAACATTTCAAATAAAGGAATTTAGAAATCATACTAGCAGAGGCGCAGCAAGCAAAGTTTAAAGCCACAAATTATTGGATGGATATTAATTGGTACTAAACTCTTTAAAAATTCCAGTGTTTACAATTATTTGCATGACTGTCCAGCTACATAAATTGTGCTTGAGTAACATAGGCTGATAAATTGCCACCTGTTTTTTTCTTTTTTTTTAATACTTACATTTGTAAAAAGATGAGTGAAGGGAAGAAGTCTTTAATTTCAGTTCCTAACTTTCTGTTTCCACATCACCATAGAAAATACTGTTAGTTTTCATTTTCTGTGAGTCCAGCTCCAAATTTTTGGATTTTTTTTTTTGTAACTAAATATCACAAACTCTTCAGTTTTCACAATTGGACAATAAGTTCTCACCTTTCCACATGATCCATCATTAAGACACGTTGTAAAAATAAAGTTTCCATCTTATTTTTACAGCAAGTTAACAAATACTTCAGGAAACTACCTATTATAGAAAATAAGGAAGCTTTCAAAAAATTCCTGTCTCTTCCCAGCAAAATGTTTATTTCATTTATTGCACTTGAGACTGAAGAATCAAAACCTCATGAAGTTACTTTTTTCAAGAGGGAATGGAATACTGCAGCAGATCCTTTTTCCTGATCCTTAGGCTCTGAGCAAATACTTGCTGAATTCTTCAGTGAACTTTCTACTGAATGTAATGGGCTTTTAAATAAACCACTAGTGGAACATTTCTCATAAATACAATTTTTTTTCTGACTATAAATCATAAAAATTATTGCTTAAACCTAAATGCCTTATTAAGATTTTATTGTATTTTGAAATTTGCCACAGGAGCTCATTTTTTCTGGGTTTTGTGTTGGTTGGTTTGTTTTCTAAATTCATTGACAAATTGGGCTCTCAAGGACTGTTTTTGTCCTGAAAACTTCACTCATTTCAAAATGCACTTGCTGCTAAGGAAAACGTAACTTCTTCCTCAGGCAGAAAAGGACCGTAAATGGACGTCAGAGTAATGACAAGCTTAATGCAAGTATGTGATCTATAATACTTCATTCACGTTCACGTTTGGAAGAGTGTAAGGAAATAGAAATCATTAGCCTGTCACTGTGAGAAAACTTTCAGAAGCTCCTCCAACCCATCAGCCAAGCATAGCTGTAGTTAGAATTAAATCAAAGTTTTTCAGTGTTCCAATTAGCAAAAAGTGTTTTTTTTCTAGTTGGACAGTAATTATTTCGTACTGTTTCACATCTGCTCTCATATATGAATGTGTTTCCTCTTTCTGTCACATACATGCTCCTAAGAATGAAGAATGAATCATTGTTTTTCTCTTTATATGCAATGTTAAGACTAAATTACCAACTTAAGACTTCAAAAATTAAATTAAGAATAGATTGTATTAACAAAGGAAACAAAATATTGTTAATAGCTTCTTCACATTAAGGGTCATATAATGCTATATATATACTGTTTTCTTCTCCCAGGTCTCTATGCTACTTTTTTTTTTTTTTTTTGCTTCTCTTGTCACATCTTTGTAACAGCTTTCTGCCATAAAAGTACTATCTAGTGCAGTGTTCAGGTTTTTTATGTAGCCATGCAATAATTCGAGACTAGCCTACTAAATTCATAGAGGGCAGAAAATCTTATGAACTTTCTGTATAATGTAAATAAATTAAATGAAAGAGAAAACCTAAGATATTCAAACAACAATTACTTTGATGATCCTGACAAAGAACAAGCACATAAAAAAGTAAAATAATTCATCATCTGTATACAAGAGTACACAGATGTGTGACTTGTGTGACTTCTTCTGTTATCAGTATCTTCAATACTTTATTTCTTTTAATTTCTTACGTTCACCTAGTATTATCGCCTGTTATATATTAGTTGTAAAAGTGTTAATATAATTATGCATTTCTTACAGCAGTCTGTTCCAATATATCTGAAAGTACATCAGATATGGCAAACTATATATTGCCATAGAATGTTGAAAGTGTTAATTGTTAATACTTACATTAAAAACCTTGTCAACATAAAAGATTTGTTGTAACACAAGTGTCTTTAATTTAGAAAGATAACAAATACAGAAATGCCAGATATAACAACCGTACAGGGTATTATTTTTAGTAAACTTTTATTTCATTGATTTATATGTTATTTTGTTACTTACATTTGTTTTAGCATAGTTACACAGTGTTTAAACAAGTTCTCTTTTTTATTTTTCTTATTTTCTTAGTTGGTTTCACCATTTGAGGCTTTTTCCCCTTGACACTATGCTAAAATTTGCTTTGGAGGTTTCAAAGTTACTCTCTCAAGCAGATTGTTTCCTAAGGTCTGTGTGTGTATTTACTCTCTCAAAACTACTTTTAAAAAAATCTTACATATTTCTAGAGATATTGAAACTTTGGCACTGGCAACATTAAAATATCCAATTATATTCAAAATTGTAAAATAACATATTAATCAGTTTTGCCCACTGATCTCAGTGGGATTGCCCTGAGAGGAAAAGGTAGAAGTCTTTAGGAACTGTGTTTCATTAACTAAGTTATTCAAATGATAAAACCACAGAAGTTTGGAAACAACATATTTCCATTAAGTGAAATGCTAATTTAATGAGAGACACTTAAACTTAGACCACAGCAAGAAGCAGATAATTATTCTCTAAACTAACACTTTTTTTCTCTACAAGCTTTCAGCTCTTAAATTAAATTTTACAATTGTTTTTACTTAAAGCACAGTGATATTGAAAACAATGCTATTTCGGATAGGATTTACCTTTCCAGAAGGTTTTATTCTTTATGGGGTGCTTTTTTAATTTTGTTTTTTTTCTGTTGAAAATAGAACGACCTTTGTGCTACTATCTTCATGAAAAAGATAATGTCAATACAATGGATTTACTTAGACAATCTGCCTCCTATGTTGATGATATGATATGGAGTAATTTAAGTGCTCAATACATCACCTGTTCAGTATATCAAATGGACTATACAATAGACCTTTTTTTACATGCTATACTTGTCTATACATGTCTATACATGCTTCTGTACATTTGTAGCTGCTACAGCTCACTAATTGCATTACAATAGCCTTCTAGCTTTCGAGAAAGAACATCTTCAAGAAATAATTACCATTTAGATCCCTCATATATGACTTACTCTTGTTCATACAGTTAAGTGCATAAATACAGACCTTGATATTTTGGCTTTGTATTGAAACACACACAATATCAATAAGCTAATATTCTCACTAACATTTTGCCTGTCTTCTTCTGTTGAACTGGCCAGGTCTATTTTGACCTAGAACCAGAAAGCCCTAGCCTCATATATTCCAGCCTTAACAGTTTCAAAATAACAAAAACAGCTACTGAAGAAAGCACAGTAGGTCACACTTCAAAGATCCCTCTCACTGTACCAGGCTCATCTACCCAGAGGATCTTCATAATATCCCAAATATTCTCTCACAGCTGCTTATGTCATGTCATGTCATGTCATGTCAATAGCACTTGACTCCTAACAATCTGAGTCCTCTAAAATCCAATCCTCTAAAAGTCCTCTAAAATCCAGACTGTTTGCTCAAGTCCAAGCTTCTGGAAACTCATCTGTTGCATATTTCCTTGCTGCAAAGTATATGGGAAGACAACTGTGTCAGCATCTTTTTGTTATGTTAAGGACCATGAACTATTCTTCAGCCTCTGCCAAAATACCAATAAATTACATTAAAGGTTGGAATTTTTCAACCATCATTATTATCCCTTTTCTGATATGCTCAGCAAGTGAATCAGCGAAAAAATTCATTCTCTGCATGTGTGGCAGGTGCACATCCCCATGATGAGATCTGGAGCCTTCAGCAGAGAAGTTGATGGCTCTTTAGCACCTTTTGTGCCCCACTGTGCCTGTCCCAATGTACACACCTCGGGTGGTGCTGACAGTCACATCCTCCCCACACTTCGGGGCACAGTGACTTCACTTCCCCCTGCCTGGGTGGGGCAGGAGGGGTGGGACCCTCAGTTAATTGACAGGGTCCTCAACAAAGGAGGTTCCCAGAGAAGCTGAGAAGCTCTGGACCCTGTTGGAATGCCCTCAACCAGATCTGACCAGGCTATAAAACAGGGTCCCTGCTAGAAGACCCCCTTTGAGTGACTGTCTCAGAGGAGCAGGACTGTGACCTGAGGCCTTCACCTTAGATTGGGATGCTCTCTAAGGAAGCTTTCTGGGATTGCGTGCACCTCACCTCCTCATTTGGGTGAGAGGTTGCTTTTCTCTGCTGGATATATCCTTGAGTGAGTCCTTGCCTAATCCAGTCAAGTGAGAGCCCTTGCCTAACAGAGGCAAGTGATTATTTCATTTGGGTACCCTTGAGTGAGAGGCTTTTAGTTTTGTTTCTTGTGAGTGAATGCATGCACACTGTGGATCCTCATTCTTATGTTGTTGAACCCCAATAATGTCCTCAACTGGAATCTGAATCTGTGTTTTATCACAGAATCACAGAATATTAGGGGTTGGAAGGGACCTCAAAAGATCATCTAGTCCAATCCCGCTGCCAGAGCAGGAACACTCAGATGAGGCTACACAGCAAGGTGTCCAGGTGGGTTTTGAATGTCTCCAGAGAAGGAGAGTCCACAACCTCCCTGGGCAGCCTGTTCCCATGCTCTGTCACCCTCACTGTGAAGACGTTTCTTCTCAAATTTAAGTGGAACCTCCTGTGTTTCAGTTCATACCTATTGCCCCTTGTCCTATCATTGGTTGTCACTGAGAAGAGCCTGACTCCATCCTCGTGACACTCACTCTTTACATATTCATAAACATTAATGAGGTCACCCCTCAGTCTCCTCTTCTCCAAGCTAAAGAGACCCAGCTCCCTCAGCCTTTCCTCATACAGGAGATGCTCCACTCCATTAATCATCTTTGTGATTCTGCGCTGGAGTGTCTCAAGAACTTTCCTGTCCTTCTTGAACTGAGGGGCTCAGAACTGGACACAATATTCCAGATGTGGTCTCACCAGGGCAGAGTAGAGGGGGAGGAGAACCTCTCTTGACCTACTAACCACACCCCTTCTAATACACCCCAGGATGTCATTGGCCTTCTTGGCCACAAGGGCATAGTGCTGGCTCATGGTCATCGTGCTGTCCACCAGCACCCCCAGGTCCCTTTCCCCTACACTGCCTTCTAACAGGTCATTCCCCAACTTATAGTGGAACCTGGGGTTGTTCCTGCCCAGATACAAGGCTCTACACTTGCCCTTGTTATATTTCATTAAATTTTTCCCCGCCCAACTCTCCAGCCTGTTCAGGTCTCGCTGGATGGCAGCACAGTCTTCTGGCGTGTCAGCCACTCCTCCCAGTTTGGTGTCATCAGCAAACTTGCTGACAGTGCACTCTATACGCTCATCCAAGTCGTTGAATAATTGAATAATACTGGTCCCAGTAGTGACCCTTGAGGCACTCCACTAGATACAGGCCTCCAACTAAACTCTGCCCCATTGACCACAACTCTCTGGCTTCTTTCCTTCAGCCAGTTCACAGCCCATCTCACTACTCTGTTATGTTGTCAGAGTTCTAAATAATTGTATAAACTCTGTTTCTAGTTGGTTTATCTGCTACACTTTTCTAGCTAAAATATAGTGGATTTGGAACTTGTTGTATGATTAAAATTGACATTTGGGATGCCTCCATTGCAACAGGGATCAGAATTCAGGTAATAGTGTGAAGGCAATCAGAATGCTACAAATGAAGAACTAATTGCTGAAAGTGCATGCTGCTAGACATGAGAGAGAATAAAAAGTATCCTATCAACAACTGTATGAAACAAACAAACAAGCAAACAAACACAACACCACCAAAACAAAACAAAAACACAAACAAACAAAACCCACAAACAAACAAGAAAAAACAACACAACACAAGCTTTAGTCTCCGTTTTAGAAAAGATCGTGTTTTCTTGCAGAGGGAGATTAATTTTGCATTCAAATGGCATAGTCCAAACACAAATAATGTCTGCTTGTCAAGTATATGTCTCCAGAATATTTAATTCCTGTGGACATGTTGCAGGGATCTACACTTCGTATTTTAATTTGTTAAAATATGCAAAAATCATATTTAATTCTTCTGCAGATTCTCTTTTCTCCTCACATTGGAAAGAAAAGCAGACTCAATGGACAAAAAAAAAACTTAATTCCTGCAAAATTAGATATGTGGAAGAAATTCTTTACAATGAGGGCAGTAAAATACTGGCACAGGTTTCCCAGAGAGGTGATAGATGCCCCATCCCTGGAGACATTCAAGACCAGGCTGGATGAGTCTCTGAGCAACCTGACCGAGTTGAAGATGTCCCTGCTTGTTGAAGGGGGGTTGAACTAGGTGACCTTTGAAGGTCTCTTCCAAAGCAAACTACTATATGTTTATAAGAAAATTGTGCAATAAATGGTTTCCTACTTTTAACATCCATTTTCAATGGTGTAATTCAGATTAAGAAGATAATAAAAATTGAGATGCAGTATGAAAATATAAAATCTGCTCACTTTTTAAATCACAAAATGGTGAATCAATGATGCAACTGTGAACTTTATGTTCAATATAGCATGCTTCCTATAGAATCCTCCAACAAATGAAATGTATAGAACAAAGAAAGAATATTTCAAGGCAAGTCAAAGGTGCTTTGGTGCCTTAGGCGGTTGGAAGATTAATGAAGGGAATGTACTGTTACTGACCAAACAAACCTGCAGGTATCAGGTAATAAACATAGGAAAGTACAAAGCTGATTTAAGCATCTAGCATGCCCTTAATTCTGGCTAGAACTCCATGTTTACCCATAATGTCACGTGATCACCCTGTCATTTATATGCTGTACTTTTTCTTCTGCATATAATCAGATTTATGTCAGTTTAGCCCTCCTAAAGATGCAGCAGCAAAACCTTGTAGCTTCATGTGACTGTCTAATTTTTCTTTCCGTACCAACCTATTTTTCTGCATTTATTTTATCCTTACCTGAAAAAGCAAAAATATTTTCTTTGTATAGATCATTAAAATTGTGTGGACCCACTCTCAGATTTTATTACCTGCATCAGCTGATCATCAGAAATGAGGGATCAGAGAAATTTAGTTGGTTTAGCTGATTTTCTGACAGTAGTACATTAAATGTGTTTAAATTAATTGCTTTATGTCAAATACCCATGTATGCTGGTTTGACTGAACCCTTTTGATTCTCTTCCCTATTTGGGGGTGGGGAAAGTGGGGAGGGAGGGAGCGAATGGCTACTGTGGTTATATTGCTGGCTCAGGTTAAACTACAACAGGCTTTTGTGTTGCCCCACATGTGGCATCGAGATGCTGACATTCAGCACTAAAAGGGGTCAAATTTCGAGATTTTGCTGATTTTGGTGCTTTTACAGCTGTGATGCAGGTTCAATTTTCTTGGCATGGTGCTAGCTCATAGGATTGAGATATTCACAAGTCGGTGTGCTTCGGACATCATCTAGCAGTGTTAAAGCAGATTGCATTTATTATATTGTTTCAAAAACGCTGTGGCAAAAGTTGTATCAACTGCTCTCTACAGTGTGTCCTGTGGTACCTTACTTGCACTGGGCATATTTTACTAATATGTTTGTGTGGTTCGTCACCTCTGGAAACTGGTCTACAGTGATGATTTTGCTGTGTGTTTTAGCACTGGTTTACTTCATCATACTTCAGCCAATAGTGAATTTATATTCGTTATTGTTGTAACCTGAAAGCCCTCTGGTAGAGATTAAATAGAAATGTGTTTTCCAATTGGATGAACCAATTTACAGAAAAGCTAACTAGCAGCAGCTTTTCTTTTTTGTTAGGATGGATTATAGATGTGTTTGACAATTTTGAGTATCCTTTGGGATCTGATCATACCATGTGGGTATTGTCAGGTCTGCCATATGTGTGTCGGTTCATGCTAGTGATAGGATTATTGAGGAAGATAAAGCTAATCAGGAGGACTGCATTTCTTCCAACTCCTGAGACATACATTGTGTCTGCTTGAGGCTTGGTGACAGGCATGGCATCTACTGCAGCTCCCAAGGCAGCTGCTGCGGCCACTGCCTGCCCCCCCCACCCCACATTGGGCAAGGCCGCCAAGGCAACTCCAGCACTTATACAGCTCAAGGCAGCCAAGGCTGCTGCTCCAGCCTCCATGGCCACTGCCTCCCTGAGACCAGTCATTGTCACATCTCCAGCCTCAGTGACTGGCACGGCAGCCACCCACACCTAGCACTGCTGCTGCTCTAGTGATGGGCTCTGTAGCTACTACAGCAACAGGTACTGGTAGCCACTCCAACTCCACACACTGGGCACTGCTGCTGCTGCAACCTACACAACAGGCACTGTAATTACAGTGACATAGACTCTGAAAATAAGTCAAGAGATGATAAGCCCATGTCAGCGTCAGTTGCCCCTGTAAAGAGAGTCACAAAAAAGAATACTCACAGTGCAGATGATAACCAGGGTCCATCATCAATGCAGTGGGGAGAGGAAGAGGTAAATGTTCAATCCTTTTATCAAAGTGACCTGAGAGATACACGAAAAGATTTTGGTCATTGTGAAGGTGAGAACATTGTAACCTAGCTGCTCTGATGCTGGGATAATGGAGCTGATGGTCTGGAACTAGAAGTAGGAAATCCAAGCAGCTGGGAGCTCTGTCAAGGGATGTGACCCATGGTAGGGCAATTGCAAGAAGGAGAGAATCCTCCAGCCTCTAGAGACAACTCCTGACAGCTGTGAAGGTAAGGTTTCCCTTCAAGGAACATGTATGTCATCCAGGGAAATGGAATACTATGAAGAGAGGTATTCAGTTTCTGAGAGAATTAACTGTGCAAGAGGTAATCTGTTTTGAGCCAAACAGTCAGGAGGGGACAGATCCAGATAGAATCCTTTGTACACAACCTATGCAGCACAAGTTTATATAAAGTGCATCACCAGCACATGCTAGGACATTGGCATAAAAGTTCTGGACAAGTGCACTTCAAAAATGTGACTGAAGTGATAAACCAACTTTGGGACTTTGAGAACAGGCTCAATACCTCTCTATGGGCCTGCATCTTGAATGTATAGAAATTGTGTGAAAAATCTGATGACTAGTTCAAAAAGCTGTTACAGGAAATCAAAGCACTCAGAGAGGACAGGTTCCATTCACCACCGGCAGGAACCAATGTTTCAGCTGTTGTGAGAAGGCATTTCCAATCTGAATAAAGAGGACAGAAAAAGTTTTTCTTATGTGATCATGGAGAAGACAGGAGGAGGTGGGATGGAAAAACTACGTCAGAACTTCAGGAAGTGAAAAGGAAAAACTCCTAGGAGAATGACTGTTCCAGTTTCCAGATGTGGTAGAAGAGATTCTGATCCTCTTAAAGGAACTTTGAACTCATACCCACAGAAGGTGCATAACACTAATCCATTCCTCAATGCCTATTAGGGAGGCCCTGTCTCCAGTTAGGCAGAGGAAAGGGACAACAGAGTTTACTGGACTATGTGTATTCGATGGCCTGGTACAACAGACCCCCAGGAGTATAAAGCTTTGGTACACAGTGGTGCTCAGTGCACAATAACCCCCTCAAACTATAAAGGAACAAAATCTATCGGTATTTCTGGAGTGACTGGGGGATCCCAGGAGTTGACTGTAGTAGAGGCTGAAATGACCCTAACTGGGAAAGACTGGCAAAAGCATCCCATTATGAGAGAAAGACAAAGTGTGATCAGTAAGACTTGCTCATCTTTCAACAGCCTGATTTGGCCTGTGTGTAAGTCTAGTGAAGAGAAGAGACTAACATTAGACTATCGTGGCCTGAATGAAGTTATGCCACCACTGAGTGCTGCTGTGCCAAATGTTAGAACTGCAATTGGAACTGGAGTCAAAGGCAGCTTAGTGGTATGCCATAACTGACATTGCTAATTCCTTTTTCTCTATTCTGATAGCAGCAGAATGCAGGTCACATTTTGCTTTCACCTGGAGGGGCATCCAGTACATCTGGAATCATTTGCCCCAGATGTGGAAACACATCCCTACCATCTGCCAGGGACTCATCCAAACCATGGTGGAACAAGGTAAAGCTCCAGAACACTTGCAATATATTAATATTGATGGCATCATCATATGGGGTAACACAACAAAAGAAGTTTTTGAGAAATGTGAGAGAATAATTCAAATTCTTTTGGACATCGTTTTTGTCAATAAATGAAGCAAGGTCAAGGGACATGCAGAAGAGATCCAGTTTTTAGGTATAAAATGACAAGATGGGCATCATCAGATCTCAATGGATGTGACTGATGAAATAGCAGCTATGTCTCCACCTACTAATAAAAAGGAGTAACACATTTTCTTGGGTGTTGTAAGTTTTTGGAGAATTCATGTTCCTGACTACAGTCAGATTGTGAGCCCTTTCTATCAAATGACTTGAAAAAAGAACCATTTTGAGCGGAGTCCTGAACAATAGCAAGCCTTTGAGCAATTTAATGTGAGTAGTAGCCCTTGTGCCAGTCTGGACAGGACTAGATGTTAAAACTGTCCTCTATACTGCAGCCAGAGATAATGGCCCTACTTGCAACCTCTGTCAGAAAGCATCAGGTAGAAACTCGAGGCCAATATTTAGGTCCTTTGGTGACACGACACACTAGAATGAATTGAATAGGACAATGGGACTCATTTCAAAAACAGTCTTATAGACAATTTGGCCAAAGAGCGTGGTATTGAGTGAATATATCACATCCCATAACACGCACCAGCCTCTGGGAAAACTGAAAGATAAAATGGTCTGCTAAAACTACACTAAGGGCAATGGGCGGTAGAACCTTGAAAAATTTGGATTCACATTTAGCAAAAGCTACTTGGTTGTTCAACACTAGAGGGTCATTCAGTTGAGCCAGGCCTGCCCAATCATAACTTCTATATGTTGCAGAAGATTAAGTACCTTTAGTACATATGAAAAATATGTTAGGGAATGCAGTCTGTGTTAACTCCTGCCTCGGGCAAAGGTAAGCCCATTCATGGGATTGTTTGCATCCAAGGACCTGGAAGCACCTGGTGGATAATGCTGAAGGATAGAAAGGTTTGATGTGTACCTCAGGGGGATTTGATTCTAGCTGAGAATACTCAATATTGAACTGCATGATGTTAATTGTTGCATAATACTATATGCCATACTAACAGTGTTCAATAACTGTCTTTCAGATTAATGCAGTGGTGACTAAACCAGAGCTGGCTTCAACAGGTAGCACTCAGCGACTTCCTCAAAGTTGACATTTTTAACCCACAAGTTGTGGGGACAAGCTGCACAAGATACACCACCTTTCCTGCCCTGGGAGACTTCTGATAAATTAATCTTAAAGTCATGAACTAAATCAACTTAATGAACTTTTCAAAAGGATGTCCCATGGACTAAGAGAATGACGTATTATATCTGTGTGTGTATGCGCATATGCATATATGTACATACCTGTATATATATAGCAGTAATTAATTAGAGTGTATAGATTAGGCCTAAGCATGCTGTAAATGGTACAGAATAAGGGGTGGAATGTGCTGGTATCACTGAAAACTAGTCAATTTTATTCATGCAGTTAGGAATCTTTCTTTTTCATAGCTAGCATTGTCATTGTTTGGACTTAGTTTGAGAACAATAAGATAACAACCCAGGACAGAGTCAATGCTTTTAATTGCTCCGGTCTGAGAGTGGGGGACGTTCTGAGCTCTCTGCCTACAGGTGTGAGGCAGAGAGGAAGAGGGGCATGGGTGGGGCAGAGCTTGACTGACATCCAGACTGAACAGTAAGAGTATTCCATCCCATTAGCATCATGCTTCATATCTAGTTCTTTCATAGTTAGTTCTTTCTTCTTTTTTGGAGCCGGGACAGAGACCTATTTGGGAGTTACATTCAGGAGTGTCTTTGGTTCAGCCTTTTGCCATCCTGCCATTTTGTAGAGACCTCCAGGCCTTTCTGCCTTTTTCTCTCTTCTCTCTCTGAGTGTGGCTGTTCAGAATCAAGTGCTGCTTCCTGAGACTGGCTGCTTGATATGGACAGAGTTTGTGAGGAAATGCATTGAGTATCTTTTATTTTATATTCTATTTCCATTTTATATATGCATTACTAGTAGTATATTAGTGCTATTTTGTTATTCTACTGAACTGTGTTTATCTCAATCCAAGTTTCTCTCTTCCCTTTGGATTCTCTCCCCTATTTGGGGGTGGGAGGAGGGAAGGAGCGAGCACATGGCTATTGTGGTTATATTGCTAGCTCAGGTTAAACCATGACACCATGACGCTGCCATCTACAAAGATTTAACTGAAATTTTGTGACACTCTAAATGGACAGAGCAACTTCATAATACCTTCACTCAGTTTTATTAAGGGGAGACAAGTTTCTGTCTAGAAGACTATCTGCTATCTCCTTGGAAAATTCAAGGGCATTTTCCTTCCTTTGACCACCACATTCAAAGTCCTGTCTTTTTTATGCATACAGGAGGCCAGTGAAGAGCTTAGTGATAAAAAGTTCCCTTTCCTGGGCTCAACTGAATAAAGTTCTACATCTATCTCATCTTGTCTTATCTGACCAAGTTTAAAGAAAATCATTCAAATGTAAAATAAGAGCATTTTGTAAACAGGTGGATAACAGAGCTTTCAGAAATTTACCCTGGTGCATGAACATGGTAGGAAGTGACAGGGAGGACAAAATATAGCCTGTCTAAATAGAAGAGATTTTTCAAAGGTAGTCTCAGCAAAGCTATTACTACTTTTTCAAGTATTAGTGTTATTTTTTTGTCAAGATCAACAGTTTTTACCAGAGCCAAGGTAAAGCCTTTTCCACAAGGCAAAAAGGGTGTAACTGTTTCAGGCACGTCTGACTTGGCCCAGACGCAAACCTGTAACTTAGCATGGTCAGAAATAGTCGGAGAAGACCAAGGTCCTGTGCTTACAGCACTCAATTAGGGTAAGGGATGTGTATGTGGAATTTCCTATATCAAATGTAATTGCTTTGAGCACTAGGCTTAAGAAACAAAGTTAGGTTCTTAGAATTATGTATAAATTTTTATAATTACTTAAAACTTTATAATATTTAGAATTAATAGAAGCATTAAATCATATGAAGTTGAACATTGCTAAACACAGTTTCCAGAATCCATCCTTCTCCTTCAGCACAAGATTTTACTGGTACATTTCAGTGTGAAATACAGTTCTTTGCTCCAGTAGAGAGGGTTTGTTAAAAGTATATTTTAGAAAGCTGCATGTTCAATAAAAAACAGCTATCTCAATCATAACAATTTTTTATTGAGCTTATTTTGATATAAATAAAATGTAATATATTTAGGAATAATTGGATATAATTAAAAAAGCCCTGATGTAGCTAATAGCTTCCAACTTAGTGGAAGATGTCCCTGACTATGAAAAGGGGGATTGGACTCAGTGATTTTTGAAGGCCACTACCAACTCAAAGCATTCTGTGATTCTGTTATTCTAGTATTTCTAAACACTGTATTATATTTCAGTACAATTTAAGTGTCAGCACAGAAGCACAGCTACATTAGTGCCTAAGGGTTGCTAACAGCTAGGTATTGTCATCAGAGGAAAATTCCAGATCAGAATTAAAACTTCTGAAACTTGGGAATGTTTCAGTACCAGAATTAAAATGGTTTGGATGATCAATGGGAACTTACTTGCTGTATGCCATAGACAGAAAAATTTAAGAATTCTCTAACTTCATAATGTTATGTCTTTTCTCTAAGTCTCTAATGCTTTGTCCAGAACTGTACCTATCAATTCTAGCTATACAAGATTGCAAATTTTAGTGTATGAGATTTTTGTCATGGTTCTTTTAATTAGACTGTGTGTCTGTGACTGCATAGCCCAGCGACTCTATGGATCAGTGTCAGAGACTTACACAGTTGTGTTAATTGTCTATGTATTAATCATTCTCATTTTGGTATGAGTGCCTGGGACAATCTTAAAATCTTAAGCAAAAAGTTGGGTTTTGTCTTCATAGGTGTGTCAGCAATAGCATGTCTGTATCATTACTTGATAACTGTATCTTGGCAACAGGAAAAGATGAATACATCTATAGAAGTCTATAACAACAGTTCAGAATTTGAAGAATGTGGGGAAATACATCAGAAATATGCAAAGACCCTAAAAGCCAGACACAGTAATTTCCTCATGGATGCAATCTCATCACAGTTAGTTCTGTTTAGTACATTTTTTCACCTATAAGTTATCTAATTAAGATATTCTTAACTACTACATTTAATTGCTTTATAACTTATCACAAATGTTTCAAGATTTTTTCATACAAATCGTTTTAGGAGTTGCTCTCAGCAGGCTCTCAGTTAGCAAAAGTAAGCTCCTAACTGCTGAGTTCTTTCTTCATGAAAAATAAGCAGAATATTGTTGACTGATAAGAAGGTTTTGGCTTGTTTCTGTGCTCACCTCATTATTAGCTTTAATAAGTTTAGTAGTGCTTATAAATGCCATAGTAAGTACATATTTCCTCTTTGCCAATAAGAAGCTTAAACTTCCATACAACTTTGAATTTACAAGAATAGAGAAATACAAACAGAACTGATTCTTTAAATTAAAAGCTAAGTCCTGCATTTGTTTTTATTTCAGCAATACATTACTTCTTTATTTTCTCTAAACTCCCCTCTCTATGCTGTCATATTTTCCAATCACTTTTGTAATACTGTTTCCACTCTTCACACCTATGTGTCTTTTCAGCAGGCTGAAATGAAGATTGTAATGACTGTATTTAGGGTAATTTAGTAGCCTCCTAAAGAACATTATTCAGGTTCAACAGAATTTGTAAATTTTACTCTCCCCTTGCTTAAGCACTGTGTAACTATCAACAGCAGCAAAAATATACTTACTCCTGGTGTTACTGCCCTACATTGGGGAGAAAGACAGGGACATTATAGTTACTTCAGTTACAGCATTTACAAGACTAGCAACAGAATAAAACTTCTGTGCCTGAATAATATTGCTGCTGCCAGTAGTATTAGTTTCACTGCAGTTCAATTAATTATGCCAATTTTATTCTCCTGCTATAAGTTATTTGTCTAGCTTAAATTTCATACTTGCTACTTGTGGGTTTTTTATTAGGTTTATTTTACATGTAGATGAATGGAGGGTCAGAGAGATTAGTTACTTGCCAAAGGCTGAACAACTCTCACTACTACACCATTCAGCAAAACCAAGAAACTTCACCTATTATTCTCTTTCCTCAGTGTAGTTACAGAAAGAAATCTTAAATTACTGAAGCATTTTGGAAATCTGCATGCAACACAGATTGAAAAGGTCTGAAGAAAAGACTGAGGAAGGGTCGCCACAGATGACAAAGGAAAACTTGGTCAGGACTTAAGCTTTTTGGCGGCCACCCTGAAAATCAAAACCAGAATTCTATAAGACAGACTTACGAAGGAAAAAGGTTGCTGTGACCATCATTCCTGCATTAGAGTAGATCTTTTCAAAATTAGATTTGCCTGTATTATTCATTTGGGTTTTTTTAAAGTCAATAAGGTTATTTTATAAAAGACCGAGATTAAAATTCCAGAATTCAGTGGGAATACTGACAACACTTGATTAATTCTGGTTCCTTCTATGTTGCATCACAATTCATGTTTTCAACAAAATCTGTCCAGAATATGGCTATTTGCTTCTATCATTCCATCATAAAATTATCCATTAAATCTCTTCTTCCATCACTAATGCCTTTATTTTTAATTTGAAGGAGTCTTTTTTTGTTGTTGTTCTTTATCACACAAACTTATGATTAATGTATTTTCTTGTAGAATGCTGTCTTATTAGATCTTCTGTCTTATTTAAGATTCACACTAAGCTTTACAATAATTGATGTTTGAATTGTTTTGATTCTCTCACTCTTGAGGCTTCATGTCTGAATCTGATGATAATCAAAATGCACATACTCTTCAGAATAAAATGATCTTCTGTTTCTGTTTGTGTTCTTCATCAAGTCACCTGTTATTCTTTAAACTTCAAAGCATTTCTCTCTTTCATATCTCCTGCATTTAATTTGCAGTCCTCAAAAATTCAGTATTTTATCTACAGTTCAGCTCTTTCATTAATTTCTTTTTTCTGTGGCAAACTATTCTCCCTATTTGTGCAAAGAGTGATCTGAGTTTACAATTGGCTTTGTTTTACAGTATGTTTGTTTGGAATTGGAAGGGACCTCAGAAGATCATCTAGTCCAATCCCCCTGCTGGAGCAGGAACGCCTAGGTGAGGTCGCACAGGAACATGTCCAGGTGAGTTTTGAATGTCTCCAGCGAAGGAGACTCCACAACCCCCCTGGGCAGCCTGTTCCAGTGCTCTGTCACCTTCACTGAGAAGAAGTTTCTTCTCAAATTTAAGTGGAACCCCTTGTGTTCCAGCTTGATCCCATTACCCCTTGTCCTATCATTGTTTGCCACCGAGAAGAGCCTGGCTCCATCCTCGTGGCACTCACCCTTTATATATTTATAAACATTAATAAGGTCACCCTTCAGTTTCCTCTTCTCCAAACTAAAGAGACCCAGCTCCCTCAGCCTTTCTTCATAAAGGTGGTGCTCCACTCCTTTAATCATCTTTGTTGCCCTATGCTGGATCCTCTCCAGCAGTTCCCCGTCCTTCTTGAACTGAGGGGCCCAGAACTGGACACAATATTCTAGATGGGGGTCTCACCAGGGCGGAGTAGAGGGAGTAGAGTTGTTTTCCCTTCCCATTTGCTACACATTACTCAAGTGAATTGAATAGAATTAAACCTGTTCTCAGCCTGACTGATTACAGCACCATCGCTGGACAGGTGTAGAGGCTTGAGAAGCTGCTAACTCAAATCATAACTTAACTGTAATAAGAGTAATTAATTTATATTAATTCTTCCCAGATATTGATAAGCACGAGCTCTGATGAGGATCTTAGAAGTCAGTAATTTAATTTCTCTTCCTCTCTTTGTTTCATTTCTCTTCTATCAGATGCTCTTCTACCTTTCAGATGTACTATGAGATTCATTTTACAGTAGTTTTGGTGTTGAACTTTGGAAGATAGTTACTCAAGTCCTTTGTTGTATACCTGAGGGGCAAGATGCCATTCAGAGGGACCTGGAAAAGCTTGAGAAATGTGCCCATGAAAACCTCATGAGGTTTGACAAGGCAAAGTGCAAGGTCCTGTACCTGGGTTGGGGAAACTCCCAGTATCAATACAGGCTGGGAGCTGAAGAGATTGAGAGCAGCCCTGCTGACAAGCACTTGGGAGTACTGATGGATGAAAAGCTGGACGTGAACTGTCAATGTGTGCTCACAGCCCAGAAAGCCAACTGTGTCACAGAATCACAGAATCACAGAATGTTGGGGATTGCAAGGGACCTCGAAAGATCATCTAGTCCAATCTCCCTGCCGGAGCAGGAACAGCTGGATGAGGTTACACAGGAGGCGTCCAGGCAGGTCTTGAATGCCTCCAGAGTAGGAGACTCCACAACCTCCCTGGGCAGCCTGTTCCAGTGGTCTGTCACTCTCACTGAGAAGAAGTTTCTTCTCAAATTTAAGTGGAACCTCTTGTGTTCCAGTTTGTACCCGTTACCCCTTGTCCTATCATTGGTTGTCACCGAGAAGAGCCTGGCTCCATCCTCGTGACACTCACTCTTTACATATTCATAAACATTAATGAGGTGTCCTGGGCTGCATCGAAAGAAGAATGGCCAGCAGATCAAGAGAAGTGATTCTGACTCTCTATTCTGCACTGGTGAGACTCCACCTAGAGGATTAAGGCCTCCATCCCTGGAGCTCTCAGTACAAGACATGGACCAGTTGTGGCTGGTCCAAAGGAGGGCCGCAAAAGTTATGAGAAGACTGGATTGCCTCTGCTATGATGACAGTCTGAGAGACTTAAGGTTTTTCAGCCTGGGAAAGAGAAGGCTCCAGAGAGATCTTCTTGTGGCCATTCAATGCTTAAAGATGGCTTATAACAAAGATGGGGACAAACTTTTGTAGGGCCTTTTGCAACAGGACAAGGGGTAATGATTTTAAACTAGAAAAGGGTAGATTTAGACTAGATGTAAAGAATAAATTATTTATGATGTAGGTGCTGAAACAGTGAAACAGCTTGCCCAGAGAGGTGTTTAATGCCCCATTCCTGGAAACATTCAAGGCCAGGCTAGACAGGGATCTGAGCAGCCTGATCTGGTTGAGGATGTCAATGCTTTTTACAGTGGGGGAGGGAGGTTGGAATAGATGACCAGCCCAGACTGTTCTGTGATTCTAACTTCATAAATTAACTCTCCACACTAAGGACTAGGAAAGAGTTTGATATGGTGATTCGGTAAAATAGGTCATTTTTAGCTGACAAATGAAGTTGCTGATTTGGATCTTTTCTTGATCTTCTTGCATACCAAAACAATTCTAGCCCAGCAAAACTGTGGAAGTGTTAAACTAAAATAAGACTGTGATGAGTCAGCCACTTTTCCAGCCTTTGTGCCAATGAAATGTGAGTCTTCAGCAACAGACGAATTCCAGGTTTTAGTGTTTTAAAAGCAATTTAGGAGAAAGTGCTGAGTTGTTTTATTACCATGCTTTGAGGAACATTCTGCAGCTTTATTGGTCACCATCAATTGTTTAATTTGAGATGGGAAACTAGTGAGGGGAAAATGTTTGGTGATCTTTCCAGACCCAAAAATAAAACCCCAAAGTTTGGTCTCAAGCATGGTAAGCGGAGCACAATGTCAATATTTAAGAATACAAAACCTAAGTTCAGTAGCATCTGGTGTTTCATGTAAGGCAAAAGGAACAGAATTATATGAGACAGGACTTTATTTTGTTCCAGAAGCACTGGCAGCATAGTCAGCATTAAGGACTCTGTCCACAGCTAATACAAATTTTCAGATTTTTTGTTCAACATTTGTGCATAAATCAATGCTCACTGTAAATGTTAGGGAGTCATATACTGACACTCTGGTCTTTTGGCAGTAGAAGCATGTATTCATACTTTAATTTCTGACAATTTTTTTTTCATGCATAAGACAGCACATTTATGTTGAGTAAGTTTTCATTGTCACTTCTGGTTTTATAAACTCCACTCTAACACATATTTAAGGGGATTAAAAGATCTGAGGGGTGTTTAATATCTTCTTTTTCAGAGAAGAGAAACCAACAAATGCTCAAAAGTGGCGATGCAGCCCCTGATAACAGTACCTGATAAAAAGAGTTAAAGAGATCGCCTTTCTAAGGGGAATCTAATTCACAGAAAAAGAAGTCAAGAACTGATTAACTATCACCGAAGAGGAGAACACAGGATTGAACAATTTATCAAAGGTTGCCTCTTTGATATTACCTAAGCTTCACATAGGAAATTAGAAAGTGCAGTGCAAAAGAAATTGTACCTTCGTGTTATTAAGGGGAAAGGGACATGCAGGTCAAGCATAGAAGGACCTTTTATTCAGAAACTGACTGCAACCAGTGCATGAATAACAATTGTCAAATTGACAATCATGTGACCAGTGATCCAGCTGAGAATTTTGATCCACTTATGTATCTTTCCCAAATGCCAAGACTTTTATCTTAGAGGATGGTCTGTGGTTAAAGAGGAATTTTTAATGTATTACATCATGTATCTTTCCTGAGCTGAAACTACAAGGTGAATCAGATGGTACTGTAGGTGAATCTATTTCATGAGTTACACTTCTTTGAAAGAAGGATTATGGGAGGAACTTGCTTTTTATTGAAATCCTCTTTATTAAGAGAGAAAGTTATTAGACATTTGGGAACTCGTTCTGTAGCTGTGTCAGCATTGCTGAGTGCATGTTGAGTTAACAAAAATGGGGAAGGTATTTATTTTTTATTTTCTACGCAGTACCTAACTGATAGAAATTACAATGTACACAATTTCCTACTCAGAACATTTTCTAAGTCTTTATAACTAAATTTTCTGTAGTATGACTTGCAGCCTTTTCCACCCTGTCCTCCTCCAAAAATGCATCAAAGAAAATAACAGCTCTGTAAATGTAGCCTCCAAAAATATCTAAGGCACAATCCACAATTTGAGATTTAAAATATGCAGCATGAGATGAACCAGGCAAAAAATGTTTCAGAATCTTGGAAATTCAGACCTGAATGACCTACTTATCAAATATGTGTGCCAATATTCAACCAGTTACTATCTATCAGTGAAGTTCCCCATCCATTTGTCAGCTTTAACAGCTGAAAAAGTTAATAGGAACTATATGACCAAAACCTCCATTTGAAGATGGTTCTCTTAAATACTCTTGATTTTATGTGTAACAACACAAATAGCAGTGTCTTCTTATGTTGGATTAAATGCCAGTATTTCATGCACAGTTTTACAGTTATTTTATATTACATTATAATAGTCATAGAGTGTTATAGCTAAAGACTGGACTGCAGTGTACATATATACTGGGTTACACAGAGGAGAAAATTTCCTACTCGAGTAAATTACAGTCTAAATAAACAAGGGTCAGGGGTACATGGGGGGAGATATGTTACATCTCCACAAATCACTTTCAAAATTATGAAATTACTTTATTACTATATAGTTCAAAATGCTAGTGGACAAGTGTTTATATTATGCAGGATGTCTCTAAATAAACTAATACATTCTTAAAGAAGAAAAGATGCTGAAATGTACAAGATGCTGGTAAGTTTCAAGTCCAAGCTTGATAGCACAAGTGGATAGTGGTTGGATAGAGCAGCTGATCAACAGAAATAAATCAGAAGTGATACAACATGTTTCAGGGACTGATCTAGCTTCTATTTATTGAAATGCAAACCAGATTAAAATAGTTAACGTAGAAGAGATTGACAAAAGTAGAGTCAGGAAATAATTTAAACTATATTCCTGAGCATGGGCAGTTAGAACCACCAGGAAGAAGTAAAGAGGAAGCAACACCAGTGAACATTAGCTAGGTTGATTCTTCATGTAAATGTTATCTCCATAAAAAGATAATGCTAATTAGTGATACAAAAGAAGTGTCCCTGTGTGAATACATGCTGTTAGGAAAATACCTGTTTATGTACTGGAGAAACCTGAAGGTTAAAGTTTTCTGCTTTTTTAGTAGGATCAAGTAGTCAAAGAATACTCATATTAAAGAGCAGGGGAAAATATATTGAAAATACCAACAGGCATATGTTGACATGGCAGACTTTAACTTTTATATGTATCAGAATTTTAATTTTTCTGCTCATTTCTGTTTGCTGCAAAACTTGAATAACAGAAGTCAAACAGAAACTTACAATTCTTAAGAACCTTACGCACTTTCTAAAACTTCAAATCTCATGTGCTTACAGTTTAGCCTTAGTCTCCCATTCCAATAATATTTATATTGGTAGAAATACTTAAAGAAGAAAAGTATAATATCTCTTTTAATCAAAAAATAGCAGTTGAAAGATATACACTACCCAGTCATTATGCTCAACATCCATGCAAGCCAGCACAGAAAAACAAGCACACTCATCGTTTGGCTTCAACAGCAACAATATATCAGTATTATACAACATGTATCCAGCTTTCTATTGATGATTCACATGATCTCTATTAACATGAGGTAAGTTTTGCAGAAAATTAACTTCTACATGCAGCACAGATGGTTCAGTTTAAACTCAGAACCTCCTGGTCCTGGCCCCATCCCCCAAAAAGAACAAACCACCACCACCCCCCAGAAAATAAATAAATAGATAGATAGATAGATAGATAGATAGATAGATAGATAGATAGATAGATAGATAGATAGATAGATAAATAGATAAATAAATAGATAAATAAATGAATTCTTCTGATCAGAAGAAAGTGCTTTGAAAAGGTAGATACAGCAATGTTCTTTAATCCACTTAACTCTTTAAAAGCATACACGCTCTTCAGGAACATAATGTAAAAGCCTCCAGATTTACAATGAACTTCAACTTCCATCTACAGCTGGAGAGTAAACTGTTCTCCTTTCACATCTAGCTCTCAGACTCTTCTAGCTCTTCTTTGTTCTGAAGAAATGATGATTAGGATACAAATTTATGTTTGAGCATGAGAAATCTGCTACTCAGTGGGACTGAGTTTCTGTTCTGCTTTGAATGTGTTTAGGACATAACATTGCTCAGTATCTGCAACATTTTGTCTTGACATTTCTGATAAATTTGCACCAGTTAAAAAACTTAAACCTGTGTGTTTTGAATGCTCCAAATATTCCCATAAGTCACCTGATTTAATATTGTGCTACTTTCTAAAACATTCACACATGATGAAGTTATAAAAATCTTATCATTTCTCTTGGTTTTGGAATATTTTTAATACATTTCAGTAAACATCCAACTTAGATATTCTAGGAGAAAAGAATTTGTAAGATAGATGTCTACAATAGTTTGAGAGTCAGTATCAAAATTCAAATAAGAGCAAAACAAAAACGCATTGAGGAGGTAACACCATGGTATTTTTTATACAAGTACTAGAAAATTGTTATTGAAAAGCATGGATTGCATACAGACACCTTCTATCTTTAATAACAGTATAAACATTGAAATTTAACCTGCAAATTATTCATGAAGCTCACTTTGACAGGATTAAGTTTTCTTACCATTTGATTTTATTCTGAGAAGAAATGTTGCTTTTACTTCATTGCTAATTCCACAGGAAGAAAATGTGGCTTATAACACACCTTCTAAGCCTGCTAAATCTATAGGTTCAGAAAAACATGATCAATACTGCAAAAAATCTAAAGAAAGCTCATAGATTAGTCCTGCTTACATTGAAAAGGATCTACAATTTCACAGAGAAAATGGAAGAAAAGTAAAAACACCTTAGAATTTGCTTCTTCAGTCAACTGAGGAGAAACTCTGTTTTTAAGCCACATATAATACAATGAGGAAGAGATTGAAATGGACTTGGATTTCAGCCAGACTGAGTGGCAGGCAAGATTTGAGGTAATTAGAAATAATTTTCAAATAGAATTGTTTAATTAAATGCAACTATAAAGGTCTTTTCTGGAAAAGACCCAGCATATTATCGTTATCCTTCTATAATACTTCAAACAAACAAACAAACAAAAGAACTCAATCAAACAAAGAAATAAACAAACAAAAAAACTGAAAGAGACCTTTTTGTCACATTTTTGTAGTATGAGAAGCCTTTTGGGGGATCAGAGAGACTGTTCAATAAGAGGTTGCTTGGAATTTGTAGGAAAATTGGAATGCTTTTTTTTTTTTTTCCCCTCAATTTAAGGCATAACTAGTCATTGCTTAATTCAGTATCTGATAGTGTTTAAGGTAAGACTTAATTTCAAATAATTCCAACTGTGAATTCTAGTAATAAATAGGGACAACATTGGTATCAGGAGAAGCTGAACAATTCTAGACAAAATCTTTTTAGTCACTGAAGTTTCACTGAAATTCTTTGAACCACTATAACTTTAAACATGTAAAAGACAAAGCATCAGTCTAAGTAAAATATCTGGGAAAATAGGACTCCTCTCATAGAAACTCTCATAGGCACTATTTACAGAAGTGAACAAAAGAAATAAAAATGTAAAAGGGGATAGGAGGAACCCAATTTGCAACACATTAAATTTATTCACTTTGGCAATGCTTTCACTTCCAGGGTGAAGCCTGGAAGTGTAATGTACGTAACATTATTTGACCAAAAGCAGTCCTTCTTTAAGATACTCTTTTTACTCAAGAGGCAAGAGAAACTTTAGAGTAGGCTTTCTCCAATAAAAGAGAGTCAAGGAACAAATTTTACTTATAAAAATGCCCTATTAAAGCAATCTACAAAATACATGAGATTTTAAAGTGCTAAAATGTTGCTCTAAAGGCAAATTAGACACAGCCAGTAAAAATTACTCTTTGTACAGAGGAACCACAATATGATATTAGGTTAGTGTGAAAAAGGCTCCCTGGCATGCTCTCTTTACTCTGGAGCAGTGACTAAGGTCATGGTCAGAATAGTTAATCTGCCTGAGATCCACAGCTGTCAGCATAGGAAGCGAATACATGAAAAAGAACAGTCTGAAGTCTGGGTGTTACAGTCTAACTCTGGATTAACAACTGTATTCCTGCAATACTCTTTTCCATACATCTATGTCTAGCAGACTTGAAAGGAAACCAGCAGGCAGCTACTAGATTTTTCAAGAGATAGTATGTAAACCCATTTGCAACAAAGCACACCTTCTGAGGTGTTCTTAAACATTGCAAAAACATTTAACCATAAGAGCTCTGTTGGAGCTCACAAACTATAAGATATGCACTTTACAAAGTGCCTTAAACAGATTGGTACAGCAGTCTTAAAAGTCAAGTCCTTGTCAAGTCAATTTTGCAAACTAATTTCTTTGCCCCAGCTCAGGTTTATTATTCACATTACTTTGCATATATTTGATCACTTCAGCTTTTAAAAGATCATCAGAAAGACTTGTCAGCAACATTTTGTGAAGACAAAAGAGGGAAGGGAATGTCATATCAATTGCTGTATGGACAGACTTAATTATATATGAAAATATAAGATTTGGATATAGACTTAGTATGCTTGGCCCCACAGGTCAAGCTCAGCTACCTAAGGCCAGGTCCATGTGGATGTAGCCACTTTTACTCTGAATACATAAGACTATGGAGTGCAGGGATCCTGAACTACCTAGCTTTATCTATCTCCTTTGCATTTATCATAAAGCTTTCTATGTTGTCTTACTTAGCATGCTGCAGAGCTTTTATATTAAATTATTTATGATCACCAGTAGTCATCTCATGATTATACTAGTTTCTCTTATATAGTTTTCTTAGAGACCCAGTGATTTGATTGGATCATGCACCCTGAATTGTTTAAAATCTTTGCAAGCAGCAAGGTTTTTTTGTTTTGTTTTGTTTTGTTTTGTTTTTCCTGGATGCATTTACTTTAGCTACTTGGTTACAGATTTTACTTCATAAAAAGGTCTAGGTTACTATCATATTGACATGCTGGACAGGAGTTTCTTAATAAGTGTGAAACAGTATAATGAATCAGATTAGTTATACAGTAAAAGAAAATAAAACCTCTCTTCCAGATAAGGCAAACTAATCAATTGGGCTCAATTTCAGATTTGGGATCTAGATGTATTGTTTCTATGTTCCCAAAACAGAAACTGGGATTTGTATTATAAAACCCATTTTTCAAGATTCAACTGTAAATTATTTACTCACAGTCCAGCTATTCAGTAAAAAAATTCAGGTGTGAAATATGACCAAAATTCCAAGTGAGACAATACTGTTTTGAACCAACACCTAAAGACCTCTCTAAAATCCATCTGATTATTTTAACAGAGAAACAAAATACCATTTTATACTTTTTATAATAGAAGCTAAGGCTAAGGCTAAAAAGTATCTTAGTAGAGCCAGAAATTATCTATGAGCATCTCAATAAGCAAGTGAATAGAAAAATATATCACGCTGGCTGAAGGGATAAAAGCATGTTGGTTGAATGGTTGTCTTCATCTTATTTCAAACAAGTCACTTTCATACTTTGCGAGGTAACACAGCAATTCCAGCAATTTCAGTTAGTTACCTAATATCATGACTATTCTTCAGTGTTGGATTTTGTTTTAGCAGTTCAAATTGTAGAATCACAGAATAATTTAGATTGGAAAGGGCCTTTGCAAGTCATGCTGACCAAGTCTGCTGCTTGAAACAGGGCCACCTTCAAAGTTAGATGAGGTCACTCCTGTTAAGTTTGGAGAATATCTCCAACCTCTGTCAGGCTGAGTGCCATAATCCTTACCCAAGCAGAATATCCTATGTTGTGCCTGTTGTCTCTAGCTTTATGTCTCTAGCACCTGTGAGGAGAGGCAGGCCCCTACTTCTTCATAACCAACTATTAGAAGGTAAAAGACAAGCAAAATGGTTTGCCCTCAGCCCACTCTTCTGTGGGCTGGTCATACCCAGCACTCTCAGCCTACCTGCATACATAATGTGCTACAGCTCTCAAATAATTCTGATGGTTCCATGCTGCTATTGCTTTGGTTAATTAAAGGCTTTCTTCTACTGGGGAACCACACAATAATTAAAATGCTCTCTCACAAATGCTGAATAATGGAGAATTACATATTCTTGTTGTGCTCACTATAGTGTGTGTGTGTATTCATAGCATATGTGTATGTAGGTGTATACATATAAACATACATTCATGTTAAAAATATACACATATTACACACAAAATAGTGATGCCAGTATTCAAAGGCTGATTTCCAGTGATTACAGATTCAGACGACATGCATGTTAAGGTTCAAATCATATTACTGTTGGCATCACAAACTATCATTGAGAAATTCAGAAAAAAATGATGAAGATATCAGAAAGCACTAATAGATTGCTAAACAGATTATCAGGGTCTAGAAATAGCAGTACTCACCACATAGAATTTTTAGTTAAGCATAAAGCACATCAAGAATTGGACTCTGCACACTATTTTAACAAGGTGTGTGCGTGCTTAAGGACTTGGAAGGATAGATGGATCTGTTTGCTAATATATAATTGTAGGTGATAGGAATTATACCAAAAGTGTCTGATTCTGAGTCCAAATATTTTTAAGGCATTCAGTTTAGGAATGAGAAGGAGGAAGTGGTCAGACTAGGAGTAGCATCTAGAGGAACCAAATGTCTGAGGGTAACCACAGGATTCTCCTTATTTGAAGAAAGACCTGCATTTCAGTGTTAACAAGGTCTGGCTGCCATGCTCCTCCATCAGTGAAAAATGCAGTTCTATGTTTTAAGTCTGTATCATTGTGGCATTCATTAACATAACTGATGGAACAACTTATCCTTGGTGGCATCTCAAGGCATATCAGGGATAAGAGGGTCATTAGGGACAGTCAATACGGCTTCACCAAGGGGAGGTCGTGCTTGACCAACCTCATAGCCTTTTATGAGAATGTAACAAGGTGGATGGATGATGGCAGAGCGGTGGATGTGGTCTACCTTGACTTGAGTAAGGCATTAGATACAGTCTCCCACAGCATCCTTACAGCTAAACTGAGGGAGTGCAGTCTGGATGACTGGATAATGAGGTGGACTGCAAACTTGCTGAAGGGAAGAAGCCAGAGAGTCATGGTCAATGTGACGGAGTCTAGTTGTAGGCCTGTATCTAGTGGAGTGCCTCAGGGGTCAGTACTGGGGCCTATATTATTGAATATATTCATCAACGATTTGCATGAGGGAATAGAGTCAGCAAACTATCAGCAAGTTTGCTGTTGACAGGAGGCTGTGAGGAGTGGCTGACACACCAGAAGGCTGAGCCACCATCCAGCAAGACCTGGACAGGCTGGAGACTTGGGTGGGGAAAAATCTAATGAAATATAACAAAAGAAAGTGTAGAGTCTTGCATCTGGGTAGGAACAACCCCAGGTTCCAGTATAAGTTGGGGAATGACCTATTAGAGAGCAGCATAGGGGAAAGGGACCTGGGGGTCCTGGTGGACAGCACAATGACCATGAGCCAGCACTGTGCCCTTATGGCCAGGAAGGCCAATGGCATCCTGGGGTGTATTAGAAGGGGTGTGGTTAGTAGGTCAAGAGAGGTTCTCCTCCCCCTCTACTCTGCCCTGGTGAGACCACACCTGGAATATTGTGTCCACTTCTGGGCCCCTCGGTTCAAGAAGGACAGGAAACTGCTGGAGAGAGTCCAGCGCAGGGCAACAAAGATTATTTAGGGAGTGGAGCGTCTCCCTTATGAGGAAAGGCTGAGGGAGCTGGGTCTCTTTAGCTTGGAGAAGAGGAGACTGAGGGGTGACCTCATTAATGTTTACAGATACATAAAGGGTGAGTGTCACGAGGATGAAGCCAGGCTCTTCTCAGTGACAACCAGTGATAGGACAAGGGGTAATGGGTTCAAATTGGAACACAAGAGGTTCCACATAAATTTGAGAAGAAGCTTCTTCTCAGTAAGGGTAACAGAACACTGGAACAGGCTGCCCAGGGAGGTTGTGGACTCTCCTTCTCTGGAGACATTCAAAACCCACCTGGACAGCTTTCTGTGTAACCTCATCTAGGTGTTCCTGCTCCAGCAGAGAGATTGGACTAGATAATCTTTTGAGGTCCCTTCCAGTCCCTAACAATCTGTGATTCTGTGATTCTGTAACTAGCAGGACGGACTGATATCATATATTGCTATACCAATAATTTACTGATTTTCTATCTTCTAATCTTCTTCTACAATTACTGTTATGAATTATTGAGAATACACTGCTTCTACTGTAGTCTCAAGGCACAGGTGTCAAATGAAGCATTCTGTAATAGAGTCCTCAAAGATTTCCTAGATCCTTTAAAGCACATTTATGAAGTCATGAGAAAATGGACATGGAATCTCTGAGGCTGCCAGTGTCCACACATTGCATGGCTTGATTTTGGATCTGAAAGTTAACACGGCAAACAGCATACTCAAGTGCTATTCTTGTCCTGAAAAGACAGCACGCTGTCATTACTTGATGGCATCTTCCCATGTTTCTGGGACTCTTACATCCCTATAAAAGGAGATAATACAACATTGAAAGAAATGTGTCAGTGAACCTGATGTCTCTGTGGCTGCATGAAAGACACTCCTTAGTGGTAGTCAGGATATTAATTAGCAGTCTACACTTTCAGTAAGGAGATTTGACTGCAAAACAGAAGCTTACCAGACATTTTCTCAGACATATTTTTTAAGAATTTCTCATAGCAATGAAGACAGATATAAAAGCTTGGGGTATTTCTTGCTAGTTTCACATACCTTGTAATTTTGAGGAACATTAATAATATTTTTGTAAATATATTCTCTTAGAAACAACAATGAAGAGCATAACAAGATACTGTTTCAAATTATACTATTATAGCAGTAAAAAGTGTTTCAAAACTATTCCTGTGATTTGTAAAATTTAAAATGAAGTGCCCTTATTGTCAGGGTATTTGTAACATACGTATAATTTCTACACAGAATCATATAGCTTACACACAGTATAGAGTCTAACTTGTATGTTTGTACCATGGTCTGCATAAAATTATTGCACTCTGATAGGATTTATGTGTGGATTCAAATTCTTAATAGCAGGAGGCATTAGATACACTAATATGTAAATGAAAGCATTAGCTTCCCAAACTTTCTCTAGCAACAAAATTTTCTTCTGCATCTGCTATTTAAAAAGAGATTTCTACTTATATACTATTTGTGGGCTCTCCAGATAAAAGCTTTTAAAATATATTTTTAATTAATAGCATTGATGACATATTTTCATCTTCTTTCATTATATATTTTTTGCAAAATGTGGGCAACAAAAGCTCTAATCAGTAGTGCATTTATTTGTCTTATTTCAAAACTAAAGACTTACGTTTACAAATTATAAACTTGCCTGAGGTACTTTCTACTTCCACTCTCCTCAATCCTCTCCACCCTCCTCCCAAGGAATTGAGAACACTTGAGTGTAATTGCTTTATCCAACCAAATTTTCTAAAGATTTAACACCTTAATGATTAATACATTCAATAATTTTGGCAATAGGATAAATCAACAGAAAACATGAAATATGATCTCCTTTTTACAACTGTGCTCACTTTTGGCACAGAAGTTAAAAAGCTATCCCCAAATGAAAATTATTTTCTTTAAGAAACCAGAAAATATTTATAATTTTAAGCTAGCAGCAAAATCCTGTTGATAAAAGAAAGGAGACTGAGAATTTCTACCTCTTCACTGGTCAGGTTATGGCATTTTTATTCACTCGTTTTAATATTACAGATAAGATTGGAGCCTCTGCAACACACTCTTTATGCAGCAATAGCAGTGCTGTATCAAATGGCTATAAAATTGTGTGAAGCTCCATGGACTCCTACAGAATCCCTGCCCAGTCATATCAGATTAATCCATTTTCACTAAAGCAAAAATGTCAATGACTTAAGAAAGGACAATTTGCAGTATATTCCACCTGATATGTCTGACAGCTGAATGAAAATCACAGAAGCTACTTATCAAAATGTGCTTTATTGCCAGTAGAAAAAAATTTTAGGCATACCAATTACAGTCGATAGATCTATTGATCTTGCTAAATTGATGAGATTAACATAACGACTAAATTTATTGCAGAATGTTAGCACAAAGAAGTTTTAAAATATGTTCAAAATCTGTTAACTGTTAAGAGGTGACTCTGATAACTTTGTATTGTCTGTCCTTAGAAAAATAATCTACCATATTAATTTTTTTTAATATGATTTAGTTAATAGAGTCTCCGTATGCATTATAGACAAACACTAGAAACAATGAGAGTGAATCACTCATATTTTTATATGCAGATTTAGAAAGAGACTTCAAGGCATTAATTAATTCATTTATTTCCACAATATGCTGGTGTGCATATCCCAAGGCCTGACAATCACAATGAAGCGGAGGAAAGCATCCATCTATACCTTTATATGTATTAATGTGTAAATTAAGCAATTACATTTTTGTAGACAGCTAACAACCACAAAAATGGAAGTGATGATTATTCAGCTCCATGTTTCAACACAGAATATTTTCTGATTATTCAGATTACAACAGAACTATATTTATTTTCAGTTCATGCAGACTATTCAGACTGGGCAGTCAGGTACACAGAAATAAATTGATGATGTTTGTACTTAATCCTTCCTTACAGCAAGGAAAAAAGGGAAACTTAGGCATGCTTTTGTTCATTCTCCTCAGCAACAGCTAAAATATAATAGACTTACAAGAGGCATAAGTAAAAGAAAGTACAAGTAGTTTCTAGACAATCTAAATAATATCTAACCATAATACCCAGTGAAAAATAAAAAGGAGTGACCAGGGAGCCTTTGAGGGTCTTCATAAGAATACTTCTCAGTCTGCAGATTGCCCTGGTGACAGAATCTGTGCCCAGGCTGGTGCTTCTTCAAGTACTTCCCATCACATCAATGACTTTTCCTGTTTGGAACCAATGAAGGTAACTTTCCGAGATACTCTCTTTATTATGGAGCCACTTACCTGCTTAGTTAACAGCATTCAAATTATGTTTTGGAACCTGACTACTTTCAGCTACCATCAAACACCAAACAGGGCAAAAAGTTTAAGACATTTTTTTCTCCTACCAGTAGAATATGTCTAATATGTATGAGACGTGTCATTCTAATATGATTGACATAATTGGATAAGCCTTAACAAAGTGTGATCACAGAAAACCTGAAAAAAATTATAAATATTTGGATTCAATTAGTAGGAGTGAATCTTTCTTAATAGTTCAAAACACTTATCTCATAAAAACCTGCCTTTCAAATTGAAGTTATTAAGAGAAATCAATTCCAAATATCTACCTATCTTCTTCTCCCCTTTACCCTTAGCATTGTGTGCTATCAATATTTGTCCAGGTCAAGGACTTTCTGAAGTATTTCTCTTCTCAATTAGTATTGTGAACAAATTCATACAACTAGAATCTCAGAAAAAAGTCAAAATAATTGGACAATGCCTGAAAACTATTAATAACTATTTTATTGATTCTGCTTTGGATCAATTTTACCTCTTCTGTATACCAGATTCATAGCACAGATCATAAAAATATGACCTTATTAAAAGTTTTAATATTGAAATAACTCATATTTTAATTCCTAGAGATTCATAGTCCAGATCATAAAATAGAAATGTGCCCTTATTAAAGGTTTTAATATAGAAGTATTTAATATTTTGATTCCTAAGGCAAATCCATAAAATAATATTTTTATATTTCCATTTAAAACGTTTCTTCAGTGTCCCCTTATGTGCCCTTATTAAAGGTTTTAATATAGAAGTATTTAATATTTTGATTCCTAAAGCAAATCCATAAAATAATATTTTTATATTTCCATTTAAAACGTTTCTTCAGTGTCCCCTTATGTGACAGCACACCAAAGAGGAGGACACAGATGGTGGAACCATGAAGGAAAGTGTGCAATAGCTGTATTACTTCCTCTGAGGAATATAAAAATATATTGAGCTGAAAAAAAAAAAAAACAAAACACCAAAGTCCTCAAGAAGCCCTAGTGTCCTCAGATGTTCTAAGGAAACAGAAGTGTCAAATAAATATAATTTATTCTAGTTTTCTATTAAATTAGTATTTGATTCCAGTGAGAAGGCTCCAGGTTTGTATTTTTCTCTTTTACAAAACCAGTGGGCCAGGCTTTATCAGACTTCACCAAATGGAACATAACTGTGTGTGTGTAAGACAGTCATGACTCCACAGAAAGGCATTTAAATTATACCCTTCAAATTTGGATTATGTGAAGCAGTTCTAATCCCACTTTTAGAGTTAGCCTTTGCCTAGTGGTGCATATACTAGAGTCCGTTTGCAAAATTTTGGAATAGATTCACTGCCATGGATCACAGAAAGCTTTATGCCCTACCCTTCAGCTCTCAACCTATCTGGCAATTTAGTTGAATACATAGAGGGTAAATATTAGCATTCTTCTAAAGACGGAGTACTTATAGTTTGCAGCTGTTCAATTACATTATACTACCTTGTAATTCAGTTCTAATTTGCTATACATAATGACCTCTAATCCTTCTGTTAATTAACTCTGTCTTTAGGTGAAAAAGGTATTTACTTTGATGGAATTGAATTGTTTTCTTAGATCTACTTCTCCCACTCCATTTTCATGTTCTCTTCAACAGCTATAAATATATCTCATATTACCAATCTTCTTGCTTATCTTTCTGTGTTGGTATGGTGATATCTTAGTAAATACTTCTCTGTTGACAGGAATGGGAGATTGATTTTTAGTCATACAGCATTTTGGGTTTTTTTTCTTTTAATGTAAACTACAAACTAAAACTTCCTGTATTAAATCAGACATTATGTATTAATTTATATGTGGCTATGGAATACATACCCGTTACTTGTAGACAGAACCTATATAAATTATTATGTGTTTAATACTCAAGCCAAAATATCCATGATGGAATTGGGTCTTATGTCTTACAAAGAGGAGAAAGCCTTCTTCATCCTCTTAGAAACTTAGTTATTCTCTTTAATGACTCTGACTTTTTTTTTTTTTTAAGTAACAATAATCATATCTGTTGCACCAGTAAGGGGTTAAAAGAGCTTGACTAAAAACATATTTTGCTGGCTATGTCAGACTTGAAACACATGATAGCTCCATATAGGCCATTTAAAACAAAACAAAACAAAACAAACAAAAAAAAAAAAGCAAAAAACAAACGAACAAACAAACAACAAAAAAAATAAGAAGAAAAAGACGTACAACTTTTACCCTACCAAGTAACTAACCCTAAAGTCTACAGTGACACTATTTGTACTGTTGTCTCTTGGAGTGTGAGGAAATTAACATGTAGGTCTGACTCTCATTCAGTTTTGAGACACAGAAGATTTTTATGTTTCCTTGGAGATTATCATGACACCCATGATATTTTTGATACTTTGACTTTTCCAGGACAGTGTGGCTCAGAACACCTAATGCCCATCACTAATGTCTAATCAATATGTCCATCACTTTTCCTGCAAGGCTGTTCCCAGAAGCCCTGGCTGAATAAGACTTTAAATATCATGCCTTCCAAGGAAGGAAGGTAATCACCTTTTGGCCTTTCCAATTTTTAAGAAGCTTATTAAAAATCAGCAGGAACTCTTAGTCCAGTATACGTGAACAAGAAGACTGAATATCTGTCTAAATCGAGGTGAAATAAATCACCGGAGACAATGGCTGTAAACAGCTGTCAACACTGCTGTTAAATAATGGACAGGGGAAGAGGTTTTATTAGCAGAGTTCAGTGAACAGCTATACAGTCATATACTGTTGAAACACATTTTTAATATTGCAATACCCTGACTCTAAGCACAACTTGCATCCAGTTAGAATAGACTGGCAAACAGGGTCAACTCGAGACTGCAAGGTCCATAAGCAAAACAGAACTGACTCCTGCACATGAGGGAAACTCCTGAGATGATTTTCTTTGGAAGAAGGTGTCATTGGTCATTGACACTTCCACAGAGAGTTGCAGACTCCTTCCCTACCATCCACCAGCCTCCTCTCCCCAGCTGAGAATTTGCTGTGGACTTCTTAGATTTGTAGGTTGAACTTCTTTTCCAAGAAGGTATAGTCTAACTGCCATATCACATGGAAGCTGAAATTGTCTTCTAGTCTGCTATCAGATATATTTTCCCAGTGGACATATGTTATTGGCATTTCCTGTTCTTCCATCGAGCACTGATAAAGATAAAAGATTTATAGATAACACAATTTATGGTAGCCTAAATGAAATAAGGAAACCTCATGATAGCATCCTTTTCACAAAACAAAAATGAAGGCATTGTGTGCTTGTATTTGAAAACACAGTATGCCCTCTTTTCTAAATGCAAGCAGCTGAATCTTGGAAACTGGATGACCATTGCATTTTGCCATATTAGAAGTTATTCTAGTCATCTATCCTTTTGAAATATAGTCAGTTGGAATTCCTATTTATTTGCTTAGCCTACCATTACAAGTAGCAAAACCACTGTAAATTGACAAAATCTGAACAAATCTCAGTATTTATAAGTGCCATAAGAGCAAATATAGGCAGTAACTAGGTAAATGCAATTTGCATATTCATAGTTTGAGTTGCCCTCCTTTCAGAAAAAAAAATTGAATCAGTTTCCCACTCAGACAGTGTGCTTCAATGAATGCTGACATCATTGTAAATGTGGCTACTCTGTTTTGCTGAGGATGGACCAGATGTTAAATATCATGAACTATTCTAATCTATATTTAGTCTCGTCTCTCTGAAGTTTAGGATCAGTCTGACACAATAGGAGTGAAGGAAAAATACTACTGTTTTATTTACTAAGACTTTACCAAAGTGATAAGGGGAAAGCAACAGCCAGACAGGGCAAAAATTGCACATTTTATTTCATGCAGATTTTTTTTTCATGCAGATTTTGGATCTTTCAGTGTTCTTACCTCTATCCCTTTTTCCTAGGAGCCCTGATTCTCACTCCCTTGAATTTGAGCTCAGTATCAAAATAGCAAGGCTTGCCTGGAATTTGGATGGCTCCTTAGCTTTCTTATGGCTTTGCCACACATCTAGAGTAAGTGTATATGATGTGTTTCTTAAGCAGGTGTTATAAGCGAATGTGGAGGGGTGCAACCTCACTGTGCTAGGCACAATGTCAGCACCCTTGGTCAGGGTTCTGCAAGTGTACCAAGCCTCTGCCGCTACAAACCAAAGATCTCTCTGAGTTAGTTCTTGTGCCAGTTTGTTGTATAAAGCAAGCCAATATTTCATAACCTCAGTAACATTTTCTTTCCACTTAATAACACTGTATGTAAAAGCACCCACTGGGGCAGAGTTGCATTAACAGATTTTCAGGTGCTTGTTTTATTTATAGGAAGCCTCGGGCTTCCTTTCATAAAAAGGAAGGCTAGTCTAAATGGATTTTAAATTGGAGTAAAGCAGTGTGGGTTTAACTGAGATTTTTGGAAATGGTGAAAGGAAACAGTGACAACAAACAGCTTTCTAATATTTTATTTGTGTGCTTGGTTGAAGAGGC
The DNA here is from genome assembly GCF_964273445.1 of Streptopelia decaocto. NCBI lineage: Eukaryota > Metazoa > Chordata > Aves > Columbiformes > Columbidae > Streptopelia > Streptopelia decaocto. The sequence continues at coordinate 33,366,863 of NC_138657.1, forward strand.
AGCTTTGTCACTAGTGTGGTTTAACAACTGTAACTTTTCTCATGCTTTCCATTATCTGCTTAAAGATTCCTCTTACTAATTTACTTTTTGCAGCATGAATTTTTTAGGTTATTTATCTTCCCATTAATTTTCCTTTATTATCATTAATAAGTACACCTTATACTGTGCTTTGAGGCAATTTTATTTTGAATCAGAATTATTTTGAATTCCTAATTAATGTCGGTGTCAGTGAAATCCAATGTCTACAAATATTCATTGTAAGTATGTATCCTAGGATGGGTTGAGAAATAAAAAAATACATAAAATAAAATAAAATAAAATAAAATAAAATAAAATAAAATAAAATAAAATAAAATAAAATAAAATAAAATAAAATAAAATCTGAAAAAAAGAAAACCTTACACAGAATAAAAGTACATAAACTCTAGTTTTTATTTTATATTTTGAAAAAAAAAAATTAAAACTTCTAAATCTTACCTGTATTATGAATGTTTACTGACAGCATTGTTTCCACTAACATATAACAACAAATATATTCATCATAGCTTTTGAAAATGAATACTCCTGCAATGCTATTTTACCCTCACTATAATTGCAAGAAAGCTATAACAATGATCTTAAAAGAAACAGATTTCATCTGAGAGATTTCTAAATATAGCTTGAGTTTAAAAGTTCGTGTGTAAATACAACAAAAAATATTTTTATCCCAGAATCCTGCAACAAAGCATTAAATACGTCTCGGATTCAAATTCCTGTTACTGCAGCATTGAATGCATCTCTAAACCAAGATGTTGATTTTCGTTGAGTGTTATATATATAATGTAATTTTGAGGTTCTTTGCACAGTGACCTTATTATTTTTTCTAGTAATTTAAGAAGTCTAACAGTATCATAAAACTGGTAACTTTTTCTTTCATCTACAGTGACAACTTCCCCACTGTATTGCCTCCAGTTTTGCATTTTTATGTGTCTCTTGTGCACTTGTAGGAAAAGAACTGACAGCTTGGTGCAGCCATTCACACAGAAGAGCTTCAGTGTATTTTAGGGTGCTCACTGTAGTGCAAGGGACGTGGAGCAAGGGACTCCTGCCCCCTCTAGGCAATCTCCTGTGCAACAGTCTCCTTTCTAGCACTTGATGTCATCCACCAATCTCATCCTTTGCTTGCTTCATCTCATTTTTTCTTCCTATCACCATATGTCTTAAATTGTCAGCTAACAAGTTGTTTCAAAAGATTGTCCTTCCCACAGTCTTTACTATTTCCAAGTCTGTTATTACACAAATAATGATATGCGGTTTTATAGTCTCATTCTACTGTCCAATTTTCAATATTATTTCAATAAGCTAAAGGCTACTGAATTATTTTGGAAGCAATTTACATTGTCATATAATTCTGTAGCAGGTCTGCTGCATAAATTAGGAAGCCTTGTCACATAATTCAAGTCTAAGGTGTTCTACAGTACCAAGAGTCTAGATATTAGTCTGTTAATTTCATAAGCAGAAAATATTCTACTCTTCACCTAGCAGTGCATGCATGATCCTGATGAATTAGATGACAGCAAGTTGGAAATTAGCTTCTGCTAATGACCTACAAATCTGGCCTCCAACTCTGCAGTGTTATGGATACTTTCTAAATCACCACTGTCATCAATTTTGTATACATAGCATGTCTCTCCTTCTTGTTTCCTTTGACAGGATGAGAGACAGGTATCCTGTCAAAGACTCTTCACTCCTATTAAAGATAAAAGGAAGTGAAAAGTTAACAAGGAATTTTTTTGTGGTTTTATCCTTCAGTGTCCTCTGTGAAGTCATGACTACTGAGTTATGAATCAATACTGAACATCAGCATGGACAGTCCACAGTTTCCATGATATGAGTTCACAAGATTTGCCCACCACACAGGATTCCAGCTCTTTATGCCATGATGTACTACCTACTGACTAGCTGGGCACGACCAAATCATGATCCTCAGTTTTCCCCTTTCCCTGCTCTGGAGCTTTAGTTGTTACAGTAATCATAGAAACATAGAATCATAGAATAGTTTCATTTGGAAGGGACCTTCAACGGTCACCTAGTACAACCTCTCCCTGAAATAAGCAGGGGCATCCTCAACTGGGATATTGTAGGGGACTGTTTCAAGGGCCATAATACCGTGCCTGACTATCATAAAGTTTGTAAAACATTTTTTTCAAAATTTCAAATATCCAGTTATATATACAGAAAGTGCTATCCTCTCTGACAGAAGAAAGAGTAAGACACTTACTTTTCAGTCTTCCTGGTAAGACAAATAGGTAGAAGAATACCTTTCATTTCAAAATAGGTAAAGCACACTGCAATAATTATTAAGTTTACAAAACTCGTTTTCCCCTAGAACAGATGTTTCTTACTGTTTATTAATTCTTCACAGTGAGCAGTCACTTTGTGTATGGGCGGAGAGGGGAAAGAGACAAAAGAAAAAAGAAGTTGACAGAGAATGTAGGCTAAGAAATTAGGGGAACCAGAACATGAAAACAGACTGGACTGGAATTATTGAAAGGAAAAAAAAACCCATGAAGGTTATCTGCTTCCTGGCACATGGGAATAACCTGACTGTCTCTGAAACTCAAAAAAATTAAAAGGAAATGTATCACCCTGAACATATTTTTTCTCCCTGCAGTACAAGGTAGCTAGTTCTGCTGACAACACTCAGCAAGCTTAGAGCTGTGGTAATTTACCCTCTCCCTGAGGAAAAGGTAATCATAGTAAAAATGTATTTTTTGTCAAAACCATAAATTTCTGATGGCCTCTATTCCCTTGCCTCTAAGTCTCAGTTTCCAGACACAGGCCCAGCTAACCTAGAGCTCTGCACCTGCTCCTTGCCTGAGTGCTCTAGCCCCCAGGCCCCCCAGATTTATCACTGCACAACCCAGCAGAACTGGACCCATTCCGACTTTTTTGAGTATGGAAATGAGCTGGGAAACAGTCTCTTTTTTCCCAGTTTACTACTCCTTTGCCCCTTTAGTGTTTCAGGTCAGTGTTTTATTCCCTCTGCACTCAAGGCTTTCTCTCTCACATTACTAACACCAAGAAGGGGAATCAACTAGTTCATTTCCAGAAAAGAAAGGCCCTCTGTTCCATCTACTTTAGGAGCATGTGAGGTTGTAGCTGTGCTGAAATTATCATTCTCTTCCAGACCAAACATGCTTAACAGGAGACAGCTATATAGGGAATTCAAACCTGACGATTCTAAGAGGTCTTTATTTAATGCCTATGAATTTCAGTGTTTCTGATGCATGGAATTTAGCCCATCTTTCACAAGGAAAGGAGGAAAAAAAGGAATATGCTCGTAACAAAAAATTATTTCTTCCTGCTCTAGACTATAGAAGGACTAGCTTTCAGCAAAAATTAAGAATATCTTAATGTCTTTAATCATACAAAATCTGTGTGTTTTCTTAGCCTTGGTTTCTTTTTGTTGTTGTTGTTGGGGTTTGTTTTGTTTTGTTTGTCTTTTTTTTTTTTTTTTTTTACTGAATTGCCACCAAAACAAAGCATGCCTAGCATCAAAATTTTCTTCACAAATGATACCACATAAAACAAGTTCCTCTAACAAATAATTGCAATGATCCTCTGTGATAGGCAACGTTATCAGACGCCTCTGTTGAATAAGTTATGAATGGATAAAATGTATTTTTCCAAGGCTTACAATTCCATTGAATTACAAGAGACTTTCACTGGAATACTCATAGGCATTTATTCATGAAAATGTTTCAGCCACATTTTTTTGTTTTGCAATACTGCTTAATGCAAAATATTTCAGAGACAGTCTTGGATGAAAAACTATGAAATACAAAAGAAATTATAAATTCAATGCTATTTTTAGGTCTGTTATCAAATAATCTAGTTTTCAATTAGTAGAATATGATCTGCCTTTAACTTATTTAATTACAGCTTGTTCATGACCAGTTTCATAGTGGATTTGCAAACGTCTGAACATAATTACATTTACCAAGGCAAACTTTCCTTAAAGAAAAAATTTTTCTACATATGTCATTCTGTCAGACAGAATGAGTCTAGGCTGTCACACTGCAAAGTCCAGTACAGTTCTCTGAGCAGCCTCATTTTCTACCTGAAAGGACCAGGCCTTTCTCAGAGAGAAAAATCATTCTTACTTTCTCCAACTTGAACTTTGTGCTGAGCCTCACCTCACAATCTGTTCTTCACAAATTTTCTATTCTCTACTGATCACTTAGGACAGAGGAAGTCAGAGGTGAGCCTTTCCTGGGGTGCTTGTTTGTTTTGTTACTCTGAGCATTTTTACCATCATTAAATGACAGCAGTGCAGCTTAACAAGCTGCTTGTTACTGACAGAATCACACAGATATTTCTTGGATTGCAACTCTGTAGTTTAAGTCCCCAAATCTGAAGACAGCTGTCTTGAATACTCATTCCACATAGCTTATTCCACAGGCATGGCGGGTACACTGTAAATGACAAAAATTGCTAGGATGGGCACTTATGGATTGCAAGTCTTCACTATCATCTGTGATTTTATTAAGATAATACTATAGTTTCATAGGAACTACACAAATGAAGATGACTGTCTTCTAAAAGACATACCTTGTATTTTTAAGGATCTCTAAAGATCACAGCAGTTGGGGTACTGAAAATACTGCTTCTAAAGATATTTCTTCCTTCTTAGTTAAGAAGTATCATTCATATTAAAGGATGCACTGATTACTTTAAATCTATCCTATTTACAAATGAGTTTTATGTGGTAAAAATCTCTAAATATTTGTGAATTATTTAAAAGATTTCATTGACCTACTTTACCAAAGTCTATATTAATGGGGAAAAGTGACTTTTTTCAGCTGAAGCCTAGTTACAATGAAAACCCAAGGTAATTATTTCAGTCATCAATGTAATCCCAAAAGGTGAGATTTTATGTGGTGATCAGACCTCTCTGGTATTTTTGCCTCATTGAGTTTTATAATGCTGCTATTCTTGTAAGCACTTTGTCCTATAAAAGCAAAACCACAGCAACTAGAACCAGCCAACAGAGACCAAGGGGACTCAAGAGACACAAGTAGATTATTCTATTGGTTTTTGTTTTGGGGGTAGTCCAAGTCATTTCAAGAGTAAAAGATAATGAAGTCCAAGTAAACAACATTATCGGTAAATTTACATTGGGATCTGAGACACAAAATTTGGAGCTGAGTTTTGATTCCATCAACTTTCAAGTGTGTTCAGATTGGAAGGTCTCAATAGAAACCACTGATGGGAAAAAATTGTAAATGAACATAAAGATCACAAGTAAAACATGGCAAACTTTCAGCTAAAACAAGATGCAGTAGCACAGATGGATGAAAGGTGCAGTAGCACAGCACAGATGGACCAAGTTCTGTTCAACTGCAGGAGGTTAACCCTTACTTGGATTTTTGTTTGTTTCAATTAGATTTAGGACTGCTCTGACTTCAATGCAATAAAATTACAGATTGAATCTGTATGAAACTTTTGTGATACATGGTGTACTTATTCAAGAATAATCTTTTAGGGACTTGGAATAAATCCATCCTCAAAACAGTGGAAGAAACCTTGTATAAAAAAACCAACCAACCAACCAACCAATCTTCAAAACTTATCAGTTCATAGGAAAACAAAGTGATAAAGACAGAAATCAGCTTTCCAAACAGTGAAAAGAAGAAAAGATTGAAGTAAAAGTTTGGAAGTCATGAACAGCAGCAGAAAGACTCTTGAATGAATATGCTACAGGAATATAAATTATATTGCAATTACAACACTCCTAAAAAATGTGATAGACAATTTAACTACAATGTGATTGAAATACAAAATCTATTGAAAAGGGGATTCATGAGTCTGCTCTTAAAAAAACTAATTAAAATAAAAGAGCCATAATAGTCTCTCTCCTTTAGAGAGACTAATAAAATTTATGGGAAAACTTGAAGTACTCATTTTCATTTTTTGATGAATGAAAGTGAATTTTAATCCCTCTGCATTAGTCTTATTCTTCAACCAATCCTAACACTGGAGACAGGAGAGAGTTGTTTGTACAGCACATTTAATATCTTTTGTACAGTTGATTTGAGTATAGAATAAATCAGAAAAAATAACACAGATTCCTACCACATTTGTACTGGTAAAACTGTGAACTAATTCTATCAGTTTGAACGGTGCTTTCTTTAACAGCAGACCAAATTAAGAAACCTTTCCTCAAGGCTGATTTAGTTTGGATTTATACGGTATAACAAAGCATATCTTGTTTTATACAAGTCTGCTTACTCATTCTTTCAATATATCTTAATCTTAACTTGCAACAATCCCATCAGTACTGTTCCTGAGCATCTCTAACATTATCTCAAAACCATGTTGTGTTTTGTTACATGATGAGCCAGCAACTGATTAGAGACTTAATTCATTCCAGAGATGATTTATAATAAGTCAGATTGGAAAGCAGGCCATTTCCAGAAGTGACAAGCTAATGCATTACTACTGTGTAACCTTAGCCCACACAAGAATGTAATTTAGTTTTTAAAATGATAAATATCTGTATCTCCAAATTTGTACTAATTATCAGGCTAAAAGGTTCTTTCAGGTACTCATTCCTTAGTTCTTCTATATTAAAATATTTTATAAAAGGGTTGATCCAATTAGAAACTAGACACAAGGTTAATGGGAGAATAAGTCCCCTGTTTAAAATAGGTTTTCTATTATTTTAGGACACAAATATACTGACAACAAGTACACTTATACTGCACACTAATGCTATGAATTATTATAAGGCTAAGATGTTGTACGAAGGGGGTTGTACATAAAGTTACAAGCAAAAGAAAACCTAATCTGTAAGAGCTAAATCAGGTCAGATGATGATGGCTTTATACCTAAAGGGACTGTGCATTCCTATTGGAGTAAAAACAAGGAAAATTAATCAGCATATATAGCACAAAGATGGATTCAACATGATTGCTCTAAAATATGAAGGTAAGAGAGGATAGAAAGCAAGCTAAAAAGGGTAATGGATTTCCCATCTATGTTACATAACCAAAGAAGGAATGACCAGGCATCCACAGTGCAGGAGGTTCCTCCAGTGCATTGATGATAACTTCCTGACACAAATGGTAGATGAGCCAAATAGGAGAGTAGCACTGCTAGATCTCATCCTCACTAACAAAGAGTGTCTGGTTGAAGTGATAAAGGTTGAGAGCTGCCTTGTCTGCAACAACCATGAGATGGTGGAGTTCAAGATCTCATGTGGCAGGAACAGAATACCAAGCAGAATTGCAACCCTGGACTTCAGTAAGGCCAACTTTGGCCTTTTCAGACAATTGCTAGGGGAAATCCTATGGGCAAGGCTGCTTGAAGGTAAAGAGGCCCAAGAATAGCATTCAGGGACTGCTTCTTCCAAGCTCAAGATCAGAGCATCCCGACAGAGAGGAAATCAAGGAAGGGAAACAGAAGACCTTGGTTAAGTAGGGAAATGCTGGGCAAACTCAAGTGGAAGAGGAGAGTTTACAGGTCAGGGAAGGAGATGTTGGCCACTTGGGAAGAACATAAGGCTGTTGTCAGAGGATGTAGGGAGGCAACTAGGAAAGCTAAGGCCTCCTTAGAATTAAACCTGGTGAGAGGGGTCAAGGACAACAGAATGAGCTTCTTCAAATACATGGCAGATTAAACTAATACTAGAGACAATGTAGGCAAACAGATGAATGAGGTGGATGGCCTGGTGACAGAAGATACAGAGAAGGCAGAGTTACTGGATGCCTTCTTTGTCTCTGTCTACACTGCTGGAGGATGTCCCGAGGAGCCGCGTACCTCTGAGGCCCTGGAGGAAGTCAGAAAAAATGGAGCAGTTGGTTGATGAGGACTGTGTTGAGGGAGCAATTAAGCAATTAAGCCAGAGAGTTGTGGTCAATGGGGCAGAGTCTAGTTGGAGACCTGTATCTAGTGGAGTCCCTCAAGGGTCGGTACTGGGATCAGTACTATTCAATATATCCATCAACAACTTGGATGAGGGAATAGAGTGCACTGTCAGCAGGTTTGCTGATGACACCAAACTGGGAGGAGTGACTGACATGCCAGAAGGCTGTGCTGCCATCCAGCGAGACCTGGACTGGCTGGAGAGTTGGGTTGGGAAAAATTTAATGAAATATAACAAGGGCAAGTGTAGAGCCTTGCATCTGGGCAGTAACAACTCCAGATTCCAGTATAACTTGGGGAACGACCTGTTAGAGAGCAGTGTAGGGGAAAGGGACCTGCGGGTCCTGGTGGACAGCATGATGACCATGAGCCAGCACTATGTCCATGTGGCCAAGAAGGCCAACAGCATCCTGGGGTGTATTAGAAGGGGTGTGGTTAGTAGGTCAAGAGAGGTTCTCCTCCCTCTCTACTCTGCCCTGGGGAGACTACATCTGGAATATTGTGTCCAGTTCTGAGCCCCTCCATTCAAGAAGGACAAGGTACTGCTTGAGAGTCCAGTGCAGAGCCATAAAGATGATTAAGGGAGTGAGGCATCTCCCTTATGAGGAAAGGCTGAGGGACCTGGGTCTCTTTAGTTTGGAGAAGAGGAGACTGAGAAGCAATCTTATTAATGTTTATAAATATATAAATGGTGTCAGGAGGATGGAGCCAGGCTCTTCTCGGTGACAACCAATGATAGGACAAGGGGTAATGGGTACAAACTAGAACACAAAAGGTTCCACTTAAATATGAGAAGCAACATCTTTACGGTGAGGGTGACAGAACACTGGAACAGGCTGCCCAGGGAGGTTGTGGAGTCTCCTTCTCTGGAGACATTCAAAACCCACCTGAACACCTTCCTGTTTAACCTCATCTAGGTGTTCCTGCCCCAGTGGAGGGATTGGACTAGATGACCTTTTGAGGTCCCTTCCAATCCCTAATATTCTGCGATTCTGTGATGCTGTGAAGTTCTCAACAGAAGAAATATGAATGAACATTAGGGAAGAAATTGTAATTTCCACTTAAGAAACACTACCTGGTAAAATGAAAAAGAAAGATTTTCCTGAAGTGGAAGAGAACAAGGAGAGAGGTAAATAATAAAAAGATACATTGTTGTCTAAGGACAGCAGGCTATCATAGAAGTGATGATTTCATGTCTGTCTGAAGGATCAACAAAAGAGCTTATCCTGTCCTTTTGTAAGGACAGTTAGAACAGAAACGTGGAATTGACATGAAGACAAGGAAGTGAGGGAATGGGTATAGAATGATAGTCATCCTTTTTTTCAAAAGACTAGCTGTAGGACTTGTGAAGAGGGATAGAAAGAGAATTACAATCAAGTGAAAATGCCTTTGTAATAGTATGGAGAAAGATCAATGAATGCAGAGGAAAATTTAGGGAGGAGTAAAGATTAATGATAAAAAGAACGTGAGAAAGGGAGCACTGCAGGTCAGAAAACATGAGTGGATGAGGTCAAGTTGAATTAGATCTGAAGTAGGTCAGTGAATTAAACTTCATTTACATATACTTGTTTTGATCGTCTTTAAAGGAACCTGTAATTCAGTATGACAAAGCAAGAAATCACACCAAAAAAAACCCTATCTATGTTCCTTCAGAAAAAGTCTTTCAAGTATGAAATAGGAGACCAAAGGTTACCAGACTGCAATAACTATTGTGAATAGTATCTGTATAGATAATTAAAGCAAAATCAAAAGAAAGGCTTGTAGTAATACAGATAATACATTAAAACTAATTTTGCAAAATTCAGCTGAAACAAGATAACCAGATTGTATAGAAATTTTCCCAGAATCTCTCAGTCTTTTGTTGTATGGTAGTCCTCAAAAAGGTTGAAATATTTTTCATATGACTTTTGAAGCACTCTGGGGCTTACCTAAATATGTTTGTGAGAAGGGATAGACACAACTTCTTAAAGAACACATCAATTTTTCTTAAGAATCTCCAAGAGACCTTTTGACAGAATGATTTAGGTACTTCTTTTTAGGTACTGACCTGGCCTAGAACTTTTGTTGTTGATGTTGTTGCTGTTGTTATTGTTGTTCTTGTTTTTCCATGAATAATGATCTCAAATATTGAATGGAGCTCCCTGGTGACAGGATTTTAATTTAGTTAGCCCAACAGTTCATATTCAGGAAACCACATGTGTGGGGGACTACGGTGTGTCCGTGGATTCCCTGACGGAGGGCATGGGAACAGAAATTAGCCTTGAAGATATGAAGGCCTACCCGTGAGAAAGGAGTATCCGGAGATGTTAAGAATGTACCCATGAGAGAGAAGGGAGTAGAAGACTAACATTGATGATAGCAAAAATAGCCAATGACATGTTACTGCTGTAACTTGTAACCAATAATGAAGAGACACAAGAATTGGTAAAACTGTATAAAAACGCACTTGTGGTAATAAATGGCATCTACTACTTTCATCTTGAAAGAACTTGGTCCATGTCATTTGTCCGTCTCAACCGCGACACCACATGTTATATAATTTTTTGAAATATCTATATTTGGACAGATGTGTATTAAAACCAAACCAAAACAAACAAACAAAGAATCAAAAATCTATGAGAGACAAACTGAAAATTCCTTCATTATCACTTTGATTTCAAATTGTTTTGAAGACACGGCTTGTGTTGAGAATGCTTTTTCTAGAACAGCATTAGTTGCTCTGTATGATCAGATCTAACCAAGATGACAGAGGAACATGGAGCAGGGTTGTTGTTTTTTTTATTTCAGTTGTGCTCATATGTAAAAGTATTGACCTAATGTTTATTTAGTGATCTTGGGGTATTCCTTCTGCAGAGTGACACAGGAACAGGCAATCTAATTTTTAACATAAACTTCAGCCTTTCCTCATAAGGGAGATGCTCCACTCCCTTAATCATCTTTGTAGCTCTGTGCTGGACTCTCTCAAGCATTTCACTGTTCTTCTTGAATTGAGGGGCTCAGAACTGGACACAATATTCCAGATGTAGTCTCACCAACACAGAGTAGAGGGGGAGGAGAACCTCTCTTGACCTACTAACCACACCCCTTCTAATACACACCAGGATGCCATTGGCCTTCTTGGCCACATGGGCATAGTGCTGGCTCATGGTCATCGTGCTGTCCACCAGGACCCCCAGGTCCCTTTCCCCTACACTGTTCTCTAACAGGTCATTCCCCAGTTTATACTGGAACCTGAGGTTGTTCCTGCCCATATGCAAGGCTCTACACTTGCCCTTGTTATATTTCGTTAAATTTTTCCCAACCCAACCCTCCAGCCTGTCAAGGTCTCGCTGGATGGCAGCACAGTCTCCCAGTTTGGTGTCATCAGCAAACCTGCTGACAGTGCACTCTACTCCCTCATCCAAGTTGTTGATGGATATATTGATCCCAGTACCAACCCCTGAGGGACTCCACTAGATACAGGTCTCCAACTAGACTCTGCCCCATTGACCACAACTCTCTGGCTCTTCCCTTCACCCAGTTCACAGTCCACTTCACTACCTGATCATCCAGTCCACACTTCCTCAGTTTAGCTGCAAGGATGCTGTGGGAGACTGTATCAAATGCTTTACTGAAATCAAGATAGACAACATCCACTCCTTTGCCATCGTCTAACTGCCTGGTTATGTCCTCATAAAATACTATGAGGTTAGTTAAGCATCACATCCCCTTGATGAAGCCATGTTGACTGCCCTTAATGACCCTCTTATCCTTGATATGCCTTGAGATGGCACCAAGGATAAGTTGTTCCATCACTTTCCCAGGGCTGGAGGTTATGCTGACCAGTCTATACTTACCCAGGTCTTCCTTCTTGCCCTTTTGAACACTGGAGTGACATTTGCTTTCCTCCAGTCCTCAGGCTCCTATCCCATTTCCCAAGACTTAGCAAAGATGATGGAGAGTGGTCTAGCAACGACCTCAGCCAGCTCCCTCAGCTTATTCTGTTCTTAGTGCTTTACATTGTCATGAAATAAGTGGCAGAGACTTTACTACAGCTGTGTTTTCTGATCAGTTACACCTGTGAAACTATCATGCTTCTTGCTTGGGTTCAACATGCCCAAACTTGAAAAAGCATGTTCTAATCAAATGCCTAACTCTTATTTCCCTTCTAAAAATTTTACCACAGCATGAACACCAGTCATTTTTTCAAGTTCTATGTGGAACTACTCATATCTCCTAAACATATCTCTCTTTCCTGTCTACATCAGTATTAATTGCTCTATAATCTTACCGTAATGAAAGCATGAAAAGCTTGAACAATTATCCCCTAGCCATTATAGTTGAAGTACATCAATATTACTTTAAACTTCTGGATTTTCTTTATAAGGGAAATATTAAAAATAAAGTAAACAAACAAAAAAGCTGTTATGTAACATTATCATTATTAGAATAAGAACAGTTAGAGTAGTGTAAATAATAACACCTACAATACCCTCCACAGTATTCAACGTAGCTTGTGTGTTTGTATATATAAATATATAAGCACATATGCACATCTAGATGAAATCAGTTTTCAATTAAATATAGAAGTTGAAACTGAAAAGACCAATACGAAAGTGTGATTATTCAAAAGGAATGCACATCATCTTGTGTGAGGCACAAGGAGAGCAAGACAGGGCATCCAGGATAAGCCATTACTGCTGTATTTATAAGGCTGGAGGCCTGCCAACTGTAAACACTTGCCACACCTAACACAGTAGAAAGCTTTATTAAACTCTTGTTATCCAGAGGAACCCTTTAGCTCAGATTCATAACCTTCTCACTTTTATGCAGAGTATCTTTTCTAATACTTTCACATGGATGTGTCCTCTCCATGACATGATATTAACTTCAAACTAAAAAGTTGCTACTAAAGCATTCTGCAGTTATGAAGGAAAACTTTCCAAACCCAGCAAGTTCCTTACATTACAGGGAACACAAGCCATTTCAAGAGAAATCCACTATTTTATTTTTTTTTTTACACATTTTATGCTCTAGAGAATTAAGCATCTGGCAGATAATCCTGAAATCTCTCTTTACACCTGACAAAAGGCAGGTAAAATAACAAAAAAATGAGATTCATTGTACAAAGTAGGACCTTAGTTAGTAGGAAAATAGATATGAAAAAAGAAAACCCAAAGCAAAACAAGATCTCCTTAGCTGGCTTCGTTTTCATATGAAATCTGCATTTCCTTCAAGTCAGGGCTGACAAGACAAATTTGTACCTTTTTAGTTTTGAGATCCATTCCTCAGGCTAGCTATATTCTCCTGACTTTGTCTCTTTAAACAAGTTACTTGTTTAACTAGTTACTTGGAGCAAAGACCTTCCATATGAATGTCTTTACTCATAGAAAATTCATCAAAAATATATAAAACTGCTCCTCTCAGAAATTCCTGTAATCCAGAGTCTTCATAATTAATGTAATTAGAATATTGTAAACCTCTCAATCATCAAAACATGCATGAGACTACATTTCCTTTTAGTACACAAAAATGGTTCTTAGCCATTCCCTCCTGCTGAGTGTCCCACAAAGAGCCATCAACTATCTTTTCAGTAAACTATTCATATTATACCAATGTGTCCTTTCCCAATAAACAGGTTGGTGGGGTTGAATCAGACTCCCTTCATCCCTTTCATCAATTTATTTGTATTAAACTTTTTGGTACTTTTTCATTACCCAAATACTTTAGTGGTGATAAATATGTTAGTATTCATGATATCTATTTCAAATAAACATGATGAGTACAAAGAGAAAGGATTTGGTACTTCTCACTGCCATCGATCAAAGTCCCAAGAGGCTACATAAGCCCATATACTCATTAAAAAGTACTTTTGAGTCCCTAGTGCTATACTAAGTCAATAGGCATTAGTTTTGTATAACAAATACATATTAAGGGAAGAATAAATTCTTGAGAAATGCTTCAAATATTTAGAGCAAGCACAAGGGCTGTTGCAAAGAATGGTGCCATGCTTGCAGGAAATCAAAATGATCCCTGTCATCTGCCAAGTGATTAAAAACCAAACTGCTGTTTTCCCATCTCCTCCTCCACAGCACATTCATGTCACTATGATATACAGTGCCAGTTGTCACTACCCATTGTCTAACCTGCCACTGAAGAGGGTAGCCTGAACAAAAGGTTAAGCACCCAACTGAGTCATAGTATATTTTTTTTATTTTATTTTGTCCTTTAACTCCTTTTTCATGTCTGTTATTTGAATATGCTCCCACACTTTCTGAAGCATGTTCAGTGATGTTCTGAAGCATGTTCTAGTCAAACTGAAGAGGTGTGAAGTTGCCTGTGGTCAGCTGGCTATTCTGCAACAGAATTGTGATTCCAAAGACAAACATTTTTATCATCACTGTTCACATTTACAATGATTTAAAGCTTTGCCCATAACCATAGCAGATGGTGCTCTAAGCAGCAGTAAAATCAATGTGATACAGTTAATCCTGATTATCACCCTGACACTCACAATGATTTGTGATTCTGAAGATTACACACACTGTGGAAAATAAAGACAACAGCAGGAATCCTACTTACAAGTATTTTCTGTGGCTGTAGTCTTACTAGCCTCTTACACCTCCTTGAAGAACTATGGAGACATTCTGAGGAGCAACTTTCAATCAAGTTTTAGGTAACCCTTAAGCATACTTTGGAAGTAGTTGTAAGCTATATTAAAAATATTCTATATACGTTGCCTGCTGTTGTAATCCATCAAGCATGGTAGAGTATTTCAGGTTTCAAAATACTACTATTAAAAAGTGTCATCCTTTGTTTCTTTGTAATGTTTAAATCCTGGGATGTTATAATGTAAATTATAAGAGTGAAATATCATTTTCATGGCATGGTTGTAGAAATTTCTGTTGCCTGTGTGTGTGAACAAATTTCATTTTAAAATATGGGGAATAATTACCCACACAGTACTAATAAAATATATGTTTTTCCTTAATGTTATTCTTAATATTAAAGGCATCTTATTTGTGGTGCACCAAGCTTACACAAATACTTTTAAAGTTTGAGTCAAGCAGATGTTTCCTAGCCACAATAATGGAATGTAAACAACTGTCTAAATACAATCCTATCTATGCTAGTCCTGCTGCCAGAGGGAAAAAAAAAAAAAAAAAAAAAAAAAAAGGCATTGGACATCAGGGTAAAAGGCTAATAATTTACATTCTCTTGAGGACTGCGGCCTTTGTTTTACTTGTCAATACGAGTACTGGTAAACAACATAGGGTATTTGAGGCTGAAGAACGGTATCAGAAAGAATTAAAATGTATAAGGAAGTAGTAGAACATTAGTAGAATAGTAGAGCTATCATTGATTAATTAGCAGTCAGGAAAGATTCATCTTACAGGACATTGTCAGTTGCTATACTAAATACAGAGAAGGGATCATTTTTATAAGAGGCAGGTGACAGCAAGTTTTATTCCTGTTTTGTTTTGTTTTGTTTTTTGGTTGGTTGGTTGATTTTTAATTCCCAGATCTCATTTTCTTCTTTTAATCTCTTTGTACCAAGACAGCTTCCTAATAACATCATGGAAGAGACTCATCCTCCTCTGATTGGAAGGAATCTTGAGAGAAAACGCTCAGTCTATAAGTCATGGCATCTTTCACATTGTAAAACCCAACAGCAGCAAAATTTCATACTGGTTAGAAACCCTGCCTGGAGAAAAGTTGCAGTCTGATGCACTGTGCAGATTCACAGGGATGTAAACTGCCTTTCCTAGCAAGAGTATCAGATAAGGAAAATACCTAGTGTAAGGTGGGTCCTAGAAGCCGACTGTAAAAAAATCAGGCTGAGAAAGTAGGACAATATGCTGACATGATTAAAAAATATTGACATCTTCAATTCAAAAATCATTTGGTATTTTGGTACTGACAATAGCATAAAAATACTCTGAAAATCCAAACAAAATTATTCAAGATTGTTTTGATAGTAAAGTATTTTTTGTCACTAAACTATGACTAACAACCTCACTTTCTGTACTTAGAAAGTGAAAAAAACTTCCTAAAAATACCTGTTTTATTTGGAGGTCCATCCTCCAAAATCTGACTTCTATGAACTCTGAAAATTGTAGGTTTCCAGGCTGTACTGAATATTTGGCTACCACATGTAGTTTTTTGGTAAAACTTCAAGTGACTTTTTTGAGTACACTTGAAATTTTTTACCCATACCACTTTACCTGTGCCTTTATTTAGCTGCCTCACTGTTTGTCAAACTGAATTTTTTTCAGTTCTTAAAATTTACTGCATCACAAGTAGAGATTCCATGCCTTATACCAAAAAGCATAATAACAGCTTTAGCCTTTTTACAGACTCCTTACACACAAGATTTATTTCCATTGCAATGTGTACATAGTTGATTTTTTAGCTCCTGGAATGTGTGTTTTAAAAAACACATGCCTTCATAGCACCATATTCCCTGAACTAATTCCTGTATAGCAATATAGAAACACTATAGCTCGACCCTACAGCATTAAGTAAGGTTCCACTGAGACTATCAGAAATCTGCATAAAACATGAACTGATTTTACTTCTTAAGTGGTAGGTTATTTATAGATCGCACAAGTCACACATTTCTTTCCTTCTCAGTATATATCCCTCTTGTTGAGGTTCTGAAAATAAAAAAAATTCTTCATTGCCTGAGTTATTTCATTATGTCAACAAGCCAATGACATTTGTGAAATTAAGAAAAATGCATCAAAAGCCTATTAGCCACCACAAAATATATTGAAATAGTTTATTAAAATATTCCTGATTTATAGGCTAGGAATCTATACTAAGAAATATACTTTAGAGATCCAAAATCTTGGCTTTTCAAGTGTTATTCTACTGAGCATGAACTCATCTGACATTAACAATCACAAATTATGGTGACACAAAGCAACAATGATTCTAATGATGAAGATGTTTTAATTGATAAATTAAACACTTCCCACTGCTTTGCAAGGGGAAGCTGCTTTACAGCTTACATCTGGACAAATCCATTAAGGGTTCTACAAAAGCTGTAGAGAAAGAAGAAAAATAGTGTTGATAGTGATCAAAAGGCTAAATTGTTTTTTGGAGTCGAGCCTTATCTGACAAGAAAGAATTATCCCTGTTTATTTCTTTTATAGAATGCAATCCCTCCAAGATCTTAGTTACTACACCCTGAGTGAGTATTCTTTCTTCTATTCAGCCTCAACATTTATTAATCCATTATACTGACATACATAATAGGGCTCATCAGAAACACTATTCAAGTCAATTTATAACTAGCAATTCATAGTGAATACCACATAGAAATATGCATATACACTTAATTCTGAGTAAGATCCACTTTATCTGTGAGTCTAGGGTCTGAGAACTGTTGCACATTAGCCACTTATTTCAAAAAAGTCTGTTGGGACATTTTACCTCAAAAAAAGAAAAGGCTCAGTACTAAAGGAACAGTTCAGATGATATAGGAAACCAGACAATACAAATATTATTTTTCTTGCATACGTGCATTGTATATATGTGTATATATATATAAATGTATTTATAACAAATATCTATGCATATACCTATTTAAAATGGATATAAGATTGAGAATACCTAAATGGCATTAAAAAACATCAAATGAAATGTGAACTTATTCTGAAATGTAGTTATTATACTAATTTCAAAGTTACAATTTTTCTGAAGCAAAATCCAATTACTTTTTGAGGAATGGGCATGTGGAAGTAAAGCAAACAAACCAACTCTAATTCTGCCCTGTGAATATCTCACAATAATTTATTTACAGTTTTGGAACTTGCTGGTTGTCTTAGATAAGATGTTGATAGTATTTAAAATGAATTTGCTTTATTTTAATTTAACACAGTTACACTGTTTGGAGTTTACATGGCTGATGGGACGTTGAGACACCAGCAAAGAAGAGTCACCGAAGCTGTGTCATGGCAGATGGAACAGGCATCTGAACAATAACATAAACAGAAGCCACATCACAAAACTCACTTTTCTGAAGTGCTGAACCTGGGTATGCTTTTTGAATGTTAAAGCGCATAGCCTAGAGACTGGCCACTCATGCTGACAAAAAATACTTTATATATAGAGATAAGGGGCTTGGTATGACAGAGGGAAAAATGGAAGTGTTCAGGAACTTAAGTTACTTTTTAATTAAAAAAAAAAAAAAGAATAAATGGTATATCGTTTACTATCACATTCATTTGCAAAAGGTGAGCTTTCAGCCTCTTTAAGTTCCTCTCACATATTGAGCATCATGGATTATGCGTTGTGAATGTAATACCATTGCTATTTTTAAAATATCCTTGCCTCTGGAATCGTATTTTTCCCTGTGCAGTGGTACTCAAAATATGCATATCTTTGTGCTTCGCAAGGTTAGAAGCCCTTTGCTGACCGGACCCTTGGGCATCATAGGTGATGGCTCCCCCTTGCCCCAGCCACCATCCTATCTGTACACACACGCCAGTGCAATCAGCAGCTAAGCAGAGATTATTGTCATTGTATTTTACCTTACTGTCTTTTTCTCTGAGAACAGCTCTTCGGCTTGTATTTTGTGAAGGCTTCATATTGGCTTGATGAATGAAATGTAAACTTGAATCACACACATGCTGCATAACTGTGAGGGAAAAAAAAAAAAAAAAAAAAAGAAGCACCTACTGTTGTCCCAGTGCCAGGGCTCAGCAAGGTCCAGGGCAGTGCCTGGCAACCTGGCCAGTCCCACCATCCCAGCCAGGAGCAGGGCAGCTGGGAACAAGGGGAGATCAAGTAGGGGGGACACAAATCATGCCCTGGGCTGTGGTGGGAGATATCCTGTGGGTTGAGCATGGAGAAGGAGGTCTGTCAATGCCCTCAGGGCCCTGGCAGTTTTTCAGTGTAGAGATGCAAATACCATACTGCTGAAGTCTCTAGATACTATTTGCGTACTCCTTTCCTACAACACCTCCAGGTGTGTAAACTTGACCCTAAATTTAGTTGCCAACACTGTTGTAATCCAGTTCTGTTTCTAGAAATAAGTCTTTCCCAGTAATACAAGAACTCACCAGATACTTGGTGATACTTCCTAAACTAAGTAAAGGAAAAACACATAAAGTTTATGGTTCTTACCTGGAAAGCTGCCTAGCAGAAAAGGACCTGGGGGTATTGGTCAACAGACAGCTGTTCTAGAGAACAAAACTTATGAGGAGCAGCTGAGGGAACTGGGGTTGTTTAGCCTTGGAGAAAAGGACACTGAGGGGAGACCATAAAGCTCCCTGCAACTACCTGAAATGAGGTTGTAGAATGGACGGTGTTGGTCTCTTCTCTCAAGTAACAAGAGATAGGACAAGAGTAAACAGCCCCAAGTTGTCCCAGGGGACGTTTATATTGGATATTAGGAAAAATTTCTTCACCAAAAGGGTTATCAAGCAGTAGAATAGGCTGCCCAGGGAAGTGATTGAGTCACCATCACTGGCAGAATTGAAAGGGCATGTAGACATGGTGCTTAGGGGCATAGTTTAGGGTTGGACTTGACAGAATTGGGCTTACGATTGGATTCAGTGTTCTTAAGTGTCTTTTCTGAACTAAATGGTTCTATGGTTCTACTGCCATTATTAGAAGGCTGTGTTTTGTAACTTCTAGGAAAAAAAAAAATCGTATTCCTAAGTGAGACAAGCCAATATATATCAGCTAAGCCTGATGCTTATAAATAATAGAAAACACTTTACTGCTCTTCTTAGCTGATCAATACTGTGGAAAGTTTGCTATGCTTGAGTAACAGAATAATGCCAGAATCAGATTCTTGTTATTATATTATATGTTTTATCTGCAAACAGATATATATAGGTATGCCAATACTTGTCAAGTGCTCAGTCTAGAGAAAGAGGAGCATAATCCTGTGATACTCATTCTACAGAAGTATAGATTTGTTACTACCACATAGTCAGTTTGTGGTAAAACAAAGTAATGAGCACTCCTTGTCAGTTGAGTACTGATAGTTTTCAGAAACCATTACTTCTGAAAGAAATCCTGGACAACCAATTAGAAAAGATAGTATAACACAGCCAATTTTGAGCAAGCTCTGACAATTGCATAAAAGCCACTACTTCCACTTTAAATAGTGAAGTGTAATCATGAGGCTATATTAAGCAGGAAAACATTTGAGCGTGTTCCTTTTACACAAACTGAAAGAACTGATCAAACTTTTTGGTAATTGGTAACTACTGAAGGAGGAAATGAAAAATAAAGGTGACGAAGAAGCTACAATTGGCTTAGAAAATCAAAATGAAAATCTGTTACCTTTCCGATTTCACACTGATTTTTTCTTTATCACACTCCTTCTCCCTCCCTCACACAAAATTTCACAAAAGTGGAAACTGAACCAAACTAGTATGTATAAAAGCAGCTTCAGTAACAAACATTGCCTCTGTCTAGTATGGAGTCATTTTGCATACTTTCCTCTTCACTGCCCATTCAATCACCAGAATTTAATTTAGATATATTTTTAAATTATGATGATATAGTAGAGCTTTTCAACTGAAATGAATTGTCTCAGCTGTAACATTTTGCTCAGCATCCAGTCTTCCAGCATAGCTAACTCCAGAATCTATGCATACTACAATAAGGTAAATAAACTAGTTTTTATTGCAGGTCTCTTATACTCCTTCAGCTATCCAATCTAAGACCACATGTCTGTTCTTTCATTTGTAGATTTTATTCCGTTATGTGATATACTTCCACCAAATATTCCCTCACTAAGCTCTGAACCGCTGGGATAATCATCCCAGTCAATAGGGGATGAAAGCTGCAAAAAAAATATCTGTACTAGACACTCTGACCAATAGGCACTAAATGGAGTAATGTGAAACCTTGAACTGGTTAAACTCAAAGTGGCCTGCAATAAGAACAAAATGTCCTTAAAGAATCAAGTGCAGAAAGGCAGCAAGCAGTATTAGAGATGCTTCAGATCTGCAAGGTGAAGGATGGCAAAATAACTGTACCTGGCCAAGAAAGGCAATAGGTACATGTCATGCAGGATCCACTTCTGGAACAGAGCTACCAAGAACTAGTTATCTCAGGGAAAGACTGAATAAGGAAAACCTTTCAGGTGGACTGTCCCCGCTTGAAGCTTTTCTACTACTGCTTATTATTTGCCCCTTTTTTTAATTGGACAGCAGGTGGAGATTTATTCAGTGATGATGGAATGGGCCTCTCTACCTGGCTGCAGTTTCTCTTCTTTTGCATGGAGGACAGGAAAATGCAACTTACTGACCAAACATTGTTAGTGTTTTCTGATTACTATACTCTGTGGAAAGAGCTTGAAGTACTGTATTATGTTGAAGAGCATTTGCCTCACTCAGTGTTTTGTAGGGGATTATATGCATCAAATGATAGGTTGCGTGGATTGCATGGATATTTGGAATGCACCTAAGCCTTGGAACATATAGCCCTTTATGTATAAAGAATTGTGTGCGCATGGTCTCAAAACAACCTGGTCGAATTAATTTATTAATGGCCCGTCTCTGAGCAGTTAGGATGACCAGATGATCTCCAGAGGTCCCTGTCAACCAAATTTTATTATTTTCTCAGATAGACATATGCACATACATGTTGTGATAAATGCAAATGTTTTGTCTTTCAGAATTTATAAGGCAATAGATATTGTAATGATGGTCACATTGTAAGTAGCTAAATTAGCAGCTATGACAGAAGTAGAGGTGATGATAACACATAGATCAAAGATATAACTTGCACAATCTTTCCAACTCCCCAAATCACATTTGAAAGACCTAACGAGATTAGGAAACAAACAAAACAACAACAACAAAACAAAACAAAACAAAAACAAAAACAAAAACAAAAACGAGAGCTTCTAGAATTTGGAAATGCACTGTACCAAACTGAAAACTGTCTTTCTGAGGTGAGGATACCAATTCTGTGAATATCAGGCTCAGTAAAGCTGTAATCCTCTAACTGATAACATAGAGAAATTCTGCTTTATCGACTACAAAACTACAGACTGCAAGAGTATGAATAAAGGCTATTCTTGTACCTGTTTTCTTTTGTCCCTTGATATAGAAGCTGCAGAGGGACTCACCATGCATAAAAGACTTGCACCCAATTGTGCTTCAGTGTCCAGCTTCTATAAAGCTTGGCCAGGCTGACCGCTACTGAAGGTATACTGAAGGTATTATAAACTGCTAGACTGGGACTCAAATGCTGAGTCTTTAAGATAGTTAGTTACACTCTTAAAATAGCCTTCTTACAGCATATATTGCTTCCCAAATTGAAAAATCCAGAAGTTCTTCTGTAATAATTCTGTTAGATATTTCTATGAATGCAGTATCTTTTGCTTAACTGAAGAGGCTGAGAGAAGAGATGGTGATTAAATAAATTAATGTGAAGCTGAAAGCCTACTATGAATACTATATAGAGCTAACAATTGGAGTTTTGTGTATGTCCAGTAGATTTCTGCAGTGACAGCTTAAAAGTGAATCTCAGCAGGATAACACTCATCAATATACAAACAGTGCAGTTGGATCTATTTCAGAGAGCACTTTACACAGAGAATAAAATACATTTGAAATGAATATTCTAGCATTATAAGACAATCCTCTAGCTATCCTGGCTAACTGTGCAATTTCTATTAATAGTTTTGAGCAGGAAATGTGGATTTAAAGTAAATCTGAAATTACAAAAATAGCGTCAGCAGAGAAATACACACCAGAGGATAATTCAGTGATCTGCTTAAAACATAGTTTATTGTGCTTTTTTTACTCCTACTCTGACCAACAAGGATTTAAAATGGAACCATGAAAATAGCGTATGGATAAACGTAGGATTCCTGAGCTTACATCAAGGTTGTAAAAATTCCTTTGATCTATCCTTAGGAATTTGGGTTCAAAAAAAAAAAAAAAAGTTTATTCTCTATTCCACACCCCAGTTATACTAAAGAAGAGTTGAAGTGTTTGGATACCATTTGTGCCTTTGTTCATCTGTTC
The DNA here is from genome assembly GCF_964273445.1 of Streptopelia decaocto. NCBI lineage: Eukaryota > Metazoa > Chordata > Aves > Columbiformes > Columbidae > Streptopelia > Streptopelia decaocto. The sequence continues at coordinate 33,389,755 of NC_138657.1, forward strand.
ATTTCCCCACTTTTTCAATTTTTGTTGTTCCTGCTTTTCATCAGAAGGATGCAGCTATACTGGTTTGTCTGTGTTACTTTCCATTAATGAAGATACAATGTTTAGGTCAGTTCAGCATTATCTTATAAATCTTAGTTTGATTTTTGTGACAGAGTGTAGATTGTCTCTAAGCAAAATGCCAGGAATACCTTCATCCACTGCCAAACGGAGGTCAGAGCTGTCTCTTTTCATTGAAGCCAAGAAAGCCATAGCAGCTCAAAGATGAAGCACATTTCTTGAAAAGAGCTGAGAGACACATGGCTATAATTCTTTATCTAGACAATGTTAACAGGCCTAAGGATTACCTCTAGAGCTAAAGAATCGGAACAAATTATTTGGGAAAAGAAAATTTTAAATTGCCTCTTTAGAGTTGTTAACTTTTCATTTGTTTTTCACCCGTAACTATAGGAGAAAAAGTAAAAAAGATGGATTTTCCTGGTACTAAATGAAATATTATCATGATGACTGTCATTTATGCATTTTGTAATTAACTGTTATTAGCAACTGCTTCAGACAATACAGAAAATGTTTTGCATAAGTTAGCAATGAAGACTGTTTGACCAGTATTACTTAAGAGAATAGATCGTGTTTGCTCTTAACATCTCCTGCATTTTAGGCAGTATTCCAAACTAAACATGAATTCTATTTGTTAAGAAAGGGGAAAAAAAAAAAAAAAGAGTGAAAATTTGTAAAGACATGGATAGATGTCCTCTGCTCAGGTGAAACCAGGTAATTTCAGTTTGGTTCAACAGTCTTCACCAGACAGTTGAATGAAACCACCTTATTTTGTCTGAAAAAGATTAGCGATTGCTTACATTTTTCATTTTCCTGCTACAGGAAGATGGCACCATCCTAAATCATCATAGTGTTCTGTACCATCTGTGATTAAAATCTTTTTTGAAAACAATGTTGAGCTGCAAAATCTATGTGCAAGTTTCAGACATTTGACAAGACCAGACCTAGGATTTTGGCTTAGGTCCATATCTGTGTAGGAGAGTTCAAGTTTTTGTTTTCCCAACAGGCAGTGCATTAAATAGACTAAATGTCTTCTAGAATTATTAGCTAAAGGAGCAGATAATAATTTACATGTTTGGGTTAATGAATTATCTATATTTGGAAATGAGCCTGATTAAGTAGTTACATCTTTGTCTACTGTTCATTTGTATTGGGAAATGTAACCTGCCATCAACACATGCTTCTTAATCAAAATTTTGTGTAACTTTGTTCAAACACTGTTTAATTGTATCCCTGAAAATCCATATTGCACAGATTCATCGGCACTTTGAAAAAAGTTCGTGCATCAAAGGAAAAATAAAAATACTCTTCCTGAAAAATACAGGAGGACAGGCTGTCATAGCTTTGATAGTACAGCGAGCATATTAATGTTTGATTAAATCTGAACTGATTCTATTTTAGGATTGATAAGAACATTTTCTATGTAGTCTTGAAACTTCCTGATTTTGAAAAAAAAAAAAAAATCTTAGGCAGCCAGTTATCCATGTAATGTCAGACTTCTCAATAAGGATACTTGGTTAGGAAGCAGAAACACATGTTTATGCTAGTAAATAGGAATTATTGTTTGGAAACAGGATTCTGGAGAATACTGAGTTCTAAGTGTCTGACAGTCTAAAAAAAAAAAAATCGAAAAAAAAGAAAAAAACAAACACAAACAAAACCAAAAAAAACCAACAACAGTAAGAGAGCTTCTTAGGAAAGAAAACTGCCTGGATACAGCTGTGTCAAGTTATTTTTACTTCTACCTTCAGGAAAGAGAGCTTGGCCTTGATTCTGTCTGACCCTAAGGAAAGTGAAAATACAAATATTTATTTTGTGTTAACCTTGAGACAAGATGGTTTAGCAAATCCTTTTTGCTGACTTAGAAAGGAAAAAATGTTAAAGAAGAGATTATTTGACAGCAGAGAAGATAATGGACCTATGGGAATAGGTTTATTTCAAGTTCTGAATAGGCTGTTAAGTTTCCTTCTGAGGCTGCAAAATAAAATTTTGTTTTAATGTTGTTTTCTCCATTTGCTTTAGTTCTCTTTAGCTGGCAGACCATCTGTTCTCAATGTCTGTATCCTTTACGTTATGGATTTGTATGCTAAGAACTTCTTTCTTCACACAGTGTCTGCTGCAATTTTGTGTTTACCATTTGTACAAAACTGATATTCTGCCAACAAAGAGAAATATAAAAAATAGCTAGTAATTCTACACATATATAATTACTAATTACCTTTTTGATGAATAATCCTTTTTTCCATTCCTTCATACTGCTTTCACATCATCCATTGTATAACAATTAAATAAAAGACTGTATTCACACAAAACCTCCAGAAAAAAACACATACTGCACAGAGAAAGAAGTGTCTGCGTGGATATATGTAAATTTAACACTTTATTTCAAAGCAAATATAAAAAACTGTATTTGCTTAGAAAAAGATAATGGTTCTAACAAGGTTTTATCAACCAGACAATGTAATGGCCTTCTGTCTCCACAGTTTGTTCAGTTAAGAGTAGCTTAAAAAAAGCAGGTGGGATGAACGTGAATAAAGTGTTAAGGAAGGCCAAGAAAGGGCAAATCAGCTGTAGGCATAACTCATGAAGCACTCCGAGCTAAGTGTTATAGCAGGCTAATAACAGTAGACTGTAGAAGAACTATATGAAAAAAAAAAATCACCACACAAATCAAAATCTCTTAAGTGTCAATGTCAGCATCCTGCTCAACTGATTCTTCATTTCAATATTCCTTGGAAATCAACTGGCAGAATCATTATCTGTCTAATTTTTTAGGGGTTGTATTAACTTGTCTTGCTAATTTTGAACCCACTCAAACATCAGGAGTTCAAAGTACAAACCTACGTACTACTGTTTTAAAAAAATAATGAGGTCCATGTTCAGCTAGGAGAAAAGCATTCCTTTGTTCATAGTCTGTGAGTTCTTTCTAACTAAATAAGTGGCTTCAGATTCTATAGAGCAGAAAAGTGCTATGTTGAAAATAAAAAGAAAACAGACTTTCCTGGCATACGGTTATTTTTCAGCATGTAATGGATAGAGCTAGAGGAATAAAATTTGTGAGGAACATCTCTTTAAGCTAAATAAATAAAAGTGAAGAAAAGTAGTCTGCTCAATAATGCCACTGTCAAGGTTTAAGGCAATGTGGCAATAAACCGTGGCAGACTCTCTGTGCTACCCTCTTACCTCCCGCCTCTCCTTTTCCTTTAGATCAGAAAGATGATAGGGAAGATAAAAGAAAAGGATGAGACTTAGACCTCAGGTTGGAAGGTTTTAAAGAGTTTTACTAATGCTACTAATAAATAGAGAATATATACAATATACACAAAACCAATCTTGAATTCTCGATATGGAGTTGGCATCACACCCAGTGGCGGAGCTGGGTGTGCAGAGCTGGCGGCTCCAGCAGCTGCAGCTCAAGCCCCCAGAAGTCACGGACAGGACTTCACAGCAAACCAGAAACTGGTTGTATGAATTACAGGGCCTCAGGCCTATAGATCAGAGGCAGACAAACAAGGTCCTCTCTAGATGCCGGCCACTCTCTCGAAGAGAGAGTGACCCTCATGATCACCCTCTTATATAGGGGGTAACACCGCGGTCAGCCTCACCTCTGTCCCTGGGAAAGTAATGGAACAGCTTATCCTTGGTGCCATCTCAAGACATATCAAAGATAAGAGGGTTATTAGGGGCAGTCAGCATGGCTTTACCAAGGGTAAGTCATGCTTGACCAACCTCATAGCCTTTTATGAGAATGTAACAAGGTGGATGGATGATGGCAGAGCGGTGGATGTGGTCTACCTTGACTTGCGTAAGGCATTAGACACAGTCTCCCACAGCATCCTCACAGCTAAGTTGAGGTGGTGTGGTCTAGACAATAGAGTAGTGAGGTGGGTTGCAAACTGGCTTAAGGAAAGAAGCCAGAGAGTGGTAGTCAATGGTGCGGAGTCTAGTTGGAGGCCAGTATCTAGTGGAGTGCCTCAGGGGTCAGTACTGGGGCCACTATTATTCAATATATTCATTAATGATTTAGACGAGGGAATAGAGTGTACTATCAGCAAGTTTGCTGATGACACTAAGCTGGGAGGAGTGGCTGACATGCCAGAAGGCTGTGCTGCCATTCAGCGAGACCTGGACAGGCTGGAGAACTGGGCGGGGAATAACCTAATGAAATTTAACAAGGGAAAGTGTAGAGTCCTGCATCTGGGCAGGAACAACCCCAGGTTCCAGTATAGGTTGGGAAATTACATATTAGAGAGCAGTGTAGGGGAAAGGGAGCTGGGGGTCCTGGTGGACAACAGGATGACCATGAGCCAGCACTGTGCCCTTGTGCTGGGGGGTGGTTAGTAGAGCGAGAGAGGTCCTCCTTCCCCTCTACTCCGCCCTGGTGAGACCACATCTGGAATATTGTGTCCAGTTCTGGGCCCCTCAGTTCAAGAAGGACAGGGAACTGCTGGAGAGGGTCCAGCGTAGGGCAACAAAGATGATTAAAGGAGTGGAGCACCTCCCTTATGAAGAAAGGCTGAGGGAGCTGGGTCTCTTTAGTTTGGAGAAGAGGAGACTGAGGGGTGACCTTATTAATGCTTATAAATATATAACGGGTGAGTGCCATGAGGATGGAGCCAGGCTCTTCTCGGTGGCAAACAATGATAGGACAAGGGGTAATGGGATCAAGCTGGAACACAAGAGGTGTTCCAGCTCAGGAAGGGTGACAGAACACTGGAACAGGCTGCCCAGGGGGGTTGTGGAGTCTCCTTCTCTGGAGACATTCAAAACTCGCCTGGACATGTTCCTGTGCGACCTTACGTAGGCGTTCCTACTCCAGCAGGGGGATTGGACTAGATGATCTTTTGAGGTCCCTTCCAATCCCAAACATACTGTGATACTGTGAACACGATTATGGGATGGAATATTTAATTGATCCTCAGTTGGTAAGTTCTAGTCACCTGTTTCATCCACCCCTCCTCAAACACGCCCCTCTCATGATGGAATGTGGGAAATCTTATCACTCTTTCTTGACTACCATAGTAAAAAATCTAAACATGAGATTGTTCAGCATTCTGTTGGTCTCTTATCAGCACCGAGTACAGCATCCTAGGAAAAATATGCAGGCTAAAACTCAGAAAAGTACAGCCACCTAGAAGAACTTAGCCAAAAGAAAAAAAAAATCACTAAAAGAGAACTGGTCTTGTTTTTAACAAAACCAGGACATGCCACCAACCAGCCCCATGTGCTCATTTTGTATATGCTTTTCTGGTGCCTTTTAGGAGCTGACAGTGATTTATCCCTCCATCTTGTCCCATCTCTGTGAGTCATCAGGACTTATTTGCAACCCTTTGTCTCCTGATTTGGGTGCTCTAAGGAGTTACACAGATAAGTTCTGGGATCACAGTGGTATAGTGATCTGGTAATCTGAGTGCCATGAACTATGACAGTCTTAAAGTCCTGCTGTTTATTCTTCCTGGGCTTGCACACCAGACATTCCCATCCATACTCCATTCCTACAAATCTCAATGTTCCTTTCAAAATTCTGTACATTGTCTTGGAGTCTACCTACAAGTGTCTTCTAAATATGGCCTTTTTACAGCACATTCTCTCTGGAAAAATAGTAAGGTAAAACAGATTCTTACCATACCCCATTCAGACACCATGAAATGCCTAATGTGTCCACTAAAGCATGTATAATGTATACACACAGTGTTATAACTTTTGAGCAGCCAAAAAGGGAGATGTTAATGTTTCCTCATTACAACCACAGAGTATCACAGTCTGCCCTCTGCTGTGTCCTTTTGGTATGCTGAAGATCTAATAAAAAATAGTGGGAACCACCTCCTCTCTTATTTGTTGAGGTATTCAAAGTTCTTCAGACCACTGATAATTCACATGGTGAGAAGTGATCAACACAGAGCAGACCCTGTACAGTCATTGATATGTTGGCTGTGAACAGATCCTTTAGAACAACTATAACCATCAGACCCCTACCTATTCTATTCTGTTGATAGAAAATTTCCACCAAAAAATCTTCTCTTAATGTTCTCATATTTTATGAATGTCAACTTCATAAAAGTGACATAAAGAACAACCCTGGCTGTTACATGCAGTCATTTGACATTGTGGAAGAATACAGGAAAAATGAAGCACAGTAAGAATGTGGTGTGCAAAAAGGTAGGGATTGTAGTTCTCTATGTAGTCGAAGAAGAAGAGGGGAGGGGAGGGGAGGGGAGGGGAGGGGAGGGGAGGGGAGGGGAGGGGAGGAGAGGAGAGGAGAGGAGAGGAGAGGAGAGGAGAGGAGAGGAGAGGAGAGGAGAGGAGAGGAGAGGAGAGGAGAGGAGAGGAGAGGAGAGGAGAGGAGAGGAGACAATAGTTTCAGTTGAAAGGCACCTGCAATGATCACCTAGTTTAACTGCCTAACCTCTTCATGACTGACCAAAAAGTTTAAGCATAATTTTGAGGGCTTTGTGCAAATGCCTTTTAAACACTGACAGGTATAGGGCATCAACCACCTCTTTAGGAAGCCTGCTGCATTGTTTGACCACTCTCTCAGTAAAGAAATATTTCCTGATATCTAGTCTGAACCACCCCTGATGCAGCTTAGAACCATTCCCACATGTCCTGTTACTGGACAGAAGGAAGAAGAGATCAGCACCTGGCTCTCACCTTCACCTCCTCAGGAAGCTGTAAAGAGCAATGAGGCCGCCCCTCAACCCACTTTTCGTAAAACTAGAAGAACGCAGTGTCCTTAGCTGCTCCTTACAGGACATGCCTTCCAGGACTTTCACCAGCTTTGTTGCCCTCTGGACACGTTCAAGGACCTTCACATCCTTTTAAACTGGGGAAGCCAATCTGCATATAATTCTCAAGGTGAGACTGCACCAGTGCTAAATACAGTGAGACAATAATTTCTTTTGGCCAGCTGTTTATGCTGTGTTTGAAGCAACCCAGGATCCAGTTTGCCCTCCTGGCTGCCAGGGCACACACTGCTGAGTTGAATTGAGCCTGCTGTCAATCAACACCCCCAGATCTCTTTCTGCAGGGCTACTCCCCAGCTACTCCTCTATCAATTTATATTTGTGCCCAGCATTACTTTGTCCTTGGTGCAGAATCTGGAATTTGTTCTTGTTAAGTTCCATGCCACTGATGATTGCCCAATGCTCCTGCCTCTCCAGATCCCTCTGCAAGGCCTCTTGTCCCTCAAGACATCAACAACATCTCCCAGTTTAATATTGTCAGCTAACTTACTAAGGGTGCATTCAACTGCTGCCTCCAGATAATTGATAAAAATATTGAACCCAACTGGCCATAGAATTGAGCCCTGAGGAACACCACTAGTGACTAGCTGCCAGCCAGATGTAGCCCCATTCACTATGACCCCTGGGACCCTGTCATTCAGCCAGTTCTTCATAAAGCACAACATGTACTTGCACATCTCACAGTTGAAAAACTTGTCTAGAAGGATGCTGTGAGGGCAGGTCTCAAAAGTCCTACTAAAATCCAGAAAAAACACATGCGCGACTTTCCCTTCACCCACTAGACAGGTGACCTTATAGTAGAAGGATATGAGGTTAGGCAGGACTTTCCCTTTGTGAAACCATGCTGACTGTCCCTGATGTTTGCATTGTCCTTTAAATGCCATTCAGGAGTACTCAGTATGATCTCTGTAATTTTTCCAGGTACTGAGGTTAGACTAACAGATCTGTAGTTTCCTGGGTTTTCCCATATGTAAATTGTAATAATGTGGGCTAGCTTCCAGTCAGTGGGGACCTCCCCAGACTCCCAAGGACTTTGGTAGATGATTGAAAGAGGTTCCGCTGTAACATCCTCTAACTCCTTTAGTACTGTGGGATTGAGTCCCACCAGAGCCCACGGGTTTACGAACATTCAACTGATACAACAGGTCCCTTACAATTTCAGAGTCCACTAAAGGAAAATGACTGCTCCAGCAGTTGTGTCCTCTGACTCAGAGGACCAGGCAGCCCAAGGTCTATTAGCATTATTAAAGACTAGGGCAAAAAAAAAACCGCTAAATGCCTCCACTTTTTCCACTATTTGCCAAGTGACCATCTTCATCAAATATAAGTCCAGTGTTTTCCATGGACGTCCTCTTGCTGTTAACATACTTAAAAAACTATTTTGTGTTGTCTGATGCAGAATTGTCCAGTTTCAGCTCTAGCTGAGCTCTGGTCTTTCATGTCTTCTGCCTACATATGTGGATGAGAGCTCTGTGAACTTCCTGCAAAGATCCCGTCAGGCCTCAGCATACTTCGTGTGTCAAAGACTCTTCCATTACTATAGAAACCAACATTTTCTGCACTACGAGGCAAATACTACACTCTAACTTCACTAAAAAATAAATTATAATATCTGAGAGACATTAGGAACATCCAAAAAGCATATGGCCCTATGTTATTCCTCAGCATGTTATCCTGGGTCCTAGTGCCCTTAGCAGTTGCACCCTTTTTCCCCCAGCTCAAAGCCTCGTTGCTGGAGACATGGCTCTTAGCTCCACTGGCACTCATAACCATTGCACAATATCTCAGGTCAACTGCTTTCATTTTCAGTCTTATTTGTGTTCAGAACAATCATGTAAATGAACCTCAGAGCTACATAGCCATGTAAAGATAAAGCCACTGGCTTCAAAGGACAGAAATGCTCTTTTAAAAATGAGGTATTTAAACAGTGGACTGGCAACACCTGCCCTCTTTGCACCTTTCCTTTTCTCTGCTGATAGAGCTGATCTATTTTCTTCCACCTTGTTAACATGGTCTTTGTGAGAAAATCTGATGTTTAACTGCTGGTTAAAATTTTGGAGTTAGCTTTTAAACATTAAAGAGATTAACAACAACCATTCAGCTTATTATTATACCCCCATCCACAGTAACTGGTTTGCTTTTATTATCATTTAAGCTATATTTGCACATTATTAATTTTATGTCTTCATAGGGTGTTTAGATGATTTATTCTGTTTACTTAAGGGTAAGGGAAGTAGGAAATAATATTTGGTATATGTTGTTGTCAAAACTTTAAAGCTATTGGGTTAAATTAATAAACAACTGTATCATTTTCTGAGCATGTCGTGGAGTTGATTGTCATTGTGCATATCCTACATCATTGAAAACCTCAAGTAGCCCCATAGATCAAGAAGCTACCTCTTACAGGCATACAAAATATCTTCCGATTTCGAGTCAGGTTATTTACATAGATTAAGAAGTCATATATTCATAGTCAATAAAATATATTAATTATTTCAATGGAAATACTTGCAAAGAAATTATGTAATCTATTCAACTCGTCTATTATGTAATTTTTAGAGTAATATAAAGAAAGAAAACAGGAATCACAGTATAGGTCTATACTTTTTAGCTGTTCTCTGAACTAAGAGATTAGCACAGATTTCAAGACAGATAAAATACTTAAAAAGGTAGGTGTAAGAGATTTTATTGTAACTATTGCAATTAAGGGGGAACTATTGAGTTCTGATGCCTGAAGTGTAAAAGGTCTAAAAAAATATATAAAAATCTTCATAAGGCCTTCATTCTACAAATCATATACTTAGCTTCTGGTATATAAATTTTCCAGTTCATTTACAAGTTTTATAGATTTCCATAATCTCTCATATTCCAGGCAATTAGATCCATTCTTATGACTGTACATGCTTAAAGCTGTACTCCTACAAAGAGCTGTTTGACTCCTAATCTATTCTGAATTTACAGTAATACATCTGTCCTCAGAGCAGTCATTACCCACCTTATCACTATCCAAATGATGGGAGAGAATCTTAGGTAAAATACTAGGCTAGATGAATCAGATAAATCCATAAAATCAAGGCAGAAATAGTATAACACACCTCACATCACACAGCAGACACTCAAACTGCTATATGCTTCACACTTCTCAAATCATGTAATAATACAACAATATTAAAATCAAAGACATACATGGCCGGAAAGGCTAGAATTAAGATCACAGTGAAACATCAGAAGCACAAAAGGAATTTCAAATAGTCTTCAAAACCATCCTAATGAACAAAAATGCTTAGCTGTCAAAGTCTACTGGTCCCAGGCAATATCACTGAAGTGTAATGAAGGAAAAAGTAGCAAGAAAACCTAAGTCAAAATAACTGAAGCAATTAAAGACAACTCAAGAGAAGAATTGCCATGTGGCAATGATATATATAGTTAAAAATAGACTTTGATGTGTAGTAAAAGTTAATGGTGGACTCACAAAGGTTATGAAGAAATGAAGATGCACTGGTTCTAATAGAGGTAGAGTCTAGCATGCAATAAGATCTAATCGTGATCATGCTAGGAAGTGAAAGAAATGACTAAGAGAATGTTGTTCTTGCATTTTCAGTATTAGTGAGTTTTATAGATAACAGATACAAAGTTGAGTTATAGAGGTTTTGCATAACTTACTAAAGTAATATTGAAATGCTATGGGTATTTTTACTGCCCCTTACTTGGAAGTAGAAAACACAGCACAGAAAATTAGGGTGTGGAAACTATTGTTCCCTTTATTGTGCTCACATTTTTGGGCAGAAGCCTACGTAGAAAGCACAGGACTCACTGCTAAAATACATATATTGACCTGAGTGACAATCCAATAGAATATTGCCGACACATCTAGTGTTTCTTCTACACAACAATCAATAACTATCATAAGTGAAAGCTTTACAGAGTACTTAGCTAATGTAGATTTTTCAAGATTAGCTCTCAAGAGATTCTATTGAATCAATTGGAAAGTGTTTAGTACTCAAAGGCTAAAAACACAGAAACAAAGAGATCAGGATGCTTCTTCAGTTGTATGTAGTAATCTTATTTTAACTATCACCACTGAAAATCTTCACCCTTATGAATTACTGCCTACATTAGTATCAGAAATTGTATTCATGCTCTTGCCCAGAGAAAGAATTGTCTTGATGGATGACTAGAACAGCATTAGATATTTCATGATAATTAGCATTAGAGTGGAGGACTGGCAAATAGATTTGATTCTTAAGGTAATAAACTTTCATGATAGATTGACAAGGTTGACTTTTATCCAGTTTCAAATAGCCAATATATATATATGTACCCTTCTCCTTTGCTTTTTTCAGTGATCTGTATTCAGCAAAATTGTGATAGGATTGTGTGTCTCATTTTTGCAACACTCAAAGATATAAAAGGTGTTTGCTTTCATTTCATATGCACGTCATGATATCACATCGATATGCTTTCAATTTAGCTTTTCAATACATTTAAAAGAATGTTTCAATGCTTGTGTGGTTGGATAGTTGCATGTTACCTCTCTAATTCTATGCTAAGTTATGCTGAAAAAGCATTGAGGTTGGCAGACTGGTAAGCAACCTTGAATATGCAGGATCAACCTTTTGCTTCCTGCTTAAACTCATACCAAAATAAATTTGTATTCCATATCTTCTCTGGTGTTCAATATGATTGTGAAGCTCACATTTCAGCTATCCAGGAAGTGACAATTGGATGTTACCGGTGACTGCGCTGTTGTACTTTTTTGTGAAATTGCTACATTATTCAACAGAAGACTCAAATAAATGGTTTGCTAAAATAGAGAAGAAATTTCCTTCAGCATTTCCTCCTAGATTGTAAAATAGAAATCAAGAGGAAGACTGTGTCAAAGGGTTTTTTGGGAGAACAATACTGAACACAAAAGGGAAAGAAACAGGGCCACTTAACAAACAAACTTGGCCAGATCCTGGGCAGTCCTGAAAAAGCAGAGCACACATCACTGCTTTGGTGCGTGAGTGTGCAGGTGAGACCAAGAACTACATGGAGGCATCATTGTTACTACAGTGATTAAATGAGAAGTCTTTATTCTAGTAGTAAAAGGTAAGGAAGGGAAGCAATGCATTTTATAATAACACCGACACATCTCTTCCTATTTTAGCACTGTGACCTGGTTGCTGTTCAACATTGTTTTGTGTGGAGAATATAAGTGGGAATTGTGTCCTTGATTTCAGGAGGCCATCTTCTGTCTTTATAGCAAGACCTTTTTTCTCCTGACAATAGCCTGTAAGCTTTCCAATGAGTTTCACTGCTTTAAACTCAGACTAGCCAAAAGTCTCTGACAGGTAATTCAGCTTACCTGACAAATGTTGAACTATGCTTTGTTATCTGTCTACAATGGTTTCTGTCATATGGTCAGATTTGCAGTTCAGTGTTCCTTTTTGATCTTTTTTCATTGCCTTGAAATTTGTGCATTCAGAGACCGTGTTGATGCTGTGTTCAATGTCATTATGCAAATAAACACCAAATATTTTTCCTTGGTTTGTAAATGTCCCTGTGATTCACAGCGTGGCTTCATATTGTCAATGTGTCTGCTTCCCTTTCTACTGTGTACATCCTCAGACTTAATTGGCTTTCATCATTAATATCAACAATCCCCCATGTTATTGAAAGTTTATTAAGATTTCCTACCCTGTTACATTCAGAAAAAAAAAAAAATTATTTCTCTTATACTGTCTTCATTTGTGAATCTTCTGTTCTTCCTATTGAAGAGCTTCTTTAGCCACCATAGAGTTTGGTTGTCATTTGACATTTTTTTCACCCTTTCTTTATCAGCCTTCTTGTATAAATTACATCCGACTTGTTGGTATTGTGGGGGAGTTCGATTTCTTTGGTCAACTGCTCTATTCTTCTCCCACTGCTCAGTTTTTCAGAAAAGCTCACTGTTAGAGGGGATAATTTTTTCTGTCCTCTGTGTTTCTCATGTTTTCCAGCTTCCCTCTGCTCACAGTCCTTCTTATAATTCTGTTTGATAAAGAAGAGTTTGGTTTGCTTTATTTCTTCATTTTCTCTTCTGTTTTGGTGGAATCCAGTTAGGACTGGTGCTGTAGTCAGTAACAGCTTCCAAGTTGGGATACCAGAGGCATACAGAAACATGTATATTACAAAAATAAAATTGTTTTCTAAAAACTTTCTCAAAATTGACAAAAAGAAATCAGAACCATTTCCATATATAGAAGTTGCTATAAAATTCACTCCAAAATTATCTTCTGCCATTTGAGGACAGGGGATTCTTGAGTATAAAATATGGACAAAAGCAGAAAAACAAGACTTGCAAGAGTTTTCACACTAGTATGCTAGTTATTTCTCATAACTGGCTGCTGTGTGCTAATCCAGTAATAATCCTTTACGCATACATATTGTTTTTTACTCTGAGGAGCTCAAAGCATTTTTAAAGCTTCAGCAAAATCAAAGAACAACCCTGTGGAATAAGTTAATACCATTTTGTTTCATATAAAAATGACTTTTACTTCTCAACCCTTAACAAAACAATTCTGAGAAGAATTTTTCTCCTAAATTCTTTACCAAAATAGTATACTCAGTTTCTGGGAATTCATTGAACTTATTTTCACTTTGATTTCCCCTACAGTTGTCCTTGAACAGGTTCCCTTAAGTGTTATGTCACTATCCTATTCAAACAGTCCTTGGATGTATACTTAGATAAATGTTCCTGTTCTCTAGAAGTCACAGTGGCTCTATGTATCAAATAAGTTCCCATCTGACTAGAATAAACTTCATACAGTAGTAAGAAAAAAAAAAAAAAATCAAGCCCTTTATTGGAAAAAATAGGCTCAAAATCTTCACTTATATCCATAAATGCCAATAACTTGAGTTGTTTTGTACGGTTGTTTACTGATTTAACATTTTTCTCATGCATTTTGGATTCTTAAAAACAAGCACAGGATTACTTATCATGTTGAAGCACAGATAAATATTTTTATAGTAAATCCAAGTAGTTTTGCATACCACAGTTTTCTTATGTGACTGAAAGATATCATTTATGAACAAATTTAACCAGTGCTTTTATGAAACAGCAAGCTTAAATTAATTTATATTGATTCATTAAGCACTAAACATCATTTGTAATTTACAACCTACCCCTCTATCCATTAGTCCTTTTTATTGCAACCTAATTTAAATAATTTTTTTGCAGTCATACTAAAATCTCACCTGGTAAAATGTCTGTTTTCTTCTGTGTGACCTCCACTTGTTGTAATAGAATACTTGTTATGTTCATATGGCAAGAATGCATTTTCTGTGGCAAAGCTCTCTGGTACATGGATTACTTATTTTTTAAAAATAACAGAACTTGACCCACTTCTAGATATTGTTGCTGTAAATGTGCACATTATTATTATAATACCACACAATACTATCATTCACATTCTCTCCGAGTTTAAAAATGGAATAATGACAATCGCTTTCTCCTGGACAGATATCTTGTCTTTTTCCTTACCTTATTTCTCTGCTGACCTAACAATTTGTAAATAGCTCTCAGGTCTTTAATTATAGAGGACAGATGTCTACATCTGTTTGTTACTGAAAAGCTTGCATTCCTTTCTGAATTTCTCAGACTTCATGGATATTATGCTTCAGCACCACTGCATAGACATTTTCCCACTCGGCTGTAGTTCAGTAAACTTTCTCCTCAAGATGTACTGGACATCTGAATAATAATTCCTGCCCAAAACCTTGTGAATCCAAGTCCTGTTCTTCCCAACTGAAGAATGAATGATAGGTGAATAGTATCAGTTATTCAGTTACTGGAAAATCAGCTCTTTCGTGTCCTACTTGGCACTTACATGCAGACTCCCCAGATGACAGGAATGAAAAGTATTAAACTCATAGTGGTATTTACCTTCAACCATACCTGAAAATGTGATGCAGTAGAATTGAAGAAAATACAGTGGAACCATTTAGAAGTTGTGTACTACCATACATAGTCATAGACAACTCTCATTCTGGAGATCAGGTAAAGAAAAAATAAATCATATGTGATAGTTGTTACTTATGACTCTTGATGTGGTCTTAAAAGGTGGTCAGCCAGAATCAGCTGGAGTATAGAAGAGTTGAATGGAAAAAAATTTAAAACCATGACATTAAATCAAGGGTATCTGGGTAAGGCTTTAACAACTATGCAGAAAGCCGATGCAAGCTCAGCATCCCACTTAAGTACACCTTCTACACAAAGATGACTTTGTCTTTACAGAAAATAGCTTTCAAATATGATTTCTCATTCAGATGTTATTTTCCTCTGAGATGATGCATCTTTGTTCAGTGTAACTAGTCTTTCAGCTTCACAGCTTATTTTTGACACTTTCGACTGTAGACAATGGCACATGTTTATCTTCCATCTGCTGTTGTCTCACTCGTAATCTCATAGGATCTCAATAACTTATTAGCAGGTTATGTTTAGTATTTCAGCTATAATATTCACAGCAAGAAATGTGAAATAACCCGCTGTTTTAGAAAGGAGAGATGCTCATCTGTACACAGATACAGCAAATCATAAGGGTAAGAGACATTATTCAGCATAAATTCCAAAAGATTGTACACTTTAAAGTGGAAAGTTATGAATTAATTGAAGAATTTTGATTAAAAGACAGAGAAAAAAATCACAAATACAACATGTATAACTTTCTTCTCTTTTCTACAAATAAATAACTTTCAAGTAAAGTTGTTCTGTTTGCAGTCTTCGTCAATCGTATAATGTATATTGGTTGATAGGTTTTTTTTATTGTAAGGTACCTTTCCAAATGTATTTGTCTTCAAATAAACCTTCCAGAATTTAACTTAAAAAGTTATTTTACTTTTTCTATTGAAAACATAATAGTTTTAAACTATATGAAATGTTCTTTAGTAAAATTAAGAAATTCATTTTTCTGTAACAAAAACCCACCTGTATGTCTGCTTATAATAATGCACATTCCCTTCTTAACAGCATTATCATCAACATTATTAGTTATAGAATAATTTAATCATTCATATAGTTTTATTTTTTCACTGTATGTGATCATTTATATAATATACTCATTATTGTAGGTTCTCAAAACAACTACTAATTAGCTAATTATTCTCTCTTATAACCGCAAACTCATCAGGTTGAAGGAATCATAGGTTCTGTGCCAATGACAGTGACCGTATGCACATTTCCAGAAAGGCATACATTTGTTTACAGACACATCTAAGATCTACACCAGTTTGTGAAAATGAGATCCTAAAGATACAATCTGAGGGACAACACAATTTATGGATAAAATCAGAACTCATTTATCCCTTTGATAAAAGAGGATGTTATTGACGACTCGCATTTAAAAATTTGTGTCTCTTATATTCCCAAGATTGTTAACAGCCAGCTGTCCTCAGATGAGGTTTTCAAAGACCCAGAGTCTGACCTATCACCTATTAATCCGTCATTGCTCATAATTTCATTACCTAAAGGACAAACTTATATATGGCCCAAGCTGCTATATGTCGAAAAAGTCAGATGCATAAGGCAGACATTTCCCGATTCCATACTCTTCTCATAAGAAAGCTGGAAAATTATATATGAGAAAAAATTAACTACTTACTCAATTTTGAGAGTAGCCTTGAGCAAGGCATCCATCTTTTTCACAAAGGCATCTGAAAAAGGATTTTGCTGTTAAGGATATCTTTCTGTTTTGTAAGACAGAAAATTTAGCATTTTTAATGAATTAACCTAAGGAAATGCATTATGAGATCACTTTGGCACATATCTTCTATACTTTATATATTGTCTGTTTCAAAGGAAACAGCTCGTTTTTATGTGGACTACCTCATTAAATGATTTTCGAACACTTGCTGCTGTATGTCACCAAGCTTGTCATCATTCATGCCCTTGTGCTAAAGAACAACATAGACTTTGAAAGCATGCATCAATACTTTGAACAAATGAGTCACTTAGCGTAGTTATCAGGGACAGGGTGAGAAGGTTAGACTTTTTTTTTACTACACTACCGGACATGAATTCTCAGAAGCGGGGTATCAGTTTAATTCCTACTAATTTGCAGGAGATTACCAAAAACTGTCTAGAATTTAGACCCCACTGAAAAATTAAAATAAACATTTCTTTTAGTCTCACATTTCTTCAACAACTGGTCTAGTTTACAGCCAGTAAAATATCTGCTCCTATTCTTGCAATTAAAGTGTAATTGCAGAAGGTTTAACACTCAGGAATAAACTGAATTTTCCTTATTTTCTTGTATCCTAATTATTCAATACAGACTCGCTTTCTTTAACTTGAGACTTTTTTCTTTTAACAGGCTGAATTTAGCCTTTTACACAAGGTCTGTTTCAGAAGCACAGGTATTAAGCCTGAACTTACAGGAAATTTTAAGCACAAGCAAACTGTGCTGCAAGATGAATAACATAAAACATTTGAATTATAACAGAGGCAAGTTCACTTTTTTTGATGTTTGTGACATTTCAATACAGAGGTGGTCTTTAGGCAGTTCCTTTTCACAGTTTCATAGGCCTGCTGCTGTTTTCCTGCACATATGCATGCAATAAACGACATCAAAGAATACATGTCAGGATAACATATGTGCATTTTAGATGTTTGCAAAGTAATCAGGGGGTTGATCCTCTGCAAAAGAAAGTACTATGAGTCTTCTAGCTCTTGATTCTGCTTCTGTCTGTGCCACTTTTTTCCTAGAAAAGTGGTGGTGGGAACCAGCAGCAGAGAAGCAGCATCTCTCCACATGTAACTGTTGCTCTTTATGTTTGACTAATAACAGCCTGGAGAACTTACACGTATTTTTCAGTTCTTAAATTATAATTATATTATAACTCTCCATATACATTCCCTTGTAACCAAGAATGTCACCAATCAAATGATTAACCAATCAAATTATAACATTTGAGAAGCTTTTCAAAGATTTAGACTTAATTGAGCTTCCGAGGTCAGCTTTTTATTTTATAGGTGTTGGTTCCATTTTAGAACCTGTTACATATCTTGAGCTTTCACTCATTTCACTGAGTATTCAATCCTTCTGGGATCCTGTCATGTAAGATGGTTTCTAAATGCATGATTTAGGCTTCTATGTTTAAAAAATAAACAAACAGAATGACAACAAAAACAAAACAACACCACAGTCAAAAAGACTTTAAAGAAACAAACAGAATTTCTGTACACCATTGGTTTGATATTATTTCTCTACTACAAACCAATGCAGCAATGTAAGACTTCTTCTTCCTCAGATGATTATCAAGGTCTTCTAGGAGCAAGACTGGATTGCAGGAACATCTGGAGAGGAAAGGACAACAGACTGAAGGTAGCAGTAGAGAAAGAAAAAAGCTATACTTCATGTTTTTTCATTCCACAGGTCATAGTATTTTTTCATGATGGTACAAATCTGAGGCCTTATGTCATACTACCAAAAGTAATATTACTCACTGTCATGTAAACAAGAACCCAGAAAGCTAGTAAACAATTTACTGTAGCAGCAGTTTGAAAAGTCATATTCATTCTTGAGGTTTCTCGTTTATGACCACTGTGTTAGGTACCAGGTAAGTAAGAAGGATATTGCTGTTATAACTTGGAAAGTATGCAAAGACCTGCAGTGGAGGATTGAAAAGAAAAATGATGAGCCATTTAGTACCGAGTAACAGGTCTCACTTTTTGCTTTAGTGATAACTTTCTCCTTAGTCTAAAATCACATATATAAAAGGGCCTCTATAAATCCTAATGCTGGTTTCTATCTGCATCCCTTATAAATCACTCTCACAAAATTTAATACTTAATGATCCATTTCAAAAGCTGATTGAGTTTGCAATGACATGACATGATATGACATGCTGTTTTGAGGATTTTCATTTGTAGTGCCCTAGCTTTTTGTTAAGTACTCAGAATTAGAAGTAGCTCCTTAATGGTAGAGCTTGTGCTAGCAGCCGTTGTACTAGCTGCTTGTAGAGGAAGTTTAGATAAACAAATGATTAAAGCTTATTTTAATAATTACCTAAGGATTTCTGGAATTTTAATTATGTCAGTTAATTGAGCAAGTTAGTAAAATCGCAGAATAATGATCTATGCAAACAATATTTTACAGATGCAGCAAAGGAAGTTTAGCAGATCATGAAATAAATTAAAAACAAACAGAAAGGCTAGCAAGTCAGTATCAGTACACTTGAAAGGTCAATATTTGAAATTAAGAAGGTGAAAATGTAAAAGTGGGTCAAAATGTAACAATGGCTAAAAATTTCAGAAGACATAAACTGAAGCTGGCAATTCAACAGCTTGGCAACTGGGCAGAAAAATGCCATCTTACCCAAAGTGGTCTGTGCAAGTTTCATCACAGAATGGCTAAATTGGAACCATAATCACCTCCTGTATCATCAGAAGAGAAACAGAGATGATGGGACTGAAGGTCAAAATCATTTTGGATCACAATTTAAACCAAAAGGAGTTTTTCATATGTTTCTGTCCTTCATTCCCATGCCCCTAAAACTCAGTGCAAGTTTAAGTTCCCAAAAAATACAAGAAAAACGATAGTAATGGAGGTATTCAAGGGCTATCTGAAAAATTATCTGGAACAACTACCTTAGCACACAGGAAAAAAAGCTGTGGTAATATTAAGAATCTAATGGTCAGAAAACAAATTATAGAATTAAAGTATTCTATAGTTTTGGGTTTGGAGGTTTTTTATGATTTTCATTTTGAGCTTTGAACAACACAACAAAGGGAAAATAAATCATTTTATACTCTCATCAAAACAGCAAAGTTTAACAAGGAATTTTAATGAAGATCATCAAAATGAAGAGAACTGTTATTTGGATAGTTAATCACTTCTCTGTCATACAGCTGAAATGGAGTCAGAATGCAAAGGGTCCCAGTTTAAATGCATTATCAAGATTTTATGCAATGTCCCTGGGTAAAGATAGAAATAGCATTAGAAAATAACAAGAGCACATATTTCAAGAATATATATAAAAATTATATCTGTGTGTTAAGCAGAGCTTAGACTTATGTTTCTTTCTGTTTTCTTTGTAAAACGCAGATATAGCACAACTGACACATTTTAGGAAGCTGTGTGAATTTTAAATTGTTTGTTTTGGAAGAAAATCCATTCACCTGAAAAAAATCTAATATCAGTGTTTTATAAGTTTCAAATTTTCTAAATATTTCCCAGTTTGGAAGTATTTTTGTCTTTAAAATATATTTAATAACAAATATATGCACAGCTATAGATATGAAAACCTAAGTGAAATATTTTAATTGATGTGAACAAAAATATATTAATTTTCAGAGTTTGAACTGTGATGAGGCAACTATGAGTTTCAGCAGAATTAAGGAAAATATGCCTCTTTTGACAGTACAAACAACATGGACAGATTACTGTTGCAATGCAGAAGGGGCAGCACTGTTGGGCTGAAGAAGATGCCCAGAGACAGGGAGACCAGACCAAATCGAGGAGAACCCTTCAAGCCTTAGAGAAAAAGGGTAAAAGCATGACAAGATAATTAAGAACAACAAATTGCTCAAAGATTGGTTCTGTGGGAGAGACTTGGAAATTGTGTGATCACTGAAGGATGTTGGAGGTTCAAGGCAGAGTGGGAGGGAAAAAAGAAAAAAGTTTTCAGCAGAGTATATGGTTTAGAAATTTTTCTAGAGTCGAGAATGTCCCCTCTGATACTGGATTCAAATATAATAAAGAGGGCAATAGACTAGGAGAAACTCAATTTACCTCTTCTCTCTTTTTAATGCTAAAAGATAGCCAAGTGAGTAGAAGCACAAACAACATATGGTGAAAACAACAGAACCAATTATTGTGTGGACTTTGCACCTGGCGGAAAACCCTTCTTTGGCTGTGGCAGAGTTCTCTGGCTACTAACTCCTGCCTAACACAAGCAAGTGCTTGCTGTGTTCCCTGTTTACTTACAAAAGAAAAGAAACAGAAAATTTGAGAGATTCAGGACATGCCAGGTCTTACCCACTCTAAAAAGAGAACATGCTATAAAACCTCTAACACCTTCCTGCAATGTGACTCTCCCAGCAAGCTCCTTTTAAGGCTTCACACTATGATCTGGTTGCCCCCTCCAATAATTCCTGGAATGTCTGCAGGGGCCACGGTGCAGGCTTAAGTTTAGGACAGGCATTTCTCTGGTGTTTCATGTCTGTACATCTCTCCAGCAGTTCACTCCTAGCACAATTTTCTTTTTTGAAGCTTTGACCAAGTTGTACATATCAAGTCTTACACATATATATATTTATGTACATACATATAGACATATACATAATCTGATTGCAAAATTATTGAAAATAGTATTAGATATGATTTTGAATTTTGCCTAACTCCATGTTTTCTGAATTACTAATCTAAATTGTGAGATATGAGATTTTTTCTTACATCCTTCAGCAATAAGCATATAAATTAACAGAGCTAGTATTTATATTCAGAATTTGAATTACTGTGCATTGGGTGTTTTCTGTCAAATTCTATATTTTATAAAAACCCAACATCTACCCAAATAAAAGTGTGGTGGGCTGACCTTGGCTGGCTGCTAGATGCCCATCACCTTGTTACTCCACACTGTCAGCAGGAGAGGAAGAGAAAATACGACAAAAAAGTTCATGGCTCAAGATAATCACAAGAAGGTCACTCACCAAAACATAACAGGAAAAACAGACTCGACTTGGGGAAGATTTATTTGATTCAAAAATGCAGTGTGATTGTGAGAAACAAAAACAAAACTGTTCCCCCAGCTACTAAAAGCTTGCCACGTAAACCACATACAAACATTTAAGTCATTTCAATGCCCCAAACTGTAAGGCATCACACAAAATGTTATATTTTGTCCAATGCTGAAAAAATTCAGTCATGTCATAACGTGCTTGATTTCCTACATAAAGTTAAAATATACAGCTTAGATTCCATTGGTTTTATACAAACTTATCACAGAATCACATGATGGTTTAGGTTGGACAGGCAGGGACCTCTTTCACTAGGTAGGTTGCCCAACTTTCTCACAGGTCCCTTTTAAGTACTGAAAGGCAATGATAAGGTCTTCCTAGAGCTTCCCTTCTCCAGGCTGAACAACCCAAACTCTCTCAGCCTGTCCTTACAGGAGATGTGTTCCAGCTGTCTGATCATTTTTGTGGCCCTCCTCTGAACCATCTCCAACAGGTCAATCTCTTTTCTGTACTGAGAACTCCAGAGCTGGATGCAGGACTCCAGGTGGGGTCTCGCCAAAGCAGAGAGGCAGAATCATCTCCCTCAACCTTCTGGTCATGTTTCTTTGATGCAGCCCAGGATCATCTTCCACATCCTTCTTCTCACAAACTGTTTATTTGGTTACGTAATGTAATTCTGACTTTTTGTCCATGATCACTGAGACTGAGTAGACCAATTCTGTGGCTGCGTATCACTGTGCTTTGGGTGGAGTTATAAAATTAAAAGTAAATACTCTTCAATTAATGGTAGAATATCTAAATGTTTCTGCCTACATAAACCCAAGCTTATATATGCAAGCAAATAAAATGACAGTGATATATATTGAAATTTTTGTTTATAAAGATACATAATTTTACTTCATAAATTTATATATGGAATAGGAATGATCTATATTTGTCTATGAAATGGAAAACAAGCCAAAGAATGTTGCAAAATAATTGAGGTAGGAGACTGATAAGGATTGTCAGTGACCACCTGAACTATCCTAATGTATAGAAAGGATCTGAAAGAGCAGAAAGCTATCCTCCCACCAAAAATATTGAGATCTGAAAATACACAGTAGATAGGCTTCACAACCATTTTTGTGTAACAGCTAATGCACATCATTACTCGTATCATAGTAAAGCTTTTGATGCAGAAACATTTTTTGTTTCATTTGAATAGCAGGTATAAGAAGTAAAGCACAGTGGTTTTGAATCCCACATACTTTCTGAACTGGTAGTACAGCTTCCTAGGAGACCTTTCCATTCATGTTGATGTTGAAAAAAACCCCAGATAATAGAACACATTTTCATCCTCTCTTGTATCTCACCACCCAGCTCCAGCTTCTGGCACAACCTATTACACACATGAGGACACACATCTCTTCAATTGTTTTATATCCACCCAATCAATCATTTTCTTGCCTTACAGCAGCATGTTCAGTTCAAACTTTTTTTCCTATCTTTCTTTTTTTTTTTTTTTTTTTTTTTTTTCCACTGGGGAAAAGCTAACTGTCTAAACAAAAAATATGCATCACTTTCCTATCATGTAGGTGCACAGCCACGCAGAGGCAATGGACATCTCAACATTGTTATCAATCACCAGTGACAGAAAGATATAACAGCACAATCCTCTGGTCATGAAAAAAGAGGGAAAAGGCTTTACAAGAAAAACTTCATATGTTGCTCAGACACCTGTTGAAAGAAAATTACAAAAAAGGATTAACTATTGCAAAACACTTAATCCTAAATGGGAAAGTATGAATAGGAAGCAGTTCATGACAGAGTAAGATGATTTTTCTGCACAGACACATTACTGAATACTTGTATAACAAAATTTGGTGTGTGAAAATTTTTCTCAGTCTTTTTAACAGGAAATCCCTGGCAAAAAGAAAAGCCAGAAGTGTGTTTCTGAAAGTATCTTATTAATGTAGATTCCCAATTTCATGGGAAGTTCAGATTTTTCAAAGAACAATGGAGCTTTAGAGCAGCGCTTTCAACATAGCAAGAGTGAAAAAAGCCCTACAATACGGAAGACAGCATTTGACCAGTTTACAAAATGAGCTCTAATATAGCAGCTTCATGGCAGAAAAAGGCTGAACTGTGTAACATGGCTCATATATTTTGTCCCATGTTTCTTCCCACAGATACCAAGGCAAATAATGGGGAAGACAGCATACCAAGTTCTTTCCCACCAGGAAGCAGAGACACAGCTGGAGTCAACAACCAGAACAAGAAGATTGAAATTGCTCAGAGTCCCACAGTTCATATGCAGTCTAAGATGCTAATGGTTCCCTAATAGGATTTAAAAAAAAAAAAAAGTCTTAGAGCAACTTTCATCCCTAGTTACATTCTTCTTCTCTGATCTGATGTCCTGGATCTTGACTATTACATGGTCCATTATCCCCTTAGGCCTGAACCTTGCATTAATTGGAAAGGAAATTACTTCCATCCAGAGAAAGAAAAGGGGTTTCCACAGAGCTGTGAAAGCATTCTGCACTCTTTTTTGCTGCATGTTACTCTTCTCAGGACATATTAGACTTTTTCTCTCTCCAAAAAACCTCAGACACTTGCAGCTAGGCATATAAATCACTTTAGATACGTATCGTTTAATAATTATAGATATAAATGTACAGTTTAAGCTAAAATTTAAGGTTTAGTAAGTTTTTAGTGTCAAAGTCATGCTAAATGTGAGCTATTTGAGCTGTCTTTCGAGTATTGGTGACAGTGAGGGTAAAGTAGTATGTAAGTAACTTAATAAATTTTTAAGGTTTGTCCTCAAAATAATTTGAAACACAGTTCAGAACAGGGCTCTACTGAAGGGAATTACAACTAAATGTATAAAATGGCCTGGTTCAAAGGTGAAGGACAAGAAGTTTTCTAGGGAGGTCTCTGCTTCTCTTTCAAGCACCTCATTTGCCAAGAGCAGACTATCTCCTGTTAGCTGTTTTAGAACAAAGAGCAACAACCAGCCGCTAAGTTTTGACTGAAGGCATATTATTTGGACTTTGGCAAGAGAAGCCAAATCTCCACAGTGAGGGAAGAGAAAAAAAAAACCTTTGGGATAACTGTGCTCTTAGGGCAAGGTCACTGTGACAGAGGGAAGAAGAGAAAATGTTTTATGACCTTGCCTGTGTGAAGCATTCAGACAGGAAGAGAAGTACATGGAAAAACACTAAGGTTAGAGAACTATATCTCCTGGTGGCATGAGGCTCTTCAGCTCTTAAGCACAGGGACTGCATGCAATAAATGAAAATAATGTCCCCATAACCTGTGTAAAGAGCTCAAGCTGAGGCTGCAGGCACAGGAAGCATTGGAGGATTCTTGCAATCGGATTCTGTGTACCTCTGAAGGAGACAATACAAGGAGTGGGTGGAGAAGGCTCACAATTGTGTAAGGAGTTTAAATGGATGACGAAAACCCAAATCTATTTTTTGACTAGTGGAGCATGAAGCCATGGCGGATTATTGATACAGTGTTTGTAAGCACCGTGATGGAACTAGTGCTGAGACAGATGGGCACAGATGACTTCATGCACTTTTTCACTTTCTCTGTCACTTAATTCTGGGATAACAGAGAGGGCAGAAACAGGAGAGTCTGACCTTCTTGTGGCCACTCGGCCTAGAACAGCCTACCATTGCCTTCACACAGGTTGTACAAGGCACAGTAGAGAACAATGATGAAAATTGATGGCACTGCCACTCTAAGCTGTTCTGTTTGGTAAGGTTTGCCACCTTACAGCAGGCCTACTGAATGCATGACCCATGATATCCTGCAAGGCCTCACTGAAAGGAGCATGTGGTGCATGAGTCTTGTAAAATGTTTGGGGGGATCAACACTTGAAATTGGTGATCAGAATCTACCATGAGGCAGAGACACTCAGACCCAGGAAGACCAAGAAACATAGATGCTTTTGTGGACTTAGTCCTGGTCAGTAGAGAACTCAAAATCTTTGGTATCATGAGAGCTGTGACCATAGATTTTCTCAGTGTCCATTAAGCTTATCCAGTGCCCTGCAAAGCTGCTAGGGTAAAGGACTGGTAATTTTGAGGGTTCATAAGCTAATAGGAGACCTGTAAAGAACATCATATAGGAGAACACACCCCCTAGAAGGTTCCTGTGCACTTGTGGCTAATGTCCTGGGAAAAGGCTCACACATCTGACATGACATTGTTAATGAAACATGGTCATAGATGACTGATCTATGTGGACTGTTGAAACAGTCAAAGTATCTTTTTTCCTTGCCTCTCATCTTTCCATAAAACAGTATAAAAGAACACCAACTAGAGATTGCTGGTAAAAATGGTAGCTGCCCTCATGGAAGAGGTGATTACATCAAGAACTATTCTTTCTCATTTGCCATGAGTTTGAAGTAATAAACTACCTTATATACAGAAGTCACTCTCTTTAGTGTTTGACAGAGTCTATGGAAATATAATTTCTGAATGACATGGCAGTTTTTAACATAGACGTATATAACACATTTCAGAGTCAGAACAGGCTATTATAAGTCTAGCTGAATCTCCTGCTTTATAGATTTCACACAATCTGGTTTTTGTGTGTGTGTGTGTTTTGTTTGGGTTGATTGTTTTTGTGAGGGGTGGCTTTTCTTTTTCTTCTTTTTAGTCTATTTGGTTTGTGGATTCTTTTTTTCTTCTTTCCTCCCACCATGTTCATCCCATGGCATCTACTTGGTTCTTAAGGAATTTATCAAATCTTGATCAAAATGCTTTAAGTGGTGTGATCCCACTGCATTCCCAATGAAATATATTGATCAGTTAATGAAATTCGTTATTAAAAACTTAGCAGTTATTTCTTTAAAAAAACTCATTTATTTTTTCTTTCATTTTTTATATCTTTTCTGTAAGACCAAAATAGACTCTAATACCAAAAACCTCTTCTGCATATAGGTGTGTAACCATCAAGATAAAGTAACATGTTAACTTTTTCTTTTGTAAATAAAATGAATTGAATTTTCTCCATTCTCTGAGTAGAGGATACTTCAAATCATTATGGCAGCTCTTTCCTGAATCCTTTAGTCTGTTATCATCCTTTTTGAATATTATGCAATTCTGCAGTAAGGAAGTCATTAATCTCATATTTATTACATCTTTACTCCTACTCAATATAATTTTGCCTATATTTTGGCATAATCGCTTCTGAAAATGGTGTAGAACTCAGCCAGACTTTTGAAGAGTTCAGAAACTGACTATTCTCTGACATAAACAGCACATTTTCCCCACCTAACAATACTAATTTCTTACTTTATTTTATTTTCTTTGTTGAATGTTTTGGTATAGATTTCAGTTTTTTGCGGAGGAGGTTTACTTTTTTTTAGTGGTTTCTAGTCAAGAAAATTGTAATAAATATAGAAGAAGTAAAACAAGGTACTCTCATCAGAGCAGCACTGCATTAATAACAAAAAGTTTGAGCAAGAAAAGGCCGCTCCACTGTCTTTCAAAGTAACTTTCTGATTTTCTAAGTCATTGTAGAAAAATGAAAAAAATATAATTAGCAAAATATAACAAAGTAGCACAGTGACCAAAAATATGCTTCCTTTAAGCAACAGTTCATACCTTGGCAAGAACCATTTACCCATCTTCGTTCAAAGAGAAATAAACTTGGATTTTATTTTTTTTTGCTTTATATCAAGAATTTCAAAAAGATTAAAAACTTCATTTGACCTAAGACCTTGAGTGAAAAAGAGATTCATTTATTCTTTCTTGATGGGTGTTTCTCTGTTCTCATGTTCTGTCCTTTGGGAGTGAGTAAGAGAGATTTGTCCATCTGTGTATCAGCACTGGCACACAGATGACAAGACTGAGAAATCCACAACCAGAGAACAGGCAAGAGTGTCTGATTTGTTTCTCTTTTAAAACCCCATCTGACTTTGCCAAGGAATGTAGGACATGGTATCTTAGTATAAATCATAAGAAGATATGTAAGACGGGTCTTAAAGTTTATGTTTTTGCTATTTTAGCTCTTAGGAAACAAATTACTTTCACTTAATGTTCTGGCAGAAGCTCTTCTGTTTGACCTGAGCTTTTGCTTAGAAGGATCCAAAGTAGGCAAAAGGTTTCTAGAGCTGATAAATAAAATAGAGTATAGGACATAAACATTAATTACACAAGTTTGTCTACAGCTGATATATGTAGTCTTATTCCAGGATAAGTTTCAGATTTTCCACATAGATATTCAGTCTTTCCAGCTAATGAAAAGGCAAAAATGTTCAGGCTGCTAAGAGAGAAAGCCTGCAAACATCTTCATTTGTCTTTCAAGAACGGACTTGGACAGCCTGACTGAGGGGTGCGAAAATATGATTCACCAGCTAAGTGAAGATCCAGTTATACCTGTGAGAACTAGCTGCCCTTTTGGATTATATTTGTACCTAATAGCATTTCAGTGGGGAAATCATCAGTCCTTCACAGACCTTGGCCATCTCACAGCATGTGTCTAACTCCAACTATGAGGAGATGCCAGTGTAATTTACACTTTTTCACTTAAATTCTCTAAAACATTATAGAGATATTTATGTAGATAAATACACACACATGCATCTAGATAAATGTAAACTAAAGAAGAATGTACGCTGTGGCTCTTAACAGTTGTATGTGTTTTTAGTGCTTTCTAATTAGTAACAAAGATGAAATAAAATAATAATAGAAATCATAATTTATAATTATGTATATCTGTATGCAATATATTATAGATGATGTTATAAATCATAAAATAATAGCTAATTACAAGACAATAATAAAATAAAGTAAAATAAATTCCTGAAGTCCTAATTTGCCATCTTTAAACTACTTTATTATTTGGCAACATACAACAGAATACATGAGAATTCAAAATTTCTTCTAGATTTTTAGAGTAATCTAGAAAAATGCAACTAAATGGGTGAAAATAACTATTTTTAAAGAATCTCATATCGTCTCTTTATTTCATTGCATTTTTCCAGACTCTTCAGCAATGAAAAGCTCACCCCTGAAAGGAGGCCACTGAAGCAAGGATGTATTACTGTACAGCTGTGTCATTTCAAATAACAAGTTCCTGTTAGGTTCAGAATCCTGCAATAAAATATTCATTTGACACTCAAAATTGTTTACGCTTGACACGTTCAAGTGATGGCATTCCATAAATGTTCCAATTAGGTATTTTTAGGCAAAACTGAAGATCATATTTCTCCTTGCGCTGACACATAACTCACCGATTTTGAATTCCAAGAATAATGTTTATATGCCAAGAGGACAGACAATAGCTGTTTTTAGCACAAAAACTCTTTGTTCCCCAAAAGATCTTGAAAGAGGACAAAAGGACTCTGTAGCCAGGGTTATGTTCTAAGAGGGAAGAGGTGAGAGACAGTAGCAGTTTTATCCTCTTATCATTGCATCTTGTCAGCAAGGTAAGATGAGGTGAAGACAGAAAACAGGGAATCACTTCATGAGTAATTCAGTGGGTTTCGTTAACAACAACAGCATAACTGTGAATGGACCACAGGTTTTATAATTCACTGGAGAAAGAGATACACAATAATTTAGTTGTCTAAATAAAATTGAAGGTTGCTTTTCACAGAGCTCTTCCAAAGTAGTTTATGCTCAGAATGGCAAATGCCAGCTACTTTTGTTAGACACTTTACAGGAAAATCCTGGAGCAGCTCAAATAAGCAGAAATCCTGTCATTGATCTCAATTAAGTTTAGACACACATTTTAATATTAAATTTCAAGGTAAAAAAGGCAGTGCAGTTCCTGTAAATGAGTAGAAACGAATCATCTTAGAATAGACTATTACTAAGGTTTAACTGCTTAATTGACTAGAGTGATTTTAATCACAAGGACAATTGATACCATAAAAGAAAGAAAATCCATTGGAAGAGTACCTGCAAAATATAAGGAAGACGTTATGGAGTTCACAGAAGATTAAGAAATTATGATGCCTGAGGCAGATGGCTAAAAGTGACAAGAAACTTAGAGGCAGTGTGGGAGGGATAATTCCTTCATCTGTTACCAAACTTGGAGAAAAAAAAAAAAGCGCGGTTCTATTTTAGTCCATCTTTATATTAACAAACATTAAAAGATCATGAGATGCATGTGGGAAAGGGGACCCATAAATAAATTTGAAATTAAAAATTACACTTTTTAAAGAAAGTATATCAGCCAAAAAAATAGTTAAATTAAAATTTATTCATAAGCTACTTAGTTAAAGGTATTTTTGCCATCTACCTTTGCTTTGTAGCAACGTTAGGAAACCTTCATTTGGGAGAACAGCAAATTCAACATTCATTTCCAAGTCTCATTGCTTACCACATCAGATAAAACAGAAAATTAATAGCTGTGCCTGTAATATCCAATATGAAAACATAGTCAAATGATATTTTTTTAAGTAACTAACAAAGCCCCAAATTATTATAATTTTGTTATCTTAGAGTATTTTCTGGAAAGAGTTCTCTGATGCCTTAGACATCTGATCTTGTCAGTAGTTACAACAGAGATTGTACTTTCATTATACATTTCCACGTAATTGTTAGTTTCGTCAGATCATTAAGGAAGTCCATGAAGCATGGTGATCCATCATCTCATGAGTGTTTTCTTCAGTGTCATTCTATTGTTAATTGAGAATGTATTAAAGAAATCTAGCACAGACTTGAATAGGAGGCTCCAGACACAAAAATAATCCTAAATAGAAATGCATATTACATATAAGTATACGTATTATGTAAAACATATTTACACATTATGTAAAAGAGGGAAATTGCATCCTACTTATAATTTTTTTTAATGTTTACATGCTCCAGCCACCCCCTATAATGCAGACATGCACAAATGCACACATCGGAGAGCTATTGTTTGTGAATGCAACATATTGGAAATCAGAAAAATGTATTACAGATAGATGCAGCCACCAAAATTAGAGAGTCTCATCCAGTGAAGCAGGACTTGCCACAAGTTATCATATTTCCTGGAACACAAAGAAGCTGCTGGGATTATTCCAGACTCTCTTTTAGAATATGTTTTCCATTTCTTTCAGCATCTGATGTCTATTACATTTCTGTTTAAAAATTCAAATGCATGTATCTTAAACTTGGCTGGCCCAGTATCATTTCGAGAACTAGTTAATTAAGGAGAGTGAGAAATGGCTGCTCTCACATAGCAGATTCTCATGTATTGAATACTCATCTATATGAGTAAATCTTTGTGTGCTTTAGCGTGTTAGCATGACTGAATAGACAGAGGAGTAGATTTGGTGTATTAAAAGGATTTGTTGAATGTCCTACAGGAGGAACAGTGACAGTTTTTAGACTAAGCTTTAAGGAAACATAATCTTTTTCCAGATCATAGATTACACTCAGGAAGTTAGGAGGAAAATATAATGGAGCTCTGGAAAAGGCTATAGTACTTTTAAGTATCATAGGAATTAAGTGGATACAATATGGTGTCTCTCGGGAGAATTGTTGTCTGTACTTTAAAGTCACATAACCTAAAGCAAAATATTGCAGAATTCCATATTGGGCTGCAGAAAAATGACACCAGCCTACAATAATCAAAAACTTTTGAGATAGAGAAATGTGCATTTGCAGTCTTGCAGTGGATTTAATTCTTTTAATGTTAATCTAAAAAAAAAAAAAAAAAAAATGTTTCAACAAGGGTTGCTATCTGAATTATTCCTTCAAAGTTGCAAAGAATTGTTCTGGATGTAGAATTACTTTCATACTTCATAGTCTCTGGTATCCTAGCTCTGTAGCATCTATCATCTTCTAAATCTCATCTACATCCTAAAGGAGGTGTATATCTGTACAAAACACCAATGCTGAAAATAGAAGAGACTGCCACAATAGAAACGTTTCAAGAAACTGTGTGAACATACGAGTGGAAAAAGTCCCAGGTTGCAGGGTGACTTAGAAAACGGGCAAAAATTATTCTTTTTGATGTAGTATTGGAAAGCAAAGCTTAATTAATGTTTGGCAGACTTGGTACAGATTTCAGGAGTAGTTCTAGAAACATTCAGTCTTCACCTTTGATGAAGACTGGAAGTCTTATGCAAAGTCATTTATATGCAGAATTCAGTACACTCTCTGCTAAAGAACCTTCCTGTAATTCCAGTAATACTTGGAACGAATACTCCCATTAAATTTAGTAATTTCTTATGCAAGCTTGGGCACTGTGATAATACATACTTCCCTTAATTTGGCCCCAAACATCTGTGTAATATAAGTTATTACACTTATTCAAACACAAATCCTGCACAGTAATTGTCAATGCAAAATTTTCTTTCTAATCTACTTTAAATTATACAAATAAATATATTTATATTAAAATTATAGAAAATACATATTGAAATATATATGTATATATAATTGCTTTTATTTGGTCTGTTTTCAGAGTTTCATTGTTGTTTTTCTCAGATTTGCCAGGCTTACTTCCATTTGAGTGCAAACTAATCCCAGCACATTATTGAAGAAACAGCTGAACTCATGACTGGCATGTGAAGTTTCCTGAGCAGCTTTAGTGTATCTTTCAAAGTAAAATTCAGAGTAAAATTTATCTAGCTTACCTTACCCACCAGCTCCCCATTATAAAACATGCTAGCACTTCATTGGGTTTGGATGAGAAATTTAAGTTCGATTTCAAGAACTGTGGGGCCTGGATGTTCAGTTATGCAGGGCTGTCAAGCCTTTCAGCTTTATAGTCACGACTTATAATCCTATAAGCATGGCCCTGGAGAGAGAGTAATGCCTCTGTCATAAGGTACTATTCACACACCTGTTTTTTGTTGGTACAATATTACATTGTAGAAATTGCTAACAGACATTCAGTCTAGCAAAATAGACGACATTAAGGCACCATCATTTTACATTTTCAGTGCTGTACACCAGGTGAGCGGCAACTATTCATTCCACAGCTAAACTCATAATATTTGGATGTCAACCCATCATAATCCTATTGTCTTCAGCAGGACTACATCATTCAAATCAGTTTATCATGCTACCTACATAAGAACAGAACATGTACTTCTTAGAGTCCATCTACACTCTTTTTCTGGTGGAAACTGATCATCTGACCTCCATTGACAGGATGATTCAAGCATCATACTTCTGGCAGAATCAGGTTTTTTGTCTAACAGTAAAATTGCATTTATTTACATTACTTGCACATTTTGCTGCTAAGCACTGGGACAATTCATCATGTGGTTTCTACCATCTTGGTAATTTAGATTAACTAAGTGAAACTTCCTCCGTGAGAGGAACAATGCAATAGAAGACACTCGTACATCACACGGTGTCTAGAGCCTAGTTGATACAGTATTAGAAAAATATAAACGAAATATAAATCAATGCGTGACATACTATAAACTACAATTCTTTGTCTGCTGTTATCCATATTATATTTCAGAAGTCCAAATTCAAATGTAATAATATTATAGGCCAGTCATAAAGTATAAGTATTTATTAAAATATTTACTGACATATCACAATTTATTCAGTATCTTTGTAGACAGTATCCTTTTTTGGAGACCATAGGAAGAATAATGAGGATGTGACAGAATAAAAGGGTATTTTCTGTTATTTCTTGGAAGAAATCCAAATAAAAACTTGAAAAATTTTGTAACCCTTGACTGTAATGAGACGAAATTCAAAATAGCAGTAGACATTTTATTTCCTTTTAAAATTTAATTTGTAAAAGAACCTACTGATAATGGTTGGTAAAGTGAATCAGCAGAGGAAATATTTTTGAAAGCATAAAGAAAACAAATTAATAGTTTGGTAACAGTGTCAACATACATACAAAGATTAGTGTATTGTCAATGGCAGACACTATCTAAATTAAGTTGCACATCTGTACTCTAATTTCAGCCTCATCACTTCCAATTAACAGTGCTCTCTCCTAGACTCCTTCTTTAAACTGTGAAGTATGTTTTAAGTCTTTTAACACATGATATGGCATACACCTTAATACAGTTTTTTTAAATATTTCACAAAGAGGACACATAGGAAATAGACTTGGAAAGTGTAATCACCATGAGAAAGTACTGCTAATACAGGTGTGGGAGAGAATGGAAAAGGAGAAAAGGGAGAGGATGCATTTAAGATGCATGTAAACTGCATACAAAATACATGTGGAAATCATAAGCATCTGTGAAAAACATACTCCTTCTGGTTTTCAGGGGAGAAAGCCCATGTTGTTTTTGTCTCTATCTAATAAATATATATCTTTCATAAATTTACTATGCTCTATCTAAAAATCTGCTTCTGCTCTTATTACAAGGCAACTTTAGGTGCATGCTCATTAACACCAGAAACTGTCTCCTAAACTGTACCTTACATGCATTCAGGGCCCTTTTAAACCAACATTTATGCTGTTACTGTCATTATGCTTACACAGCTCTTCTCCCATGACCCAAGCTATGGTCTTGCCTAACCTTTTGAGGGATTATATCAAAACCACTTAACTAGTTGAGCAATATTCATTTCCAAACCCAAAAAATGTTAATTAAAGACCTTAGGGGGCTGTCATTCACAGGCAAGGACAACACAATCCACAGTCGAAACCTCTCTTCTCTTTAATATTTAAGCAAAACATTGTCACTTTGAGAAAGACAAACATCATGAGGCACATTTGTCTTTCACTGGTAATATTTATCTTTGAGCTGGATTTATCTAATCTATTTTGATCCAAAGATTGCACCGTGTCCTCAGCCAAAATCAATATAAACACCAGCCACAGTGCACAGGCAGCAGCTTACATCCTCAAGCTTCTTTCATGTGGAAATAGAATTTTATTCAACAGGAGCTTAGTACGTAACCTGAGATTTTCAGAAGCACTGTGCCCTGCCACAGTTCTGGTCCCATCTGCAGCCAGCGATACAGCATGAAATATGACATAACGTCTTACCAGAACAAGGTATTCTTTACATTGACTTGAGTTTTTTCTTCCATGAACTTTGTCATGATGTACATTAACGCAATCTATTTCTCAAACTGTTTGCTGTCTTACTTGCCCTTTCCTAGTAATAGTTCTTGCAGAGAAAGGATGAGGACATGGTTTTGGGGATATCTCTCAGAAAATTCAACTTGTGTTTCTCTAGATTTGTATGTAAAAAGTAGAAACAAATCCAACATTCTGTCTCATGCCTTGTGTTTCTTGTAGTCCTTTGCAATATACAATATGTTTGTATTAACACCTACAATATAAGACACAGTGGGCAGGAAAATTGGAGGAAAACATACCTTGAGAATAATGTTACTTTGAAAACTGGGACTTCGCTTCACTCTTAGTGTGAGGCATGGTATGCTTTACTTCTGCATTAGTCCTAAAAACAAGTGATTTGAGACTGAGACTTTATGTTGACCCTGCATCTAAAGGGACATTCTACTTCCAGTCTACAACACTGACAGACAGATCACAAAAACATGTTGTAGTTTGCTAAAATCTGGGGTTTTTTTTCTCTTTTAGTGTTTTAGATTTTTTTTCACATACTGGGAGACACATTTCTATCTTGGTTGGACAGGAGACAAAACTGACATTGGGAAATGCACATAATCTCCTCCACAAGTCTTGGAATATCTAGTTTTTTCATAGAACTCCAACTCAAGAAGCTAGTAAGAATACATGCAATATAATATCTTAAATCCTTAGGGATTGGGTGAAAGCTTGAAAATATGACTCAGGCTGAAAATTACAGAAGGCTAATAAGGAACACCAAAAGAACAACATTTTTCTTGTCTTCTTTTTTTTTTTTTTTTTAACTTTCAGTATTTTCATTGTGCTCACTAATGCTTTTTGAAACTTCAGAACCGGCAAACCTACACCACTTCACAGCTTCACAAATTTTTTTGACATGGTTGGGTACAATTAGTTATCAGAACTTCAGCAAATATCAAGATATATACTTTTTATTTATAAGCAAAATGTGAGCCTTTGTACTCTGAACAAAGCTCAGCTATGAAGTACAGCTTTCGGTGATATTAAGTTCTGTTCCAAAAGAGTCCCAAGAGCTGCCTCCACACCATATTGTGATCATAAGATTATCAGACCAGGGTAGAAATATTGTGAATTATTCATTGCAATCATAATGATTCAGTGTAGATGGTAGTTAGGAAGACTGCCAGATCACTTTATGATATTTTGGGCCATAACCTGTTCTATGCCACTTGTTCCTAGCACCTATGATTAAGACAGTGAAAGCTAGAGGGTTCCAATTAAAGTATGTATTGCACTTCAGCAATCTTTGATGTCATATATTCCCCTGGTTATTGCAAATTGCAGCACTAATTTTATGGCAAACCTCAAGGCTGTCCAACTACACAAGCAATTTCCTGTTCTTTTCTCAATTGAGGAAATAAACTGTTTCTTTGTATGTGAAAAGTGAGAGGGATTAAATCCTATTCCTCAGAAGAACCATAACAGAAGAAACAAGCCAGATGTTCATCTGCTGTAGAGCACTGGAGTTTGGCAGCTACTTCAGGCAGTAAGGGTGACAGCTACAAGCTGGGAGGGATGATGCCACTGGCCAAGTTCCCAAGTTCTCCCAGAATCTTTGGTGTGGATGGTTACATATGCATCTACAGTCTAATGTCTCACTGTATACTCACTGCACTGGGCCACTGCTGTGGGGGAAAAAAAAAAAAGACGTAGGATAGATAAATGTAACACACCAACACTTACATTTACTTAGCTGAGGTACATAGACATCACAAGCATCAAACTGAGACACATCTTCAATTCAAAACAGAAATAAGTGCATGAAGTGGGAAGAAACAAAATGGAAGAAATAAAAATGGAAAGAAATGCATAACTACACCAAAAAAATAACCCTTTCATCTTGTGATGTCCCATAATATCAACCTCTCCACATATTTCACTTGTATAAATAAATCGAACACAAAACAGATATTTACAAACATACTTGATATAACAATTTTACTACCCTAATGGCATTTGAGTTCAAAAAAATTGATTGCTTTCCTGTACATTGAAGGACAGCAGTTTGATAATCAGAAGTGAGCACCTCAGCTCTCTGGCCCTGTTATGACTCCGATCAACGAAATATTAAATTCAGAGTAATCAGTGCAGATTTTGTACATAAATCCTTTCCTCATACCCTCTTCTTTCAGAGATGCAACTTAGAGTCTAAAGCAACTAAATAAGGAAGATGTTGATTTTTATGGCTGGAAAAAGTGAAGGTCAGAATTCTGAGTGCTACAGACACCAAGCCATCTGATCACTCCTTTTTATAGGCTGTTTCAGTGGCCAGAGAGAGAACATTACTTCTATGATAAAAGAGTATTCATGGTCTAAACCCACAAACATCCTGGTTAGAGAAAACTGGAAATAAACTGTTAAGATTGAACTTTGTATATTTTATTTATATTTTATTTGACTAATTTGTATATTTGATCACATAAGATTTCTATATTTAATTGCGAAAATATGCCAGCAAATGAAGATCTGCACATATTAAGCTAGGTATAAAAATAGACTTTATTCTTCTGGTATTGGACTGACACCAGAGCTCATTACCCTCAGCTATTGACAGAAAATTATTGAAACTGAGGTTCTCACTGTCCATCAATGACAATGGAAAAAAACATTTTATCTTGACCTGCTATCAATATCACAATATTAGTTACAACACTGCAGCACCTCAGGTTCAGGAAAAATGTTTATATTGTCTAATATGGTGTGTTTCATCACACAATATCTAAGAGCAAAGCCTAAAAGCAATCTTATTTGTATTGGGTAGTTCTGTTTCCGTATCACAGAACCACAGAATGTTAGGGTTTGGAAGGGACCTCAGAAGATCATCTAGTCCAATCCCCCTACCAGAGCAGGAACACCTAGATGAGGCTATACTGGAATGTGTCCAGGCAGGTTTTGAATGTCTCCAGAGAAGGAAAATCCACAAGGCCCCTGGGCAGCCTGTTCCAGTGTTCTGATACCCTCAATGAGAAGAAGTTTTTTCTCCTATTTAAGTGGAACCTCTTGTGTTCCCATTTGCACCCATTACCCCTTGTCTTATCACTGGTTGTCACCGAGAAGAGCCTGGCTCCATCCTCCTGACACTCACACTTCTCATATTTATAAACATTAATGAGGTCACCCCTCAGTCTCCTCTTCTCCAAGCTAAAGAGACCCAGCTCCCTAGCCTTTCCTCATAAGGGAGGTGCTCCATTCCCTTAATCATCTTCGTGGCTCTGCACTGGACTCTCTCAAGAAGTTCCTTGTCCTTCTTGAACTGCCCAGAACTGGACACAATATTCCAGATGTGGTCTCATCAGGGCAGAGGAGAGGAGGAGGAGAACCTCTCTTGACCTACTAACCACACCCATTCTAATGCACCCCAGGATGCCATCGGCCTTCCTGACCACAAGGGCACAGTGCCGACTCATGGTCATCCTGTTGTCCACCAGGACCCGCAGGTCCCTTTCACCTACACTGCTCTCTAACAGGTCATTCCCCAACTTATATTGGAACCTGGGGCTGTTCCTGCCCAGGTGCAAGACTCTACACTTCCCCTTGTTATATTTCATTAAATTTCCTGCCCCCCCACCCCAAACTCTCCAGCTTGTCCAGGTCTCACTGGATGGCAGCACAGCCTTCTGGCATGTCAGCCACTCCTCCCAGTTTGTTGTCATCAGCAAACTTGCTGACAGTACTCTCTATTCCCTCATCCAAGTCATTGACGAATATATTGAATAATACTGGTCCCAATACTGACCCCTGAGTCACTCCACTAGATACAGGCCTCCAGCTAGACTCTGCCACATTGACCACAACTCTCTGGCTTCTTTCCTTCAGCCAGTTCACAGTCCACCTCACTACCCGATCGTCCAGACCACACTTCCTCAGTTTAGCAGTAAGGATTCTGTGGGAGATTGTGCCAAATGTTTTACTGAAATCAAGGTAGACCACATCCACTGCGATGCCATCTTCCAACTACCTCGTTATGTCCTCATAAAAGGTGATGAGGTTGGTTAAGCATGACTTCCCCTTGGTGAAGCCACACTGACTGCCCCTAATGACCCTCTTATCCTTGATATGCTTTGAGATGGCAACAAGGATAAATTGTTCCATCAGTTTCCCAGGGATGGAGGTGAGGCTGATCGATCTATAGTTACCCGGGTCCTCCTTCTTGCCCTTTTTGAGGACTGGAGTGGCATTTGCTTTCCTCCAGTCCTCAGGCACCTCTCCCATTTCCCAAGACTAGGCAAAGATGATGGAGAGTGGTCCAGCCATGGCCTCAGCCAGTTCCCTCAGTACCCACAGGCGCATCCCATCCAGATTCATGGATTTATAAATGTGCAGATTGCTTAATTGCTCCCTAATCCATTCCTCATCAACTAAGGCAAACTCTTCCATTGTCCCAACGTCCTCTGGGGCCTCAGTGGTACAGGGCTCCTCAGGACAGAATCTGGCAGAATAGACAGAGACAAGGCACTCAGTAACTGCCTTCTCTGTATCTTCTGTCACCAGGGTACCCACCTCGTTCACCACTTTGCCTACATTGCTGCTGCTGTTAGTTTTATCTGCCATGTATTTAAAAAAGCTCCTCCTGTTGTCCTTGACTCCTCTCACCAGGTTTAATTCTAAGGAGGCCTTAGCTTTCCTAGTTGCCTCCCTACATTCTCTGACAACAGC
The DNA here is from genome assembly GCF_964273445.1 of Streptopelia decaocto. Classification (NCBI taxonomy): domain Eukaryota; kingdom Metazoa; phylum Chordata; class Aves; order Columbiformes; family Columbidae; genus Streptopelia; species Streptopelia decaocto. The sequence continues at coordinate 33,428,905 of NC_138657.1, forward strand.
CTTATATTCTTCCCGAGTGGCCAGCCCCTCCTTCCATAATCTTTAAACTCTCCTCTTCCACTTGAGCTTACCCAGCAGTTCCCTGTTTAACCACACAGGTCTCCTGGCTCCCTTTCCTGACTTCCTACCTGTCATGAGACTGGTAGAAGCAGTCTCTGAATCCTAACCAACTATATTGGGCCCCTTTACCTTCAAGCAGCCTTGCCCATGGGATTTCCCCCAGCAATTGTTTGAAAAGGCCAAAGTTTGCCCTAGTGAAGTCCAGGGTTGCAATTCTGCTTGCTATTCTGTTCATGCCACACGAGATCCTGAACTCCACCATTTCATGGTCACTGCAACCAAGGCAGCCCTCAATCTCTACTGCTTCAACTAGACCCTCCTTGTTAGTGAGGATGAGATCCAGCAGTTCTCTCCTAGTTGGCTCCTCCACCATTTGCAATAGAAAGTTATCATCAATGCATTGAAGGAACCTCCTGGACTGTAGATGATGGCTGGCTGAGTCCTTCCAGCAAACATCAGAGAAGTTAAAATCCCCCACGACAACCAGGGCCTGTGACTATGAGGCTGCTCTCAGTTGCCTGTAGAACGCCTCATCCTCTTCCTCATCCTGATCTGGTGGCCTGTAATAGACACATATATCATAGAAGCTAAACATAAATGAGAGTTAAAAGAACAGAAAACAATTTGATGTTTTGTAAAATTACAGATGAAGTAAACTGCTCTAAATTAAAATATCTTACTTGCATTCTTAGTTGAAGTTTGCAATGCACACTTAGCTGGAATAGAGAAATATGGAGCTCTAACACTCAGGGAGAATATCAAAAACAGATTGCCTTTGGAGAAGGCAATGAATTGTCTATTTTGTGGAGGGAGCAAGTGGGACTTGATTTTAGAAATCCATTGCATGTTTTATCTCATACTACTAATTCCTGCTTGGAAGAAAGTATGATAAGATGATTTATTAATGGAAAAAAACATATTGAAAAATTAGGAAATACTAATTAGTACAGTAAAAAGTAAATGTCATGAAAGAAATTAGAAGACAGATTTTACACATACTTTGTTGCACCAGGAGTTATTATAATAATATGCAGATGGGTTATTTGGTTAAATCAGAGGATTGTGAATAAAATATTCAGGAAGAGAGGATTACAGAAAGCAATCAGCATGCTAGAATGTTCTTTTCAAGCTTTCCAACAAATGTAAGTTTCTGTCACAAAATGATATGCTAGGAAATTAAAATCTCTAATCACAAGTAATAGAAACAAATCTTTAGAAGTAAATTCACAAGCAAAAGTATAAACTGAGTGATGAGACACATACGCAGAAGCTGTGCCAATATGATGTCTGGATTTACTAGCCCATCTACCTCTGAAGATTAGTCTCTTCAACTCAATTGCATTAATGTGAACTACACTTTAGAAACATAAGTATTAAGCTGCCAAAAAAAGACTCAAAACAAACAAATACAATCATTACAGAAAACTAAGTACATGCAGGATACCAGTCTTATCAACAATAAAGTATATGTAATTAAAATCATGCCTTGGCCACAGCTTCTTTCAAGTGTTGTGGTTTTTTAGCCTGAAAGAAGACAAACAGGTCATCTTAAATTCTCATAATGCTTAAGCATCAGGTCATTTGAACCTGAAAAGCAGCCTTTGTATTGTATGTATTGGAAAGTTCATGTTCATACACTGCGTGATTCTCTGATGTAGTAAGTCTGTCCTCAAGGTCCAAATCAAACTAGCGCTTCCAAAAAAGTTCAGTGAGTTCACCCTGTGTTACAATTGGCATATCCTTGCAGATATTGGGGACGTGTTTAATTAAAAGAAAAGTTAGCAGGACAGTATTTTATGTAGAATACGGGATTGCTTCAAAATATCTTCCAGTTTATTCTTCCCCTTTCCCTTTTAGATATGCGTTATAGAGGCAACATAACTGTTGAGTAAGTTGGAAGCTGCAAGTGTAAACTGAGCAATGTAAAATCCCTGTAGGTGGAAGACAGACTGGACAGACTGCTCCTCTTAACAGACTAAAAAGGACAAAAGTAGTAGTGTATTAGAGCTTAGATTTGAAGAATTCTTAGTCTGCATTCAGATTAAAATGGTTTGTAGGTGTCTGTACAGTTCGTGGGTTTTTTTTCACACTGTTAGTAGGTCCACAGTTTAAATCTTTCTTTTTCTTAGATTGAAGATAGAAGAACTATGAGAACAGTTTAAAAATGTGCAGCTCTCAAAGGATACTTACTCCTGTAAATTGACTGAACACTAGATAAATAATGACAAATTACGTCAAGTGCTCGAATTTTGAAGCAAGGTTTTTGATAAAGCATGTAGATTCCCATTAATAATCTTAACTGGCTGATATTTTAACTTTATGCATTTTAATTTTTCAGGGAAATATCAGCACAGAATAAAATGTGAATTATTTTTCATTTGGATGCATGCCTAAGGTCATAATCTTCAATTCCATAATTGGGAGCATGATGGAGGAGGTGAAAATCAAATAAAAACCAGGATGCTTAAATTACTACATTAAGGAAATAAATACAGAATTTCAGTGAAAGGGAGAAAGAGCCTATTTCTGTCCTTACTGATGCCTAGAACCTCTGGAAAACCCTTACTAAGTCTGGTTCAACAGATGCAGTAAAACACATTAAGAATCAGAGAGGACACTCTTGTAGAAAAGGTAACTCATTGTGAACTCTTCGGACAAAGCAATCCAGCCATACAAATCTATAGCTGTTTGAAGAAATGCATTAGTGTGCAGAAAAACACTTGAAATTAATTTTTGCAGTAGTAAAAATAAAGTAATAAAAATAATTAATGGGATATGTATCTACTCCATGAAGCTTCCTTTTATTCATTCAATGTGATGAATATACTGTATTTGCTGAATCACAGAATCATAGAATGTTTGGAGTTGGAGGGCACCTCAAAAGATCATCCAGTCCAACCCACGGGCTAGAGCAGGTTCACCTAGAGTAGATCACAGATGAATGCATCCAAACAGGTTTTGAATGTCTCCAGAGAAAGAGACTCCACAACCCCTCTAGGCAGTCTGTTTCAGTATTTTGTCACCCTCAAAGTAAAGAAGCTTCTCATATTCACATGGAACCTCCTATGCTTCAGTCTGTGTCTGTTGTTCCTCATGCTATCATTGGGCACCACTGAAAAGAGTCTGGTCCCATCTTCTTGACACCCACTCTTGAGATGTTTATAAGCATAAATAAGATCCCCTCTCATCCTTCTTTTCTCTAGGCTGAACAGACCCAGGTCTTTCAGTCTTTCCTCATAAGAAAGATGCTCCAGATCCCCATCATCTTTGTAGCCCACCGCTGGACTCCCTCCAGTAATTCCTTGTCTTCTTAAACTGTGGAGCCCAGAGCTGGACACAGTACTCTAGATGCAGACACACTAGGACAGAGTAGTGGGGGAGGATAACCTCACTTGACCTGATGGTCACACTTTTCCTAATATACCACAGGATGCCATTGGCCTTCTTGGCCACAAAGGCACAGTGCTGACTCATGGTCAACCTGTTGTCTACCAGAACTCCCAGATCCTTCTCTGCAGTACTGCTTTTCAGCAGGTCAAGCCCTAACCTGTACTGGTGCTTGGGATTATTCCTTCTCAGGTGAAGGACTCTACATTTACCCTTCTTGAATTTTGTCAGGTTCTTCTCTGCCCAGTCCTTCAGCCTGTCCAGGTCGCACTGAATGCAGCACAGCCTTCTGGTGTATCAGCCTTTCCTCCCAATTTGGTGTTATCAAGAAACTTGCTGAGGGTACATTCAGTCTTTTCATCCAGGTCATTGATGAACAAGTTGAACAGAACTTGACCTACTACTGATCTCTGTGGAAACCCAGTAACTACAGGCCTCCAATCAGCTTCTGTGCCATTGATCACAACCCTCTGAGTTCTGCCATCCAGCCAGTTCTCGATCCATCTCACAATGCACTCATGCAACTCACACTTCCTCAGTTTAACTATGACAATGTTGTGAGAGTCAGTGTCAAAAAGCCTTGCTGAAGTCAAGCTAGACAATATCCACTGCTCTTCCTTCCCAGCCAGTCATATCATCATAGAAGGCTATCAGATTGATCAAACATGACTTCCCCTGTGTTAATCCATGCTGACTACTCCTGGTAACCTTCTTTTCCTCCATATGCTTGGAGGTGACGTCCAGAATAATTTGTTCCATTACCTTTCCAGGGATGGAGGTGAGGCTGACTCATTCAGTTCTGTGTTGTACATGATTTGCTCCTTGAAGAAAGCTGGGTAGTTAGTACATATTGACTAAAGATACATGCAGCCAATTTGATAGGATTCATGCCAATAATTTATTGTCTTGGTTATTATAGTAGTAAATATGGCCATTGTGATTATTATCCTTTTTGTCCTGGATGAAACCATGGTCACTGTTAAGCAGTCCTTGCTCAATGCTCTGAACCTTAAACAAATAAATAAATAAATCTGTTAAATTTGCTACTAAAATCCTTCAAGTCCTAGGAGTTATTTCTAGGACTCTGAGTTTCTTCTGTGGATAACTCCAACCTAAATTGTACCTTTTTCTCTTGAATCACCTGTGTCAGATGCAGAGACTGTGGCAGCCAGCTCACAGCAGGAGAATAATCCCACTCGGCACAGTGCAATATGACACAGACAACTTCTGGTCTTCCCAGAAGCAGCCAGACAACAGGGTTATGTTGTTCCTGGTATGAAAGCTACCTCATTTCTCACTAGTTTAGCTGTCTTTGAATGGCTTTGCTTTTCTTATTGCAGACTGTGCAAGTTCTTCAAAAAATCAGTGCATATGTAGAGATGAATAATAATCAGATGTGGTGGAAACTGGTTTGCTGAATAACTGCCTCTTAGGAATTCTTGACTAAAAAGATGAGTTGGCAGTTCATTTAACCTCTTTCTGCTGGAGTTTCCTGTATAAAGCAGTGATAATGACAGAGATGTTGTAAGATTTTACTTCATTAATGCTTCCAGAATGTTTTAAAAACTCAAAGTGAAAAATTTTGTTAGCAGTATACATATAATAATTATGACTTGTTTCAGAGTCAGCTGAGGCTGTGAGGATGCATCACATTTTTCTGATCTATCTGTAGCAAATTAATGGTGAGTGAAAGGAGAAAAAAAGCACTGTTAGGATGAGTACACTTTTGCCTCAGTCTGAGAAACCAAAGTATTCTCTTCTATAGTTACTGTTAAAGAAATACCTGTTAAGGAAATGTTCTGATATCATATATTCTCAGGATTTTGTAAAGCCAATTTACAATCTACTTTTCAATAATACTTCTTGTATTATTTTATATCCAAACAGTAGTCCAGCCCTATCCATTTTAACAGACATTCAACCCAGTCTATTAAGTTAATTAACTTTAACAATATTTAGAAATTAATTTAGACATTCTCAAACCTTGAAATCAGAGACATTAGCCAAGTCAAATGATTTTACGGGCAGTTTGGTTAATAGAGCTATAATCTGGCCATAACAGACTCTTTGGGCATGGGCCAAGGTAAGTACTTTTAATATGCCTCCTTCCTCTGTTTATTGCTCAATCAGAACTTCAGAGAAAAAAAGTATCCCTCAAACTTAGAGGAAAAAAGACATGACTGTGAGAATCTGAATTAATTTATTTTGCAAATGTCCTTGTCCTTGTATTTTCTGTGGCCTTGTATGAAAATTTTCCATTCAGGAACTTTTATCAGTTAGGCACAGCACCCTTTTGTGAATTAAAACCTCTTTACATATTGGACAGTAACTCCTAAATTACTTAAGAAGTCCATTTCATTGTCTGAAGTTTTCAGGTGTAATACACTGGGTACGATAAATGATAAGGACAAGAGGTATTGGGCACAAATTAAAAAAAAAAAAAACAAATCCATCTGAAAAGAAAAAAAAAAACACTTTTACTGTGAGGATGGTCAAATACTGGCATAACTTGCCTACAGAGACTGTGGACTCTCCATCCTTGGAGATATTCAAAGTCTGCCTGGACATAGTTTTTGGCAAACTGTTCTGTCTGTCCCTGCTTGAACAGAGTTTGTGACAGATGACCTCAAGAGGTGCATTCCAGCTTCAGTTAATTGAAAAACTTAATTGCACTGTTTTTATTTAAAAATAACTCTGAAATTGTATTTTCACATAAGTGAATAACAAGAGGAAAAAAAATTAAACACAGAAACTCTCTCTACATTCAAAATCCACATTTTTAATTCAGGGCTGCATTTTTCAGATGTAAAAATAGGCAAACTCTGCTATGAATTTGGCACTTAGTAGCTAGATATGTTTATACAATATTTTACAAGCAGGCAAGAGTTGTTGAATTAGCACACCAGTGTCAACTTTAAGCCAACTTCAGTATTCTCAGTTTTACAATCAGAATACAAAATAAGAAAGGGAAAGTACTGTGCCTGAACCTTTTCTTTGTATGATCATGAGCACTGCTGTGTCTGCATGTATTTGGTTTATGGCAAGGTTTTGGGAGCAGGCGGGATACAGGGGTCGCCTCTGTGAGAAGACACAAGGAGGAGCCCCTGCCTGGGTTAGAAATAGATGGTTCCAGTTGACTCAAAAACAGACCCACCACTAGCCAGATTTGAGCTCATCAGCAGCTCTGGTGGCATTTCTCTGACAGTATATTTAAGAAAGAGTTAAAACCACTGTGTGGCAGCTGTGAGAGAGATGAGTGAGCAAAATGTGAGAGAAACAGCCCTGCAGACCCCAGCCCAGTGGAGAGGCGGGGGAGGGGGTGCTACAGGCACCAGAGCAGAGATTCCCGTGTAGCTCATGGAGAAGACCATGGTAGAGCAGCTTGTCCCCTGCAGCCCATGGAGGATTCCATGCTGGAGCAGGTGGACAGTCCCTGAAGGAAGCTGCAGTCCATGGACAGTCCACATTGGAGTAGGCTTCTTCCTGGAGTGGCAGCCTGTAGAGGGGAGCCCATGCAGCACCCTGTTTTCTGACAGGAGCTGTGGTCTGCATGGGATCCATGCTGGAGCACTCCGTTCCTGACCGACTGCAGCCTGGGAAAACAATCCATGATAGAAAAGTTCTTGAAGAACCGCAGCACACGGGAAGTACCCATGTTGGAGAAATTTGTGAAGGGCTTTATTCTGCGGGATTTTGTTCATATGCATACAGCCCAGCACCATCCACCCAGTAGCAGAGAGGATGGAGTCAAAGAGCACACCAGCTTTTACACTCCCTCTTGTCTGGGGTTCTGTGCCAATGTAAACGCAGTCCCAGGACTCTTCACAGTTGAGTAGGAGGAACCTTCTAGTTGGTCATAAAAAAAGAACAAGCCTAAAAAAAAGGACAACCTTCATGTATGGTTTTGAGGTTTTGTAATATATAAGTATTTTTTACTTGAAAATGCAACATAAACACCATTTCACAAGCCACTAAAACAGCTAATGCACAGAGGAACTTGCCATCACTGCAAACCTGATCAACACATCTCAATTTCATTTTGTTTAGATGGTCCTAGGAAAGCTTGACAACACTGACATTAAATAACAATCAATGAAAAAGAAAATTTGTATTTAGTGGAACAGCTTTCCTAGGGTTAATATCATTATTACCTCCATATGCATAACGTAAGGTGTTTATAAATTTGACCAAATAAGAAGATATTTCTATTTTAAATGGATACACGTTTATAACATTTTTATAAACATCTCTCAAGGTAGTGGCAATGTAACAGCATCTAAAACTGCCTTCATTTTCCCCATTCTGAAGAAAACACCTTTACAAATTTTTCCATTTGTTCACTAACACAAATTGTTGTCAGCTGCAGTTTTGAGCATTCCCTTATGATTAGAGCTTCACTTACAAAATATTGTAAACAAAAATGAAAACTTTCATTTTTTTTCTTCCATCTCAAACTTCAGGGAAAACTACTCTCTTTATGTCACATCTCCCAAGCTGAGATCATGTATGAAAAGCAGCACGTGAGGGTGATTTCTTTAATGCCTTTTATATACAGTAAAAGTTCAGGGTGGTTTTTATTTTTCCTTTTTCCAATTTAGAAACCTCAGAATTAGAAAAATAAGTTTCAAAGAGTGCAAGTGAAAATATTTAGGTAAGCTGGGAAACAAACTGGGAGTTGACATTATAAAGAAGAAAAACAGAACAAGTATTTGTTTCCTTACATTTTTAGGAAAAAAAAAATACTTTCTTTTATTTAAATCTTTTGAATTTTCTTGAAATTTTTGTCTGTAATGCAACTGTCATTACAAGTATCAGGCACAATTAGAACTGAAATTTGCTAGGTGTTATCCAAAAGCAACAGAGAAATTTCTGAAGTTTCCATTCCAAGCAGAGAATGCAGGAGCTGTTTATACGTGCCTTATGGTCTTCCATCTCTTGTGTTTCTACACCTGAAATGTCACTCATGCCAATGTTCACAGGAAGCAGATATTAAATAATGGAAGATTACCTGATGAAGAATTTTCTAATATCATGGATATATGTATAACCAATTCAGTTTCTGAAAGCAGTGCCCTGTTAAGCAGAAGGTCTTGTGAGAGTACCTCAGTGTTCATTCCAGTCTTAAAGGGTAAGAATATGCATATTTTATAAATTTAAAATTTGCAAGAGAAATTATTACTTAGCTATCCTTTGGAAAATAAAACTTCCTGATAACAGTTATGGCATCAGGAACATAAAGGAAGACAAAGGAGTGGGATCAAGAAGAAGAAGGAAGGAAAACATAATGAAGAAATAAAAAAATGGAATAATGGAGTCTGTGGCAACCCCAGCTCTTAGTCAGCTGTAGCATTGTCTTAGCCTATTGCTAACTTCTCTGTCACATTTCTGACACAGTGGGATGTGTTTGAAGTATTTGTCACAGAGCATTCATCCATTCTGACCTGGTTTTGGATATGGCAACATAATTTGGAATGAGGGTTTTAGGCAAAGAGCAGGAAAATAAAAAGTGCGGCTCAAGTGTCTACACTATGAGGCCAGCAAGACTGGAAAGGATAATTTCTGGTTGTTTCTGCTGTGTTTGACTGAGCATGTTGCTGGTTGGTTCCTGCTACAGAACAAAGAAACAATGAAATTGTAAATGGATTCAGTAAGAGGAGTGTTGCCCTCCTCTTAGCTCTAGAGTGACCTGAGATTTCAACTGTAAGACTTTTGTTCAAACTTGTTTATTCCCTGTGATCAAAGAATCCCAAACAGGAAGTGAAGAATATGGGCAGGACAGACAGACTCTTGCCCTGAAAGAAGATATACAATACATCTTTGTTGGATTTCAGAACCAGACTTTGGGATAAGGTCACATGGCAAATGGAAAAAAATGGAAAAACAATTTACCCTAAAAGAACAGCATTACTAAATGTTCAAAAGTAAAAACACAGAGATAATGCCACAGTGGTTTTGCAAGGCCATGTGGCTGCAATTTAAAATAAGTATACTTTGAAAACTTAGACTTGAGTTTTCTTTAGGTGAATCTCAGATTACAGGCTTTCCTTGTGGTTTTTAGTTTGTATATATTTTCTTTGAAGAACAACAGTATTCCAATTTCACATATATCTGCTATGCATTTCAGTTCATATATATGACTTGGTCAATAACATCAAGAAATATTCATTTTTTCTTCTTCTTGTGAGTCATCTGGTCCACACTTACCTCTAAATGCACCCAAATTATTCTACAGAAGACCATAATTTATCACGCGGATTTTCATTCTTACATTATCACGGTTATGTAATAGATGATTTATCCATGTACAGCACTTTGTAGCAACAGTAAATTCAAAATGTTCTTTCAATTTTACAGTCTAGAAATTTATGCTCCCGTTTTCCTGTTCCTTGTTGCTTTATATTGTGAGATGCTTTTCAGATTTATTACGCTTTATCAATGAGAGGTCTTATGTCTCAGAACTGCTCGCTCAATATTACTACTCATGAAGATTCTGTTTCTCTGAGAGTAATAGCTTTTTCTTTCTACTAACAACAACTCCCCTTAAACAAGACAAGAAAATGTTTGGTGGTTGGTGGTTTGGTTTGTTTTTTTTTCTGCTACTGCAGAAAGGGTAACGAGATTTAATTATGTATCTAGTGTTTTCAATCAATCTTAAAAAAAAAAAAAAAAGTCTTACAAAGTCTTACATGTTTTTTTTTTTTTTTTTTTTAATTAGTGTATGGGCTTTCTCACAAAGTATCCATACTGGGAACTGATAATTTATATTTGCCCAATGGCAATTTTCAGGATTTTTTGCATATAAGTAATTTGTTTATAAGTTTAAAAAAAACCTAAATTGTAGGAGAAAAATATACAATAACTATTGTAGATCTAAATTTGCTTAATGGCAAAGAGATATACAAAAAACATCGTAATTCAGAACAAACTTCGTTATTGAAAATAATGAGCCCTTTTCCGCAACACAGCTCATTATCATCAATAAAGAAGGAGTGAAATCCTTGAGGTATAGTACTGAATAATCTTTTCTCTAAAGACACTTTTTAACATTTTGAAATAGAAAATAAGCTGCCAGTGGTAAACTCAGAAGTAGGGAAAAAGAAAGAAAAGTCTCTTTACTCACACTTATAACAGCCCATGGGAAAGTCACTAACATGATGTAATCTGGCCACACTTTGTTAAAAATATAAGTGCTGCTGTAAAATACTGTAACAGAGTGGATCTGGAGTAAAATTTTATTAAATAATAATAATCGATTTTCTATCGATTTTCACAGACACTGGGAATTAGACAAACTTCAGAGAACAGGCTAATGAATAATTTTGTCCAAACCTGGAGACTAGGTGCAAGAAGATAATACAAAATTTCTGGTTTTGTATGTCAAGATATTGCAATGATTATTCAGTAGGAAATCCTAAGCAGTGTTGCTTGTTGCTTTCAGCACCTGGGGGGAAAAAAAAAAAAAAAAAAAAAAAAGAAAAAAGACATCAAAAACATAACCCTCCAAAAAATGAAAATTTTATGTTGAAGTGAAAGACAACACACAGACATAATTCTTTGCTTCAGCTTTTTGTATCAGCTAGCTCCATTAGGCATCTGTTAGGAGAATTATTTACCTAGTTTTCTTACATTGTATTTAGCAGTTTATATTTTTCCAATGAGTCTTAAAAAGTAAGTTAGCAATCATGAAAGAATTTAAGAACAGTGAGTCCTCACATAGTGTTCTTGATTCAAAGAGAAGTCTTTTAAAAAGAAGCATACAGTATGGGGGGCTTTGAATTACTTTTCAGGAGCAGCTAATGCTTTCTTTACGTGAAACACACAATTTAAATTGCCTAGATATGTTTTCAGATATTGTAATGATCTTAAAATGAAGCTTGATCTGTGCTTCTTTGGAGAGGACAGATGGGAAGACTCATTTAGAGAAATTTTATTTTAAAATAATTTTTCTCTCCACCCATTCTTTAGATCTAGTTCTTCTATTTATTCACTGGAAATTTTAGGGCATGTAGATTGCCATATGCAAATCAATGTCACATTCCAGAAATAAAGAAAGGGTTCTTTTTTAAACAAAAAAGAAAACACAGAACACAAGCTCTTGTATAAGGACTCTGGACATTCAAAAGACACCAGAGTCCTTGAAACTCTCAAGAACATAGTAAGGTTTCCTAGCTGAGGGCTTTAATATCTCATTTTGGCATATATCCCAAATTTCATTTACTGTTTGTATGCTATTATAAGCCTTGTTGCTTTTTTTTTTCCCTTAAATTACATTAAATAATCATGAACGTAGCTAACAAAGCAAAAATGATAGGCTTAGTATGATATTTTATATAATGTGTTATTTCATTTGGATGAGGGTGGCAGATCTGATAACAAATTAAGTAAGCATTGGCTAACAGCAGTCTTTCCTTTGAATATAAATTGGCAATGCAGTCACGCCCATCTGTCCAGTCAGGCCGTGGGAACATTGATTATGTCCTGCTGCAACATTTTTTTAAAAATGTCAAATGCAATCCTTTATCAGACTCAGAAAAAAGCATTTTTAGTTTCAGTTGTAAAATGAGAGAAAAATACTTGATACATTTAATGTCATATAAAATCAATATTTTTACCAATTAAGAACAGTTGTCCTCAACTAGTTAATTATCATTGCAAACCTGCCACTAAACCTGCATTTCTCTTTGGGTGCCGAAGCTACAAGAAGATCATCTGCTCCCATAATCCTCCTCTTTCTTGCTAACTCAGGAAACAGTGATCTTTCAAGTATAATGGTAAATACTATGAGTCAACCACTTTATTCTGCACATATGACAGTCTGGGTGAGCCTACTTTGAGCTCTCTCTGCTAAATAAGCTGGCTGAATGGCAACGGTTTTACTACACACAGGTCACTGGATGAGCCCAATTTAAGTTCCATATCAATCATTTAACTTAAGTAAATGCATACTAAGTATAAAGAATCATCTAGAAGTATAAGGTTATACTCTCTGTTTCATGTTATTTAGTAAACTGGATTTGCTAGAATCTTAAGCTGTAAAGTTCTGCTCCTATTTACCAAAAGCAACTACAAACTACACTGAACACTTGCGAGATAAGGCCCAGTTCACACTTCGCTGGGAAGAATGGAACTGACTGGGGAAAAATAATGATTTCAAGGCTAATGCAGAGACATTACAGACATCTGCAAAATGGGGCCTGTTTTGCATTTTGTTGAGAAGAAAAGGATTTATTCACACAGAACTGTACCTGCAAGGCTATGGACCATAAGCAATGTCTACAGCTAAACAAAACAAAGGCACATATGAGATCAGTGGAAAAGATCCAATGTGAAAGAAGAAAACCCAAAAATGAAGTATTGCTATTGGACTAAATCATGGTATGAATGTTGTGTAAAGATATAAAAGTCTATGGTTTTCTATACTCAGGCTGGACCTCTGCATAGGTACCTAGCTTGAGCCAACTCTCCTGGTATTCTATTCCTTTTTTTTTTTTTTCTTTCTCTTTTTTTCTTTTTTTTTCTTTTTCTTTTTTTCTTTTTTTTTTTCCTGTGAATTTTATTTCCTGAAAGTCTGCTCTGCAAACGGTTATCAGGCCTTAACTGAAAGTTTGCCTTCAGAGTATTAAGACATAGACTCTGGAGCAAATGGTTATCAGGGAGGGAAGACGTCTGAAAGTTTGCTTCACAAACAGGTACAGGCCACCAGAGAGAAGATGCCTGAAAGTTTGCTCTGTGAACAGCTACCAGGCTCCTGGAGAGAAGGTAAGCAGCATTTGGCTTGGCATATTTCCCCCATGCAGTAAATAATAGTGAACCTGCTGCTGAACTCTTCAAGTCCCACTTCTCTTTGAGAAATCTAAACATTGTTCTACACTAAGCAGAACTTCCAATAACTCCACCACAACACTTTCTTAAAAACGCTTCAATCTCTTACAGCTGTTTCTGCTCTCCACTTAAGAAACTTTTGTAGAAGCTATAGTTTTGCTATGGATTTACTGATTATAATAATATGATGTTATGCTGTCCTTGAATCTCATAATGAATCTGCCACACTGCTTTCACTGGAACTTTGCTCTGTTCCTTATTATCTACAGAATTTCCTCACCAACAGAACATAATTCCATTTCAAAGTGAATATTAAATACATAAATTAATATGTTTATGCATAAAATTATTTATCATACATTTTAATAACAAAATTTACAATAAAAATATCAAAGTAGCCATATTAATGCAAACTCTAAGCTCATCCTGCATCTTAGTCCTTCTGGCAGTCTAGATGACTTTGATTACAGAAGATGTCTTCATACCAGTTCCACATTTGTCCTAGATATACTCTAATGCACTGAAGAAAAAGAAGTTGTGAGCTACCAACATTTTAACTAAGACATATTAAACACAAGATATTTAATTCACCCTTCATCAGTGGGTGCAACACACTGACTAAAGTAAGAGCATGTAACTTTGCAAGACCACGTCTGGCTGTGGCTTCCTACTTTTTCAGGAAAATGTATTAAAATACCGAGCCCAGACCGAAAATATGTTCCATACTTCCAGTTAATTACACTTTTACCATCTTGCACTATAATGTTTGTTCCTTTAATCTTCTCATTTTTTTTGTTCTTGCTAAGCACATCTGCTTTCAAGTGAAAATACAAGGGAGCCCTTTTACTGGATCATTAATCAGTAAAGACCAAGTGAGACAGGTCAGAAATTCTTGTAGCATTTTCTCCTGCTTAAATTTTTTCTTCCTTATCTTTCTTTCTTGGGCTGGTGTCTATTTTTCCGTTTCATCATGGAAAGAGAAAAAATTTTAATAAAATGTAACACTTTATACTCTGCTTTTCTAAAGGCAGTCTTGTACAGCCACTCTTCAGAAATATAAATGAGAAATTATTTTCCCGAACTTTCACTGTAGCCACTAAAATTATCTTTGCAACTTCAAAGTGTGTTCTTTTATTTTGATTTTCAGTCAGTTGTTTGTACCTCTGCTGTTAGGTCCTTTGCAGGTTGTCATACATTCAATCTTTTTGTCATTCAATGATCCCAGATCTGCCTCCTTTTTTTCCATTGCCCTCAACAAACTGACACTCTGCTTTTGCAGTATTTCACAGACAAAAAAGAGAATAACACTGACAGTGTACAAGAAATGGCAGTTCCTGGGAAGCAGCTGGAAAAAAAAATGAGGAAATCTTGCAAAAAACGTAGGAAGGAAGATCCTGCTTTCTAACATTAGTTCACTTTTCTATAAAACGAATTGGTTAATTAGGATTATCCTCTCTCAATTCTATGCTCTGTCACAGCAGGACTTTTTCTTAATGGAGCTGCTGGACAAGTGTATCAGATTTGTTGAGCTGTAGTTTTCCTCTTTAATTGAAACTAGAATAAAATGAAGTAAAAAGCATGTTGAAGTTGCTGCTTCCCTTCTGACGGCTATTTCTGTGTAACAGTTATTTAAACGTACAGAAGGTCCTTTCTTCTCCTTGCACTTTATGCTCAGGCAATGTCACTCTAATGTGTCAATATTCTGAGTCATCCACATTGTTCAACCAGCAAAAAGCACCTCTGGTCCTCATGAACTTGTGCTTGAGGTAATGCTTGTCCCTTGATGATACAAGTCCAGTCTTACAGAACCTTTTTTTTTTTCCCCCCAGAGCAGGTGTAGAAACAGAAGCACGGCCAGGCTGCCACAGTTCTGGTATCAAACTCAAGCTCACTGATAGCGAACTGGATTTTCAATGCCACATTGGTAAGGACTTGCAAAATGGGTAAAACAACATATGCCAGAATTTGTTCCCACTACTCAGTTCTAGATATTAACCTGATTTACTGGCATCATAGGAATAACTGTTGCTTGATTTGGTTTCTAGCACAAGGTAAGCAAGCCCTGGAATTTTGAAGTCCTCCAGGAGATTGCTATAAAGTTGCATGGGACAGATTTTGTTATTGTCAGTACGATTTGATGCAGTGTTAAATCAGATATGAGAAAGCTCATCTATTATTTCCAGAATGCCAAAAACACTGAGAGTTCTGAATAGCAAAACATCAGGGAGTGTGAAAAGGAGATCGACTGGTGGAGTAACTCCTTGGCGTGCCACTCAGAAAGGCCTCAGGGGGATACCCCTCAAAGGTGATGGACCCCCTGCCCTGTTGGGCAGAGGGGGAAGACCCAAGACAGCCCCTGCCCTGTCACTGTCGGGCAGAGGTAGGGGACGGAAAAGATAATGAGGGTTGGAAGCAAGTTCCAGTCCGGCGCTGTGGGCACCCCCCCTCTCTACCTGCTTTGCTTCCCCAGGTGCCCCTCTGTAATAGGTTTGAGGCCCTAGATCTTGAAGAGGTAGGTGAGGATGTGATGCGAGGCCTGCCAACAAGGTCACATAGAAAGAGGCAGTTGACCCCACGCCTGAAGACCACCTCAGATAAGAAAGAAAGAAGGGTAATTGTAGTAGGCAATTCCCTTCTGAGAGGGACAGAGGGCCCAATACGCAGACTTGACCCTCATCATAGGGAAATTTGTAGCCTACCTGGAGCCCAGATCAGGGATATCACCAGGACACTTCCCAACGTGCTGCACCCAATAGACCACCATCCACTGCTGATTTTCCAGACAGATGGGGAGGAAGCTGCATCCCGCAGTCTGAGGGGAATGAAGACAGATTTCAAGGCCTTGGGACAGATGGTTAAAGAGTCTGGGGCTCAAGTGATTTTGTGTTCCCTCCTTTCAGTTTTGGGTGATGACATGGGATGGAATCGAAAAATTCATTCTGTAAGCAACTGGCTACAAGACTGGTGCTACAGACAGGGCTTTGGTTTCTTTGATAATGGCTGGTTTTACAAGACACCAGTCCAGATAGTGATACATGAGAGAGGTTTCTCTCTCAGGGGAAAAAGATGCTGGGACAGGAATTAGCAGGGCTCATTTGGAGAGCTTTAAACTAGACTCGAAGGGGATGGGGTTGTAGCTGTGCTTGCATCAGCAGGGCAGCACTCTAGAATTGATGAAGACTAGGAGGCCTCCCATCCCCCTGGGGTGAAATCGGTGTGCTCAGCTCACTCTCTGAAATGCCTGTACACCAATGCATGCAGCATGGGGAATAAGCAGGAGGAGATAAAAACCTGTGTTCGGGCAGGAGACTGTGACCTGGTAGCAATTACAGGGACATGGTGGGACAGCTCACGTGACTGGAATGTGGTCATGGATGGCTATGTGCTTTTGAGGAAAGACAGGCCAGCCAGGCGTGGTAGTGAAGTTGCTCTTTATGTGAGAGAGCAACTACAATGTATTGAGTATTGTCCAGGCACAGATGAGGGGTGAGTTGAGAGCCCATGGGTGAGAATTAAGGGGCAGGCTGGCAGAGGTGATACTGTTGCAGGTGTCTACTACATGCCACCAGATCAGGGTGACGAAGTTGATGAGGCCTTCTACAGGCAGCTGAGAGCAGCCTCACAGTCACAGGCCCTGGTTGTTGTGGGGGATTTTAACTTCCCTGATGTTTGCTGAAAGGACTACTCAGCCAGCCAGCCACAGTCTAGGAGGTTCCTCCAGTGCCTTGACAATAACTTTCTGTTGCAAATGTTGGAGGAGCTGACTAGGAGAGGTGCACTGCTGGACCTCAACCTTGCTAACAAGGAGGGTCTGCTTGAAGGGGCAAAATTTGAGGGCTGCCTTGGTTGCAGTGACCATGAATGGTGAAGTTCAGGATCTCCTGTGGCAGGAACAGAATAGCAAGCAGAATTGCAACCCAGGACCTCAGCAGGGCAAACTTTGGGAAATGGGAGAGGTGCCTGAGGACCAGAGGAAAGCAAATGTCACTCCAGTCTTCAAAAAGGGCAAGAAGGAGGACCCGGGTAACCATAGACCAGTCAGCCTCACCTCCATCCCTGGGAAACTAATGGAACAACTTATTCTTGGTGCCATCTCAAAGCATATCAAGAATAAGAGGGTCATTAGGGGCAGTCAGCATGGCTTCACCAAGGGGAAGTCATGTTTGACCAACCTCATCACCTTTTATGAGGACATAACGAGGTAGATGGAAGATGGCATCATGGTGGATGTGGTCTACCTTGACTTACCTGGAAATCTGTGTGGCACATAGCTCACAAATGATATATTGCCTTGTTTCTCCGAGTGTCAATGGTGGGTTCTCATAAAATCAGTGACCAACCCAGAATTAGCCATAACTATTCCCAAACAGATCCAAATTCAGGGCCCACATCTGTATAATCACTACTGCTTAAACAACCAGTTGCAACCTCCTGATGCTACAGCTTACAGGAGAAACCTGGGCAAGGCAGACCCTGGGCTTTCCACAGGCAGCGTTCACACACTGGAAGGCAAGCCTGTAGAAGTATCATGCACACAGTAACCATGTGCTGAAATTTTGCACAATATTACAACCCACTTCATTCAGCTACCTATTTATAGCTTTTTAATGTAAGGGTAAGGTTTCCAAAAGCAACTGACACGGTAGTCACATCTGGGGCATATACAGTCCAGTGCCACTTAATTACTTTGGAAATCTGATCCTAAGAACTTTCACAGCTTCTCTCAACTTTTACAATTTTTTTTTTTTTTTTCATGTTTGGGATATGTTGAAAAGTTCAGTTAATGCTGTGCAGCAACAAAACCTACAAAGAATTGTGTGGGGGAAAAACTTAAGCAGGAAGCATAGGAAGAATGTAAATTTACATTTACATTTCTGAGATCAGAAAAGAAGCAAACATATAGAACAAAGCTATAATTTTACATACAGGTACGTTACAACAAGCTTAGCTAAGCTGATTTACACCAGTTGAGTAGCTGGCCCATATAAGACCTGCTTCTCCTCCTCTTCTTACACACAAAAAGGGGAAAAAAACACATCCCCTGTACAACACTATTTGCTATTGGAGTTTCAAAGTTGTTAAAAATGAGATTTAAAGCCCTCTGCCTAGTAGGCAGTCTTTTATCTGCAGCCTATTTGAGAAATCCAGGGTGAGTGTTTTGTTGTGCTGAAACAAAGCTACTGAACTTCATGGAACTATTTGCATTAGGCAAGGAAAATGTATGTCCAGAATTTACACAACACACATTATTGGTTTTTTCCTAATCTTTTAAAATGACACATTTTAATTATCAGGTGGTTATTTAAATATTCTGTAAGTCAAAATCTTCTACTCTCTTTTAAGGCATGCCTAATTAGAAACAATCTTGTTATAATTCTAAGTGTTCTGTACTCTAAATTACCCCCCATAGAGCTCCTCACCTTACAAATATAGATGTCTTCTTAGAAAATACACTCTGTCCCAAGAGTCCATTTAACAATATTGAAGGTTTTTAGCTAACTTCACCAGCCCTCAAACACATAATATGATAAAGCATATTGAAACTATTTTCTAGTTAAAGCTCCCTTTTCTAGAGTGTGTTGCCTCTAGTGTCATTGATAAATTGTGAAACATAGAGGAGTCGTAAATAAATCCCAAGTGCAGTGGACATATGTTAAGGAAGACAGTCTGCATGCATCTCATGCATGCTAGGGTGTTTGTGATTTTCTTATCAAATGATAGCAGCAAACAAATATGAAAGCACATGACAGGATGTATTCATGTAAACATGTGACATGGGTTGGCATACAAAGATATGTAGCTGTCCTAGAATATTATGCTTTTTTTTTTTTTCTGAGAATATTTTAGGCCTCTCATTCATAACAAAGCCTCTCTCCAAAATGCACAGTCTGCTCATGAACTTCTGCATGTGTCTCTTTGTTTCCTTTGTTAATAGTTGTACTGCTTCTACTTGATTTTCATACATGTCCTATCTAGGTCTATACATGTAAGTTGCTTTCTAGAAGTAATGAACATTTCAAGGAGAAAGGGAAAAAAAATGGCACTGGAGAAACGTTTCTCCTGGGGAAAAAAAAAACAAATAAAAGGCATTTAATACCTTTTCCACACAAAGAGTATGCTTCCCTACTTCAGTTACTCCTTTATGTAAAGAAACAGCAGTCGGAGGAAAGACGTGTTCTTGAAACATCTGCACAACCTCAATACTAGTGCTTCAGGTATTACTAAACAGACATTTACTGCATTTCTGTGAACTAGATATCTGTCTTACAATGGATGACTTCAGATATGCCAATCTTGAAACAGCTTCCTTGAAAATTTCTGCTAGAAACAGCATTTTCCTGAAGGCACTGTCTGAAGTGGTTAGGCTAGTTAGTTATGCTTTGACTTTGAGCTGTTAGTTAGATGCTTGAGACATATGCACACAGAATCACATATTTCCAAGGGACATTTTGATGAAATTATGCTCAAGCTTAGTTGAATGATGAATTATTTTAGATATATACTATTAATTTGATTGAGGAAATAAGAGGGACAATGGAAGCTGGTGGTTTTATAGGTTTGTGCCGATTAATTTATTTATTTATTTAGCTCTACCTCTTTTCATGAGAAACTTAAATAAACTAGAGTGTCTGTCCATGTATTTGCCTGTAGAAGTTTTTAGTGTCTCAAAAGTTCAAGAGGTAATATTATATGACAAGCTGAAAATCTTCCTCTCCCTTGAGGACAGGGCAAACACTTTCATGCAGCCTTAGCTTTTAAGTTGTTTTAATCCATCTTCTCTCAATATACTTATATCTTATAATTAATTAATTTTTAATGTTTTACTTGTGTGGCTTTTTATATTAATAATTAAAAATACAGATGGAGATATTACAAGCAAGTTTCTCATCTATTTCTTCAGATGGACTGTTTTCTTTTCCACAAGTGTTAAAGTCCTGGCCTTTGTGAAAGGCAATCCAGATAACAGTGACAAATTTACATGGCATTATAAGTATGTTATTTTGTGCCAGGGGTATTATCACTATAACCTACTTTTGGATTAACCTTTTTTATCAATGTTGCTTTGACAAAATCAAGGGGCACGGTGCTATTGATATATTCAAGATCAGATATTGCTCCAATTCTAAAATATTCCAAAGCAAAAAATTATTAGTTTCAAGGACACTATTTTCAACCAATGCTATCAGTCCATAGTGAAACAGCAAGATGCTCCTGCTAAATACGAGCAAATGTAGGACTAAAGAAACTTCCCAGAACACCAACTTGAACCACTCTTATGAACATTACATCTTCTCTTTCCAACTTAAAATTGGAACTTGCCTCTAGTGTTTCTGTATTAAAGTGGTTCCAGAATATTGATGTGTCTAGTGATTACAAGATCTTTTAATTTCCATTATTAGCGTTCAATAATTACACTCTACATCCTTCCTGCATGTTAAATTCTGTTTCTAGCTGAAATTACCACATTTCAGCATTTATGCTTGTGTATTTATAGACAGAAACAACATGGCTCTTGTACTGGTGCTTTCTAGCACAGTACAAAGAAAAGAAAAAAAAAAAAAAAAGAAAAAAAAAAGGCAAATTCCTTCTCTTGCAATAGACATAAAAGGTGCCTTCCTCCATGGCTCAATGAGATACAAGGTAATGCTCAAAGTGAATTATTTCAACATGAAAAATAGTCTATTTTTAAAAATTATTATTATTATTGAGTCCTCAGTACTACAACTAAAGCCATTTAGAGGCATTATGAAGACGTAGCCACTCTAGCCTTGAGAATTTGAGTGTATTCCTCTCCTTTGCTGAACAAATGAGAAATAATTTAATTGACCTCAGACATATTTTATTGCCAAAAAATTTCTGCACACTAGTGAAAATTCACAGAGCAGCTCCGCAGAGAGGGATCTCGGGGTTCTGGTCGACGACAAGTTGAACATGAGCCAACAGTGTGCCCTGGCAGCCAAGAGGGTCAGCCGTGTCCTGGGGTGCATACTTTCTTAGGAAAGACTGGCAATTTTAAAGGAAAGAGGCAAGATTTCTGAATGTATGGAAGTTTAATAATGTGCTAACAAAGTTAAAAGCCTTTATTCTTTTTCCTAATAGCCCCAAGCTGCTCTTTGGCACTGCTGTGTCTGCAATCTAAAACATCAGTTGTAACAATGTATTACTTTTGTTTCTTAGCCACTTTTGTTCAATAGAAACAAAGCAATTTACATATGGGTTGCCAGTTGTTCAATGCCACAACAAATAGATTATACAATACATTCCTTTATTTTTATTTAGACCTGAGACGATGTGTTGCACTGTAGAGATGAAACAAAGGCCATCTACTATGAAAAACGTGCAGCAGTAGAATCTGATTTTGTATTTTCTTAGTTTCCTTACTAAAAACAAATAAAAATCTCCCTCCAGGTACTTTGCACATCAGTACAGGATTTTTTTAAAAGGGATTTATACATGAGAAATAAAAGCAAAATTTGAAAGGATGCAGAACTGAAATTTAGACCTACTGGTAGCCATTCTGAGGATCAGAAATTTCTTGTCATCTCAGTGTAATTTTTACCACACACAGTCTTGCCCCTTATTTGCAGCAACTGTAGCTTTTCATAAATGAACCCTACTATCTCAGTTTTTGTTCATTCTCAATGTTAATTCTTTTTCTGCTAACCAAAAATGATTTTCTCTTTCCCCCGTGGACACTTCATTTTAATTGCCTCTAACGTTTTTTTACTCTATGTGCCTTTTGTTGCAAAATGAAACTGTTGCAACTGACACATTGGCAGAGCTGTTATTAAAACTTAAGACATTAATAACCAAAAATGCATAGAAAAACAAAGAAAGAATGTACAGTTACACATGAAGCATGTATGAATGTTTGTTCCACTGAATGTAAATCCATGAAAACAATTATCCAATATTTCATAAATTCTGATTTGCTTCCCCAGTACATAGGAATATTGCCTTTAAGTATCCCCAAGCAGGATTGTTTGAGGTTTCATTCCATCACAGAACATGGCTAGGAAGCAACTTCCCTTCAGGAAAATTAACTGTAAAAATAGTGGTGCTCCAAATCTTTCTAATTAGTCTTGCATTTTGCTGTGCTCAAAGGCAACTGGAGTTGTAGGCTCTAGCTGCATGCAACATAAAGAGAGAAGCCATGCTGTGCATAATCAGTTTTCACACCGAAGTATGACATGATGACCATCACTGCCCACCATGTCCTGCCTATTGTCTTCTTTGAAAAAGCACCAAGGTACAGTGTATTTATATTTTTGCTCCATAAGAAAACAATTTCTGAATCCTCTCCCTGCTTTCTAAATATTCAGAGGGGAGCTTGAAAATCAAGAGAACTTGAAGAGTACCAAATTAGCCTTACAGAGAAAAAATAACTGGTCTCATGAGGGGGGCAGAAGCTTTCTTTTCATTGATTTTTGACAGGAAAAACAACACCTCCTTGCATGCTGTGTCTCCAGTGTTTCTGTCTGAACAATGTCCCTTACTATAGAAGTCAGCTACTAGACTATGAGGATAAAAGCAAGCTGCTCTAGAAGTTCTAATGAAGCACAGTCTGGTGACAGATAGAAATTGAAGAATGCTTTAGCACTTTGGTTAAGTACCTTACACTAACCTAGTTATTGTCATTGCTTCAGCAAATGGAAAGGGACCTCATCCTCAAAAAGGTGATTTTTTTTTTTTTTAATATAACAAGCCTAATTTAATTGACTCATTGCATGGTATAGATGCCTTTCCCCACAAAGCATAAGGAATTTAGGTTCTAACAGGAGAACTTACATTTTTAAATTAAGCAGAGATCATGTGTTTTCTTATATGTAATTTTTATCCCTAAATATGGTCAGATTTTCCTTTGTGGTAGCTGGCTATGAAGGGAATGGAAGTCACCATATTAAAAAAATATTCCCACATACTTTTAAAAATTGTCATTTCAGTCTCATGAAATATGAATTTTCTAATTTTTCATATATTAATTATTTATTTTAAAGTCACTTGTGTCTTGATTTAATATGTATGTAATTTACCTTTCAATAGTAATAAAATGTTTATAGATCATTTTCTACCTATTAGGACCTAATAAAATTCCTGTCCATCTTAAATGAGACACTTTCTCTACCAAGGCTGCACACAAATCTTCTCTTCATGAGACAATTTTTCTGTTCTAAGATTTTTTTATCGTAAAGGGAGGAAAATGATTTTTAAATAGTTTCATGCACAGCTTGGAGAAAATTAAGACAGTAATTAGAAAGAAAAATGGATCATTGCCACATGAAGAAGAACAGTCATCTGATATGATGAATTTTGATTTGATTATTGAAGAAAAGTAATGAATTGGCATCATGGAAATAATCAGTGTTAATAGACTCTCATTTTTCATTATCAACGGGGAAAATAATTTCTATCAGTATATCAAAAGGACTTCATTTTAACATTTCTTATTGTAAGTATCAAAGAACCTCTCAGCTTTGAGAGTTTCTGAGTTTCTGTAAGATACTGGAAATTTTGAAGTACAGTACAAAAGAGGAAATATTCTGATAGTAGGTAAGACACCAGAAGTCAAATAATGAAACACAAATTGAAAGTGTACCTCTAAGAAAACTATACAACGTGTCATCAGAGAATCGTTTCATAGATGACTTGAGAATTTTTCCATAAACAGAACTAACTGCAGTAAACAGATAATGATACCTGCCCCACTGCCATTTTTTTAACAAAGGTTTATAGTTCAAAGTAGGAAACGCAGAAAAATCAATAGTGATTGAAACAAAGACTTCTGTTCACTCTATTCAGCTATGGTATTATATATAGAGAGAGGGAGATACAGTAAGCTGTACATTTAGTGTTTTTCAAGTTTGCTGAATGACGTTCTAGCTCTAAATTACTGTAGTGGAAAGTTTTTGTCCAGCTTGTGTTTAAACTGTCATTCTGGATAATGTGCTGCATAACACTCAATGAAAAGAGAATCTGTAAATTCTATTAAATAATGATTCTTCATTATATATTTTAAATATGACCAAATATTCTTTTCAAAATGCTATTTCCTGTAGAAGATTCATGCATTCTTATTTTCTCAGTATTGTAAAGTGTTGAGGGATAAAGAATATAACTTAAAATTTCCAAGAGTATTCTCTGGAATTTAAAAATAAATCTCCTCTGGCTGTGATTATATTTTTCCTGAGTTCTCCTTCCATTGCCATGTATGTGATTCATGTTTCTCACTCAGTTGCATACAGCAAATAGATAATAATGAGATATGGGTACTACCTGGATACGTTGACTATGCATACTGCTTGATAAGTATTTTAAAGACAAGGTTTTGAAAACTCTAAATATACTACAGCACACATGCAATTTAATAAAGCTGGTTTTATTTGCTGTTAAGACTTCATATACTCTTTGTGGATTTGTCATCTGACACAATGAGAAAAAAAAAATTAGTCTTTTCACTATCACATATTCCAGAAAAGGCTGTCATTCACCAATGAAACCAGCTGGCAGACAAAAAACCTCCCCACACCCCTGCAAAAACAAAACAAAACAAAACAAAATTCCTTCAGTCTCTTTTCCCTCGCTTTTGATCTTCTCTTTGAATTACGGCTTTTCCTGGGCAAATTCAAAGATTTAAAGAATTTTTAATTTTTCGCAACCCTTTTTTTATTTTTTATGTCATTCCTGAAAGCACAACATAGATGACCTCCAGTGATCTTCACAGAAGTTCCAGGTATTTGACCACATAGATTATAATAATTCTGCATATATATTTTTTAACTTGGTGAAGGAAATTCTGTATTGATCCAGTGAATGTTCTCAGCCTATAAACAGAAAACTATTATCTGTGCAACTGTAAAAACTTTTGAGCAAAGATGGTCTTTGGACTGTAGGACATTCAAAGACTGTGAAGACTGTGGCATAAGTGTCCCAGGCAAACACAATTATGATAACAGGCACTAGTTTGCAGGGTTCATGGATTAAAATGTGGAAAGAATCTCAGCTCCTTTTTCATGGAGTGCCATCATCATGCTGGGCTATTTGGGATACTGGCCTTGCTCAACAAAGGAAAAATAAGTATCTACTGACTTACTAGCAGGAGCAAGTAAAATGATAAATCTGTGTTCTAGAGACAGTAGTAGATAAATTTACATACACTGAAAAAATGCTCAGTGCATCACGCTGATCTCCCTTTTCATATACTAAGGTATAAGAGAATATTTTTAAATGCTCAGTACCTTTATAATTTCTCAATTTACCATCTCTCCAAGGTCTTCTCAGGCAAACTGGTAAGAATTGTTCCTATCCTTTCCTTTTTTTGAGTTTTGAAGCAATAAAACAGTTACTTGTTCCCAGGACATGATTGTCTAAGGGCATGGCACTTGACACAACTCATGTGTCTACACAATAGCTGGAAGACTTTTCTTCCCACCTCAGTTACATGCATTGTCATCTTCATCAAGTGGTAGCTTGAATCCTCCAATGCAGTGAGTCTTTCACTCAGCCTTGCCTGTGTCTCTGATCATCCGCAGCTTCACAGTGGATCTCCAGAAGTGGATCTTCTAACAGCTAAGGTACTCTTATTAGTTCTCTCTTGAAGAACGTATCAGTAAGCTGGAGTACATGCTTCACCAGTGCCATTCCATAATTTGCCTGAAGAAAATATAAATTAAAGTCTGACATTGCTGCCCTTTTCATAGACGCTCCATTATTTTGAGGCTTATTAAACTGAGGATAAATGGAAACACACTACATCCTTCATGCATTGAACTTCACTGTAAAACATTAATATTAATAGCCATTAAATTGCAGGTCAACTTCAGCTGCTGCTAAGACAGTCATCACACGTACCAAAAATAAGTGAGAATCCACAATTGCCTGTTACACTGTGGCATTTTTCAATAAGGTAATCTCAGGGAAGCAGGTATAATTCTGACTACTCCTGTTGGTTGACTGAAGGGCCCTAAATTAGATAGCCAGCCTGTCTTTCTTCAGCCTGTTTTTTATTTTTTGTTCTGGTTTTTTTGGGGGTTTTTTTGTTGTTTGGGGTGTTTTTTGGGGGAGCTGGATGAGGTTGTTTTGTTATCATCTTCCTCTTCCAAGATCTCAAGCAGGCTGTCTTTTATCAGAATTCAAGGGGACATTTACAGTTTCAAGACTGGCTATCAGCATGATCTGCCACATCCCCTTTGATAGATGCATGTTCTTTCCAAATCTTTTGTTTAAAAAGGATATTTTCACATGTGATTTTTTGCTCACTGTGCCATACTTCACTCAGCCTGCAATGGCAACCTGCACATCATACCTGACAAATTTCAATTGCTTCCTTCCTCTTTTCCTGCAAGCAAGCTTCTTTATTCTATTTCAGTTGTTATAACTCTTTCGGATATTACATATTCACAAAACTCAACATAGTTTCTTTTTGTCCCTATTGCATAGGTACTCGTGGTCTGATATATATATATATATATATATGTATTTTTTTATTTAAAGTGCAAGCTTGTGGGGTTTTATAGATATAGTCTTATCAGTGCCAAGAGGAAAGGTTGGGAGAGCTGGGACTGTTCAGCCTAGAGAAGAAGGTTTGGGAGGGAGGGGTTGGGGGGATCTCATCGATATATATAAATACCTGAAGGCAGGGTGCAAGGAAGATGGAGCCAGGCTCTTTCCACCACATGCTAAAACACAGGAGTTTCCTCCTGAACATCAGGAGGGAATAGAGTGTACTATCAGCAAGTTTGCTGATGACACTAAGCTGGGAGGAGTGGCTGACACGCCAGAAGGCTGTGCTGCCATCCAGAGGGATCTGGACAGGCTGGAGAGTTGGGCGGGGAATAACCTGATTAAATTTAACAAGGGAAAGTGTAGAGTCCCGCATCTGGGCAGGAACAACCCCAGGTTCCAGTATAAGTTGGGGAATTACATATTAGAGAGCAGTGTAGGGGAAAGGGACCTGGGGGGTCCTGGTGGACAACAGGATGACCATGAGCCAGCACTGTGCCCTTGTGGCCAGGAAGGCCAATGGCATCCTGGGGTGTATTACAAGGGGGGTGGTTAGTAGATCGAAAGAGGTCCTCCTTCCCCTCTACTCCGCCCTGGTGAGACTCCATCTGGAATATTGTGTCCAGTTCTGGGCTCCTCAATTCAAGAATGACAGGGAACTGCTGGAGAGGGTCCAGCGTAGGGCAACAAAGATGATTAAGGGAGTAGAGCATCTCCCTTATGAAGAAACGCTGAGGGAACTGGGTCTCTTTAGTTTGGAGAAGAGGAGACTGAGGGGTGACCTTATTAATGCTTATAAATATATAAAGGGTGAGTGCCATGAGGACGGAGCCAGGCTCTTCTCGGTGGCAAACAATGATAGGACAAGGGGTAATGGGATCAAGCTGGAACACAAGAGGTTCCACTTAAATTTGAGAAAAACTTCTTCTCAGTAAGGGTGACAGAGCACTGGAACAGGCTGCCCAGGGAGGTTGTGGAGTCTCCTTCTCTGGAGACATTCAAAACCCACCTGGACACGTTCCTGTGCGACCTCACCTAGGCGTTCCTGCTCCAGCAGGGGGATTGGACTAGATGATCTTTTGAGGTCCCTTCCAATCCCAAACATACTGTGATACTGTGATACTGTGATCACGAAACACTTTTTTACTGTGACCAAGTGCTAGCACAGGTTGAACAGAGATGGGAGTCTCCATTCTTAGAGATCTTGAAAAGCCATTTGGATATAGTGCTGGTCAACAGGCCCCAGGTTTGGACCAGATAACCTGCAGAGGTCCCATCCAACCTCAACCATTCTGTGATTCTGTGACACAGCCTGTGGCATTTTATTTATACTAATGTCTGCATTTAAAACTTCCGGGGCATTGTCTGTACACATCATCACAGAATCACAGAGAAGACTTACATGGGAAGCAAAGGGAATGCAGGGTCCAGGTAAGGGCAGACCAGTGATGACTGAATATCAGCGGATATTTACTGTAATCTGCAGAGACAAAAAAGAAACTGAAACATTGGCTTAAGGGAAGTAGAAATTATTTGTGTATGAGACAAAGACTGTAAATAATTGAAATAAAACTTCTCCAGATATCTACAAATCACAGAATCACAGAATGTTAGGGATTCCAGATGTGGTCTCACCAGGGAGACCTTGACTTACTAACCACACCCCTTCTAATACACCCCAGGATGCCATTGGCCTTCCTGGCCAGACGGGCACATCTCATGGACACCCTGCTGTCCACCACGACTGCCAGGTCCCTTTCCCCTACACTGCTCACTAATAGGTCATTCCCCAACTTATACTGGAACCTGGGGTTGTTCCTACCCAGATGCAATACTCTACACTTTCTCTTGTTATATTTAATTAAATTTTTCCCCTCACAACTCTCCAGCTTGTCCAGCATTCAGTAACCATGCCTTCTCTGTATCTTCTGTCACCAGGGTACCCACCTCATTCATCAGTGGGCCTACATTGCCTCTGGTGTTAGTTTTATCTGCCACATATTGGAAAAAGCTCTTCCTATTGTCCTTGACCTCTCTCACCAGGTTTAATGCTAAGGAGACCTTAGCTTTCCCAGTTGCCTCCCTACACCCTCTGACAACAGATTTATATTCTTCCCAAGTGGCCAACCCATCCTTCCATGATCTATAAACTCTCCTCTTACACTTAAGCTTACCCAGCAGTTCCCTGTTTAACCACTCAGGTCTTCTGGCTCCCTCCCTTGACCCCCTATGTGTTGGGATGCTCTGATCTTGAGCCTGGTAGAAGCAGTCCCTGAATGTTAACCAAGTATCTTGGGCCTCTTTACATTCAAGCAGCCTTGCTCATGGGATTTCCCCTAGCAATTGTTTGAAGAGGCCCCAGTTGACCCTACTGAAGTCCAGGGTTGCAATTCTGCTTGCTATTCTTTTCCTGCCATATGAGATCCTGAACTCCACCATTTCATGGTCACTGCAACCAAGGCAGCCCTCAACCTTTACTGCTTCAACCAGACCCTCCTTGTTAGTGAGGATGAGGTCCAGCAGTGCACCTCTCCTAGTCAGCTCCTCCACCATTTGCAACAGAAAGTTATCGTCAAGGCACTGGAGGAACCTCCTAGACTGTGACTGGCTGGCTGAGTAGTCCTTTCAGCAAACATCAGGGTTGTTAAAATCCCCCACAACAACCGGGGCCTGTGACTGTGAGGCTGCTCTCAGCTGCCTGTAGAAGGTCTCATCAATTTCCTCACCCTGATCTGGTGGCCTGTAATAGACACCCACAACAGTATCGCCCCTGCCAGCCTGCCCCTTAATTCTCACCCATGGGCTCTCAACTTGCTCTTCATCCATGCCTGGACAATACTTAATACATTGCAGTTGCTCTCCCACTTAAAGAGCAACTCCACTACCACGCCTGGCTGGCCTGCCTTTCCTCAAAAGCACATAGCCGTCCATGACCATATTCCAGTCATGTGTGCTGTCCCACCATGTCCCTGTAATTGCTACCAGGTCATAATCTCCTGCCCAAACGCAGGTTTCTAACTCCTCCTGCTTATTCCCCATGCTGCGTGCATTGGTGTACAGGCATTTCAGAGAGTGAGCTGAGCACACCGATTTCACCCTATGGGGATGGGAGGCCTCCTAGTCTTCATCAGTTCTAGAGTGCTGCCTTGCTGATGCAAGCACAGCTACAACCCCACCCCCTTCGAGTCTAGTTTAAAGCTCTCCAAATGAGCCCTGCTAATTCCTGTCCCAGCATCCTTTTGCCCCTGCAAGATAAACCTTTGCCACGTATCACTGTCTGAACTGGTGTATGAAACCCTACATAAATAAACATACATTAACATTTTAAATAGCCTGCTACATGATCAATACACTGAAGAACAAAAAGTTTTCTCACTCAGTTGAAATAATAGCAACTCAAAATTTTTACATCTAATTAATTTTAACAGTATTAATGGTATCTCCATTAGCAAGTTTTTCTGCAAGGTACTTTGTTTTGGTTTTCTTTGTTTAAAATTCTACTCAAGGAGAATGAGCTTTCTGAAAAAATGTTGTGATAATTCTGAGTCTTTGGAAAAAAAATATAGTCAAATTACTTAGTAATCATTTCCCAGAAAAATAATTTTCTATCTTAATGACTCAGTATTTTTCAGTAATGTCAGTTTTAATTCTCAGCAGGACCTGTCTATTACCATCTTAACATAAGTTCATGTAACCTATGACTTGAAATAAACACAACAGTACCCTGGTCTACACAAATCAACCAATTCATAAGTTTGAGCTGATTAAAATAATGGCACATGTCGTCTTAGACTTTCAAATAGTCTTCAATATATTTAGACAAATAACCTTCGCATTTCATTTACATGTAGAGAGTTCATAGGTGGTGCAGCCAGTGTGAAAGATGCAGAGGTACGAAGGTGCAGTCCCCTACACAGCTTAGCAAAGATGTACCCACACAGAACTACTGTGGCATTGCCTGCTGCTTGAAATTCTGTAGCCTGCTCAGGACTAAGGAGAATGTGGCACATCTCTGTGATGTTGCCTCACACTGTACAGCATCCAGTGCCCAGGGAACTGGCAGGGTACAGTAGGAGCAGTTTCAACAGGTTTTTGGGTCCCATGCAAATCTAATAATTTAGGTTCTATGCCAGAGCTGCACCCATTTCCTACAAAACTGTTAAATTGTGTCAGTGCAAATCTGGCATTTCATGTGAGCTAATATACCTCAGCCTTTGCCCAGTCTGTTATGTCTGCCCTTCCCCAAAGATCACCATGAGTCAGAGATGGAGGAACACCATCAATAGGTAGGAGCCATCTTTGTTTAGCAGCTCTTGTTCTGTGCAAATATGAGATAGATCCATATGTCTGTTTGTCCTGATAGGGGAACCTGAAATGTTCAAACTGATTTCACAATTAAATTGACATGGAAAATCAAAACTGAAGGTAAAAGGCAGACAGAAATTTAAAAAGCCCAGAGAAAAATAAAAGGGACTTGTACAGAGACTTTCTAAAAACCTACACTATTATTTTGACTAAGAGAACTTTCCGCTGAGCATTTGAAAGTAGTTCTGTGCCAGATAGGGTCAACACATTAAAGAAGAAACAATAATACATCTATAATTGTATAGGTTGCCACATACTTAACTTGGTATAAATTTGTGTTGGTATTTTAATACAACAACTTTTTGACTACAAAGTTTTCTACATTTTAGTAACTGATAATGGAACAAGAAGCAAAAGTCCCATCTCTATGAGTGATACCCAAGATACAAAAAAGACTTGATTCTCTTCTCTTTATCAACAGATTAAGCAAGTTTCCATATTGCATATACATCCTCTTTTGTGTATGCATCATAATTTGGAGAACATGAGCAATTAAAAATGACTTTTTAGCTGTATATAATGGTTAGGGTACTACCTTACTGCACAATACACTTTAGAAGAAAAGCACTTGCAAGAAGTAATGAAAGCAAGGCTAATGTGGCAATTGTGGTGTATTAAATGTGGGCACAGCTAATTGTGCATGTTTTATGTGAATCAGTCTTCTGATAAAATTCATTAAGAATGCACATTAAAGAAATTGGCAATTACACTACCTTGTAGTCAAATGTCTCCTTTCTAAAAACATTGTTAGTATAGTGAGAATTCTGCTTAGTGAGCTCATTGCACAGGTGTATTGACAGTAATTCAATGAAGCAATTTGAAAATCTCTAGAAAGCTTTCAAACTATATAACTTTAAGGCTATTTAATAAGGTGTATCATTTCATCAAATTCTCGCTCCTCCCATCTTCTCTTCGAATATCACAGTCACACACCTGATAGAAGGAAATGCTTCAGTCTAGGTTTGAGTCTGTAGAAAATCCCATCATGTAATGGCTTGGAAAAGGTAAGAAAAATAGCAATGATGGCAGTAGCCACACTTTGAAGTGGTAGCTGTGTATTCTAAGAACACAACAGAACCTATAGATGGTGTGCAGGCCATGGCACATTGAGGGAGTTACAGAAGTAACAATAATGCAATTCTATTCCAGAAGAAGGAAACATACTCCTAAAAGCCGGCCTGTAAAAATTTCTCATTTTCCAAGAAATTGGCAATGGCCCAGTTTGAAATTCAGTACTATAAAGTAGTTCAAAAAACATTGTTTAAAATATTGCCTCATGTTTCTGCTCTATTAATTCTCTATCAGCATCCTTCTGGTGAAAAAACAGTTCAGGTATCAAGTTAAACTGCATTTTTTATGACAACTTTAAAAAAAGAAAAAAATTGTGGGGTAATAAGAGCAAAACTTCATAACAGAGACCTATAGTGATTATATTGAATTATACCAAATATACAAAGTGTTTATACCTCAGAAAGACTGATTTGTGCTCTAGAAACTGAAGTACCAAAACCAATACAGAATACTGAGATTTGAAAATGAAGAGCTGATACTAGTAGAACGTTCTGAATTTAAAGCAAATAGAGTTTTCTTCATAGGGTACAACCAATTAAGTGACTGAGATACCTAGAGTGAACTTTGGCAAAACTAAAGTACTTTCATCTAAATCCAAATCACCCAAAATTGATCCATGGACTTACATAACATTGGAGATGCCAACATTTAATGCATATGCAAGTATTTAATACAACATTCAATATATATAATACATCACAATGTTTCATTTAAATATCCACTTCTTCTGTTTTTGTGCTTCTCAGGTTGCCCATTGCAGACTAGATCAGCTCATAGTTCCTGCACAGCTCCAAGTACTTTGACAGTGCTCTACAGATACACTGAACAGCCATCCTCTGGATCAGCCTTTTGTTATTATTTAGTTATTTATTTAATTCAGTGGTAGTTGTTTTATTTTAAAGCAGAGATTAGGAAAAGGGCAGTACACATATAGCAGCTAGAGGACTGAGTCAGAGGTGAAAGTCTTGGAAGTCTTCCTTGCCTGAGGACATTCAAGGCCATATCTTTCATCACCAAGTGAAATGCCAGGCTATAAAGCAGGCCAAATGGGAGCTTTCTTCTCTCAGTATTCACCCTCTTTGTTGAATCTGCACCACTGTACAGAAAACAACAGAAGATTTACAGGGATGGTGTGCAGAACACAGCTCTGATCTTCCTGGATAGCACAGTCTTGGAATAGGGAACAAGGGCCTCAGCTCCTGCACAATAAATTATTTCTATACTTTATCCAGTGATTGTACAGACTAAGGGAAAAGCTTGACAAAATCATCACTCATTTGGTCAGAGCATTTCCACTTGTCTTGAGAAGAAAATATACTAGATGGATAGTGAATGATATACTGAACCAGAGATTCAAGTGATACATGTTTATACAAGATCAGGAACCCAACCATCAAGTAAATTAAATTACTTGAAGTATTTCAAGTTACATATAATGGTGCATTCACCATCTAAGTGTCAATAACAACTACAATCAATTTGTGGAACTGAGATTTGATGAATAGTTTGAAAGGCAATTTTGTTGTTCTTGTTGGTAAGCGGTTTTCTAGAACATGTTTGTGTCTGTGAGACACAAAATCTGTCCTGCTTTGGGATTTTATTTTGCATTCTTTTATTCTGTCTTCGAGATATAGGTGTAAGTTGGGACTTTTAACTGTAGCATTTTTATCTTTTTGGAAATATTATTTTGCAACTAACCATCTTTTAACAGGTGCTGCTTTTGTAGCTAAGTCAAGAATTGCAGTTTTATTAATGGAATACAGTGTGGGCAAAGATTGTGTCAAGGCACCACAGAAGAGGCAGAACCTTTTGGTGAAACCATCCCATTTCCTTGAAGAGAGCTCTCTAAAGAGTACCAAAATGCTTTCAATCTCTATACATGTTTTTCATTAAAACAGATAACTATACAAATTTGGAGCAAGATAACTCCTTAAGAAAATCTTTCTCTGTCCATGGTATCTTCACAAAATGACCCCTTTCATCACATTTTGCCTTCTGTTCTAGCAGCATTAAGGTTTCCTGTCAAAACGAACTCTGTGAAGGCTCTTCCTGCTTCTCAGGAGCAGCATCCTTCCCTTACACTTGCAAACAGGCTTTCATTTTTCTTTCAGAAACCTCCCAGACTGCAGCTTCAGTACAGGATTCTGCCTGATTTGTCATCTATCATGGGAGATTATAAAACACTATGTTGAGTACAGTAATGAAAACTATATTTTCAAGATAGCAAAGATTTTACTTCTTTTGCACAGGAACTTATATACAAATGTGAAGGGGACTAAGAGTGTTTAGTTTCCAATATTCCTCCTGAAACATCCATTACTGATTGTGGTCCAAATGAAACCCTGAGTCAGACAGGGCATTAGTCTTTCCCAGTGCAGAGATTCTGTTGTACTTTTGGGAACACCGGCATATTGTTTTATTTACATGAAAGGTAATTGAATACTGAGCCTGTACATGTCCCCTCTATAAGATGCCAATTAAGAGTCCCTTCAGGTATCTCAGAGAATGAGCCACACACTTTTTTCGTAACCCTAGCTTTGTATATCCTGACCATCTAGGCTTCTAGAGTCTCTGAAATACTCCAACTCAACACAACAGCCTCTGGGCTAATAAGTAGTTGACCAAGGAAAGCCTGTTAGTTGACTAAGGGAAGCCTGTCAACATGATGTTTTTGGATTTCAGTAAAGCCTTTGATACTGTTTCTCACAGTATTCTCCTAGACAAGATGACCAGCATACAGCTGGATAAACACACAATGCGGTGGGTGAGCAACTGGCTGACGGGCCAGGCTCAGAGGATTGTATTAAATGGGGTTATGTTGAGCTGGTGACTAGTCACTAGCGGGGTTCTGCAGGGATCCATCTTAGGGCCAGCACTCTTCAATGTCTTTATGAATGACTTGAACACAGGACTTGAGGGGTTACTTAGTAAGTTTGCCAGTGACACAAAATTGGGAGGAGCTGTTGACACCCTTGAGGGCAGAGAGGCCCTGCGCGGGGGTCTGGACAAATTGGAGAACTGGGCAATCACCAACTGCATGAAGTTCAACAATGGCAACTGCCGGATTTTGCACCTGGTACATAGCAACTCTGGCTGCACATACAGAATGGGGAACAAGGTACTGGAAAGCAGCTCTGTGGAGAGGGATCTGGGGGTTCTGGTTGATGGAAAGTTGACCATGAGACAACAGTGTCCCTGCCAGCCAAGAAGGCCACCCATGTCTCGGGGTGCATCAAGCACAGCATTGCCAGTCAGGCGAGGGAGGTGATTGTCCCATTCTGCTCTGCACTGGTGCGGCCTCCCCTGGAGCACTGTGTGCACTTCTGGGCATCACAGGATAAAAAGGATATTAAGCTACTAGAGACTATCCAGAAGAGGGCTATGAAGTTGGTGAAGGGTTTGGAAGGGAAGCTGTATGAGGAGTGGCTAAAGTCACCGGGTTTGTTCAGCCTGGAGAAGAGGAGAGACCTCATCATGGTCTGCAGCTTCCTCACAAGGGGAGGAAGGGCAGGTGCTGATCTCTTCTCTCTGGTGACCAATGACAGAACCCCAGGGAATGGCAGGAGGATGTGCCAGGGGAGGTTTAAGTTGGACATTAGGAAAAGATTCTTCACCCAGAGGGTGGTGGAGCACTGGAACAGGCTTCCCAGGGAGGCAGTCATGGCCCCAAGCCTGTCA
Source organism: Streptopelia decaocto (assembly GCF_964273445.1). Classification (NCBI taxonomy): domain Eukaryota; kingdom Metazoa; phylum Chordata; class Aves; order Columbiformes; family Columbidae; genus Streptopelia; species Streptopelia decaocto. The sequence goes on from NC_138657.1 coordinate 33,464,788, forward strand.
GTATTCAATAAGAGACTGGATAACGCCCTCAAACACATGGTGTGAACTGTGGGGTTGTCCTATGCAGGGACAGGAGTTTGACTCGATCTTCCTTGTGGGTCCCTTCCAACTCAGGACATTCTATGATTCTATGACATTCTTAGTACAATTGATCACCTTTTCCTGAAGCACTGACACTTTCCTGGGTATTTACAATAAACCAAGATAAACAACACATAATGAAATCCACAGCTGTGTGCATAAAAGATGCTGTTCAAAACAAATCCTTCCTTGTTAATACAGGATTTTATATGTATTTACATCATAACAATCAGAGCTCTGGAAGTAAAAGTTATCATTTTGCTTAGTGAGATTTATACCTTACCCATTCATTTTCAACTGTGTTAATACTTTCCTAAAACCCCAATCTATCAAACTGATTATTCCCAGAAGATACTCATTGCTTTTAATCGTAAACGTCAGCAAGAATAATATAATTGAAATACTCTTTCCAACCAAGTTCACATCACTAAAGTCTATTTTACGCTATGCTACATTAGGCAGATTTCTTGCACAATGTCAAGGGGGAGCGGGGCGGGGGCAGGGAAAAGAGAGACGGGTGATTTACAGTACACAGGAAAGTGTTCATCACTCATGTTCTACCAAGAATCTTAAACATCAACCTGGAGCAGCAGAATTATTCTTGAAACACGTATAATTGAAGCTCATTGACTGATCAATCTACAGTCTATCTACAAGACTGTTAATTATGTGTAATAACTACTGAAATGAACAACAATAGGCTGTTTCCATAATGGCCACCAGCATTAGGGCCATTATTTTCCTTATCTGAATAACATTTCTGATTTTTTTTCCAATTTCAGTGTTGATTTAACAGCAACAGAAGCTCAGTATAAAAAAAATGTAGAAATTGAATTAATAATACATTAGCCAGGATTTTTTTCCCTTAATCCTCACTCACACCAGAAATGTGAATACAAGTTGAACAGTCAGACTCACCAAAAGGTTTCAGCTTAATGAACTTTCTTGCTTTTGTTAGGAAAATTTGCTTTTGTTAGGAAAATTCTTTATATTATCATAATACACATTTTTGCCCCATCTTTCATATCTGTTTAAACTGTGAATTCATTACAGTACTTAAATAACATAAGTTTAGAACATAAGCATGTGCTGAGGTGATTTGCTGAACCAGGATTCAGAGCCAAGTTTATAGAAAAGTCCATTAGAAAAATCAGGGAAAGAAGTTCCACCATATTTTTTGAATATTCGACTTAAACCAGATTTTCATCACCACTTTTACACTTCATACCAGTTTTCCTGAAGTATCTTCCTCAAAATCTGCTCCATTCTTAATGTATCTCAGGTGCTACTCTGTTCTGCAATATCTCCTGTCTTCCTTTCTACATCCAGCTTCCTTCCTTTGGTAATGTTCATACACCCAGATGATGCTTTGGTGACACCAGTCCACCCTTGCAGAGGGACACATTGAAATCTGGTAAGAAAGGAACAGTTTTATTTGCCAGTCAGCAAACCACAGTTTGATACCATGTTCCATCTTGCCCTGTGGAAATAAAATGTTTTTTTGTTATATATGAGAGAGACATTGTTAATGCAATACAAACCATCTGTGATGCACAAGAAAGTAGTACATAACCAACTTAAAATAATACTTGGCAAGTGATGTTGCATGCTGTCAAATTTGTTATCCACTGCTCACATGCAAGATGGACCAATGGGATAATAAAGCAGAAAATTGCAATGCATTTGGATTACTATACAGTATGTAATTATTATTTTTTCTTTCAGGATTTGGACATGGAAACAATTACAATGAATAGAATATTCAGTAGTTCTTCCAGCAAAGAAAATACATCAGTTAATTAACTGTACTTTGTGACCTGAATATGTTTGAAGAAAGACAGGGGGTGGGTAGAAAAACATATACCCTCAGGCCTCATTGTTCCTTTGCAGTTAGCACAGATCTTTATATACATAAATTATCTTAGGTTAAGTAATTGACTTTTTAAAAGGGACAGCATTTCCTTTGCCTAATAATTTTGAAACAATGCTTCCTTTTTAAAATCTTGTCACATTCCATAAGTGCAGCAGATTTGGCTACATTTCTTAGTTTGGGTGGGCAATATTTATAAATCAAAAATGTTAGCTATCCATATTTCATTTATGTGCTATCATTAATGCAAGAACATTGTATTGGAATTTTCAGCCTTAAAGAGATATAGAGAAAAAGTGCTTGCAATTTCTATGTCCATTAAAAGTGTAGCTAGGAAAAGGAGGAAGAGACGAAGTGGGTATTTGCTAGTCCAAATTCTACCACACATAAAAAAGCATGACTACAGATTAATATAGCTGTATTTAGTATTTTAAATATAGCTGTATTTTTTAATTTATTTTATTGCATAGACACATAACTCCACCAATTTGACTGACATTCCACAGCTAAACAATGTCACCTACTGCATTATTGGCAAAAATACTCATAGATTGTAGAGTGAAGACTAACCCATCCTAGCTCAATAAATACATTTAACAATATATCTTTTTATAGAATGTTAAGACATATGCAGTGTGCAGTAACATACATTTGAACACGCCAGTCATCACTTAATGGGAAAAATTTGACATTATTGCTTAACTCTTTACATCCTAAACATCTATTTTTACATGTGTGTAATATGATAAATTATGAATCAATGTGGAATAGAATGACTATTTCCTGCTAGTAATCATTTTAATCATCCTTAGAAAATGCATGCGTTTAATGGGATCAACTATTTTAAATCCCTTTTCTATTTATCTTATATGACAATTAAAGTCACTATTGGACATTTCCAGTTTCATAAAGCACCAGAATATCTACATATTCAAAGTGAACTATGAACTGTTTTTCATAAGTAATCACAAGACATGAACTCAGAAAATATTTAAATCAATTATTCAATGAACTTCAGATCCATATTTGTATATAGATGTCTCTATAGAAAAGGAAAGTTTTCACTAAAGTAGACGATCTACTTCATGCATTTAAAAAAAAAAAAAGAAAAAGTCTCCAAAGTTTTTTTTGAAAAATACATTCCTTCTGGAACATACATAGATTTTGCCAAGAAAAATAAGTAATTGTTCTACCTTCTGCTTGTATCTAAGTACTATTCTTCAAAAGAAAATGGAGAAGGAATGAATGATATGAAAATAAATAATTAAACTGTAAATCAGGGAACCAGCTTAAGGACAACATCAGACACACATCAGAGACAGCTGGGAAGCTAGTACTTTTTGTTTAGACTACTTTGATAGCACTTCAAGAGATACAGAGTGAAGCGATTAACCATGGGATAATAATGCAATTCTGTGAGCATGAATGGACATTTCAGAAGAGACTGCCATCATTTTCATAGTTGTCAAATCCCTCTGCTAATTACTACAGAGGCAGAAAATAAGCAACTCTAGGTCTACATGAAGTTACCAGGGAAGAAAGATTTCATTTGTCTAAGAAATTATGGTTTGTAGTTATACAGTAAGTACCATCTGCCACTGGGCCCGAGTGAATACACTGCCGGGAAGTATAAGAAAGTTCCTTAACTGTAAGATCACAAGAGATATTGTTGTCTCATGGAAAGAAAAGTTTGTCTTGTCTTAGCTTTTTTCCATTTAGGTCTCAAGGTGTTATATTATTTTTAGGTCTCATGTTTTTTTATAATTATGCAGATTATCCTTGGAAAAAAAATAAAACACCAAAATAGTGAAACTGAACTGTTGGATTTCTTTAGTACATTTATGTACTAAGTATGTTTGGTAGCTTACATCCACACTACACCTCTCTTTAAATATGTAGAGCTCTTCAGCACACAACTACTATTGTCACTGATAAGAAATATTCCTATCCATAGGCAATGTCAAGAAAATGGCCATTATTAAAATGAATAAATGTTGACTTCTGCAATATTACAGAATGCCAGAGAGTATTCCAGGAAAATATGTAGGAAATTACAGGACACGGGGAGCATGGAGTCTTTTAGCACTAAAATTCTTTTTATCACACACTACCTTGTGAAGACCTGAGAGCAATTGGCTCATTTACAAGCAAAACACATGCTGTCTTTTCTCTGGACATTATTTTTTTCCAGTAGATTTCGGTTAATTAGTAAACAAGTGCAAGACAAAAATGAAAGAGGAAGAGCATCACAAGCCAGCACTTAGCATTTTTCAGGCGCAGAGAACATAACTACGTGTAGCATCAGGTCAACATGTCAGAACAGAGAGTACCTCTTTCACAGTAGGCAGCTGCATTACACAAACATTTCTGAAGGTCAATAAAGTGGAAAGCCAGTGGGAAGTTACTTTTCTTACAAAATACAGAAAGGGAAAATAGCCAATTTGAGCTAAATATCTCACCTTAACTTACTGAAAAGTCCCCTGTTTCATTTGTGGAAGTGGGCCATTAAGTATTGACAGGGTCTGTATATGGATTTTGCAGAAAGAAGAAAGCAAAAGTACTTCTATGAAGCTGATATTTATTGCCAGTACTCATAAGCACCATATATTCCAAACTCTTTTCTGCTACAGCTATTGAGGCATCACAGGATATATGTGGTGTATATAGTTTACCTGAAGTAATCACTTCAGATAATGGCCCAAGTATTCCTTAAGGAAAATCCTGCTGAAGAATTCTAGAAATGCTATCTATTGCCCAGCATCAAATGGATTAACAGAAGGCTTTGTGCCCACAAAACATTTAAAGTAAACTTGTAGGAAAATTTTAGATAGAATGAAGACAGCAGAAATGTGATTTCCTGTTTCATTTGATGCTGCATCAGGAGACTACACTCCTTAGGAACTGTTTAAATTCAACAGAGGAATAAATTATCACCCAAAGAGTCCATTGCAATAGACACCAATTGCAGGTGCTCTTAAGCCCTTCTGAATTCCCTGACAGTTCTTCCAAAGTTCAGCCAGCTGCTGAACATATGCTCCATTTCCAGCCTACGACGGCCTTAGCTGCTGCTGCCCACAAAGAGCAGGCTGCTGTCCTGCCATGATCTGGGAGGAGAAGTCACAGCTTGTCTACTTGGCCCAAACTGCAGGGCTTTTGGCAAAATTTGGGAAACTGGAAATGCCTATTGTCAGGCAAACAGCCAACCCTTCACCCATGTAGGGAAACTGGCAGCAACTATCTATCCAGTGGACACAGCTCTGTCTTGCACTGGGGGCAGATGACAGGGCCCCTGTGTTGCTTGAACTTTGCTTTCTTGTTGTGAAGATGCACCCTATCTCTCAGCCTAAAGAGGTGGGGTGGAAATGTCATACAAGCCAGAGCTCGTCTGTCGTGATGCTTTACAGGCAAATTTGTGTTAAAAACATCAGCTGAGAGAAAATGAGAGATCAGGAGATCTCTTCTGAAACATTCAACTTTCATCTGTTAGTGCAGGCATACTCCTACTTTAATCATTAAGAAAGGTATAGCAAATCCAAGGCTTCATGTCCTTTTTATCTTTTTTTTCTTCTTGAGCACTTCAGATCAATATTCCAGCAGTCTAAAATGATGAAGTTTTATACTGCTCAATCTGGTGTCGAGGGTTTAGATTGCGGGGTGACAATAAAACCCTGGCAGATGTATTGTTAACGCCCTCTCCCCCCCACTTCCCCCTTTTGCCCCTCCCTCTCCCCGCTTCCCACTCAGGACAGGCGATTGGGAGGAATGGAAGGACAGAAAGAAGAGAGTTGGAAAAATTAACAATGTTTTACTAATGCTACTAATAAGAATAGAGAAAATAATACAAAATATACAAAAGCAATCTTGAAAGTTTCAGCAACTGCAGAGCCGGCACCCAAAGTCCTGAATTAGACTCTGAATTAGATCCAGAGCTGGATTCAGTCTCTCCCTAGGTCTCAGTTCGCAGGGACGACCAGCAAGGGCCTCTCCTAATGTCGGCCATAAGCAGAAGGGAAAAAGGAAAGGGACGAGATCCTCGTGATCTCCCACTTTTACATGAAGTATTCACGTGAATAGAATGTTATACACCGTTGGTCAGTTTCTTAGTCACCAGTTTCTCGTTACCCCTCTCGCGAGATGTCCATCCATGCTTATCAATAAGTTTGCATTCCATTGCTAGGTTTACCAAAACATGGGTCTGGTTCTCCAGGAAAATGCAGTTAATATGAAGGCTTTAGCTGACAGGTAAATTCACTCAAAGAGAAACTTGTTTTTAACAAAACCAAGACATCTGGTCAAAAAATATATGAGAATGGAACAATCCTACCACTTCACATACCATTGTCCAGTAACTAGAGCCCTCACTGGTTCCAGTTCAGTAAGAGGAGAGTATTGATAGTTGCCACTGCACTGATTCCCTGCACATTCATCAATGACTGTAGCATCCTCATTTGAGAACACCCATGTGGCCTGCCTACATATGCTTATTATATAATTATATTTACAATTTCCACCAAAGCTTTGGTTTGGTTTCTTTTTTTTTTTTTCATCGTGTAAATAATATTGAATAGAAATGGTTTAAAAACATGAGCAATACATTCATATATATCCACCATTTCCCCAATGCATATTGTTTAATGCATCTATGTCCCATGCATGAGTTCACACTGATTTATGTTTGCAATTTGCACTAACCATAAAAGAAGGTAGTAGTTTGTTGCTTTTTTTTTTCTTTAAAGAAAGAAACATGGTCATAAATAGAAATCTTAGAAAAGCTCTAAATACAATCCCATAACATTAAATGCAAAAAGAAATATTCCTCCCCTTCATTTCCACCCCCCTCCAGTCCACAGTTAAGCTATCTCATAAAAGGGACAGCTGAGACAAAAATAAAAGCACATAATGCATTTTCCAGAACCATATATTTTTAAAATAGTGCGAATCAGTGACCAAGCAAATTTCTTATTTTATACTTCTTTTCAGAGAAAAATGCCATTGAGAAATTTGTTCAAGCATGTGCATTCTCACATGTGTATGCTCATGGGAACAAATGCCCAAGTAATTTATTATCTGTGACACTGTTAAAATTAAAAACAGACCTTAGAAATTCTGTGATACTGTGAAGGCTACTAAATGAATGTTTTATTCATGCTCAAAGTAATAAACAGATCATTTATGCTCACAATAGTATGTTTTCCAGTTATGAAAACATATAATAAGAAAAAAATATCATAAGTAGTAATTGAGGTAAATTTATTTTAATATTTATAGGCTAGTTTCCTGGTAAGCAAGTCTCATGTGATCACAGGCGTATGTTTATGCAACTCTAATATCTGCTGAGCTTGTTGGGCAGTAACAGCAAAGTTTGCAGGGGACAGGAATGGAAGCTGGTCTACAAAATTCATTAAATACCTGTGAAAGCAAGTAATTGGACAGAGAAGGGAGGCTGCAGCTAAGGGAAATGATGTAACCGAAGTAAACAAATTGGGAGTCAGAATACCCACGTGGGAGACAGCACGTTCTTGTAGTTGCTGCAGTTTTAAGAAATCTTTCAGTCAGCAGCTAAATAACGGCAGGTACCAAAGGTCTGAAAGAAAAATAGTTCATTCATTCTTGTTTTCCTAGAATTATTAGTTTTTCTTTTGTGTTTTAGTATGTCAGATGAAAGTCCTCTTCACGTAAGCCCATTTTTGTCCCTAAAATTATAGCTTCTTCAAAAGAATTTTAGACACAACCGGTGCCCAAATCACTAAGTTTTGTTTGATGGCAATAATGTACATAACCTGAATTTATGCATCCTTGACTGGGGCCAAATCTGCCTTTCTTTAGAGTGGCCTATCAGGTTATCTTTTGACTTGTATCAATTAAAGCTGAAAGACTTACTGCTGAAAGTGATGCAATTGCCTTGATCGTGTGTCTTGTACAGAGGAAAATCAAATAATTTCATCATATTCTTCTTGGTTTGCTATAGGAACGAAGGATCCAGACCTGCATTAGATTAACAGTAAGATGAGACTGACTTTGGTCTATCTTTTTTTCTGATGAAAGATTGTTTAATATTGAAGGGATGAGGGGGAACAGTTCAACCCCTAATGAAAAATTATTTCCTCCTTCAATATAAAGACAGGGAACTTCCCTCTAAATCATAATGCCTAACTCAATCATTTCAGATAGAAGAAAACAGTCTGCAGATTTCAGATTAGACTGTTCTCTATGTGACAAAATCTAGAGGTCAAAAAAGATACCAATAATTACAGCATAAGGTAGCACTCTTGGGGTTAAAAAGGCAAGGGTTGCACTGCATAGGAGTGCAGTAAACACAGCAAAGATGTGCGATGCCACTGATCAAGATGACAGCTTTTCACCTGTGCTCTATGTTTTGCTGCCAATTTCCCTGATTTATGGAAGAAGGACAAGCATGAGTCTCTTGATAATGTTTATTGATTATTTGTGCCCTTCCAAAGATCAGGTCCTTGTACCATTTAGCTTAGAAGGAGAAGAGAATGCAGGAGGATATACAGCACAGCTTAATAACCATAAAATAATCTAATAGGAAGTTGGTGGCTGAACCATTAGTAAAACATCTAAAGATTGTTACTACTTGAATATAATACATGGTTTCATTAACTGATACACTGTAATAAAGACAAACTATGTGAGTTTGATTTATCTGTCAAAGTTCTGTTGCATTTGCAAGAGCCTAGGGATTACTTTTTAATGTAAACGCTGTCCTAAATAATTTTAAATCTATAGCACTATAATTTTATCTTGAATTGCTATCTATAAGACTGTTATTTATTTCAAATTGTGAAAAGCCAGAATGTTCAATGTCCCAAAGAAAGAAAAGGTGAAGTTTATCTAGCTAATTCATCCATCTTGCATCAAATTAATTTAAGTCAGAAGTAAAAAGACAGAAACACTTTTTACTTACTTGTTTTGAGTTTTTGGATATCCGCAAATGCTCGTGAAGTAGAAAGTCTCTTCTCAGGATGACTGAGAAGAACCTTTCACTAACCCTATTCTATGTGTCCCCTTTTGTGAACTGATGAAATCTAAAAGACCACTCAGAATTTCTTTTCTGTTTTATGCAGATATTGAAAATGCTTCTGCAATATCTTAATATACCACATTGGACATGTGAAACATAGATTGGAAAGACAGACAACTAATACAAAAGTTTCACTTTTCTGTGACAGCCACACATCTCTCATCCTTGAGTACTGAAATGTTCTATCATCCCTGTCTCTGCCTCTTCTCACAAAATAATCTGCAATCTCACATCACAAGTTCAAACATCAAAGCTAAAATAAGTTCTGATAGCAAGGAAATAAAAGTATAATAGGAGTCAAACCCTCTCCACTGAAAACCTTACTCTGAAACACAGAAGATACCAGAAATTCTGGACCAACATTTGAATACATAAATAATAGTGTGAGCTACCGTATGTCTTAAATGGAAGTTGGTGACGCATGTCCTCCCTCAGTATGCACCAGCTACAGTGCCATATGTGTGGAAGTCTAGTGAGGAATGGTAATGAATAAATAAGTAACAATTTAGAATCACAGATGTGATTAGTGAATAAGATTCTGCTCTAACCTCATAAAGCAATGTATATTTTTCTGACTGAAGTAACAGAAGAGACATGCACTCCTGCAATAACAACAGCTAAGGCTATTTCACAGCTGGCCAGCCTTCTTTCAGCATCACTGAGCAGTAGCATCTACATGAAGACTATTGCCCCTTCAATTCAGTCTGTTGGGTGCAAACAGAAACTAAACACAAGTATTCAAAAAAAATCTTTGCATGGAAATCCAGCAGCAACACATCTATGTGAAAGAGACAAGTGCTGGTTTTTTTTGGTTTGAGTTTTTTTGTTTGTTTGTTTGTTTGTTTGTTTGTTTTTGTGGTGGTTTGTTGTTTAGTTTACTTTTGTTTTGTTTCTTTCCTACAGTTTGTGCGATTATCCAGTTTGAATGGATAAATATACAAATTAATGTATGGAATCCTATATATAATGTTCTTCCTTTATACCACAAAAGTATAGACCTATGGGTGCACTGTGAACAATAAGGGGATTTTTTTTTTCTGACTGCATAATATTTCTGGGTTTTCAGTAGCAGGCATAGGATACTATTGACACTATCATCCACTACTTTATATGGCATTACACAGAATAAAACATGGAAATATATTGGAAAGAGTAATTTTATATGACTGGACTGTCTGACTAGGTTCCATCATCTCTCAGATCTTTATCAGACATATAACCTTATCTTCAGTCTTTTGAATGGAACACACAGGTGTGGATTTTATTGACAAAACTTTGTAATAATTGTCTCATTGCCCATTAATGTGTATACAAGTATCAGCATTTTTGTACTGCATGGTAATTACTGCTGTGGTTAGTGTTACACTCTTCCATTCTGGACCGTTTTCTGAAGCTTCATCACTCATCACATTCCTCAGGTGTAATAAATGAGGTAAGGAGGGCAAGAGGCCAGCATGGCTGAGTCAAGACCTGCTGGTCAAACTAAAGGGCAAGGAGGAAATGCACAGGTGGTGAAAGCAGGAACAAGTGTACTGGGAAAAGCATAGAGATACTGCCCGATTGTGCAGAGATGGGGTCAGGAAGGCCAGGGTGCAGCTGGAGCTGAACTTGGCAAGGGACACAAAGAATAACAAGAAAGTCTTCTACAGGCAGGTCAAACAGAAAAGGAAGGTCAAAAGAAGCACACTGTCCCTGATGAGCGAGGCTGGTAAACTGGTTACAATGGACAAGGAGAAGTCTGAGGTACTCAACAACCTCTTTTCTCAGTCTTCACAGGCAAGCTTTCTTCCCACATTTCTAAATTGGAAAATGAACTGTAAGACAGGGACTGAGGGACCAAAGTCCCTGTGACTGTAAGTGAAGATCTGGTCCGTGACTATTTATGGAACCTGAACATAAATAATCCATGGGACCTGATGAGATGCATCTCAGAGTTCTGAGGGAATTGGCTGATGTAGTTGCCAAGCCATTCTTCATGAATTTTGACAAACCATGGCAGTCAGGTGAAGTCCCTGGTGACAGAAAAAAAGGAAGCATCCATTTTCAAAAGAGGTAGAAAAGAGGTCCCTGGGAACTACCATACTGGAAACAGTACTGTTTAATATCTTCATCAATGACACAGACACTGTGATTGAGTGAACACTCAGCAAGTTTGCAGATGACAACAAGCTGAGTGGTACAGCTGACAGTCCTGAGGGACAGGAAGCCAACCACAGGGACCTGAACTAGCTCAAGAAGTGCACCTGTGGGAATCTCATGAGGTTCAACAAGACCAGGTGCAAGGTCCTGCACGTGCGTCAGGGCAACCCCTGGTATCAATACAGGCTGGGGAATGAAGGGATTGAGAACAGTTGACCCAGGAAGGACTTGGGGGTACTAGTACACAAAAGACTGGACATGAGATGCCAGTGTGCAGTTGCAGCCCAGAAAGCCAAACATATCCTGGACAGTATCAAAAGAATCATAGCCAGCAGGTCAAGGGAGGTGATTCTGCGCCTGTACTCTGCTCTGGTGAAACTCCACCTGGAGTCCTGTGTCCAGCTCTGGACCCCTCAGCACAAGACATGGACCCGTTGGAGAAGATCAAGAAGAGGGCCACCAAGATGATCAGAGGGCTGGAACATCTCTCCCATGAGGACAGGCTGAGGGAGTTGTTCAGCCTGGAGAAGGCTCCAGGGAGGCCTTATTGCAGACATTCAGTACTTAAAAGGAGCTTATAAGAAGGATGAGGAGAGACTTTTTAGAAGGGTGTTTTGTGACAGGACAAGGGCTAATTGTTTTAAACTAGAAGAGAGGAAATTAAGGTTAGACATGAGGAAGAAATTTTTTACAATCAGAGTGCTGAAATACTGAGACAGGTTTCCCAGAGAGGTGATAGATGCCCCATTCCTGGGAACATTCAGGGTCAGGCTGGACAGGGCTCTAAGCAACCTGATCTAGTTGAAGATGTCCCTGCTAACTGCAGGGGGGTGGACTAGATGACCCTTGAAGGTCCCTTCCAGTCCCAACTATTCTATGGTTCTATGATCATATATTAAGACATATCTGACATCTATTGTTCTTTCAGCCCCTATCCAGCTAGGCCTTTGCCTGAGCTCTATCACCATAATAACCAATGATACAGCTGTATTTATAATGCATATGTTGCCTACTGGCAGAAGGTGTGGTAAAAACATTTCATAAAACCAGAAAAAGAGAAGTCAGCATACTGTTTATCCATCAGATACTACAGTCTTCGCAGCAGCATATACCTTGAACATGACCACTTAGGGAATTTTGCTAAGAAAACAGATGTTCCATTGCAAGTGGAATCTTCTGTGAATTAGTATCTTGGTCCTAAAGTCACTTTCAGACACAAGAGAGGGTTGATAAAATGCTTCAAATCATCTTATTAATCAATTTCTCTGTTACTAATGATCACTATTATTATTTATTTTTACAGGTCCCAAACATATGCTACGTGTTTCAGAGTCCATATTTCACAAATATATGGTAATTAACTGGCTAGCATAGGGATTTGCAAACTTTTTTTATACTGTAGACCACAGTCTGAGACAAGATTGCTTCCTAGACCACTTCCTCTCCCATTCATGACATTAATGCATTATACTAATGGTCCCTGTGCTCATTACAGAAATTGCTTACAAAGAGAAAATAACAAGGAAAGTATTTAATGGATTTTTTCTGCCTTTTTAAAATGCAGTCTCTCTGGTAAAAGTAAAACAATACAAAAGACATTATCAAACAGCTTACCACAAACCACCAACAAACTTTTCCCATACCACAATATGTCAGCCTTCAGCCTATAACTATGTTGCATCATTTTCTCTACTGTAAGGTTAGCATTCACATTAGTTTTTACCAAATACATACCATAGCCTTCTGTTGGTAACAGGGAAAGATTTGCATAAGAACTGAAAGTAGCATTACAGTTTTCAAGCTAGTAAAAATTACTGTTGTACTTCGTATGGCTGACCTGAGATCAAATGAAGAATGGCAGTTCAAATTTTTTATTTTGTCTTAAATTCTTCACTTTTCACCAATGTCCAAGACATTTATCTCTTGACATTTCTATAATAGTCAAAATGTTTTGGATAAACAATTCACGTAATTTGGTTTTGGCTCACAGATAACATTCAAGAGAAGAAAAATATCACAACAAGAAATATTAGGACTCCTTGTATAACAGAAATACAGATACAAAATCTGAATTTTTCATGACATCAGACAAGTTCATGAGCAAGCTGATGAGCTGCCATTGTCAAGGTGTGTGCCACCAGTGCCAAATTGGAAGTGATGCATTAAAACTCATAATGTCTTTAAAAATTCTGCAAGCTTCCTGATTCTCCTGCATTTAAGTCAAAATATTAACTTCCTTTATCTTTAACTATAGGAAGATAAAACTTTTTTCTGATAACCAAAATAGATGTTAAAAATAACAGCTGTTATCATAAAGTTGGAGCATTAGTATATTTTAGCTCCCCTAACCAAAGGCAAACACCTGTATAAATCCCAAACACATGGTATTAAAATAAAATAAAAAAAAAAATTATTTAAATTGTCTTTTACTAATTTTACACCTTTGCCAAAATATTGTAAGCATCCATGATCATACAGCTTTCTCTTCTAGCCTTGGGAAGGCAACATCTAGCAGATTTTTTTTTAACTCTATGTATAACTTTATTTAAAATTTATGCCCACACACACATGCATATGAAGGTATCACAGACTACATTAAAACCTCTTCTACAAAATTCAACTGAAAAGAAGTGCTTGAATGCCTGTGTGCAATTTACCTCAAGAATTTACTCTCACTAGAGCCAAGGGAGGGAGAAGCGGGGCTGGGCGGGGGGAAGGAGAAGGGAAAAGGAAGGGGAAGAGAAAGCCCAAAGGGAAGTGGAAGCAAGGAAAAAATATGCTACCTACACAGTTACTCCTGAAAGAGTAAAACCAACATGTAGCTGACTTGATATTTGCAGATAAAATAAATCTGAAATACTGAACAATGCCAACATGTCATTTGTGCTATAACAGTTATATACCCTTCCATACAGTTTTGGTATGGTTTTTTATTGCCACTGAGCAGTGAGTTACTTTTTTTCAAGTAGGTTTGATAGTTTGTTTCACAAAACCAATCAAGTATTATGAAACAGAAAGGCCCAGGTGCTACTACAACATGTCTATATGGCTACAGATGAAGAGTATTTAGCATCAATTATGTCCTTCATGCCAGTTCCCAAAACATAAAAAGAGTGGTTCTACAGTCTTCTCCTCTTCACAGGTATTTACTTGGACTTTGTCTGTATAACCTCTAGCAAGTCATCTTTTGGTAAATAAATTTGGTAAGGCACAAAGATCAGAGAAGAGTGAGAGAAACTTTGGAGAATACTTTTACTCCTGGCTCAATGTATCTTGAATCATGGGCAACAGCTAAGAAGGTAAGTTTCTTCAAAAATGCTGAAGATAGTTGGAAACCTGATATACTGCTGCGCCTGTTCCTGGCAGTAGTTCTAATTGACAGAAAGCTTCAAGGATCTTGTGGGTGAATGTAGTATAATTAAGAGATACACATGTATGGAGTAAAGAGAACACAAAAATTCATCTTGAGACATCATAATCTCTCCAGCATGAAAACATTTTTACGAGACCCCTACTTGCCTTGCACACCTGTCAACAGCCTGACAATAGGTTAATCAGAAAATGTAAGTAAGTCATTGACATATTTACGGAGCTGTAATGCCAGGATTAGCATTCACATCTTAATTAAAAATCAAGCAGGTTTAGATTTTGAGATTAAATTAGGCAATTGCTTTGTTTGTGGGTTTTGTTGGTTTTGGTTTTGGTTTAGTTTGGTTTTGTTATTTTGGTTTGGGTTTTTTTTTTTTTGCATATGAACTACATCATAGACAAATAAATGAGAAGCAGCTTACTTCAGAAATGTGATTTTAAGTCTTTCCTAAAGTTCAACTCAAAAAGGCAAGAGATAGAATGCAAACCTGAGTGAAGCTTAATGAAATTTTGTTGTAATTAATTGGTGCTTATTTAGTAATCGAAGTACTGCTTACTGCTTTGAAATGAATATTTTTTTCTCCTGAGAAATCATGTCTGCTAAAACAGTGTCAATCTTATTTCTCAGTTCATTAAAGTTGAACAAGTTTTGTTAGCCTTTTTACATTGCATAATAAAACATTACAATGTGGTATGAGTGAAATAACCTAATGTCACTCATTATATACCTGTTGGAACATTAGCAGTAAAAAACATTTCCAGAACTATAATATTCTTACTGGTGGACTTACAAAACATATCTAGTACCAATTTTTTCAGCATCAAATAAGAAATTCTTTTTGAAAAAAAAAAATGGTGTTTGCCTTTATCATCAAGCATATTTCATTAGATAATTTCCTTCTAAGCATAACTAGAATTAGACAGCAATTAGCAATTGAGCATATCACTATTACAGTGTTGCAGGACTGTCATAAAGGCAATGGCAAGAACACCGACCTCGGAGCTGAGTAAAGAAGTAGCAGCTAATGGGACCTGTTATACTGGAAGTAAGATATAGCTTTCAACAGACCTGTTCTGATTTTGCCTCAGACAGAAAAAGGTCAGCATACTAGCTGGTAGTTATTGACAGATATTTATTTAGGTTCAGGATAATAGCTTTGAAAGTAAAATCACAAAGCTATTTTGGATGATTGCTTAGAACCTTGGCAGATAAATTGAAAATGCTTTTAGCTTGCATTTGTTGGAATTTTTATGAAGTAATTTTGTTGTTTTCCTTTATAGTGACTTGAATGTTATTACCCATTATTCACTAAGTCTTGTTTTGAAGAGCATAAAATCTAAACCATATTAAAGACCTAACATGCAATGCTAAGAAATGTTCTGGTTAACTAAAATGTAACTCTGGCAAATTTTACTACTTACTTATTTGGTCGGTTTGTTCCAAAATAGTTACTTGTCTTGTCTCACAGACAACACCAAGCTGAGTGGTACAGCTGACAGTCCTGAGGGACGGGATGCCATCCAGAGAGACCTGAACAAGCTCAAGAAGTGGGCCCATCGGAACCTCATGAGGTTCAACAAGGCCAAGTGCAAGGTCCTGCCTATGGTTTGGGGCAAACCCTGGTATCAATACAGGCTGAGGGATGAAGGGGTTGAGAGCAGCACTGAAGAGAAGGACTTTGTGGTATTGGTGAATGACAAGCCGGACATGAGCCAACAATATGTGCTCACAGCCCAGAAAGCCAGCTGTATCCTGGGCAGCATCAAAAGCAGTATGGCCAGCAAGTTGAGGGAGGCGATTCTGCTCCTCTGCTCCAGTCTAGTGAAATACCACCTGGAGTACTGCGTCCAGCTCTGGAACCCTCAGCACAAGAAAGACTGTTGGAGGGGGTCCAAAGGAGGGCCACCAAAATGATCAGAGAGCTGAAACACCTCTCCTATGAGGACAGGCTGAGAGAGTTGGGGTTGTTCAGTCTGGAGAAGAAAAGGCTCCACAGAGACCTTCTTATGGCCTTTCAGTATTGAAAGGGGCCTATAACAAAGATGGGATGGACTTTTTAGCAGGGCCTGTTGCAATAGGACAAAGGGTAATCATTTTAAACTAAAAGAGGGGAGATTTCGACTAGGTATAGGGAAGAAATTTTATATGATGGGAGTGGTGAAATGCTGGGATAGGATTCCCAAAGATGTGGTAGATGCCCCATCCGTGGAAACATTCAAGGCCAGGCTGAACAGGGCCTGAGGAACCAGATCTGGTTGAAGATGTCCCTGCTCATTACAGAGTGGTTGGATTAGATGATCTTCAAAGGTCTTTTCCAACTCCAACTATTCTATGATTGTATTGTTCTATGTTAGCCCTTTAGAAAGACCATGAGCCAGCACTGTGCCCTTGTGGCCAGGAAGGCCAATGGCATCCTTGGGTGTATACAAGGGGGGTGGTTAGTAGATCGAGAGAGGTCCTCCTTCCCCTCTATTCCGCCCTGGTGAGACCCCATCTAGAATATTGTGTCCAGTTCTGGGCTCCTCAGTTCAAGAAGGACAGGGAACTGCTGGAGAGGGTCCAGCGGTAGGGCAACCAAGATGATTAAGGGAGTGGAGCACCTCCCTTATGAAGAAAGGCTGAGGGAGCTGGGTCTCTTTAGTTTGGAGAAGAGGAGACTGAGGGGTGACCTTATTAATGTTTATAAATATATAAAGGGTGAGTGCCACGAGGATGGAGTCAGGTTCTCCTCGGTGGCAAACAATGGTAGGACAATGGGTAATGGGATCAAGCTGGAACACAAGAGGTTCCACTTAAATTTGAGAAAAACTTCTTCTCAGTGATGGTGACAGAACACTGGAACAGGCTGCCCAGGGGATTTGTGAAGACTCCTTCACTGGAGACACTCAAAACCCGCCTGGACGTGTTCCTGTGCAACCTCACCTTGGTGTTCCTGCTCCGGCAGGGGGATTGGACTAGATGATCTTTTGAGGTCCCTTCCAATCCCAAACATATTGTGATACTGTGATACTGTGATTATTGAGAAATCATGAAGAGACACTTTGAAATTATACTAGAACCAGCTTAATAAAACTGTATTAGTTTTCAAGTGGTTAGGTCTTGAAAAATGAAGAAAATTAAGTTATACCTGAGCACAGCCTTCATTGCCACAATTCTCCTGAGGTCAGCCAAAGCAGAAGACAGTTTGCCAGCAGAGAAACAGGATTACTCCAGTCCCCTCCAGTTTCCTCCAGTGTCCTGCTGGCTGAAAAGTAGCACCCCAATAGAGTTGTTTGGCTAAGGAGAAATATGAAAACTGTAATATAAGTGTTAGATAAAGCACTGAAGAACAGGGAGTGGAGCCTAAAATTTAATTCCTAAAGGAAGGTTTTAGTATGAATAGTTGGTAGTACTATATATATGCTAAAATACATTCTGAAGAGTTTGTGAGATCAATATCTTCTCAGCTTCTCTGTTTGACTGATAATGAGAAGCATATTGTGAAATGAAGTTAAAAAAATGAGCTTGAATTAAAAACCCATTAGAGGCCTGAAACTTCATTAAGCTTTAGAGAGCTGTTACTTCATTTATATATTTAATAATACCATCAGCTCCATGAGACTGCAAGTGTTTAGTAAGCTTTTGAATTTGAGATAGATAGTTATCCCTAGATAACTGTTTCTAGTGGTTAGTTACCACTACCAAAAGAGTCTCTTGTTTACAACATAATATTTTCCAGCATTGGCTGTTAGTCATTACATCCTATCATGCCTCTGCAAGGTTAAAAGCAGTCTACTATCAGAAATCTTCTCCCTGTTTAGATAGTCAGAGATAATGATCAGATCATGGAATCTTCCCTTAGATAACAGAACAGATGAAATTTCTAGAGTTTCTCACTATGAGACTGAGCTTTCCTGCTGTGTTAAGAGCAGGAAATTGTGTCAATTCTTCCTATATGAGTAACACTCTTAAAATTAGGAATATGTTATTCTGGATGTGTGGTTTCAATCAGCATTGGAACAGGCTGTCCAGGCAAGCGGCAGAGACACCATCCCTGGAGGTATTTAAAAGGCCTATAGACAAGGTTCTTAGGGACACGGTTTAGTGCTGGACTTAGGTTATGGTTGGACCTGGTGATCCTGAGGGTTTCTTCCAACCAAAATAATCCTATGATTCTATGATAATCTTGCTATAGCCATATATATATCAGCCACCCACAGGCCAGGAGGTGCCTGCAGTGCACTGTCAGCAAGTTTGCTGATGACACCAAGTTGGGAGGAGTGGCTGACATGCCAGAAGGCTGTGCTGCCATCCAGTGAGACCTGGACAGGCTGGAGAGTTGGGTGGGGAAAAATTTAATGGAACATAACAAGAGCAATTGTAGAGTCTTGCATCTGGGAGGAACAACCCCAGTTTCCAGTATTAGTTGGGGAAAGACCTGTTAATGAGCAGTGTAGGGGAAAGGGACCTGGGGGTCCTGGTGGACAGCGGGATGACCATGAGCCAGCACTGTGCCTTTGTGGCCACGAAGGCCAATGGCATCCTGGGGTGTATTAGAATGGGGGTGGTTAGTAGGTCAAGAGAGGTTCTCCTCCCCCTCTACTCTGCCCTGGTGAGACCACATCTGGAATATTGTGTCCACTTCTGGGCCCCTCGGTTCAAGAAGGACAGGGAACTGCTGGAGAGAGTCCAGCGCAGAGCCATGAAGATGATGAAGGGAGTGGAGCATCTCCCTTATGAGGAAAGGCTGAGGGAGCTGGGTCTTTTTAGCTGGGAGAAGAGGAGACCGAGGGGTGACCTCATTAATATTTATAAACAGAAATATAAATATGTATAAATATGATCAGGGTGAGTGTCAGGAGGATGGAGCCAGGCTCTTCTCGGTGACAACCAATGATAAGACAAGGGCAATGGGTACAAACTGGAACACAGGAGGTTCCACTTAAATATGAGAAGAAACTTCTTCACAGTCAGGGTGACAAAACATTGGAACAGGCTGCCCAGGGAAGCTGTGGATTCTCCTTCTCTGGAGACATTGCTGTGTAACCTGATGTAGGTGTTCCTGCTCCAGCAGGGGGGATTGGACTAGATGATCTTTTGAGGTCTCTTCCTAACATTCTGTGATTCTATTATAGTGAACTATATAGATATACCTATAGTCAACTATAGATAAACCAGCAAAAGGCAGGGACACACTAAGAATATGTGGGACAGGAGGGATGACATGTGATACAGCATTGTACAGGATGCAGTTCAGCATACAATTTTCAATTTGAAAAATGATCTGCAATAAACTTTTTCTCAGTGGTAATTATTCTTCTCTACTTGTACTTGATGTTTTCCTGTTTGAGTGCTACTCTAGCTCACGGTAGCCTTAGTCAGCATTTTGCTGTCCTACGTTATACTGAATTAGTTTCCAAACCAGGACACTAGATCTCTCTTAAGTATTGTCTTTTCAAAATATGGTACTGTCTCCTGCAGTAATATTGCAATCTCCACTTTTTATTCCTAGATATACACAATCGTTCAACCCAAAAATCTGTGTACATTTACTTGCACTTATCATTAAACACTTCACCAAATTTGGAATACATACTTGATTAAAACTATGTTTCTATTTGATCCATTTAATTAGTAAAAAAAATTTTTAAATAATTTTAAAAAATCAGTAGCATTAGGCCATTATTTTTGGAATCTCACTAGAAACATCTACTTTAAATAACAATTCCCCATAAGTTTTTGCTTCTGGAAGCATTCCAGAAAATGTTAATCATTTAGCATTTTTTATTTTTTTATAGGCCTGAGGAAGCTATATAAGGGTCTTTCCTCTTAACAGAAATTATTAATTTTGGACTCAGTCATTCATGTTTAGCTTAACTTGACTAGGCACTTAAAGGTAGTAAACACTATATATGAACACTGCAGCCAGGAATTTATTATTTTACTATACATAACACTAAGGTTGAGGAATAAGAATTATACAAGATCACTAAAATAAATTGGGTTAAAATCTAGGTAATTAATCAGGCCTAGAACTGTCTTGAAAACTGGGAAATGTCATAGAACAAGTGTATTATGAGGGAATGCTACAGGGAATGGTGGTTAGGAATAAAAGTCACGAAGAAAGTAGCAGATGGAGGAAAGACTGTTTGGTAGCAAAGACAACAATCTACAACATTTAGCAAACTAGTGAATAATGTTTTAATAGAACCACATGTAATAGAACATAAGCTACCCTACATAAGACAAGGGTCCCATTAAACCATGGTGTGTAACATGATCAAATCAAAATGAAAATCTGTACCCAAAAAGATTTGCCTGATCTATGGTGCATAAATAAAAGAGAATGGAGAGCAAGTAATGGTACCATGTGATATATATGGCACATACATATTCCAAAAGCAGATATGGTTCAAGAAGACAATTAAAAAATGGCAGATAATCCAAAGAATAGCCACAAGAATGATTTACACTCTGGGAAATAAACCTTGAAACAAAGACTCCTAACTCACTTCATGTAGTTTAAAAAGCAAGTGCAAAAGGAATAATGTTAATTCAACAGGATATTTCAGAATGAAAAAAAAAAGTGTTAGCATCCTTCAACAGATGAAACTGAAGCTGGAAAATATGCATCTGTCAGAGGTGCACATTTTTTAACATTGAGGTCTTGATTAAATCTTGGAAATGTTAATGAGATTATTTCTCTGAATAGAATTATTAATAAGTGGAATGTTTGCTAGGAAGTCCAGGACTGATGGAGGAAGCACTCTTGAAATCTACAAAAGTGCATTATCAGTATGACTAGTAAAAATTAAAATATTTAGACATCACATCTTGAGCTTCATCCAGTTTTCAGAGAGAAAAAATTCTCCTGTATATATACTACACAGAACCTATGCTAAAAGAGAACCAATGTTAGAAAATGGACAACAAATATATAAGAGATTTATTACACTTTTAAAGAAAGTCTTAAAGGCCAGCATCTAAACAAATACATCAGGCAATTCCTGAGTTCATGTAGCAAGCTTTCCTGCATTGCTGATTATACCTGTTCATCTTTGGCTCATGTTTCTTTAGTATTATTACAGCTGAAAATAAAATACTAAAAAGAAAGTAGCTCTACGTAGAGATAACCGTTTGTCTTCTGCCTTACATATCTAAAAAATATAGAACAAAAATCTGATTCCAAGTCCTTAGAACAATTTACCAAAGATCATAGTAGTTTCTTTTCCCCCACAGCTCTTAAATCAATACAGGAGATTTTTATAGTAGAAACATTGCAGTTCAATCAGTGCTACTGGCCATAAACCCAGAAATAATTCGTTCTTTTGAAGGTCACACTGGATGAATGGAGCATCCACATCAGTTTTTAAATCTATCTCTTATCCTAAACATGACACAGACTTTGCTTTAACAAAGGTACCATCTCCTACAGTCAAAATGCAAGTGCTGCAGTGAATATATCTACTACTGAGTGATATTTTAAATAACCCTAATTTAAAGAAATGTGTTTATTTCAAGACATATACATTCATTAACTACTTCCTCCTCAGCCATACGTTCCAGGATCATCTGCTTAATGTGGAACTATCCCCATGCACTTACATAATAAAGAGAAGGTCCTAAATCTGTATCCATTACACATCTGCATATGTGTTTCCTGCACTTCATTGAGCAGCCCAACATTAATTGAAAAGAAAACTAAATCTTCATGTGGCTATGGTCAGATTTTGTAGGCCTGAATACTTTTTTATCAGTTATCTCCATGTGAAACTGATTTTTTTTAAAATCTTTGAGTAGAAATAAACTGCCTAGTGTTTAATTTGAGAAAAGTGCTATCACCTATACCTATTTCACAAACCCTTATACAGGTATCTTCTATAAAAACATTTGGAAATAATCCACATATTTTATTGAATATTTAGTAAATAAAAGAAGACACAATTTATATATCATCACATCTCTGGTAATTCAATTATCTCATTTTCACAAACTGTGAGGGCAATGCTACACTTTGATCTGAATCACTGAGCTAAACTGGAACAATATATGTGTGACATAGTTCTAATTAAAGATACCCCAGTACATTTTAGCAGTCACTAGACACATTGACAAGCCATTACTGTATCCAGCATAAACATCTTTTCAAATTTAACTAGTTTGCTTAGTGTAAAGGTTTGTCATGTAAGTTTTTGAGCAGAGAAAATACATGCCAGCCAGCCAAACATTGGCAACAACAAATCCAGAGTGGTGAGTACTTCTACAAGTTCATTGGAATTACTTTTTAAAATTCTGCTGTAACAAATAGGTATAGTTAATAAATATAGAATAACATATTATGATTTTTTATGATGATGACATATATATGTATATATATATATTTTTTTTTAATTCTAGAGGTGAAAGTAGGCATTATACAACGTTCAGACACAAGGTGACTGTTTTATACAATGTCATGGCTTTGTATCAATTCATAGTAATACAAAGCTGAAACTTTGGCAGCTTGAAAGTACAAGAATTGCTGTGCCAATGACAAGTCACATGGTGAGACTAATGCACTAAAAACAGAAGGTCTTTGCAGGACTCCAACACTGGAACTGAACAGGAACAGGGAAGTGTTACAGGCCATAAAGGAAAGACTGCAAAAGAAAAGTGTAAATTGTCTACTTTCTTCAAATGTCAGTATGTCTTCCCACTCACAGTGTGAAGCCTTCTGACTGCTATTTTGTAAATCTAATAGATTAATATTTGTTGACTATAAAAGTCAGTCAATATTACTAATTTTTCATTAAAAAAAAACTAATATGGATGCTCTTTGCATTCAAGGAACTCTATAGCTGACAATCTCAAATTTGTCAAATAAATTTTTCAGTGGATATGAGCTAAATTTGTCATGTGATTTATTTATGGAAGTATTTCTTTGGTATTCAGCCAACTCTCCCTCTTGTGCTTGTTTGTAGTGTCTAAACTGGAAAGTATTCAATATCTGGGAAACAAGCTGCTGCCTTTTTTACATCATGTTTCATCCAGGTTTTCTGATGACCACAGTTCCCATGGAGTCAAATTTCAACACAAGTATAAACATTATCTATGACAGTACGGCAGAAGTCACCTTTTTTTTTAAAGGATATAATTCTAAAACAATGAAACTCCCTCAGAATGTTCCCTTCATAAACATATTAAGCATTGTGCCCCCCAAAAAAAAGTTAAAAAATCTTAATTATCATCTGGAGATTTATTGTGCCAAATCTAAAGATTAAATTTAATCACCAAAGAGATTTAAAAAAAAGAGAGTAATTTTAGTCCTATATTCAGTGCTAGTTCCCTGTGTATCCTAACTGTGGGGCTACTATTAAAGCAGAGAATTTACAAACACGTGTTAATTGAGTAGCTCCAATAAGAGCTCAGGGAAATAAGCAAATTAATTTGCATATTTCCCTGCTGTACAAGGGGTTAATTAAAGTGCTTTAAAATATATTTATGTTGCCATTCAGCTGAGTTCTAATCATCTGCTGATTTTTCAATTAGTTTTATTAACATGAGCTTTGACAGTATGAATGGAAAATAGAGAAAGATATTGCCACAGAAGGCAAAGATTACTACAACAGCGTTCATCATTAGTTGTATTTTCACAAACTTAAGGTAGCTGAGTTCTTAAAAGCTCTGGATCTTTGTCAAAAGTGGAATGTCAAAACAATGCAGAGTAGAAAAGATGTTAACTTGTTGGCTGCATTATGAAAAAACATTATTGATTAACTAGTTCAGTGCAATTTTTGGAAAAGCCTTGTAAGCACACTGTAATAGCTGGAGGGAAAGTGGTGCATTTTCCTGTCAGATTTTCTTTATAGATCTTTTGTAAGTTCTGATTTTATAGTAATTATACAGAAGTGCTTCTTTCCAGGGTTATTTTTCTACCAATTCAAGTTGGACATACTGCTCCATGAATAAGCAGGCAGAAATACAAATATGTCTCGAAGGACACACAAAAAAAAGGCAAATCTATATCCAAATTCCAGTTATATAAGTGAAGTGTAGCTAGCTGCACATGAACAACAACAACAAAAAATAATGATTCAAACAATACATTTCTGAAAACTACATTCATGTTCTCCAAATCTTAAATTGCAAAAAAATTTTGTCACATAAAGGCAAGTACTAGAGAGGAGACAAAACAAAACAAAATAAAAAAAGCAAATAACACCCAAATTCCTGCCATTAAGAACAACAAAAACAAAAAGAAAAAAAAAAAACACAGAACAAAAAGCATATAATGTCAGGTATGCCATCTGAAAAGGACATTTATTTAGCCATAAAATATAATTCATTCCATCTTCCTGTTATTCTACCAGTCATATGGGAGGCCAGATTCCCAAAAGCACTGAATGCCCTTGATTTGGATCACTGCTACTACACAAAACGTATGCAGCAAAACCAGTAAATGCTACTGATAAACAGAATAGGTAAAAGTAGATATTTATAGACCCCTCTCATCTACCTCTGGTTTGCCAAACTTTGCATAACCATGCCATTTCATACCAAAGTTAAAGTAACACATACAAAGTCTTTATTCTAGAGTATCTGTTCCACCAGGCATATTTGAAGCTTAAAACAGAAAATTATGATAGCTTTTCACATTTAGAAGGTTTTTACTTCCATTCTTCCACCATGTGTGAAGCTCAGACCTAGAGTCAGATAAGATGAGGATCCTCTCTAGTTCTTTCAAAAGAAGGATGATTTGGGGTATATTCTGCTACTGACCCAACAGGAATTAAACCAAAAAACACACACTCCTAACCCGTCCCACCTCCCTCCCTCCTTCCTCCCACCCCCCAAAAAAAAAATAAAAAACCAACCAACCAACAAAAAAAACTCCACTACTCTAGAGAACATGGAGAAAAACTATTTACCAAAGTTTGCAACTGGGGGTAGGAGACAACAGGACAAGGACTACCTGCCTCTTAAATGTCTGCATGAAACAAAAGCAACAAAAACTGCAGAAAGGTTTTGAAAGAGTGCAGAAATGTTAAAGTGAGTATAGAAAACATGAAAGCAAAAATGGCAAAAATTTACTGAGAAGTTTCATGAAAGCATGATGATAAATTTTCATTTTAAAAAAGGGTGATTAAGACTGTTGGGTGACAATGTGACAGCTGTAGGACTGAGATTTAAATACAGATTTCATCCTCTGTATTTACTTCAGGCACATGCCTTGATATTTTAATATGAAGCCATATTGCAATTATTCTGTAGAAAAGTAGAATTTATTTCTGTGGGAATACAGTGCAGCTCCTAACCTGATGTAGGACAGCACAATCTTCATTCAGTCACCAAGAACTAGGCTACTTTTCAGTCAACAAGATCTGGAATGCAAATTTAGTGGTATTCATAAAAGCTGGCACTATATATTTCAGAAGAGAGAACAGCAAGAGTTGAATGAAAGATGATGCTACTTCTCAAAAGGCAAAGTCTGGGAAGGTGAGAGAACAATTCAGCACTTGTAACTATGTGTTACATAGAAACTTCATCCACAAATGAGTTAATAATGACTGTTCAAGTAAGTTTTAAAAACATTCTGAGGCTGACTTTAAGAAAACAGATAATACTTACACTTTAGGGGTCCTGTGGGTTAGAAAAGCCATAATAATAAAATGACCTTGAAAAGAAATTTGAAAGAAATAGAGACGGTATTAATCTAGATTATTCTTGAATCAGATTATTTCCTTAGGCATTAGAGGAATTTTTTAAGTATCATCTGAAACTTTTAATAAAAAGAGGAGATAACAAAGAACATGCTGTATATTTTCTGAAATAGTGTTTAGAATGCATCTCAAAATTATCAGCCAGATTAACAGAAAAGTCACCTTAGCCTGTTTTCAGACTACATGAACAGTCAGTTCCCAGTAGCATTTCCCAGCAGTTCTCAGCTTCCCAGAGACCTATCATGTGTTGCTACTACTAAAAATAGCAAGTGTTATAAAACTAATATATGTAAGTGATAATGAATAAACAAATTATAAATAATTTGTAAAAAGCATATTCACCTGCTTTGGCTAGTACTTGTAGTTCTTGTAGTTTATCAGGCTCAATATTTTCAAGGTGAGAATTGCTTCTCCTGAAGCTTCACTTTTTTTCCTACCAACTTTACATAAAAGTAACCATATCTTGTGACTACCTCAAGTAGCAGACAAAGATTCCTACACCTTTGAGCATAAAGGTACAAAATCAGAGGGGCCAAAGTGGGGGAAGGTAACCTGTGCAGATGTTTTGGCTATCAGATTGTTTTCATAGTAATTGTAATGGCATTTAAAATTTCTTATAATCATTGAGCATTCTTCAAGTGACTCTTTCAATGTGATAAGGTGTTCTGACATACCACTAAGAGATGTTTATGTTACATATATGTGCTTATGAAGCAAACAGTGAGAGTTCCCACTTTGATGGTTATTTACCAAGTGGTATTCCTTTAGTCACCCTCCTTTATTTTGATACTTTTGATATTGTATATCTTCATTCTACATTAATATTTTATTACAGGCTAATATTCAAACACACTCTGAGTTTCTTCAATTCCTATCTACACAATATGACCAAATTAAACAAACAAACTAACAAACAAAAATTTAAAAAGAAAACAAGAAAATACCCACAACACAACCTACAGTGTAATTAGAAATAAACAGAGGTTTTTATCTGCCATGCTGTGTTCTATGTGAATCAAACCTTACCGGAGTTTAAGGCCCATAAATCAGCAAAATAATTATATCTTCCCATCTTCTAAACTAACTTGTTTTGTTTACATAATGTTATTGCTTTCCAAAGTAATTAAAGCAATAACCACAAGCCTCATGTTGAGGTGCTTTCATGACATTGTTCAATATTGGGTCAAAACTCTTAGGGGTGGACCTATTTTGAGAGCACAATTGCCCTCAGGAACATGGAAATAGGCCATGCACACTAGTAACATTGATATTACTGCAAGGAAAATTCACAGCAGAAGTGAATAAATATTTCAGTCTCATGACAATATAGTTCATACAGCAAAATACTATGCTATCTTTAATATTTTACTAGTTTTCACAGTTATTGACTCCCCAGGAGAGAAAGTTGGCTTGCTCATTATATTAAACCCTTATACATATAACAAATTTACAAAATGTAATGATGTCTCTCTTTCATCTATTTACCTTTTTTACTGTAGTATTGCTCAGTGTGACTATACAAGTGATTTCATTGGTGTTACATGATCGGAAAAAAAAAAAAAAAGAAAAAGGAGAATTAAAAAAGAGAAGAAGATATTTTGAAAACATTTTGCATTCCTTTGCCCCAATTTTAAAATACAGTAATTTAAATAGGACACTGTCTGGCCTTCTAATAGTGTGGAATCAGATTTGAATGCCAAATACAAAAATTACACAAAAATAAGAGCAAAAAAGTATTAATAGTTCCATACATAAATTACAGTTCATCTTTATTTAAAACCTGCTAATATTCATACTAATAAATACAAAGCTAACCATCAACAAAAATTGGAAGGAAAGGTTTTTTTTAATACAAAAATAATTTTATCCAAAGGAAGATGGGAAAAATATGAGGAAGGCTAAACATGTTGTTTCAATAGTTTGAAAGCGTTGTTTCATTTCAGATGTTATTTTATGAGAATTGCGGAAGAATGGCAAGGAGGAGAAATGCAAACACGCTCAAGTGACCTGCAGCTGGGGTATAAAGAAAACACATACATCACACTAATTGTTTTACTGACCTTGTATGCTTGATGAGTAAAACCTCTGTGTTAGATAACATAGGCCTGTGAGAAACTCTAGACACCTCATCTCTGTCTGAGATTCCTGCTTTGTTTTGAGAAAGAGCAGAGCACAGCAAGAGGCTGTGTCTGCTCTAAGCCTTGAAGTACAGGCAAGTGCAGCCAGTCCAGTGATCTCCTACCAGGGCTGGAAATTTTGCAGTGCCTGTGTCCCCACGTGCGTCACCTCTGGCCAGGAGCTTAGGTGTTACTTCGGAGATCCTCCCAGTAGCCAGGAAACTAAACTAAATTTGCTCTTCACAATTACCTCCATGGCCTCTGGTTCTCCTTGTGACCTGCCTGCACCTGTGCTCACAGTTACATTTCAGAGCTGACCGTTGCATTCTAGATTAGTTCCTGGTAAGGAAGTACACGATGAGGAGACATGTCAGTGTGGGAGAAACTCATTGAGATTTTAAAGTCTGCATAAAACATAATTTCTCAGAAGTAAAAGTTATTAAGCCTTGATATCTCAGTCTCAACCCTGATAAACACATTGACTGTCTTTTCTTCATTTTACAAGGCCAGCAAAGTCTCCTCTAATTTTTGACCTCAAAGCAGATGTTGCTTCCAAGTACTAATAGAATTTTCACACTTCGGATATCTAAAGGAAATATTGAATTTTTCCTCTGAGGCCTAAACCAATAATTGTTTCTCACTGTACGAGCTTTTCAAGATTACTTCATTCACTATTCTATGTACAAAGAAAAATTTGCATATATGACACTGAATATTTTTTATTGACATGAACTCAGAGCATTTGGCTGGGATTCATTTAGGTCTGCTTTCTATACCTAACAGGACTCCCTCAGAGGTAAGTGGATTTGTTCATCATTAGGCAATAGCAAGAAAGGTAATTGGTACAAAAGCTTAATCTATTTTCTTTTTGGTGCAATACTGGATCATCTGCTTTTGATTTGGTTGTCTTGTAACAGTAATAACATGAATAGAGGAATGCATTTAAATATAAATTGCAAGCAGTGAGAAATTAATTCTTTAAATGTTGGAAAACAGAGCACAAACCCAGCTAATTCTTAGAAGAGCAAACATTTCCATATATTTCTGGTAAGACAGAGTGGAGCATAGTCGCAACTATTATGAGTTCCACTATAGCTAGTGAGTAAAATATTTGCAAAGCTAAGGAAAAAAACTAAGACAGATATAGTTTCTTAACAGGTAGAGGTATTGGCCAAATAATTGCATTGTTTAAAGTGTATCAGCACCTTCAAAGCAAAGCTTTTTTTCAGTTCATGAGTAGTGGATCGAAGAGCTTGAACCAAACCCTCCTGAAGGTGAGGAAGAGGCTGCTACCGAAGTATTTTGCTTCACACCAGGCCTTACTTGCTCAAACAGGCAGAGGTAAGATGGCTCAGACACTTTCATTTCTCTCAATACAAGTTACAGCGTGCTTTCTTTTTTCTTGATGCATCTCTCTTTTATATTAATAGAGTGTAGAACTAATGCAGCCTGCCATCTAAGTCTTTTCTCTCTTAAGTCCCTCCATAAGGAGGCTTCTCCAACTAGGAAAGCTGCCATTCTACTCATCTTCTTCAGTAACATTACCACAAAAAGCAATTCATTAATTAATTACCTGAAGACCCACAGAAATGTATTGTTGTCATCATCAACTCCACTTCCACCTGAGCACCCTTCATCTTTTATATTCTTCCCTTCTCATTGCTTTCTAATCTGAAGTCAGCACTGTTTCCACACCAGAATGGTGACACATCATTGCTCTAATATGAACTGGGTCTGTACGCAGTTATACCATAAAAAATACTGAGTTGCTTACAAGCAATTACTTATAAGTAAGCAATTATCTTATACTTTATATAGAAACCCAGGCACAGGTTCCTTCTGCTGGTTAGGTGGTTGCAAATTTAAGGCATTAAAACAAGCAGTTCCTTCACAGGATGATGGTCATAAGATGGCTCATACTCTAAACCTGCTAAAGCCACTTGATGTGTGAATGTCGGTTGGTTAATTTCCTATACCTGATTTCTCACTGACATAAGAACAGTAAAATGGTTTGTAGATAAAGCCTCAAAATAAAAAATTGTCCATCTATATGAATGGAGCATACTTTCTTTGATATCTGTTGACTTTCTCAAGGTATTCGTGCATCACGTCTTAATAAAGATAACCCAGCCTTAGAGCCATCTACAGAATCTCTCAATCCTGCCTTGTTGCATGGTGAATTTAAGCACACAATAACCCAGCTTTAGGTAGATGCATTAGATCTAAACAAAACATAGCAGTTCTGTGGCAAGCAAAGGCACCCACATACATAAGGATCCTCTTCTAACCAGTTAACCTTGTTTTACGACTACAGTCATTACAACTAACCTCTGGTACAACTACCATCCAGAGTGTAGTCGTCAACGGCTCAATGTCTAGATAGACACTGGTGCCAAGTGGTGTCCCACTAGGGTCCATATTGGAACCAGTACTGTTTAATATGTTCATCAGTGGCATTGACAATGGGACTGAATGAACCCTCAGCAAGTTTGCTGATGATACCAAGCTGAGTGGTGTGGCTGACCTTCCTAAGGGACAGATACCATCCAGAGGGACCCGGACAAGCTCAAGAAGTGGGCCCATGTGAACCTCGCGAGGTTCAACAAGGCCAAGTGCAAAGCCTTGGCCATGAATAAGGCAAACCATGGTACCAATACAGGCTGGGGGATGAAGGGATTGATAGAAGCCCTGCGGAGAAGTACTTGGGGGTACTGGTGGATGAAAGATTGGACATGAACCAGCAAGGTGCACTTGCAGCCCAGAATGCCAACCGTATCTCGGACTGCATCAAAAGTAGTGTGACCAGCAGCTTGAGGGGAGGTGATTCTGCCCCTCTGCTCCACTCTGGAGAGACACCACCTGGAGTACTACATTCAGCTCTGAAGCCCTCAGTATAAGAAAGACAGGGACCTGTTGGAGAGGGTCCAGAGAAGGGCCGCCAAGATCATCAGAGAGGGGGAACACCTTTCCTATGAGGATAGGCTGAGAGAGTTGGGTTTCTTCAGACTGGAGAAGAGAAGGCTCCACGAAGACCTTATTCCTTTCAGTACTTGAAAGGAACCTACAAGAAAGATTGGGACAGACATTTTAACAGGACCTCTTGCAATAGGACAAGGGGTAATGGTTTTAAACTAAAATAGAGGAGATTCTGGTCAGATATAAGGAAGAAATTTTTTATGATGTGGTTGATAAAACACCGGACAGGTTTCCCAGAGAGCTGTTAGATGTCCCATGCCTGGACACATTCAAGGCCAAACTGGATGCGGCCCTGAGCAAGCCGATCTGGTTGATGTCTCTGCTCATCGCAGGGAAGTTGGACAAAGTGACCTTCAGAGGTCCCTTCCAACACAAACTATTCTATGATTCTATGATTAAATGGAGGAGGGAAGAGAAAGCTTGCATCTAAGAAAAAAAATCCTTCCAAATGAGTGTAATCAAGCATGAGAAAACATTGTCCAGAGAGACCATGGAATTTCTGTCCTTGGAGGTTCTCAAGATGTAGCTGGACAAAGCCCTGAGCAACAAGCTCTATGACCTTGCTTGAAGCATGTTGGACTAGATAATTTCCAGAGGTCCTTCCCAACCTGAATAATTATATGACTTTGTACATTGCATGCTGGCAAAAGAATAGGATTGTCCTAATTCTGTATGGAGCCTCAGGCTACAGATCTTTTCTCCTATACAAATGAAAAAGGACTTATTTCCTTTTAAAAGAATAAATGGTAATAAATTAACAGGAACAAAATCAAATCAGATATGTCATGTTAATGCCTGCAAATCTCTTTGAATTCCCATTCTTTTATACCCAAAGAGGTACATCAAAACAGTCTGTAAAATTACTGTACCTGTTCAGTAAGGAAATACCTTACTTTTTTTTTATACACCTTTCCTAGTGTTCTGTTGTTGAAAGTATTCATTTTATGTTGAAGATGCAAGTGCTGCACTGGCTATTATTAATGAAAAGGCAGGAGCTCTGAGGCATAGGTCCTCTGATGTGTCTAGAGAGCTGCAAGAGGAGTAAAGTTTCAACACTTGGTTTTTTTTCCTGGGGATACCCCACTAAAGTGATCTTGCAAGTGTTCTCTTCATGGGCCTATACAAACAGACTAGTGAATCAGAAGTAAAAAGCATTCTCAATATAAGTCAGCAACAGGCTGAAAATAACTTTCATCTACCTTTGACATTTCTGTTCATTGTGAATGAAAGTAACCACCCTGTTAAAAACTTCAGCACAATATTGACTCCCTTTCATGTTACCATTGTGGTGACTGCTGTTTAAAGCTTATCTAACTACTCCTTTCTGTTTTATACCTGACAATACATAAATCACAGTACTGATTAAATATGTATCTTGAAAATAAACATGCTTCCTTATGATATCTCAAACATTTAGTAAATCACAGTTGATAAGTGCACTGCTGATTGGAAGACAAAAACAAAAGCAAAAAATAATTCCACATAAACAGGTTAGGGAATAATGATTTCAAGGATAGGTTATGAAAAGGCTCTCAAAAAAAACTTGTGTGCACACATCTCCCTGTAGGTGGCCTTGCCACATAAAGGATCTGTGGTTGATTCTACCAGTTCAAGGAGAAAGAGATATCAGAAAGAATGTGGAAGAATGGAAGAATTTAAGCTACTTATGTGACTTGAAGAACTCCAATATAAGTTTGGCAAAATATGTTTTTAATACATTAGGGCCCCAAAGGACCTAAGTAATGTTAAATCCATGGCTTGCTTTGGTAAACTAATTCAATATTGAATCTCCGAAGTACTCGGTGAAGAATATTTTACAGTTGGATTTCTCTACCTTGTATCTAGGACCTTGGACTCACGTTCTCATGCTACAACATTAATGTGAAGTTGACCCTGGCTTCTCACATTTTCCCTCACTGATCCAGAAAGAAGAACTACTGCACTGGTCACATCTTTTGACGCAAGATGCTAGATTCATGGAGCTCAGTGAACTTTGTGTCTTAAGGCTTATTTCATGTCCAAAGACATTTTTTAATTCTCTTCACTTTGAGAACTCATAGCGCAAGGAGTGGACATAGTGTTCACGATTGCAGTTTAACATTCTTCTGGGCATCCTTCTTTCACTGTTCCTAGATGAGTCTTGTATTTAACATTAAGAGGCACACTATTACACTGCAACAACTTACCAAAAGATAGCACCCACTCTTTCTCATTATTTGTTACTATAGCATCCTTTTGTCCTCTGTGAGTTTAAAACAGGATTACACCTGCATTTACTAAATACCATTGCATCAAAAATGAGCATTTAAGGAACTCCAGTGGAAACAGTGCTTGTCACTAGCCTTACTAGAAACAGCTCCTTTTTTAGATCACTAGTTTTTATGTGACATATATCCTCTTTGTTCCATACAATTCCAATCAAAATATTAGGTAATATTAATACAAAGGTCAACAGTAATTTCATTATAATGGTTTCACAACTGAAAATTTAATTTAACTTTAGTACCACTTTATTTCCAACACATGCCTTTCTTAAATCAAATTAGGATTTCTTCCATAACTAAACATGTTAAGACTCTTGCATTCTCCTATTATCTACTTACAATTCCTTGTTTTACGTGCCTTTTTTTTTTTTTATTGTCTTTCACCATCTGTTCATTTAATCTTCATGTTCTTTGAAGCAGTTTCCTTCCTTCAGAAACCCTCCGTAAAATACTTCTGGTTCACTCACACTCTGACTTCAAATGAAAGTCTGAGTAGTTTACAGAATTGACAGCAATTACCATTCTGTTGAAGAATAATCAATCTGTTGAAGCAGGGGAAATCTCCCTCTTTGTTGTTTTTTTTTTTTTTAAGAGTTTTTGGTTGGGTTTTTTTGCCTTTTTTTTTTTTTTTTTAAGAAAGTTTTGAAACATCCTTTTCCTAAAAAAAGTAAACTTTTTCCCCAATATTTTTTAAGGTTTCAGTTAAAAAGGTTATTATATTTTAAAATATGAAAAATTCAACCTTTATAAAGTGAAGAACTGCCTTGGTTCACACTGTATTTCTATTAGGCTATTAACATTGCCTGAGTCACAGAAGATAAGTCAATATAAAATACTTCCTGATTTCTTTTTAAAAAGATTAAGTTTGTGCTGTCTGTAATGTTACTGAGATTCAACAAGTTATTAAACCTGCTTTGCATAAGGAATTGCTCAGATATGCATTTCAGGTATTTCAGAATGACAAATACATTCAGTGCAACAGGACCTCTATCATCTCGTATTGCTTTCTAGTTGGACATGCTCTATTTGTTCTATTATGCAAGCAATTCCTATTGACAATAGTGTAAGTTCAAGGCAAAATAAGTGCAATGAAAATCTCCAGTGCAACTAGGAGAGAAGTATTTTCTGTTAGGCTGATAAGGCTAAAGTAACAACTGGACATACCACATAGAAATATATGGAAAATTTCATTCTAGAAACACAGCCTTCTGGGAGGCAGGCAATCTGTACAACCTCTGTCTCATTAGGAAGAACTTTATAGAATAAAACTGTTCTTTTTATTACTGTTGGCCCAATATTGGAAGGTTGGGTGTTTTTCTGTCTACAGAAAAGCCATTTTATTTGAAATATTGAACTAAATATAAAATAGCCTCTTCTCATACCAGAAGTTTCTATTTAGCACACCTCTGAGCTTGATTTTTCTATGTATGAAAGCCTTGAAACACAGTAAATAAGTTCAACAAATTCTTCTATATAAGAACTGTAAGCACTTTTTAACCTTTTTTTCCTTAGGTTGCAAGCTATTTCATACGAAGCAGGACTGCAAAGAGTTACTAAAAAGGTAGAAAATGTTAAAGAAACATGAAAATATATTATTTTTGGCTTACAGATGCACTGAAAAATATCCAAGTAAAATGTCAGTTTGGTTATTTCAGAGACTGCTAAGCAGAAGTCATGATTAAAACATTTTACTATTTTATGTGTATATGAATATATGGCCAGACTACCAAGTATTCATCTTCAAGTGCTCATGGAGTCCGAGGTCTAGAGGAGTCAGCATCTGGGGAGATTCAAGTAGAAGTCTTTGTAGTTGTTAGCTGCTGCCATCAAGACAAAAACTAAGATTTATTGAATACTGTATGAAGCATTGAGAATATAATTAATTGTAATGCTTTTTTAATATTTATAATTTTCATTTTTATCTATTCATTTCAGTGAACAAAGTGCTTGTAGTAATATGAGTTTACTGAAACTGCCAGTGTGTTTTAACACTGAAATTCTACAGGTGCAACAGAAGCTATCTGCACACAAATTACATACTAAATCTGCAAGGTACTCTTCAATTGTTTCTGATTACTGACAGACATACTAGTTAAGCATTGGATAGCTTCCCACGTAAGTAATTCATTTAGAAAACAGTTTACCAAGAATGTACTTTGAAACAATTTCTATATTGCCATACCTTTAACTCATTCACATCAGGGAATCCCACTGTATAACAGGCAGACAGTGCTTAAAATGGAAAAGTGACTTTGCATAAAAAGCGAAGGCAGAAATTAATAGTTTCAGATCATGAATACTAATTTCATGATAACAGATTATTTCGGATAATCAAACAGGAGATGACATTTCAATAATTAGTAACTGAATCACAACAGAGCAAATTATTTTTTTATTTTTTTACCAACACTCAGGTTGTTATAGTAACTTGGCAGATAAGAGATTTGTTTCTCAGAACCAGAGCCCTGTGTACCCATCAAAACAGAAACCTTCAAAATATTCATCTAACTAAGCTACCTCTCAGTCACCCAGTAAAGGTCAATTTATTCCTGCAAGGGCCTTACTGACATCAGCTAAGATCATTCAGTGGTACTAGATGTGAATCATCAGCCAATAGCCTCCTCAGTCACACCAGAAGCTATGGAACAATGGCAGGCATTGCAGAAGTTAAAAAAAAAAAAAAAAAAAAAAAATCCACAGAGCTACTTACTGTAAAATGAGGGCAAGGTTTAGCTCTACCTATTTAAAATAAGTTAGAATGCCTTCTGTATGTGTATAGTTGAGTGCTGAAATGATAACTTAATGTTCAGATACTTTGAAAATTAAGCTCCATTAGAGTCTCAACAGTCTTCAAGAATCAACATCCTACCTAACATCTGCTTGCTTACACTCTTACATCTAGTTCTTGAATATGTGCATCAAAAAATTTATTCACTGACAACATTCTCCACAAGTGGTTCTAGTGGAAGGATCAAAAAGGCATATTCCAGAATTATAATGTTTCATAAACATGAAGTTCAGAAAGGGCCATAAAAATTTTTATTCAGTCTGTATATTGCAAGCCATTACATTTCACCCCAATCCACCTATATTAGATTCAGTAAGTTTAAGAACATGAAACTATTCCTCAGAAGATAACCTATTATCAGAATTTATATTCTTAGAAACTGTTTAAGTGAGAGGTGCTTAGCAGCCTTCATATATGCCTTTCGTTCTACAAAAGGACTCAGAAACCCTGTTTTCCCAAGTCAGCCTCATTGAATACAGGTTTTTTGACACAAAATTTCCACATCATTTTGACACTAAACACCCAAAAAGACCTACTAGTGAGACATCTAATAAGACTGCCTATACCATCTTGGAGTATGAGTACAAATCCTTTGATTTCCTGTCTCATATAATGGTGAATCACAAGGTGTGTCAAAGCAAATGTGGGAGACAGAGAGAGAATTATGAAAAAGTGAAGATGTGTTAAATGAAATGTTCAGCTTCCCACATCATGGTTTAAACCAGTTTCCATATGACTTTCACGTTGAATATATGATTTTACAGATGAACAAATAGAATTTCTTGAAAACTCTGTTTTATCTAGGATACGAAACAAGGCATAAGACCAGAGGGCCACAAGTCTGACAAGTGTAAGAATTACAATAAGAGCAAGCAAGAAAAAATTCTGTGATAATTCTTCTCCATGCAAAACAAGGATGATAGATGGTACATAGTCTCAAAACACAACTTGTGCCTGTGATTTTTTCTATCATGTATTTACCTGCCTAGAGTCATTTGTTTCCTTATATGTCGCTTTGTCATTATATATTATACCTTAAATTAAATCTTTAGTTCTGGATTAATCTTCAGAAGACTTTAAAAATAAACAACGGTATTTTATATGGGTTTTATATGCATTTAGACAATTCTATTTCATCTGAACAAAGCTCGTAATTCAAAGTAATATAAAAATTCAAATAACAGTTTTCATCATAACAGATTTCTAATGCACAAACACGAAAAAAACAAACATGCTTCAATGAATAATATGATCAAACACATAATTTAGCTTCAAATACAACTGACAATGGGCAAAACAAAATTGACAATGCAAGACAAACATGCATTATATATCTTATGCATTTTTACCCAGAATTGTTTTCACAATTCTAAATAAAAGCAAAGTAATCTGCTAAGAAGAGAATCAATTCATGCCTGAAAAAGCCCTAAATAAAAATAAAAATAATAAAAATAAAAATAAAAAAATAAAAATCATAAAAATAAAAATAAAAATTAAAATTAAAATTAAAAAACCCACCAGTTTTCTGTCCCAACCATCATCCAGTAATCAAAATTTCAGTGTGCACCAGTAAGGAAAACAAAAGAAGAAGCTGTATTTCATATATTGATTATTCTGCATCTGAAGTCAATTTCTACATTTCTTATTTCTTTGCTTGTTAGTCTAGATTTCCACTGCCTTGCACATATTGCTACCTTTCAGCTCCTGTCTTCAAACCAACAGCCTGCTGTTTGGCCTGCAAAGAATAATGTTTAAGGGCAGAATCAGAGGAGTCCAAGCTTTTTCTTCTATGAAATGAAGATTCTAGTAAACTAACTGTCCAGATTTCTCCTTAATGTAGCAAAACCATGAGCCCAAAAACCGGTACAGAACAATGATGAACTTGCAGAGCCAAATCCATCTGCTTTTTAAGTTTCAAATGTTTCAACAACCCAAGCATCAAGAACGTAAGGGTGAAATAAAAGAACATAACTAGAAATGACTGATTTTAAAATGCTATTATGAACAATCCCAAGTGAAACATAACCATTGAAAAAAGGAAAATAAAACAACTATTGATATATTTAGACTGTACAACTTTAAGGTCTTATTAAAAAGAAACAAATGGTTCATATCTTGATTTTTTATCTTTTTGTGGTATAAATTTGAATTTGGATATTCGCAGGGAGAAAGAGAAAGGCAGAGAGTTTAAATAGTTACAAATTAATATCAAAATATGGAAAAAAAAAAGACTGGTTTCCCTGATAGCCTAAAATGATGTTACCTTTCTGTTTTAATGAAATTACAGTGCTTCAAATTTTGTCACTTATGTAAAGTCATAGTACTCTGTGATGCAAATCTATACAAAATATTTTAACATGTGTAGTACCTACACAATCATCTGTCATGTCTTCAGGGATAAGACACCAAACACATCATATTTGAAGGTATGTTCACAGTACATCACATTCAAGGTATCAAGATCATGTGATCATGCACAGCACTTACATTTCACAGTGGGATTCATAATTCAAATACAAAGGCAAATATTTTTCTTTTTTAATAAGCAAAACCTAAGACATACCTAAATATTTGCCATACCTTCACACTAACTATGTTGCTATTCCAGAACAACAACCACAAAATGCCACTGAAATACATTAAAGGAGAAAAAATGCACAGAACAACAACAATGACAAAAAAACACAGCAATTTTATCTGATGTATAGAACCCATTTAATTACATAAAGGAATACAAGAATGGTTACTTAATTGTAGTTATTGAATTTGCCACTACTTAAGCAAGGAAGCAATGTCAAAGATTGAGAAAGATTGATTGTCTGAAGAAAAACACTTCTGTATTTGTGTGCATTGACAAAGACACTTGCCAGAATCCTAGAAAAACAGAGGACACATTTATTTGTTGTGCGCTCTTTACACAGGCTGCCATTTCAATGACATTTAACATTTCACACCACAAGGCAGTTACAGAAAGATACAACAGATGTTTGATGGCATGGAGGGCAACAGGTCCAGACAAATGTTTTGATCTGGAGAAAGGAATCCTTTTCTCACCAGCAGCAACTATGAAATGAAGGAAATTGTTGAAAATTTTCTAGAGCATATCTAAGTATCAAAAATCAGGGGCAAAAATACAAACAGCCTTTAAAAAAAATAACTGCAGAATAATGTAGGGAGCTTATCCCTCAGAGCTGGAGAAAAACCCAGCAGTTGGACAGCTCTGCTCTTTAAATGGAGTATGAGGCTAATATGCTTACAAGTCTGGTCTTGCACCTGGAGAGTTTTTTTTAAACCCATAGATTAGGAACACAAAACAGAAAATAAATAGGAAAAACTTGAGAACAGTTAAAAAAAAAATAATAATTAAGAACAAACCACTGTTTGAGCTTGCAAGTGCAAGCTTGCAAATACAGGACTAAAAGCAGATTCTTCTCCTAGAGCTACATCCAAGCTATGATTGTGATCTTTCAAGTGTCTTTCATGTTACTGCATTCATAAGTAGATGACAAAAGTGAAGCTCAATATCTGTTATGAAACCAGGTGAAAAAGTTAACCAGATTTGAGAACTGTAGCCTCATTTAAACTATATTGAAAGTTTACAGCAGCTAACCTTAACAAATTAAACAGTTTCGAGTTGCTAAACGAGGACAGACAGTTCCTTTAACAACTTCAGGTCATCCTGATGATTGAAACTATTTCAACAGGAGAAATGGTAAGGTTTTAAAAAATGTTTGATATATGGATTCTTACAGGATAAACTAGGATCTGCAACTCCCAATGTTTTCAACAAACATAAAACATCAGACCTCGACTTCAGTAAAGCCTTTGACACAGTCTCCCACAGCGTCCTCACAGCTAAGTTGAGGAGGTGTGGTCTAGACAATAGAGTAGTGAGGTGGGTTGCAAACTGGCTTAAGGAGAGAAGCCAGAGAGTGGTAGTCAATGGTGCGGAGTCTAGTTGGAGGCCAGTATCTAGTGGAGTGCCTCAGGGGTCAGTACTGGGGCCACTATTATTCAATATATTCATTAACGATTTAGACGAGGGAACAGAGTGTACTATTAGCAAGTTTGCTGATGACACCAAGCTGGGAGGAGTGGCTGACACGCCAGAAGGCTGTGCTGCCATCCAGCGGGACCTGGACAGGCTGGAGAGTTGGGCGGAGAATAACCTGATTAAATTTAACAAGGGAAAGTGTAGTGTCCTGCATCTGGGCAGGAACAACCCCAGGTTCCAGTATAGGTTGGGAAATTACATATTAGAGAGCAGTGTAGGGGAAAGGGAGCTGGGGGTCCTGGTGGACAACAGGATGACCATGAGCCAGCACTGTACCCTTGTGGCCACAAAGGCCAATGGCATCCTGGGGTGTATTACAAGGGGGGTGGTTAGTAGATCGAAAGTGGTTCTCCTTCCCCTCTGCTCCGCCCTGGTGAGACCACATCTGGAATACTGTGTCCAGTTCTGGACCCCTCAGTTCAAGAATGACAGGGAACTGCTGGAGAGGGTCCAGCGTAGGGCAACCAAGATGATTAAGGGAGTGGAGCACCTCCCTTATGAAGAAAGGCTGAGGGAGCTGGGTCTCTTTAGTTTGGAGAAGAGGAGACTGAGGGGTGACCTTATTAATGTTTATAAATATATAAAGGGTGAGTACCACGAGGATGGAGCCAGGCTCTTCTCGGTGACAACCAATGATAGGACAAGAGGTAATGGGATCAAGCTGGAACACAAGAGGTTCCACTTAAATTTGAGAAAAAACTTCTTCTCAGTAAGGGTGACAGAGCACTGGAACAGGCTGCCCAGGGAGGTTGTGGAGTCTCCTTCTCTGGAGACATTCAAATCCCACCTGGACATGTTCCTGTGCGACCTCACCTAGGCGTTCCTGCTCCAGCAGGGGGATTGGACTAGGTGATCTTTTGAGGTCCCTTCCAATCCCAAACATATTGTGATACTGTGATACTGTGACCTTGAAGTCCTTAGAGCCACTTGTAAACTCCTGAAGCCAGTTAAAATTTTCATTTTTCATTTAAAAAAAAAAAGGAAAAACAAAGAAAGAAACAAACAAAGATAAACCAGTTATTTGTACTCTTTATTCTCTTAGTTCAAAATATTCCTTATCAGCCCAGAGCTCGCAGTTGTTGATGAACTGAATTCCATCTGAGTACATGTCCTATGCCAAATATATATATAATGGAAGTGCTTATTTTCTCCCACTCTTTTATATACCTTAGTTTGTTGGCCACATGGGTGAACCA
The DNA here is from genome assembly GCF_964273445.1 of Streptopelia decaocto. Classification (NCBI taxonomy): domain Eukaryota; kingdom Metazoa; phylum Chordata; class Aves; order Columbiformes; family Columbidae; genus Streptopelia; species Streptopelia decaocto. The sequence continues at coordinate 33,506,366 of NC_138657.1, forward strand.
TTGTGTTTAATTCAGATACATGAAAAAAATTGACCAAAGAGTAGAAAATACTAAAATAGTAGAAAATTTATTCCGAAGTATCAGGTAACAACAAGGCAGGCAGGGTACCCCTTGGCAAGGTCTAAGGTTTGGTAATAATTTTAATATTTACATATTCCGGATGTATGTGTTTCTGTATTCTGAAACTAAATTCTGAGAAATATATCACAAAAACACAGTACACTACTATGGATTTCTCTAACAGCTAGCCCTAGGAAGCAGTGTGACCTATTCCTATGAAGAGATCAAACAGTCTGCTGAGATTATACCTAGGGATTTGAAATTATCAGAAAGAGGTAGGGTGGAAATTTTTGAATATACCAGATTACTATTATTTGCATTGCTTGTTACTGTCTTGTCACATCAGGTCAGGCATAATATGATGTGTTCTACCAGAATCTGAAAGAGTATGGCTAACACACTGCAAGAGAGGGAGATATGAAAAAAAAAGAATACTCCCATGGAGTCCCTGCCGGTTTCTCTCTCAGTGTTTCCCATGTAAATGAGAAAATTTAAGCTTACGAAGGAAAAACACTCACCCCAAATACCTAGTCATTGAAATTTCAGCCACCATGATTCTCACAACAGACATTTAAAACAAATAAAAATGCATTTGCTCTAGATGAAAATTCAAAGAAATCTTAAAAGGGAATCTATGTCATACTAGTAGCTGTTGGACATATAAACTTGACTCAAAAACATTGTGAGTATATGTTATGGTACACCACTAAATAAACAGAGTCATATTTTTCCTTCTTCTTATAACCTTTTCTCATTTAGTATACAAAATAGATGGTTCTCATTTAGCAAACAGTTATTTGATATGCTGTTCTTTCTTCATCATTAATTGGATAGCCCTAGGCCTTAGACATCACATATTATTCAAATCCTGTTCTGATGAAAAAGCTATTAATTTCCTCATGTGACTTTCTATGCCACTTATTATTAGAACATCAACCAGAATTTCTATCAAATTCAGTCGCAACTCCACATTAATCCTGAGACTTGGTGCCCAGGAATCAAGGAACACATGAATAAAACTTGGGGTTGGTTTGTTTGGATTTTTTTGTTTAAAAATAAATAAATAAATAAATTTAGCTAGGCAGCTCCTAGCATCACACAGGAGCTGCCCAGAAAAAATGGTTCTATCCTGGCTTCTGCCATAACTGACTATGAGACAGTTTCTTCTTTCCCTCTAATCCTCACCTACCACAACCGGGCAGCTACTGGCAAGGGGAAGCAGATTCATGAATGTAAGCTGCTGAAGTTGAACTGGCAGTGGAGAAAACGTTCCTCTTTTTTTAAACCGATTCACAAGCTTTTGCAACTCCTCCCCACAAAACAGAGCCCTAATTTTTCACAGTGATTCCCTTAAAAAGCCCCAAATTTATGCACTGTGAGACAATACATTATTAATAAGCCTGAGTTATTTTATCTTTACTTTCTTCTTGTCCTGTGGGATAGAACAAGATGCAAAATGTTCCTTATAGATACAAATACCAACAAAAGGAAAAAAGTGGCATAACAAATAATACTAGCTTTTCCTACAAAACTCACATCTGATAGATATGGAGACAGATGCAAGTCAAGAGGGTCCAACAGAGTTCTAGTAAGCAAACAGTAAAATATTTCTGAAAAGTAGCTACTAGAAACTTTCTAACCACATGCCTTAGAGATCTTTCTATATAAGATCTAAGATCTAAGATCTAAGATCTGAAATTAAAAAGTGGACCAAAAAAAATTAAAAGAAAAAATATATTAATTGGGTCCTTGGGTGTCCAAACGGAGAACATGGCATAAATTGTATCTAAAGAATGTTGTAAATTACAGTCTATGGTGCTGCACCTACTAGTGCTTCTTTTGCTTTACCCATTAAGTTTCTTTGGTTGTTTTTTTAAATGTCATTGACATAATGCACTTCTAGATTACTGCATTCTGTATAGCTTTGATAGCCAGTATGACACTGTATGGGTAACCCTGAGAAGCTCAAAGGATATGCAAGTTTTATAAAAAGAAGGATTATAATGATACTAATAATTGCCTTAATGTTGATTAAGGAAGGATTTTGCAGTCTCACATCTAAAGAAGCTCCAGTAAAAATCATTAACAAGAGGAGTTTCCTCTATTTAGCTTATAAATGCCATCATATTTCTGTCGATAATTATTTTAATTGCTCCTGAAATTAATCACATCTATTTTTATATTATCATGAGGCAGCATGATACAAATTAGTTTATAATGTGAAATCGATATTTAATGAGAATAGTGTTATTACAAGTGTGGTAATATATTTGCTAGAGTTACTATGTAATGTTTATAATTTCCCCCCTCCCATTGCCAACCATCTTTCCAATTCAAATAAAGGTTTGTACTGCAATTCCAGTATCCAAGATCTGAATTGCCAATTTCAAAATTTATCAAAAGTTATCATGGTAAAGGAAAAGCAGGTCTCTTTCAGTGTCTGGAGACAGTAGAAGAAGATAGATTTAAGCATCTGTGGGTGAGAATTAAGGCGGAGGCCGGCAGGGATGATACCGTTGTATCTGTTGCAGGCCACCAGATCAGGATGAGGAAGATGATGAGGCCTTCTACAGACAGCTGAGAGCAGCCTCACAATTACAGGCCCTGGTTATTGTGAGGGATATTAACTGATATTTTAACTGATATTTGCTGGAAAGACTACTCAGCCAGCCAACCACAGTCCAGGAGATCCCTCCAAAGCATTGATGATAACTTCCTGACGCAAATGGTGGATGAGTCAACTAGGAGAGGTGCACTGCTGGATCTCATCCTCACTAACAAGGAAGGTCTGGTTTAAGCAGTAAAGGTTGAGGGCTGCCTTAACTGCAGCAACCATGAAATGGTGGAGTTCAGGGTCTCCTGTGGCAGGAACAGAATACCTAGCAGAATTGCAACCCTGGACATCACTAGGGCTAACTTTGGCCTTTTCAAGCAATTGCTAGGGGAAATCCCATGGGAAAGGGTACTTGAAGGTAAAGGGGCCCACGCTAGCTGGTTAGCATTCAGGGACTGCTTCTTCCAAGCTCAAAATCAGAGCATCGCAGCACATAGGAAGTCAAGGAAGGGAGCCAGGAGACCTGCACGGTTAAACAAGGAACTGCTGGGCAAACTGAAGTGAAAGAGGAGAGTTTGTAGATCATGGAAGGAGGGACAAACTGCTTGGGAAGAATATAAGTCTGTTGTCAGAGGATGTAGGGAAGCAACTAGGAAATCTAAGGCCACCTTGGAATTAAACCTTGCAAGAGGGGTCAAGGACAACAGAAAAAGCTTCTTCAAATACATGGCAGATAAAACTAATGCTAAAGGCAATGTAGGCCCACTGATGAATGAGGTGGGTGCCCTGGTGACAGAAGATACAGAGAAAGCAGAGTTACTGAATGCCTTCTTTGTTTCTGTCTACACTGCCGGAAGCCATCCTGAGGAGTCCCGCACCCCTGAGGCCCCAGAGGAAGTCAGGACAATGGAGGACTTTGCCTTGGTTGATGAGGACTGAGTTAGGGACCAATTAAGTGATCTGGAACATCCATAAATACATGGGTTGAGACGGGATGCACCCGTGGGTGCTGAGGGAGCTGGCTGAGGTCATTGCTGGATCACTCTCCATCAGCTTTGCTAAGTCATGGGAAATGGGAGAGGTGCCTGAGGACTGGAGGAGAGCAAATGTCACTCCAGTCTTCAAAAAGGGCAAGGAGGAGGACATGGGTAGCTATAGACTGGTCAGCCTCACCTCCATCCCTGGAAAGCTGATGAAACAACTTATCCTTGGCACCATCTCAAAGCATATCAAGGATAACAGGGTCATTAGGGGCAGTCAACATGGCTTCACCAAGGGGAAGTCATGCTTAACCAACCTCATAGACTTTTATGAAGACATAACCAGCTGGACAGATGACGGTAAAGCAATGGACATGGTCTATCTTGACTTCAGTAAAGCATTTGATACCATCTGGAGACATTCAAAACCCACCTGGATGCCTTCCTGTGTAACCTCATCTGGGTGTTCCTGCTCTGGCAGGGGGATTGAACTAGATGATCTTTTGAGGTCCCTTTCAATCCCTAACATTCTATGAATCTGTGATTCTGTGATTTGCACCTGGGGACATTTAGACTGGATATCAGGAAAAAAATTATCCATAGAAAGGATTGTCAGGCAGTGGAACAGGCTGTCCAGGGAAGTGGTTGAGTCACCATCCCTGGAGGTGTGTAAAAAGATGTGTAGATGAGGTTCTTAGGGACATGGTTTAGTGCCAGAGTTAGGTTAATGATAAGACTCAATGATCTTGAGGGTGTCTTCCAAACAAAATGAGTCTATAATCCCATAGTTCTATAAATTTAGTCTTCTGATTCTTAGTATGCTGTTTAGTCTGTAGGAAAAGCAGTTTTCTGCTTCACTAATTCATTAGTTCTGTTCTGTCCTGTTTGCCAAGTTCACGAGAAAGCTCTCCTGTTACCCTGGTTTAGCTGCTGCTTTGCCCCTGATTCTAGCTATGGTTCCTCAGTTCTGTGATTGCATCCATGAAGCAAAGTGTTGCAGACTGTTTTTCAACACTACAATTTGCTTATTTAACCAAAACAGTCTGGCCGATTCAACTAGCAATTCTGTTTATTTCTCTGCAGACTTGACACTCCATAAAGTAAAGAAAGAATGCTTTGCAAGACATGAAGTTATCGTGTTGCAAAATAAGATAGGGTTAGTAGGGTTAGTAGGTAGAGATTTCTTTGAGTGTGCCAGTTAGTAGGAAGAGATTTCAGATATTGCCAGAGTACAGGAGTAAAACAGCTCTTCAGTCACTTTTAGTTTTTGACATGCATTCACTAGAATTATACTGAAGATGTTTATTATTTAAATTCCTTTGTTAGTTTAATTCTATAGATTCCTATTTCTCTACAGACTCTCTCGAGAGCAAATCAACTTTATTTCAAGAATGAAGAGTTCTGAAGAATGAAGAGTTGTCACTATTATGCTGTTATATATGAAAGAACTTTTAATTTTTTCTGGTCAATCTCAATATACAGTAATTGAAGACTGACTCGCAATACAGAGGTTTTAGGATTAGTGTCAACCTTTTTTTCTGCATTAACTTTAAACACAATTCTCTGGAGAGAAGATGCATCACACAAAGACATTCAAATGCACCAAGATGCTGATCCCATTTTTTGCTGGATGGAAATATTAAGCAAGTACATTACTACAGGCATTTTATGTTTTCTTTTTTCAGTTATTCTTGCTTGCTCAGTATTAAAGGGTGTCACATGCAACACATTGCTCAAAGTTAATATTTGAGAATCACCGTGCTTTTCCATTTATTGACCATCCCTAATGGTCCATATGGAATATAATCCCCACAGGTACTACAGGAGATAGGAATAGCTTCTCCACCACATTAATGTATTCCTGAGAGGTCTGATGTATCTGGTCATTATTAGTTCAATACAACTCTCATAAGCAATATCTTTGTTAAATATAATGCCTGCTTGAGGGCTGTCATAGGAAATCATTAAAACATAACATTAGTCTTACTCTAGAAAGAACACTGTAATACAGCAGTGAATATTTAAAGGACTATAAAGCTGCTGGCCGAGATTTCTCTTTCAGGATTTTCTCACAAAGTTTAGAATCAGCTTAAACTGTTAACCGGCATGCTGCCCAGCACTAGCAATGCCTGCTGCCTTGAATGACTAAAAGCAAAAGAGAAAGAAAAAAATCACATTCCAGAGACTGACAACAGTTACACCCAATGTCAGGAGAAACAGTAAAATGAAATTAAAATAAAGAACTATTGGAAAGGTAAAGCAGTTTCTCACATATAAGTCTGTAGTAGCTAGCAATGCTCTATTTGTGCAAAATAGACCAAATTAAGAAAACTGAAAATGTGTTTGGCAATCTCAGCAGAATTTCCATTTGTCTGCAGCATAAAACTATGATTTTGTACAATTTAGCATGTCTAGCAAGCACCTTGGCTCAAGGGCAGCCTATGAATAAAGTAGACAGTTGATGTTACAGAACAAGAAGCATTGGCAGAACTGTGTGAGAGTTATGTATAAAACACCTGCTTGCATTTTGACTTGCCCAAACCAATGCCATTTACCTTTTGCTAAACTGGCCACTAAATCCCTGCATAACATTTGGAGCAGGGGAAGTAGAACAAGGAAAATAAATGTGCCATGTATATGAACTTACAAACCAAATATGATTGGCAACTGCTAAATATTAATGGGCTGCTTTCTGACTAATCTAAGCCGAAAATTCACAACATGCATGAACATAAAGGTGACCAAAAAAAAAGAGTTACGCAAACAAATGAGCACTTTATCACACACTGGCACACTCAAAGAACTGTTTGGAATTAGCCATTAGTCCATTATTATTAACCACTATTACTTTTGGCCTAGACAGAGTGAGTGTGCACTATCTTGTCATTCATGTGGCCACTGAGATGCCCTGGCGGATGCCCTGCCTCATGCTGTCACTTCACAATGGAGAAGGTGTCTCAGAAATCTAGTCGTCCCCACAGGACTCCAGCTGCAGTGGGAACAGGATGGCCCTAGACACCTACATGTAGATAACCAAATGCCAACAGTAGAGCTCCCTCTAGTGTATCTCTTTGAGGTTTCTGCCCATTTTTAGGCACTTAGCTTGGCAGTCAAGTGGAGAAACTGGTACTGTCAGACTCCATGTGTGTGTGTGTAATTCCTTCAAAAAAGAACAAATATTCTGACTTTGGAAAAACTTACAGAGAGACCACTTCGTAGAGTCTCAGTCAAAATCCACATGAAGAAAGCAGGAATCTTCACTCAAATTCAGTGAGTTTTGACCTAGCTAATAAAATAGTAGAAACTAATTAAAATGTAACTGCATAAGTCTATTTCTAACTCAGAAATTACTTTGTAGAAACAAAGATGGTTGTGACACAGGGCAAATACAATCCTTGCAAGAAAATATTAAGCCTTCTTTTGTTGTCCCAAAGTTTAGCATAGATACAGACTATGGACAGATAACCTCAATACAGGACTGAGCATCCAATCAGATCAATACTTCTTCAGTTACCAAATTAATCTTATGGCTTGCTTATACACTTATAATAAACCTGCATGTGCCCTACCATCCAGCTAGAGGGTGACATCAGTATCCAACCAAAATGCTAATCTTCCCAAAGTTCAAACATTCCCCCTAACGACAAAACATTAAAAAAAATTCTCTTATCTAAGACTTTTGCTTCCTGAGGCTTCCATTATGGGTAAAGCAGCCTGAAAGTTTCAGCACCATTTGAATCCAACTCAAACTAAAGGCTAGGCTAAAAATGGATAAATGATTACATTTTTTAATAAGCATGCATGTGGATAAGTAGTTGACTATGAAACCTTTTATTTAAATTACTAATACTTCTTTAATCTCTTTGGAAGTTTTATGTTATTATGAACCCAAGAAATTATTGAAACAACTGACTAAGTGTTGCCATCTGGTATTTTAACAGATTTTAAGCTCTTCAAGTATGCAAACATATCTACAGCAAACACACTTTACTTTTTACCTTTGATGACTCAGTGTCATTCATGCATAGTATCTGAGATTTGATTACACCCTCATGTATCTCCATCATCCCTATGAATTTGAGGGCTAAGAAATGAACAAAAAACAGGAGAAAGGAAACCCATTAATAGGGAAAACATGGATGATAATATATTGAAACTTCAGTTGTGATTCAGTATATGTCTATATTGTGAATACATTTTAGACATTAAACTTCACAATCACCACGCACTTCTAATGGATCCAGAGGAAAAAAGAAAACACCAACAACCGAAACACACCATCCTTGGTGACTCAAATGCCCTCTCTATTTTATTTTGACATTGTCCACTCAAAATACCATTTTCTAGCAGGTTAAGTGGAATTAAAAGCAAATTCCATGTTTTAATTCGCTTGCCTTTTAGAACTCTTCAAAAGTTGGTTTGTTTGTGTTGTTTGTTTTTTTTTTTCCTATTCATTCCACTATTTGCAACAGAGATAACAGACTTTCCATTTAGTCATATTCCTTATGGATTGAGGAAGAAAAGGTCTACTAATGCAATGTATTTTGAGTAGAAAATCAACAATCCCCCAAAATTTTTCAAACTTTGTATTAAAAGATAAATCAATGAAAAAAAAAGTTGAAAGTCTAGATAAAAATAAAAACTGACTCTGCATACTGTCTACCAATGTTAGGCGAAAATGTTTCCAATTTTAGTTGTGTGGAAACATTTTCATATATTCTATCTTTATATTATTAGTTGGGTTGCATTTATATTTTAACAGTTATTCTTTAAGAGACATGGAGGTCTATTTGGCCCACCAGGCAACTCTCAACCACTCATCATTTTCCATGTGGAAACAAATGTTGCTATGAGCAGCATAAGCTACACGTGTAGTTGCTTCACAGCCAAATATTAAAACAAACATATTTATATGATTAAACAATATGGAATGTGCAGGCCTTCATACTGAATGTTGCTCATTACACTGTTAAGTCTTCTGATGAAATAACAAAATGTGATTATTTAATGAAATAGCACCATTTGATGCCTTAAACTAGCCTTATGATGCTAATCTTATTGTTGGAGAAGGAATCTGCTGTTTTTCCATAATTCTTCAGTCTGCTTCAAAATGTGCTTGCTTTCCTTTGCTTTTGATGTTGGCTACTGGAAAATCTTCAGTTCAAGGATATTACTGCATTGTATAATGCAAGATGCTTCAATGAAAATGCTGCTTGGTTATTAAATCCATATAGAAAATACAGTTCAAATGAATGACCAGTTTTGCTTTACAGGTCAATAACGAATAGAAGCCAGACTGTGAATTTATGATTAATTCCAGAGGAAAACAGCAGCACTGAAAGTGGAACTGAAGTTGCTCTGAGGAGGTAACTGTTTTTTCTCTTACAAATTCAGTGAACACTGATTGACTTTTTTATTTTAGAAAAATCAATATTGTTATTGGAGAAGAGAGAAAGACAAAATAGTTATCCATTTGAACAAGTCAATAAAAGTAGAAATGCTTAAAGAATTCTTGAAGAGGCATAATTACATTGAGAGGATGTCATTAGTGTGGAGATTATCTTGAAGTAAATTTCAGCATCAGAAGTCAATAGATATCCTGAGTGTTCTGTCATTATTTTCCCAATTTCCACTAGAGACATACTTCTATGGTAAAGACAAGATAAGGTAAATAACTAAAATCTGTTACAGTATTCTGATTAGCAAATTAATTATGTTTCTAAATGGATTTTTTTGTTGTTGTTGCTTGCTTGTATTATATCTTGCCTCCACAGTCGACACAAGGGGTGAATTTCCATGTTCACAAAAAGTTTGAATTCTGTCCTGTATTCAACCATCTAATATGTTTTTTAATATCAAGTATTAAATCTTGAGCACATGCTCATAGCTGTTTGAAAATTTTTGAATCCTGAATTGTCTCAGTCCTACAAGGAAATGGAGGTGGGAGAGTTAGTCTCCTACTCAATTTTTGGTCTGATAAAAACCTATGGAGTGAACTTTCTTATATAACACTTGGCTTTATTTCAAGTGCTTTTTCATATCAGGAAGCATTAGAATATTCCATCACTCTTAGCTTGTTTCTTATTAAATATAATATGAATTGGGATGGACAAAGACAACAAAGGGATTATGGTTGAGGGAGAGCAATACCATTTGTTTTCTGATTAGTGAGCTGGAAATTGTCATGGTTCAATAGTATTAAATATATGCTATTTTTTGTTCAGCCCTGGTTTTCTGAGCTTAAATGCTTTTGTTACTTGTATCACATAAATATTTAATAAAGGCAGAAGGAACTTATATGAAAAATTAAATGTGAAATATTCTTAAATTTTAATATTGCATTCACTTATTATTAGAAATACAGTTAATAAACATGCATGTTTATAACTTTATTCCAAGTAGTATCTCTCAGCTATACATAGAAATCTCTGTCATCCATATATTCGGAGACTAGCATAAGATCTTAAAAGCTGAAAAGTTGTTTCTTTACCCAAGATTTGCTTGTTTTTAAATGCAGAAACAATACTAAAGCTTACAAGACGTAGAGATGACCACATAAATAGAAACAGATCAGAATTATGAGGGTATTTGGCCACAAAAAATAATTTAGTCAGTGTACTAAGTGGCTTCATATACTAGCATGGGATTTTCTACACAAGTTAGCTAGATTAACAATAACAGTGCAGTTACTTTTGTAGATGTTGTCCAAAATTATAATTATTTTTGAGACAAGTACTCTTGGGATTAAATGCATTCCCTCCTGTCCCAAGATAACAGTGTCTACATGGATATTTAGCATCATTTCACTAATCTGGGTAAATTCAGTTTTTTAGTTCACCTGTAGAAATTTTCATACTTTTTAAGCCCCACAAATTGGGATTCAAACTACTCCAAAAAGTCACAAGTACAATATGAGGTTCTGTAGATTGAAGCTAGCCAGTATGCATGATATTTAGTCATCTGCATCCACTCATTAAGCTTTTAAGTCTTACAAAACTAATGCTAAAGGTTCAGTTATTTCCACACAAGGTTTTTCATTCCAAATTCAGAGGTCCATGTCTCAGTTAATATTTTTAGAGACAGACTTGTACTGACAGTATTGAAAGATTAAATTGTTTGTGCTTAGTGCTCAATGTTAATTATCCTACCCTTACTTTTCTACAGGTAGGGACACTCAGTCTGTAAATCTCTTTGAATGATGCACCTGGACTCAACACTAAAGCTTGTAACTAGCAAACATACTCCAACAAACACCCATTGAAGATTTTCGTACTCTTTTCTCATTCGGTTTCTTTTTTTAACAGTTCACAAATGTCAAGATGGCTTGTTTTCCTTTAAAATCTATTCTTTGCCACAGTGACGACAACTTGTTAATAAGATGACCTATCGCACTATCTGTGTGGATACAGTTTTTGAGGAAGATACCTAGACACTCAAAAAGTCTTTTGCAGCATTTGTTGTTGCAAAACCCAAAACCCGTTTGATCTATACTGGATCTTGACTTCTACCACAGCTCTAAAGAGTAACTCTTAAAATTAATCACCTGATATCGTGTGTCTTCAAATATGAGGCACCTTCACTCGTGCAAATTCAGAGACCACTCCTTTTAAGCAGATAAAAATACTGTCATAGAAGCAAATGAGTTGTCTTCTCCATAGGAAACAGAGCTTTGTGCCCCAGCATTTCATTTAGCAAGGCACTATTTGGGGAAGTATCACACCAAACCATCTATACTCCTTCTCTGTCAATAGAAAGAGAGTCAGTTAACAAAGGCTAATTCATAGCATCCTTCACTAACTCTTCATCTAAATTACCACTTGGAGTATCTCACTCTTTTTCTGTTACCTTTAAATGCAGTTAGAAAGGAGGAGGATTGGAAAATGTTATCTAGGTTGAGCCAATTTATTTCCTACTGGATGGTAGAACAGTAATACACAACTCTTCCTTTTTGCTCTCCATTCTTAATTGCTGTTGCGGCCATAAAATCATGTAGTTAAACATCGCCTAGATCAGCTTTTTTTATGTCACTCAAATATAGCTGTAAGAAATTTGATAGCTTACTTTTAGGTAATGCTATACAGAATGCAGATGATGATTTTTTTGAGAGAGAGATGAGGGATCCACTACTGCTTGTTTCAGGGCTTAATCACTTTCACTGTTCAAAATTTATTCATTGGTTTGATTCCAGTTTGTGTGTCTGGGTTTTGTTATATCTTTTTCTGCCAGCAAAATTACAAATTACTTGAGCAACTGGCTTTTTCTCTCTGTGAAAGTACTTATGAACTGCAGTCAAGTCACTTCTCAGGCTTTTCTCTCAAATATAAAGTGTGAGCTCTTCATGTATCTCCCTTATAAACATCACTCATGCTCCTTCTGAGACTCTTTTTTGCACTTTGTCCAATTCCATAAGTTGAATTTGAAAGTGTCAGGATATTATGTGTATGTGTCATTCTGATTTTTGATAATGCCTGATTTGTGCTCAACAGAAAAGTACATTTTTTTTAATGTACTCCTCCTCTGTTTATACAAGTGGATGATGAGGACACAAAACATGGCTAAAGACAGACTCAAAACAAGTTATGAAACTTCTACTTAACATGTATTATTTCTTTACAACAACTTAAAATTTTATGTCTCCTTAATTTCACACAGTGCCTTTTTTCAATATTTTAATGGAGAGAAGTATACCTCAAACTAGACCATTACCACTTTTCCCTAATAGATCCCCATTAAAGATAAAATCACAACCTTAAGAACAAACTGCAAATTCTTGCTCAGAAAAACTCCCAAAGATAAAAATATCCACACTATGAGAAGCATAACTACAAACTGTACTTACCTCTTTATGCAGAATATACAACTCCTTCTATCTTACATGCAAAGGGCTTTCCTTAGGAAAAAAAAAATAATAATTGCATTTTTTTCCAAAGAAATAAGACAGACCCAGATTTAACTTTCATTTAACGTAATTTGGCTAACATTGTTATGATATCCATATGTCAGTTATACATACTGCATTGTATAGTGGAGACAATTTGCACAGAATAAATTACTAGTTATTCTGAAACCATTTTCTCATAGCATAGTACTCTAAATGTGCTATAATTGCATCTGATATTTCTCTGACAGGTCTTGGTATTTCATACCCATCGAATGAACAAAACACACACTCTATCCAGCAGGATGCATTAAGTATAAAATGAAATCTGGCATTTATATGCCATTTCCATTTATATTCATGCAAGAAAATGTTGCAGTTTAGCTACTCAGTCCAACTCTCCTCAAAGTGAATGAAAAGAGTCACAGCAACATCAATGACAGCTGGATCATAAACAGAGGAACAGCAGAGGTGAACTACCTGTGGCATATGAAAATGAGATACCAAACCAAGCACCCAAACTGGATGGCAAACAGCAAGATTGTTGTTAACAGTGTTAATCTGCATGCAACCTACAAGGCAGTCAATTAAAATATTTCTATGTTTACTTACCTACCAATTCCTGATATGTGTAATCACTATACAAGTGATTAAAGAAGTTGTTAAACATTAAACATGTTATTTAATTGGCAAGACAAGTATATACTTCATGCTGTATTGAAGATCTCAATATAATGTTTATTTTATTTCGCTACTTTCCCCTGTATGTTGCTTAATACTTGATTTAGAGACCAATGCTTTATATTAAAAATATGTGTATACACACACACACATGCATGGATGTGTGTGCGTGCATACGAGTGTGTGTGCGTGTAATTCCTTTGAGATACAAATGCACCAAGGACAACATCTTTGTGAAGCCTTATTGGCGGTCAGTTTGAAAGCAATTTGTTAAGAACCACAGTTCAAAAGCTTAATTTTCAAAAACTTTAGCAATGCATTTCCTTACTGTTAAGTTATTGAGCAACAGTAGAAAATGAATTACTGCAAAGCAACCTTCTTCACAGATAATGGTGATTTTGCAAAATTAAAATTATCTGTAGAAGGTCCATTTAGTTTTTACAAAAGAAGTAATTCCTTGCCAAGACAGAAAGGACATTTAAGTTACTCTGACCTGTAACATTTTCCTTTCTCCAACTATTAGAAGTCATTTCAATATACCTAGATCTACATTTTCCATGAAATCACTGCCCTCTTCCCAGATGTCAGAGAATCTGTGTGACCTTAAAGGCTACCATAACCAGCCTTAGAGCTCCACTTTAATGTTCTGTGTATGCCTTTTAACATTATTTCACAACCTGTGAAGGAGACTTTTAGAACAAAAGTATAGCATACTGCTTAGTGGCTTTTAACCTTTGTCATTCCCATTTTTGCATTTGTGCCTCAGAATTCACTATATTCTCCAAATTTCATTTACCTCAAAATAAAGATTTTGCAAATAATCCTTTCAAATTTATCCCTTGGTAAAATGGTAATTAAATATATATATATACACAAATACGTACATACATATATATATAAAGCATCTCTGGACTTCCTAACCCTCCACAAAAAGGGAAGTAGAGCTTTAATTCCTTAATGTCTTTTCCAAATTTTTAATTTATCACAGAATACTCATGACAACAGCTACCTTGTAAAGACCCAGGGACAAAGACGGAAATTGTGTATCCCTGCACATTAATATGTTCAGTCTGGTGGGAGCTCTGCATTCTCACTTTAAAAAGGCAAAAGCATCAGATTCATGCAGCTTATAAGAGTTCTAGAATCTTAAAAAGCCAAATCATTAACTCTGTATAATCAGAAATTAGGAAAGACAAGTGGTGAGGAAATGTTACCAGGGGTTTTTTTTGTTGCTGTCTTTGGCAGGCCCAGGCTTTTCCTTTATCCAGGTCATAAAACATAACATGCACCTCCTAGAGAACACAGCATAGACCACTAAGCTGTTTGTCAGCACATGAGCTATTATTTAACGTCTATCCTACAGCTTTGGAAGGGACATTTGAGCAGAGTATCTCACTAAAAAACAAAAATAAATTACAAGCTGCTCCTGAGAAACTACCACTTGCAATGGGCAATAGTTGGTCTGGAGCACAGGTTACCAATAACCATCTCCATCTCCCAACCCAACAGTTTCCATACAAGACCACAATTCAGACTGTCATCGGAAAGCTAATTCAGGCCAAAATCCGTTACAAAGGCAAAGATACCAAAAAAACCACAGGTGTCAGACTTTAACTGACACCTCCCAAGATAAAGAAAAATAGTAAACAACATAACTGGTGCAAGTTCAGTTGTTTGAACCATACCTGAATTGTGCTGAACTTGACAGCAAAAAAGGCGGGTAGGAGAGTCTTCTCGCTCCCCTGAAAACCTTGCTTTTAAGGGCTATACCAAGTGTGATGCAGCCTGCGGGTAAATACCAGCACTTACAGAAATAAATGACAGCTCTTGTTCATTTATTTTTTCAAACTCCATCTCAAAGCTATCACTCAGTACGTGTTCAAAGCAGAAAAATATGCTACAGCTATAATTGTAAGACCTGCAGGAAAACACAATGTTCAGGACAGCATGCATACATAAAGTGCAAGCCTTCAACATTATGTATGTATTGCTCTGGCTTGATGTACTCACAGATTTTGAATTGAAGGGGAAAGCACATGTATAATTCAGCCCACAAACAGACAAAAAGGAGTGTCATATAAGTCACATTAAGTACTAGTAAGGCAAAACATTCTTTTTCAAGCACTGTTGTCAGATATGCGTATATGCATGTACCTATGCACACTCATACTGCCAGTGAAATTAAAACTAACAAATGATAACTTTGCACTGCATGATGCTTTCCAAAATGTGATGAACCTATAGCAGGAACTAGCCACTCTTAATCTTTGTATTTAACTTCAAATAAGTAATTGCCTTTTATTTAAGTAAGAGCCACACAGACTTAAATTTCAGCTAGTACCTTGACTTTTCATGTTGATCCTTGCTCCAAACTATCATTCTAAAAACTCACTGGCACTGTCAGTTACAAATATACTCAATGCAGACCGGAACCTGGGAGTCTTCTGCAGATACAGTTTGACACATAGTTATTGGATTGGTTCACACTTTCCAACCTTCACGAACTAAATAAACAAGTGTACTAAATCTCAGTTTAAGGTTTGGAAATGGCTCTTCTTGAAATGTTTTGTAATGACAGTATGCTGTATATTTCTTAAAAAAAATGGCTATTCAAAGAGCTTCCGTACATGGTTCATATTCATACTCTCAGGCAGGTTTAGAAAAAGGAAACACTATTTGTTCTGACAATCATTTCTGAAGTATTCATGAAAAGGCCTTTTAAACAATAAACTAAGAAATAAGGGAATCCATTATCCCTTTGAGAACTTCCTTCAAAATGGCAATCTTTTCCAGTGCTTGTAATTCCCCAGTTCAATTAAAGAAAAGGGGACTGTTGTCTCCCAGATTAGAATAGTAACAACTGCTTTTTTTTCTAGGAAGCAATCTAACTCTAGGTTTTGGATTTTGAGACCAATATTAGGCAGTGCTAAGAGCTCTTAAAGAGAGAGTGTATTATTCCCTTTGGACCATGTTGGTAGTGCTTTTATAGTTACTAGTAGGAAACAGCGAAAATATTTCACCACTTGTGTAGCCTTGAGAACTTCCAAAGCCTCTACATGAAGCACAAGAGCATAAGAAAACATTTCAAGCTCTTAGACAACAACTGGGGCTTTAGATTATAATGTTTTTGTCAACAGTTGTTTTATAACAACCCTGCATCTCCTTCTCTTTTCATCGTATTCTCACTTTCGATATGTTATTTCTTTCAACTTAATTTTATGCTTCGAAGTCTTCATAGACGTACTGTATTCTTGTGTTTGCATATGCTTTCCACCACATAGAAAGTAAGTTGTCAAGATGAACAGGTCAGCATCTAATACTGCATTGCATTGCATACTGATCTATGTTGGTTTATTGTTGGTTTCTGAGGGTTTTTTTGGTTTGTTTTTTATTTTTTTAACAATGTATACTCTCAGCTATCTTGTGTATTATATTTTGTATGCAACTGAACAATGACTCTGAGAACGCATCATTATCCAGGTTGGTCATCAAAGGTTTTGTGGGTGCAGCAATTCATGTTTTTTTCTTTATAATTCACATGATGCATAGGAGGTCAACGTAAATTACCAAAGGCCTGTAATTTAGACATTTACTGGCTTTCTGCTTCACAAGTTTGATGGACGTCTTAATGGTATGACTAAGATCACTGAGGAACATAAAGATCACCCTTTATAAAGAGCTCACAGCTGCAAACACTCTCACAATATGCCTCAAACTACATTTGTATTTCCTGTCAGATACACTTGATACCTGAAGAATGCTTGTGCCACTTGTTCTAGTAACTTCACCTGAAATGTAACAATCCAGCCCTTATAAAATTAAGAGGAATGGGCTGATGCTTTTCTGCAATGAACTCGCGATATTGCAATGATTGTACTTTATTGAAGCTTTTCTTTAGGATTTCTACAAAGAAAACCAAAAGAAAATACTGATATTTTAAACTGAAATGAATTACACAAACAATGACAAGTTTTTGATTAAACAGTCTGGCAACCAATTTTCATCAAATTGAGAGGCTATTAAATTATATATAATTACTTTGTTTTAGCATTAAGGCTGCAATAAATATTTAATAGTTGCTAAGCATTCTTCTGATGTCTAAACTATTTCTAGACAGAAACAAAATGGGTTTTGTAATAAAAGTGGAATTAATGAAAATAAACTAATAGGAATCTATTAATTTTTATTCACTTTATTTTGTACCATCTGTACGCTACAGTGTTTGCAAATCGTATACTAAACAAGTACACATATGGACAGGAGTATGTGCCAAAAGATCTCTGACAAACTGAGAGGGTAAAGTAAAATGATAGCTAGATGGGTATATCACTGCAATTAGCATGTGCAGAAATTCCATTACCAGTACACTTACTAGATTTTAGGGTTTGAGAGGGGTTGTTTTTATATTAATGCCATTCTTTATTTCATCCGCTTACTAAGACTTTAATTCTGTCCCAAGATTTCAGAGAAAAAAATAGTACCAAAATTCTGTCATCTAGGAGAGGACTCTTTCCTTCAAGGCTCTTACCTGCAGTAGTAATTCTACCATGCTTTGCAAGTTGTGAATTACAGTGACTAGCAATCTATCTATAGTCTGCTAGCATTGCTTTCTGTGTTGTCTAAATGATGGTAGCATTATTTGGTACACATATAATGGGAGGCTTTTCCTTAATCTTATCATGCTGCATGGTGTAGACAGGTTTACATAGCACAGCAGCCTTTTTTTCCCCCTCAGATAAGAACTAGAGACACCGAGGCATTAGTAATTTTAAGGTGCTGTTGGGCTAACATCAGTAAGTCATGCCCAAAGGAGGAGACAAAGTTACCTCTCCTTGCATCTCCTTGACCTGAAGCTTCTGTCAAGGGCTGAAGTACCTCAATGAAAAGTGCTGGACCATGAGGGAGTCTGGTGTCTGGTGACAAATGCTGGCAAAAGTAGAAAACTCCTCCATTCTCTACTGCTTGATAGTCAAAGTGTCCATGCCCTAATGGCTTACTAGCATTACAATCTCGTATCAGTACTATCAAACATTCAAATGCAAGTATCCAACTCCTGTAACGGCCATGTCAGTTTGACCTCAGATAGCTAGACTGGAATATGATGTCTTACATACAGGCAACATTCAGGCTAAACCTTGGGCAAAGACAGGTAGGCCCCTGCTTACTTCAGAGCCCAGGTGATCCAAAGTAATGTAAAGCTTTCCCTCCTTGATTTTGCTGAGGGGTCCCTGGAGCGTGTTCAGCCATCTTTGAAAGCTTCTTCCAGTCCGACCAGTAGAAATACACTACTACCTACTTATGGACCTTAGATAGGGGGTATGTGCTGGTAACAATAGAAATAAGAAGACAAATGAAAATTCCCTCAGCCTTTCACTGTTCAGCATCACTATCCAGTAAAATGTGGAATGGAAAATCTGGACTATACAGGTGAAAGCCTTGTCCCTGGTCATCCCTCTGCCAATACTGCTTGCACCAGAGCATGAGTGAAAGCTGCAGGATGAACACTTACAGCCCTGAAAGACACTTGTATTAGAAGTCAAAACACTCGGCAATTCCTGTGGAGCTATAAATAAGTTCAAGGGGCATCTACAGAGTGATAACAATGTGTTTAGGCTCAAGGAAATACTGATAACTGCAGACTATTTCTGAGTCCCATGAGAGAGTACTCAGGCCCTCAGTCTGCTCCACAAAGCTATCATGGTATCGTTAAGCACTGTTGCTGTGATGGAAGTGAGCCATAAAATCAATGCTTTCTACTACCAGAAATAATCCTCCCTATCTTTCGCTTGTGCAGCTGCTCCTTCCCCTCCCAATTTTGCAAGTGGGGAATGAGTACATTGAATAAAGTACTATCAAACCTTGACCCAGTCTCCAGCTTGTTAGTCAGATGGACTAAGGCAAAAGAACTAGGGAGCTATTTTTCAGGTAGTAAACGATAGGCACATGCATTTTCTCTTTCTCTCTCTTACACACATCAAAAAAATGCCAAACCAACAAGCCTGATGCATCTCCTCTGTGATTTAGTATTCCACAGGTTGCTCCTAAGCAAGTACAGTGATGTACTGCTTTTCCTTCAGGGGAAAGGAAAACTCATAGCATAGCCCCTGCTTAAATGACAATTCACAAACACTTTTTCTGTTGGTGTAGCTCCTAGCAGAGCATATCAGCTCCTTATTTTAAGAGAATGTACTGTAATGAACTCAGTCCAAGAAACACATTAAACAGTTTAAGTTAAGCTCAAACAAAATAAATAGGAAAAAGCCATACAACATAGTTAGTAAGTTTAATTTGTGTTATAGTGTACCACAAACTACAACCTTCTTTCAGTGCTGCTGGTAGCATCAGTACAGCCAGGCGCCAGACAGGTTGCTGAATCTCTGCTAGTAAAACTATGTCATGCTTGTTTGTGTATGTGTTCCTTGAGAATGTATTGTCTTCAGGACAACAGAGCAAAATGCAATCCAGAAGTTGTGAGGGCAAATGATTTTTCCCAAAAGTGTAATGTGTAAGGAAAATAATGAAGACAGCAGAAACTTATGCATTGTTTGCCTTGTTTTTCCTTACAAGACAAGGAAAAAATAACTGCAAATTTGCTTTTTCAGGAGAACCCAGGTGAAGCGCTGGCAGAAGACAAGGTTATCAAAGAAAGGAGTGATGAAACAGCTTAACTCTATTACCTTCATTACTAGGTCTCCCTCACCTTGCTTTGCTAAATGTTTTTTGTCTTTGCCTCCTAATATGTCATTTGGTAGCATTCTTTGTTCCTGCTGTCAGTAGATACAACTTTCTCATCAACTTCCTCTGACCTAGCTCTCTGACGATAATTTTGTGCGCGTTTTTTCTAGCCAGAAGACAGAAGTCCTAGGAGAGGTTAACAAAATTGATTATATTCATTGAAGGTAAGTTGTTCATTCTCCAACACATCTAAAACTCTCAATAGTGGACACTAGAAAATTTTATTTTTCTTTAACACACAATGCATTTTACCAAGAAGTAACTTTTAAGACCGATCATCCAGCTGCCCTATACCCAATGTTTCTCTCTTATTCATTTTCACTGTTTTTCCTCCATCTGAGCAATTATAAACATCATTTGGTGGGAAAATGTCCCATTCCCTGTTTGCTGTGAACTACTCATAGACCATATGATGTTAAGCCTTTACTTACCCAGACAGATTTCCTGCCTAAAGCTCTTGAGTTGATAAGCTAGAGGACAGCCTTCCTCTACAGAATGAGTTACAAAGGATTTCAGAGGCAGCAACATTTCCATAAGATAGAATAAGAAAATCTAACAGCTGAAGGATACTTTATACTGTGACATACCATCTTTCAACAGTCAACAGGATCATGATGCTGAAAAAAATAATTTAGCTCATGGACTTTTTAAAATATCATGTAACTTATCTGCAGATCTGAGTGCAAATTAGGACACAGCCTTCCCTAAATCACCATAAAAGTTTCAAGTGTTATGATTGTAGGGTCTTGGTCTACCTGTCAAACTGTACCTTGACTTCAGTGAATCTGATCATCCTAAATTTCACGTTAATGCCAAAGTAGAACCGTAATTACCCGAATAGAAAGGTGAAAGAGAGAAGAAATGACAAGAACGCGAGAGGTCAATAAAATACTTGGAATAAGAAAGGTATGGCTTAATTATGGATTTAACTTTAATGACTCAAAAAGCACTGCTTAAACACTTACGGAAAGCCCAATCCACATGTCATGGAAGTCTACAGAAGAAAAATCCTCTTCAGCCCTAAAGGACTTTGCATCAACTCTGTAAGTGTTAATGTTACATTATACAAATCTGTAGACTCAAGTTTCCTTCCTTTCAGCAGAAAGCTGATCCACTAACAACTACTGGCAGCCTTGAGATAGTGTGTGTGCCTGCCTGTGCCTGCTTGCCTCAGGCCATTTTTATGTTTATATGCCTTCTCCTGAAATGCCACACTGTCTCATAGGAGTTACCAAAAAGATGCACAGCATGTTTCCACCCTCATTTATGAAAAGCTTCTCTTTCTAAATGAAATTAATCATCATTCATAACAGTCTCCTGTGTGTCCAAGAATGTGTAGTGCATTAAATCTAGCTAGTGGTGCAGGGACTCAGGATATATAAGAGTATGAGCAATCTAAATATCTCTCTGAGAAGGCTGTTGCAGCATCCCCAGTCCAAACAATTTCCTAAAAACAGCACAGGAATGATCTGATATAGAAGGAGTTTGTCTTTTTCCTCGTTATGCTTGATCAAAACGCCTAAGAGAATTAAATGAAGTAAAAAAAACCTCTTTCAGTACATAAGGGTTGCCGTTGCATTATGTTCCTTCTCCTATTATTCTTACTTGTTTAGTGGCTGATAGGACTTTACCAAGAGAGAAAAGCAGGGCAGGGGAACTCAAATTTGATGAAAATATGAATCACACAGTTCCAAGAAGACCAGGACTTATGATTTTTCACTTCATTTAAATTCCTTCAACTCTTCCACAAAATACCAAAACACAAAGCATAGGACACTGTTCCTATATATATACATATATATATATATATATATATAAATATATATATATATATATATCAGACATTTTCTGACAGTCCTCTTTCTACCTGATTCTGCCTAATTCTTCCCATAATCTTCACTCAAAATTCCTTCTGTCTCGTGTGCCTCCACAGGATTCACTCCTCAGGTGAAACAGAAAATGAGGAAGTTTTCAGACTCAGGTTATCCTTCTCTTTGCTAAGAAAGGCTTTACAGCACAAAAGCCTCCTGAAAGAGTTAAAAAAGTTCAGATAATCACAGTTCAATTCTCAACTGAAGGAAATAAATATTTTTCCCTGATCTCATATTTTACAGAAGAGCCTAATAATCTGAGTTGTGCTCTGATCTGTAGCAAAAACAAAACTAATGAAATGTTATTTTTTTCTCAAATTCTCAAATTCAACTGATCAGCTTTAGATTTCTGGTTCCTCTTCATCTGTCCTCCAGAAAAAAAAAAAAAAAAAAACAAAAAAAAAACAAAACACTAACAAACAACAACAACTTAAAAAAAGCTTTCTCTGAAATTATTTTTCTCCTTAAGAAAAAGCATGGTGACTTTCACATCAGTTCCCTGCTACCTTTGACTTCTCCAGCAAAGACAGACATTAGCAACTGCAGGGGAGGTACTTTTGCAAATGACTGCAGATTTGAGCCAAAGAGGATTCTGTCTTTACAGTTTAACTCAGCTTCTTTGCCACTCTTCAGGACAACCTTTTTCATAATTGTAGATAGTTTTCAGGTAATACCTATTCAAATGTATCATGCCAGCAAGCAAGATTTGCTTTTCAGATTTTGCTTTCCTGTAATTACACCACACTCATTCATTCTTAAATTTTAACACTTGATGACAGCTGCTAAAAGGTCTGGATTTCCACTTGCATAAAAATTTCTAATATTCATTGTCAACTGGAATACAGAGACTAAAATGTCAAAAATCACACATCAACAAGTTTCTAAAAAATGAAAAATGTCAGTGCTTTTATTTTTCATACATACACTAATCCTTTTAACGTTACATCTTACTAAGGAAGGTCTCACCTTTGGCCCATGGTATTTTGCTTTCTTAAAGTAGTAGCAACAATAGTCCAAATAACTAGTGGCCATCACAGCAAATATACTGGCTAGCTGTTATATGTACAGCTAAGGAAATGAGAAATTCCCCCCAACATCTTAGTTCCCTGCCCCTAACTAAAGCTTTTATGTTTGAAAAGAAGCAATAATGGCAAGTTTACAATTCCACTCTGCTCCTCAGCACAGCTGGCTGGGTATACATCATGGACCAGTCTGCATCCTCCAGTGTGGTGAGCTATTGATCCAGAGCAGGCTCCCTCCCAGCTCATCAGATTTCTTCACGCGTATGCCAAAAATACTTTCAGCCTCCTGAATTCCTTCTAGCATAACTGAAGGAACCTAGGCAGAATTAGAATTTCTTCAAAATGAAATGTATCTTATACCTTTTTAAACTACATGAAAACATGACACAAAGGGACTTGTAATCAGATTCAGGGGGAAAGCGGTGAAGTCAAACTCATGATTCACCTCTTAGAGCTTCTTACTACAGGTAATAAATGAGGCATTTCTACAACAACTGAATAATCTGTACATTTTCACAGTAGATCAGACTCAAATAGCAGAAGCTGGTTTTGTAATTGTGACACAGAGAGGGATATTCTGTAACTCAGTGTTCAGTGATTTTCATTTCCACCTTGATCATATCCTATTTAAATACAGGTAAGCAAATTTTATAAGGTAAGCCATGTAGAAGCACTTGTTACCTAAACAGTCTTACTTTCTTACATTATTTGTTATTCTTTAACTATATTTCTTGTGAAAGCCTGAATTTTATTATAAACAATACAGGATTTTTTTATTCCTTTTAAAAACTCAATTAAATTTGTATCCAAAGTAACTTTGATCAGTGATATATATCAGCAAAACAGTGAAAGAAGGAATTGCGTACTACCATTTTCTAAGCAGAAAAACTCCATAACCTTTGAATTAGAACAAAAAATGTCACTATTAATTTATATAGACCATTACCCAAGGAAGAACAGTGCAAATACATTGATAATGTAGTAAAATAGGTTAGTTACTTAGCTCCTATCTGCTCACTAAAACAAAGAAGGATGTGGCTGACAAAATTACTCATAGCTTAAAAAGTAGGAAAACAAGTTGCCTTTATATGTTCCAAGAAAAGGGAAAAAAAAAAAAAAAAAAAGTGTGATAAAAAAAAAAATTTATCCTTGACTGGAAATGTAGGAGCACACTGTTGAGTAACAAGGTCACTCAAGGATTAGCATGATTTGAAATAAACCACAGTGAAGATCCTCTATAGTTCAAGAGGAACCAAAACTATAAGAGTTCATGATATGGCTGACTGAAAAAAATCTCTATATGACTGTACAGAGGTAAGGTCAAGCATCACACCTTTAGGAAGAGAGCTCCTCTCTGTGAGCTGTGCTGCACAGAATACTGTCAGAATGCAGTTAATTCACACTGAAGGAGAGGTATTAATCTACCTTGGGAAACGAAATTAATAAAATACAAAAAAGATAGTATAACATAGGCAATGGCTTTTTTTGTTTATCTGGGGTTTATTTTTTGAAATTCTGTGTTGCATCATAGATATCATTCTCCATCAGTTACAAACCTGGTGTTTAGAATACTAGTCATAGCATATACTTTTCTCTTCCTCACTTACTGTTACCTTAGACAGAACCAGATATTGTGGGGCTGCTTCCTAGGCCCACCTCTGGAAAACTGGCTGCCATGAGCTCAAATAAGAACATACACATGACAATGCATGTTAATGATGCACCCAAAACAACTTTAGAGAGGATTTACCAAAACTTGTCACTTGAAGAGGAAGAGAATCATTGACCACATTAAACATCCATGGACAAATAACAGAGACTTTTGCAGCAAAGGAGTCAACCTAAACTGAAGTCTAGGAAAAGCATGAGAGGTTGTAGTAGTGGAAGGGACCTTAGTGTGGCCACAGATGCAATGAAAGCCCAGCATGACACCACCCAAGTCATCTGAGGATCTCCCGGCCCCAACCCACCCAGTCAGTGCATCTCCCCATGGGGTACAGTGAGCAGCCTCTCCCTCTGCCTGCCAGGTCCAAGTTCTAGGGGAGCAAGAAGGACATAGGCTGGGATTCTGGCTGGGACCTCGTATTGTGACCCTACCCCAGAAGGGTGTTCAGCCAGACACCTCAGGAGGGGTGAGCCCCTCTCATCTGGGGGTTGCCCCAGAGGGGGCTGCAAGGGATTGCACTTCTTGGGATTAGTTAAAGAGACCAGAGATTTGGGGGTGTTTGTCAGCATTTTATAAAGGGCTCCTGATGTGGTTTATTTGTTGCATTACTGACACTGATCTTGAATGTGTAGCTCAATGATTGCCAGTCAATTACATGCCATTAATAAATCAATAAACCATTTTGATCCCAATCTGGTTTGGCAACATGAAATGAACAACTTTCCCCTGTGAAAGCTCATCACTCTTTATAATTTAGGAACATCAAATGCATTCCCTAATGTTTTATAACATGTTAGATTTTAAGACGTATTGTAGATCTTTGTTTCACAGCCAACAAACTTATACTCCGTTTACATCACTATAATTAAGAATCTTATGCTCTATGTCTGTGGCTTTTAAATATCTAACTGATGTTATTTTTAATACTTTGCAAAGGGATTGACTTTACTTAAGTCCTATAGTAAGAGTTAAATTAACAGGTATGAGATACAGAGATTTTTATTGCTGCTTCTTTCATTTACTTCTTGCCACATATTTCCCCAATTTCTTTTCTTTTTTTTTTTTTTTTTTACTGTATCTATCTAATTTTAGGAACAGAAAGTGAAGTACAGTTTTAAGCAGATTGTGTTTGCCCTTTTCAGAGATTTTTTCCTTCATTTCCATGAACTCTTCAGATTACATAGCCTCTTGATCTTTTCCACTTGAACAGCAGGTGGGAAAAACAGCTAATTGTAGAGACATATTTTAGAAACCACACACAGACAAATATGTTTTTTTCGCATGCTTGTTTTACAGAATTAAAGCAATGCTAGATACAAAGTCTTATTTAAAAAAAAAAAAAAAAAAAAACACTGTCAAAAAAAGCCCCAACACATATATACATACAGAGGGAGGGGTTTAGTTCACAAATGCAACAGGAAAATTATTTAGTGAAGGAAGAAAAGTTTTATGAGTTAAACCCTACATATTTTCAGGTCTTCTATAACAAAATTACTGCCTCACTTGTCACATAATAAACTATTTAATAAAATCTCATTTAGGAGACATCCCCATGTGGCCCTGTGTTGCCATATAAGAATCTTTTAATGCTTTTCATATTAAAACATTTGAATCATTCTTGGAGTTAAGCCTAGGGGTCTATTATGAAATAATTACTCCCAGGAAAGCAAGTGGGGCTGGTTCCAAATATATAAGATCTTTTTAAAAAATCCCCCTTACAAATAACTTGTTTTCGGCACTATAGTTTCTTTTTCATGAGGAATGCTGTTGATTTTCCATATATTGTGAACCTGGATAGTTCCTGAAGCACAGAAAATATGAACTTCATAAAATGTGACTGAAAGCAGTTTGAAAAAATAATTGGTTTGAGCCAGCTAGACCAAAAGATCATTCAGGGAGACATGTCCCTTACTCTAGGGCTCATATAAATATGAGATGCTGAATTCATTAAGTACCTCATAAGAACGGGACTGACAAGTTTCTTTGTATGTTTTTATGTCCTGCTGGATGACACAGGTATAAGCAAAAAACAGCAGCATGACATCCAGCTCTGAAAACCATTCAAGTGTATTGTACAGCCTCAGAACTGACAGGCATCAACAGCCTACACCAGTGACATGTAATACAGCTAGAATTTCAGCCTCTAGGTCTAAGAAACCAGACACAAAATCTAAAACCAGACTTTTCCTCACCAATCTCATGCCAAACTAAGCATAGGGAGTTTGGAATGTTGTTATATTTTAACTGACCAGAACTGTTCATATGGCAATAGACATTGATGTTTGAAGCAACTTGAGGTAAACTGAGTTTGTCCAGGCATCCCGTTTTAGCTCTGTGCCGATGCACCTCTGCTATGATAATCTGAAAGAAGAACTTACAAGGGAAACTAACGAATCACCAGCTGAAAGAAAAATAAAAATTGGAGGAAAAAAAAAAAAAAAGACATTTAACAAACTATGTAGGGAATGTAACATTCTCACAGAGGAAAACACTTAAATTCAGTCTTATTTTAGAGTATTTTCATGAAATTATGCTATAAAATACACCCTCCACTACTGCTACATCATACTGTGCTTTTAGAAAATGAAGTTCTGGTTTGATAGAATCTCAAGTTCTGAATATGCAGAAAAACACTTAGCTAACGAAAGCTAAGAGGGCTATTATACCTAAAATGTTAAACTTTTTTTACCTTCTTCTCTGCTGCATCACTGATATCAGAGATGCTATTCCACAGGTCCTATCCACCTGATTCTGTACAGAATCTGCAGTTCTAGTGAGGTATCTTAAATATTGTTACTGGTTAAGCTGCAATCTTTCTGTTGAGGAGGGGTACTTTGAAGTTGTGGGTACCATTAAAATATTTAAGGGTAAATAAGTGACCTCTGTTAGAGAGTGTTTCAAACTTTGTTTTGAGCTGTTTTCATGGAAATGATAAATCCCTTTCCTCTCCAGACTGTGAGAATACCTCCTTTCAGAACTGGCACAAGTCAAGCACTCTTGAAGGGCTTGCACTCATTTCAGAAACCTGGTGTAGGATTCTGGCATTTCAAAGAGCTTTCCTCCAGCTGAACTATTTTGCTATTTAGGCAACCCAAAATAAGCCATTTTAAAGGTCTGCAGAATTACTGCTGTTATTGAAACACATTACTTTGAGAGTTTTTTGAGACATAAACTACATAATGATCCTAATTCATTTTAAACACTGCAGTTATATGAGAACCAGATAGTTCAACCAAGTTGAACTTGACCTTGATTTTACTTTGCAGCCTGGGCCTTCAGCATGATAATTGGTACACTTGACATTATAAAAAAAGCAATATCTAGAGTCATAAGAGTATTGTGGAAAATATTTCCAAGAGCATTTTTCTTAATTAACATCCTTCAAATTACTTGCAAACATAGCTCTTAGCCAATCTCAACTAACCAGCAGAGTTAAGCTTCCTTTCTTTGCCTCAACTTTGGGGTTTTTTCCTTTACTTATTCAGCTTTTTAAAAATTGAAGATACGCTCAACTTCTTCTTTCCTATATTTATGTTAATATTATTTAATTACCTGGCAAAGAGAAAACAAAAAAAAACATCTACAGATTGTGAAGGACAAATTTCTGGAGGGCTACAGCAATCTGACTAGTATCATATGGGAAGAAAGAAAAACGAAACACAACACTATTAACTATACCACAATCAAAGACATTTTTGGTATTATGGCACTTTTGGGACCCAAGTTATCTTCTTTTTAATATGCATAATTGTGAGAGGTTTAATCAATATATGCATATTATGGAGACTCCCTAAAATGCAGTATTTTTAAGTAATATAATTCTGTCCTTTCTTATGTATTTCAAAAAGCATTTTTTTCTAAGAATGTTTCCAGAAAAAGAAACATCTCTGCAATAATCAGCCACTGAAGCGAGTTGGAGAATTTGTCCCTTGCCTGTTGTTTCTGTCTCTCTGAAAACTCAAGTGGGCACTCATCATTTAAATTCTTCTAAGAAATAAGCACAGTTAAAAGACACTTTCAGAAGTAAACAATATTTTGTGTAATACCTCAGTAAGTACGAGTAGCTTACGAATTCTGACAATACCAATTATGCATGTATGTGCATTTCTAGCCACCTAAATATTGTGAGAAAGCTGGCTCTTCTCTGTATAACAGTCTAAAAACATCCAGCTAAATCAGGTTCTAGCAAACCAGTTGGTGGACAAAACCTTAAAGCTGGGGGAAAAAAAAAAAAAAAAAAAAGCAGTTATGCAGTCACTAGCCTTCCCAATAACTACTCCTTTACTCCTTCCACTATTATGAAAAGCAATTTCATGGCAGCTTTGGGGCTGCCCACTGTAGCTACACTCATGTCTGGCACATGCTATAGGATGGTACACCAGAAGCTGAAAGACACTGTGTACATCCACAGTCCCAATACCTTGTTGAAAGCATCAAGTATCCATCAGTTTAGCAGACCTACAATAACCATCTCGTTTGTTTTCGGGTTTTTTTGATACTTCAAGCTCCTCCCATGTATTGGTCTGCAATCTCTTGTACAAAAGCTCTGTTCCCTCTTCATTATGGATGAATGCTACTTATCTCACATTACAGTGTGACTACAGTTGCATTCCTGCAGTATTGACAACAATGGGCACTACAGAATGTACATTTCTCTGTTTGTTTATTTGTTTAACTGTTTCTATGAGAATCAGGTTTCTGCCATGTTTTTAAAGGTCAGGTTTCAATACTAAGGCTCTACCATTCTACTGTCCATCACAGTTAATAATAAAACAGATAAACGAGTCAAAAATGCCTGCAGTGTAATTTTACATTTATGTACCTTCTGTTGGCCTAAATAGACACCTACCTTCTTTTCATCTTTTACTGCATTCTCCCATTACTTGTGTTCTGTTATATCACTTACACTCCTGGCCAGCAACACAGCAAAAATGTGAAGTTTTCAGTTAATTGGGCTATTGCTCTACATAACTTCAATCTCTCTATTCTAAAATATAATTTGTCACATAAACTATACACTAACAATTTAAATAAATCAAACTGAAAATCTGCTTTTAAATAAAACCATTTTAGATTCAACCTTATGCAACCTAGGAGGAAAGAAATATCAGATTGTAGGCATTTGCTTTTTTAAGGTATCTTACCACGTTCCCTTTTGTAGGTACCTAAATGCAGCTATGAAGACCACGCACAGCAGTGTCAATGTGCAAGCCCTCCTCACCTTACTTATTTTGGGTGTGAAATAAGAAAAGAACATATGCTACCTCTTCTCTCCACAGCCCACCTCCTGAAAAAAAAAACACTCTTTCACTAAAGACACAGTAAGAATTTCTGTCTTCTGAAAGGCAAGAATTTAACTTCTGATTACACAGAAATGGAAGAATAATCTTAGATTTATTTTTTTTTTGCACAAGCACACAGAGGTTTTTCTAAGTCCTAGAGTAACACTGAAGATTTTTTTTCCAAGTTTTGAAAACATACACACATACTTTGTCAACTTATACAAGAGACAACATGAGGAAACACATATAAATAAGATCCTTTTTGTGTTGAAACTCCATTTTCACAACTGTCATGTCTCTACAGATTTCAAGAAAATGGTGAGAGGCTTAAAACAATTTGTGCCATCTGAACTAGTATGTCTTTAAACAACTGGAGAAACATACGCCTACTATAGTAGATAATGCTCAAGGAAAGAGGTAATACTTATTGTGCAAAACCAAGGTATATCTCTTATTTCATATGCTAAAGCTGTTTGTCTGTCAAAGATGCTGATGTTCAGAAGTCATAAGTAACTTATGTAAACCATGGACATTCAGTGTCTAGCAGTTACTAAGGAGGATGAATGACATATGATTATCATGCAAACATCTACGGAATGTCAAAATCAAGTAGAATAAATTTAAAAACACAACACAAAAAACAAACAGACAGACAAAAATAAAACAAACTGTGTGAATGGTATGCCTACACACTTTCCATGTGTCTGGAAAAAACTCCAAAGCCAATTTTTTCTATAATGTTTCAGCACTTCCCTTTTCATCAGCAAAAGGATTTTTACAAGACTTGTTTAAAATGAAGAGGAATTAACCTACTAACTCTGCAGTTCTGTATAGATTCTATTTGACATCCAGAGCTGTATGACCCAATATAAAGACCAATATGATTGAGGGTCTAGGAAGAAGGAAATTGTTTGCTTAAACATATCTTTCTTCCACACTAGTGTAGTAATGGTGTTACTTGAATAATAATGTCCACAGATTCTAGTAAACTAATAAACTAATACATGGACTCTTCCAGGCAACAGAGGCAAACAGGTTTTTTTTAAAAAAATGAAAAGTTAAACACACAACTTTTTGCTAGTCTTTTCTTTTACTTCTGCAAAACTAAGAAACCTAAACATTGCACATAGATTGACTTGACCTTTGGAACAAGTGGCAGCTTAGGTTCTTCAGTTGTAACAGGCATCTCAATATGAGAAAGAAAATGACACATGTGCAACACCACTGAAAATTAACAGGATATAATTAGGTAACTTACAGACTCAGTATGGTGATTTCACATCATGCCAGCCAACCCTAGACCAAGCTGAAATCCTAGTGGTCTTCAGAAAATACTAGATTAAACATCTGACTTTCCTTTCTCAAGTACCTCAGAAATCTTTTTTCCAGTGAAAAATATAAATTTCGTAATACTGCAGAAAACAGAACAATGTTGATTCTGCTGCCCAAGGGGGAATATTGGTCACTCATCTAGGCTCTTCCTTTAAGACACAGTTTATTACTGTTTGAAAAAAAGATGACAGTATCACAAAGTCTGCATAGTAGGAATACCTGTTTGCACTCCAAACCAACTCTACAAGCCCCTCTAGAGAGCTCTTCCCCAATAATAACTAGGACTTGTTACCTTGAAGGTAAATCTGACTGACAAATGAAGCAGGTGGCCCTTAAAAATAAGGGTCTTCATGTGACAAGTAGGAAAAACTTGCTATTTTGATTAATAAAGATGTGTCTGGGCCTAGTTATAATCATTTAAAATTCACAGTCCAAAACCGCCACTACTTTTGCACCAAACTAATAATAGAAAAATTAAAATAACAGTTTCTGTAGGAAAAACAAAACATTTAAGTACAAAATAATCAATTCTGACCTGCAAGATGAGGTTTTGGAATAACAAGAGGTGCTGTCTATCAAAAACTAAAAAGTATTAAAAATCTCTAAAAATACGATCACATGGATTGTCCAGATTACCACAGAAAAGGGTTGGATATGTGTCAAACAGTTACTAAAGAAATCACAGAGCAGTTTAGGTTGGAAAAGATCATAGAGTCAAACCATAAACCTAACACTGCCAAGTCCAGCACTAAACCATGTCCCATAGCACCACATCGGCATGTCTTTTAAACACCTCCAGCGATGGTGACTCAACCAAAACGGAACACAGGATTCAAGGTGGGCCTCATCAGTGCAGAGCACAGGAAGACAATCACTTCTTTAACCCTGCTGGTCACACTGTTCTTGATGCACTCCAGGATGCCCTTGGTCTGCTTGGCCACCTGGGCACACTGCTGGCTCATGTTCAGCTGGTTGTCAGTCAACAACCCCAGATTCTTTTCTGCCAGGCAGCTTTCCAGCCACTCTTCTGTGAGCCTGGAGCGCTGCTTGGGGTTGTTGTGATGCAAGTGCAGGACCCGGCACTTGGTCTTATTGAACCTCATGCAATTGGCTTCAGCCCGTTGATCCAGCTCATCCAGATCCCTCTGTAGAGCCTTCCCACACTCCAGCAGGTCAACACTCCCACGCAAACTTGGTGTTGTCTGGAAATTTACTAAGGGTGCATTTGATTCCCTCTGAATCTAATCCAAACTGATCAAATTAAATACCCATATCACTTGAAGTTATGTATCTTCATTATAATATTCCTCAGACAGGTTAGTGATAAAGTTATGTATAAAGACATTCTATTTTTTTTCTGATTCATTTTATTTCATTGTATATAGTGAAAAAGAAATTAATATTATACAGAATATCACATCAAGTGATGCCACAGTAGATGCAAATGTACTTTGGGCAGCTGCCAGTACCAGCAAGCATCATTCAGTTGAGCAGCGCAAAAGACCATCACAAGTTGAAGGGTTTATGTTTTTTATATATTTCAAAATCAATTACAGTGAGCTAATTATCAGTCAGTACTTTGAGGTTAGCTCTTGAAAAATGCAAACACCTCATAGCACCTTAATAGGTAACAAACAGCACAATGCCTACTTTCTGTACATAGTGCAGAAGCATTAGCAAGGTAGACCGCAATAAAATCAGAGATCTTGAATTTTATTAGTTATTTTAATGCACGTACAATGTAGAGAGAATTTAAAGTTCAATTAATGCAGTAACACTTTATTGTTGCTGTTGTTGTTGTTTCTATTATTGTTTCTATTATTGTTAGGTTACCATGGTGACCTCTTCAACCAATGGAGTTTTATTTTTGTGGTTATTATCACTACAATAAATGAATTGTGGTCCAAAGCCAAGAACTGATGTTGATTACACATTAATCTGCCAATTCTAACCTCTTTATAACACATATGCATGTGAATGACAAGTTTTAAAAGCACAGTTTTTAATCATAGATGTATACATATTCATATTCTGTGTTTTTTGACATCCACAATCTAAATGGCAGTATCCATCATGTAGCTGAGACTTTGAAAGCACAATTCTAGCAGTGGTTAGACACCTAGAACTAAGGTAATCCTAAAAGCCTTGCTCAGCTGCAGACTTTACCCATCTAGTTCCAACAGTCTTACTTTTCAACTTTGAAATCTCCGCAGTGTATGTATCAAATCCATAAGTCTGCCTAGAAGAATATCTCACAGGTTTGGTCAGTTTTGAATTTATTTCACATTCAAGAATGGTCTGTATCCACAAATGCTCCAATCTTTGCATTCATTGCACCCCTTGCATGACAGTGACAAACCCCCTACCAGTTAGCTGTGCCTTCTTTTAGAAATAAGTCAGTGAAAGGGTAGGAATGGAAAATGACGACACTGCCCTATTTCTAACAGTGAGGAGCACAGCATCTAAAGGCAATTAAAAATTGATTGTGAAAAAGTGACAGGATATAAACACATACATTTCATTACGTACTGAAAGCCAGCTCCCCTCTTCACAAAAAAGTCCCCCTTTTGCACCTTGAATACAGTTGCATACCTTCAGCAAGTGATGTGGACAGCATCCATTGCTATGCCACTTTCTTTAAAGAGGCTTTAAATCCCTTATCTGGGGAATAGCTTATTTCATCATACAAGAGAAAATAACATGCTCCCTCTTTTCAGTACCTGTGCGTTTTTGAAGAAAAGATCGCACATGGAAAGTGTTTCAGGTTCTTGACATGGAGTATACAAAGGTCCATATCACTCCCTTGTTCTTCACTTTTCCTTTTGGCTCTCTCCTGGCAGAAATATGCCAACAGCACTGATTTTGCCTGGCATGTTATTTCGAAAACTCTTAGAGTGCCTAAGGTACTTTGCATTACTTTACAGAGAGTTTTAGCACTTCATTCCAGACCTTCACAGTGGGAAGATACTTAGAATTTCAGCACTTCTACA
This sequence comes from Streptopelia decaocto, assembly GCF_964273445.1. Classification (NCBI taxonomy): domain Eukaryota; kingdom Metazoa; phylum Chordata; class Aves; order Columbiformes; family Columbidae; genus Streptopelia; species Streptopelia decaocto. The sequence continues at coordinate 33,540,417 of NC_138657.1, forward strand.
TCTGCTTTTTCTGCAACTTACTCTGCAACTTGCTCAAGATTACAATGGAAATATGAAGCCAAATATAAAAAATAAGTTCTAATTCTCTATCCAGTCCTTTAAGCATAAGCCAGTTGTTTCCATGTAAAGATATAGATTGAAAAACACAAAAACGGAACTACTGTCCAGAAGGAGAGAGACAGTTAAAATTTTTTAATTGTTAGAGATGGTATTGGACTACCATCTGTCAGTTTTTGCTTTGAGTACAGGTAAAATCAATCATTTTTGCAATCTAAGTATTATTCATGTATTTAAAAATAACACCATGCAGAGGAAAAACCTTAAAGCATCAAAATACTTCTTTAAATGAAAACTAAAAAAAAATATCTCTAGTTTCACAAACACATAGTAGGGACCAGGAGTTAGTAGATAGAGCTCCCAGATGCCAGCCCGAGTTGTACAGGCACAAGAGGAAAACAGAATTATGAGAAAGAGTACTAACTGCTCAGCTAGAACACTGCTTCTCACACTGTAGTCCAGGGAGCTCCATCAGCAGTCTATAAAGCCAGTTCTGTCATACCAGGGAGGCATCTGTCAATCTCCAAGCAGAGACACATATCACAGCTGTAGCCAGCCCACAGTTCTTTCATTCAACCCAGAGGATTTTTTTAAATTAACTAAACAATATCAGATAGTCACAAACTGCACTGAAACCTGCATGGTTGCCTCCTTACCCTCAGGCTCGCTTCAGTGCTTGTTCTGCCAGGTGTGGGGTTCAGCAGTTAAAATGAGAGATAGAGATGGGATTCAGATGGACAAAAGGCTCTTCAATTGCCCAACATTTACCATCAGACAAGCTTTTCCAATTTACCATTGGAAAAGCACACCCTGGAGCTCCAACCACATACAACAGGCTAGCTGGAGCACAAGGTGCACAAGGCAGTGCTCCTTCCTCTTCATAGCCAAGTTGTAGAGCCAAATATGGTATCAGGTCAAGAGGGTCCACCAGTTTGTACAAGGAGTGTGCAAGGGAACAAGCAGTACACAAAGAAAGACCTCCTCCAAGCCTGGGATGCTGCAGGGAGGCCCCATGCCACCCAGGATTGCAGCCTCTATCGGTAAGTGAAAGGACTGAGATCAGGTTCCTAGGGAAGAAAGAAAGCCATGTGAGGAAAAGTTTATGTGCCTTAAGTCCTCCCACAAATGCTCTGATTCACTGCTGTTTCCCAAACCAATGAACACACAGGCACGCCACGGTGTCTCGGATCTCCCTACCTCACCACTGCCCTCTTCTGGCACAAACGGGTGTGTCCCCCTCAAACTGTAGCAGAAATTAAACACATCACTTTTTTTACCCAAGTTATGATCAAGAATTTGTAAAGCATCACCATTGCAGTCACACTGAAACCAAGAGCAAGATGCAGAGTTAACTGACAACCTAAAAGCAGTTGGAGGCATAGGCAGATTTGCTGTTATTCTGAGGACACAAAACAGGCTCACAGATCTGAATACACCATGAATTTTCCAGTGTTTGGATCTACAGCTGATTTATTAGGAGTTGTGCTGAGCTCCATCACTAAAAAGGTAAGTTTTCCCCATAAAAAACATGTGAAGAGGAAGTCAGTTACTTAACAGCAAGAAGATGTTGTCATAACCTTTTCTTTAACAGGACTTCATTTCATCTTTGAAATATTACCAAAAATGAAAGTGTACATAACAGCCCACTTCATCTTAAAATTAGGTATGAACTTTGAAACCAGTAATTAAAGATTTGCTTTTAGGCTTATCTAGTTGACGTTTGTGGGGTTTTTGTTTTTTAGGGGGTTTTTTGTTTGTTCGTTTATGGTTTTTTCCATAAAACAAGGGGTGATCATATGCATGCATCTGTGTACAAAATGGATATGTATGTACACATTTACATACATATGTACAGCAAAAGAGACTCACTGAATGTACATGGGGCATGGAGGTCTGCACCTCTGTGCTTGTGCTTGTGTGAAAGGCCAACCCCTGGGAACAATGGACTGCAAAAGAATCTCTGTCTGATTATTCCTCCAGACTATGTTACCAAACATCAGAGATATGACCTCCCACCTCAGTTTCCCACTTCCTGCTTGAGATAAATGAATGAAACCTGGTGCATGAGAGCAGTTCCAGTACTTTTTGTAGACCATATAATTATTTTGGTGGGAATACATCCTCAAGATCATTGAGTCTAACCATTAACCTAACTCTGGCACTAAATCATGTCCCTAAAAACCTCACCTATATGTCCTTTCCTCTCCTACTCAGGAGAAGAGAAAAACACCACCTCGCTACAATCTCTTTTCAGGTAGTTGTAGAGAGCAATAAGGTCTCCCCTCAGCCTCATATTCTCCAGGCTAAATAGCCCCAACTCCCTCAGCTCCTCATAAGACTTGTACCCCAGACTCCTCATCAGCTTCATTGCCCTTCTCCAAACTTGCTCCAGCACCTCAATGTCTTTCTTGCAGTAAGGGTCCCAAGTTGTGCCGGGGAAGTTTAGTTTGGGGCCCCAACAGTGCCAAGTACAGGAGGATGATCACTTCCCTAGTCCTGTTGGCCACACTGTTCTTGATGCACTCCAGGATGTTCTCAACCTTCTTCACCACTTGGGCACACTGCTGGCTCATGTTCAGCTGGCAGTCGATCAACACCCTTAGGTTCTTTTCCATCAGGCAGCTTTTCAGCCACACTTCTGTGAGCCTGGAGTGTTGCATGGTGTTATTGTGATGCAAGTGCAGGACCTGGCACTTGCATTTGCTGAACATCATGCAGTTGGCATCAGACAGTCACTAATTCTCTTCTTGTCACTATCTCTGATCTTTGGATTTCACTGATTATCTTGTTGGCTGATAGAAAACTGTGACAGCTCAACCTTCACAGGTTTCTTGTTCACTCTTGATGACCTGTTCTGCATGTAAGATCTCTGGAAGAGTGTTCTTTGAAAAGATATCCAATGAAGCTCTGGTCTATCAGAGTACATTATTTGAAATGAAAAAGTTCTTGAACAAATTTCCCTGTCCTGCAGAACTCTTCACTAGATAAGTGGCCAAATCAAAGCAACATATTTTCTTCTCTGTTGTTTGAAATGTATGGAGGAAGAAAGTAGACAGGTAAAGGTCATCTCCAGCTTTCACGGAGAAGAGACACAATAAGTTTTTAAGAAAAAGCACTTGAAATTTTTCATTTATTGTGTGCATATGTACTTCTTCGGTTAAACCTGTTTCTAAATTCATGTCTTTATGTTTCAGTTCTATCTGGATCAAATATTAACTTTAATAACTTTTAGGATATTGTTCTTAGATTACATAGGAATTCACAGACATATACAAACATATAAAGTTCATTTCTTAAGCTGATGATCTCTTCTTAGCATCAGGATTGCTGAGTCTCTCATCTGTATGGGCACAACATTCTCCCTCTTAATTAACATGGATAAGGATGACTTGCCAAGGTGATTGCAAGTTCCCTATCTTATTAGTTAAGAGCCCCATTCTCTAAAGAATAACAATTATGTCCAATATACTATACATTTTACAATTGCTGGACATGGTTTTCAATTAAAACATTAAAAATATATATGTATTTTCAGCTTGTATCTTGTAAACAAATAATCAAATATTCTGAAGTTGCTTAACCTGCCAAAGCCAAAAAAGCAAGAAAGGTTTGCCAGTCCCTAATCTGAAATGGAATAACTTAGCATGTCAGCAGCAAGTCATGTGGGATTTGTTGATTTCTGTTAATAATTATGCTCCTGCCAAAACAATAATAAAAAAGGTTTATGTTTTTCTTTTCTATAACGCAACCACCCTTCTTATTAACTTCTGATATTTTATTCCCCGCAATCTTCATTTGAGAACTCTGTATAAAAAATCCTTATTTTTTGTTCTCAGTAAGACAAATCCAAAGTCATTGTCTCTGGTTGACATACCATTTTTGAAAAGGAAAATATGGAAATGGACCAAATTACATCCAACATCTGCCTGCTACATTTGGCCCCACTGACTTTTTTATGGCTGCAAATGGCAGTGAAGTTGAACAGATTTTTGTCAGCTGAGACACTAAACAAGAAACATATTTGTGAAGAAAACGCTGAATTAAGAAGAATTTAGCACCCTCCCACTCTTTCTCACAAAGTCTATACTTAAGATGTCTGGGCTGCAGAAAGATCTCATTCTTCCCTATGCATTTTAGTACATGACAAAAAATCCCTTGCTAAAATGAATGTTAGAATGGAAAGAGAACGTATGAATAAGCACAATATCAGTTACTCGAATGTCAAACACCACCTAACCTAGATGCATATTTTGTTTCTTAAATATAACTAATTATGTCTGCGTATGATTTTTCACTTTTTACAATTCTGGCAGCTCAGAAACAAGCCTCTATCTGGGTTAACCTTCCTGCATGGGAAAATGATGTTAAATTAGCACTTAACATTGTAATACTTTGCTGTTTCTAATGCAATGGTGAACACGAGCTTGCAAATAGCATAAGGAGGCATAAATCATGTCCAGCATGATGTCAGCTGGTTTCCTCAAAGTCATTTTCTGAATTTTAAATTTCAGCCCTCAGTTGTTCTAGACTTCAATGAAGATTTTCTTTTATTTAATATTTGGTTACGGTTATTTAGTTTAATGACAACTTCTGTTCAAACACATATGGCTGTAAACATCCCTAAGGTGAAGACTGCAAACTGGTGACAATGGATGATGAGAAGGCTGAGGTAGTTAACAAAATTTTTGCCTTAGTCTTCACTGGCAACCTCTCTTCTCACATGTCTGAGTGGATAGACCTCAAGACAGAGACTGGGGGAGCAAAGCCCCTCCTACTGTAAGAAAAGATCAGGTTCATGACCACCTGGTGAGCCTAAATATACGTATCTCAGAGTCTTCAGAGAATTGGCTGGTGTAGTTGCCAAGCCATTCTCCATTATATTGGAAAAGTCATGACAGTCAGGTGAAGTTCCTGGTGACTGGAAAAGGGGAAACATTACACTCACTTTTAAAAAGGATAGAAAGGAGGACCCTGGGAACTACTTACCTGGCAGCTTTACATCTGTGCCTGAGAAGAACATGGAAGGTGGTTCGAGACAGCCATCATGGCTTCACCAAAGGAAAGTCCTACCTGACCAATCTAGCAGCCTTCTATGACAAAGTGACTACATCAATAGATAAGGGTTATGGATAATGTCTATCTGGACTTCTATAAAGCCTTTGATACACTCCTTCTCTCTAAATTGGAGACGTGGATTTGATGGGTGGACTGTTCAGTGGATGAAGAATTGACTGGACGGTCATATCCAGAATGTAGTAGTCAATGGCTCAATGTTTGGATGGATATCAGTGACAAGTGGTGTTCCTCACGGGTCTGTACTGGGACCAGTACTGTTTAATATTTCCATCAATTACAGAAACTGTGGGACAGAATAAATCCTCAGCAAGTTTGCTGATGATACCAAGCTGAGTGGTGCAGTTGACACTCCTGAGGAACGGGATGCCATCCAGAGGGACCTGGATAAGTTCAAGAAGTAGGCCTGTGTGAACCTTATGAGGTTCAATGGGGCCAAGTGCAAGGTCCTGCCCATGGGTCAGGTAAACCCCTGGTATGAATACAGGGTGGGGGATGAAGGGATTGAAAGCAGCCCTGCTGAGAAGGACTTCATTATACTGGTGAATGAAAACCTGGACATTAGTCAACAACGTGTCCTCGTAGCCCAGAAGGCCAACCATAACCTGGGCAGCATCAAAAGCAGCATAGCCAGCAAGTTGAGGGAAGTGATTCTGCCCCTCTGCTCCACTCTGGTGAGACACCACCTGGAGCACTGCATCCAGCTCTGGAGCCCTCAGTACAGAAAAGACATGGACCTGTTGGAGAAGTCCAGAGGATGACCATCAAGATGATCAGAGGGATAGTACATCTCACTGGTGAGGAAAGGCTGAAAGAGCAGGGGTTCTTCAGACTGGACAAGACTCCAAAGAGGCCTTCTTATGGCTTTTCAGTACTTAATACGGGCTTAAAAGAAAGATGCGGACAAAATTTTTAACAAGGCTTGCTGCAATAGGACAAGCGGTAATGGTTTTAAACTAGAACAGGGTAGATTCAGACTAGATATGAGATTTTTTACAAGGAGGGTGGTGAAACATTTGGACATGTTTCCCAGAGAGGTGGTAGATGCCCCATCCCTGAAACATTCAAGGTCAGGTTGGATGGAGCTCTGAGAGATGTGATCTAGTTGAAGATCATAGTATCATAGACTCCTTGTAGGAGGTTGAACTAGATGACCTTTAACGGTTCTTTCCAACACAAAGTATTTTATGATTCTGTAATTCTACAGTTTGATAACAACACCTGAAAAAGTCGGTTTCTGAGATTAACTCTATTCTCCTGCACTTTCCTTGCACCCAGACATGACCAACACTTTATATTCAAAAACACATTTAAGCATGCCCTTTAGGTGAAGCTCATGCAAGTGTTACTCACACCACACCATCTCACTGAAAGTGAGTGATGAAAGTCAGTGAAGGTGAAAGTCAGTGATTCCTGCACATAAAGTTATGGCAAATGTTAAGTTAGCTGACATAATACATTAAAATTCTTTTGTCAGAAAAGCAAGCAAGCTCTTGGTAGATATCCCCCTTACAAATTTCACCTTTACCCTATCATACTCTCCAAATAAGAGTTACAGAAATTTATCTTCCTCCCCATACACCCAAAAAAAAAAAAAAAAAAAAAAGGTTAATATGGTTAAACAATTTTTTCTCAGAAATGTGCTTGAAAGTTGAGTGGATGCCCAGAAACATTTTGCTCCCAGAGACTAAAGTTTTACAAGGTCATAGCTGTCTTAAAATCACAGGATTAGAATAAAAGGAATTATGTAATCCCAACTCTATCTGACAGTGACCAACATCTTACTGTATAACTGCACACCTATATAATATTAGTCAGAGAAAGAAGCAGAAACTAAATTATCGAAAAAGTACTTTCCCAGGATGATAGCTCTCTTTTGACCAGAAAGATATATCAGCTAAAATCACCAAGGAGTCATTTCTATGTTTTTTTGTTCTCATTCATGATTAGGACTCCAGAATAAACTTTCTGATTCTGAAACAGCTCTCAGAGATGTGGCTAACAAGTAATTACATCCATGCCCTCCCTTGCAGTAGTCTGCTTGCATTCTCCACTGCTTCTCACAAACTGAATGTCAGGCCTCCAAAAGACCTTCATCTATCAATGTCCTCACTCTCCAGGTTTTACAAGCACTCTGAGGTTAAAGAAAATATTCTCTGCAGGTACTGGGAGTAGTTCACCACCACAGCAAGAATAAAAATGCATACAGCAATGAGCTTCTCTGCTGGATAGAAGTCTGCAAGAGTGATGTTTTATTTCATTCTTTTAAACAGGAAAAGGCACTTTCCTTATTTATTACATGTGTGGATTTTTGGATTTTATTTTTTTTTTTTTTTCAGTAAAATATTTCCTGGAGCTTACTTCACATGCAAAGATAAGGTACTAGAAAATATTTGAAATGCACACAAAAAATGTTCTGAGTTGAACCATAGTAACTTCAAGTTAGTGATGCTTTTCTTTGCCTCCAACATCTTTCTGAATTAGGAATTGCTAGCTAGAGGCATCCGTTTAACCTCCTAGAGGCTATTTTCAGAGCCAATTTGCAGTTCCAGAGAAGTCATTCAGTCATTTAGCATTGTTCAGGTCAATGCTGAGTATAGTTTGGTCCTTGCACAAGATGTTGGTTACTCAAATGGCTACAGATATGTATATATATATCTATATATATATGTATACACACATGCTAAGATTTTCATCCTTTTCCAATTTAAATGACCACTTTTTCAGACTGTATTCTCAGTGGTAACAATTATTTCCTTAGCAATACTTATCAGTGAATGATACAACAGCAGATTTAGAATTTGTTTGGGTGTTTTTAATTTTACTGTTTTATTGTACTAAGAGGAATTGAACAAAGCCTGTTTTAAGCATCCTGAAACAGTGTCTATGTTTGCAGTTCCTCACTTTTCTGTGGAAATTTTAACAACCCTGAACCTGGATTCATAAACAAGTTAGAGTCAGCTGGGGGTCGTGAACGTTGGAAGAAGCCTTGGCTGAATTGAGCAAGAGCGTGTTGGAAAATTATGATCTTAGATTGATGGAAAGCATCTTGTTCAGGGTAGGTGAGATGCTGTGGGAAGCTGCCCTGAAGTGTAACTTGTGAAGGTATCAAGGAGAGGTGGTTTATTTTAAAGAAAAACTCTTAAAAGCCACAAGAGAGTTCCTTTTTGATGAACTGTATTTTTGTTTCTTAGAGTTTGTGTTTATTTTAGGGAAGTAGTGGTTTCATGTTTTAAATTTAAATGAAAACTTTATTACACAGGATATATAACACCGTTCTAAGACAATTTTAAAGAACTGTTTCCTATGACTACATGGCGTCAGTTGAAAAAAATACTAGTACAATTTTTTTGTTGTACAAGCTTCTTTGTTCTTCATTTGAACTTAAACATTTTATATGTTTGCCTTTCCCTCCCCTGGCAGCTTTTCTATGTGTCAGTTCCAGAAATTTCAGAGATGAGATTCTTGACAAATTCAAAACACCTCTCACCTAAAATATAGGACTCTTCATGTGGTTCCACCTCAGTACTAATGAATAAATAGACCCACCTCTCTATTATCTCTGCAGAGGTGTTAATAGTCCGGGAGTCATTTGAACTGAAATGGAGAAATTTTCCCTGAGAAGTGCATCAACACCATTTATTAGCAGACATTTCAACCTGCCAAAACCTGTATGGGGGCATAATGCTAGACAAAGATCAAAGAGAGTAACTTAAATGAAATTATAGCTGCACAATACTTAAAAGGAGACATGAACTCTATTTATATGGGGTTAACAACATTCACACTACATTTTTTTAGTGAATCTATGTATCAAAGATACTTAGTGGGATTTATAATCCCACTTTTGCATAAAATGAAGAGCAAGAAGCCGAGGAAGAAAGACACATATATATATATTTTCAAAAAAAAAGAGAAAGCATTTTGTCTAGAAAAATCTGGCCGTATTGGTTCTACTTCTTCTTTCAGTGTTTTTGCTATCTATCTGCTCCTTGTATTTTTCCCCTTCCAGAGATTTCCTACTATTGATGATTTGGTGCATTATCCTTTATTCTCTAAAATCAAAACAGTTCAAGCACAGAAAGATAAACCTGCATGAAACACAACTGTTTCCAGCCCCTGAGGTTACTGTATGATGAGAGGTTCATCTGAAAAGACCAGTAAACATTAGAAATTGCTCCAGGATAAAGTAACATTTGCTACCAATTAGTAACTTTTTGTTTGAAATGTTGCATAGTTTTGCCTTCAAGCCAAACTGTGGGATCCTGTAAGATGATGCAAGAGGACTATTTTCTGTTCTAGGACACTTCATAGTCCTGCTAAAAAAGCCTGGTGCTATCTTCAGCAAAACAGCTAGGTCTCAAATTACTCTCTGTCCAAAAAAGATGTGAAGAGACAGCAGTTCCACTGGTGCTTCCCATGTCTAAATGTGGAGGGTCATGCCATTTCAGGGTCCAGACAGCCTTACTTTCTTACCATCTGGGCACTTACCGTACTGTAATTTTATGAAATCAGATAGATACAAAAAGATACAGAAGAAATGAAGGGTAAGTTACAATCCTTCTTGCATGGTAAATACAGATATTGGTATAATTGCCTGCTTCTCTACAAAGAATGAAACTGGAAAAGTACCAGGTCATATTTCCAGATCCAAAAGTTCGTCATGTTGGGATGAATTTACACAGCAGGATCTCAGATGGTGAAATGGCTCAGTCAAAGGACAAAAGTGTTTATACAAAATCAAGTGTCTGCAAAAATTAACACAGTTTTCAAAGAATAATGAGGTGGAATAGGACACATTCAGATGTTTTACATAAAAATTTTAAGCTTATCCTTTCCGCTATATTTTTTGCCTTCTGTATGATACAAATAACTTAAATACAAACGAGAGAAAACCAAAGGAAGCTGCATATAATGATAGAAAAAGCAGTGTAAGGATTATATCGCACGACTATTTTTTTAAAAAGCAAATCCTTGAGCATCTCATACAAAACGATTTGTATACAATCCCAGTTCTCAAGTGTTGCAGAATTAATAATCACTACCCTTTCTTTATATGCTTTGCTCTTCCCAGCATTATAGCTTTTCTTTGTCTTTCTTATTTAATGCTAAATGTAGAAACAGAGCACACTGCTTGTTAAACTTTGGTTACCATTAGACATGTCCTTTGTATTTCCTGCCATAATACTCTGAAGTTTGTCAGGCTGGGCAAGGATTAGCTGCTCACTGATACACTTCAGTGCTTTTTTGACATGAGACATTGCAGGAATTTCTTCAAACTGTTAACATGGATTATGCTAGCCCTTGCTATTATGCCCTTACATTTAGCCATTTCATTATTCTATTCATAATACTACAAGTTACCACACATGGAATTCCAAAGAAGAATATTGTGGTTTTATTTTGTTTTTACTTAAGTTTGTGTCCTTCCTGTACGGTCATACACCAAAATACCTGCTTTACAGAAGACAGCAGGGTTGATTTTTTCCAGACCCTATTTCACCTGAAATACTGCTATGGCAAAAGCAATTTTCATCCTCATCCTCCCCTGATGAAACCCCAGTGACAAGATTTGCTCCTACCTAAAGTCAGTGTCTAGACTAAAGCTCTTGATTCATAGAGATTAAACTAGCAGCAAGGAGCACATATGGAAAATGAAGTAGTAAACACAAAGATTACCAGGAGTTATGATGTATTCCCAGAGAGTGCCCTGAGAAGGTAGTCCATGGGAACTGGGGTTTTCCTAACATAACGGTTCTGGAAGATTGGGAGTAGCAAGAGGTGGATGCAATGCCAGGTAGGTGACCATGGGGACATGGAGGTGGGAACTTTGTCTTCACAGATGGCTAAGGGTGGCCAAAGGCAAATAATGGTACCACAGAATAGTTTGGATTCCCCATCTGTATGCAGGCTACCTCCTGACCGACCATGTGGACATGGCAGCTTGTAATAGTATGACAGCCTGACTACACAAAGGAGCAGCAAATAGCACTGCTCTTTCTCTTTTTGCTGGAGGTAACAGCAGCATCTTCTTCACAGCAGAAGCAGAGGGCTGGGAGGGCTTTCCCAAACTAGACTGCACCCAGGCCAGCTATACAATCAAGCCAGGATCACTGAGTGGGAGGCCAAGGCTTACCAGATGCAGGAGGTCAGAACAAGGTCCTAAGCAAACAGTGACTCAGAAACAGTGTCTTGTGATCCCACTAAAATAATCTACAGCCTTGCAGGCACAACTAACTCCACTATAGTTGGTCAGTGATACAGTTTACCAACAGGGAGGTCAGAGGAGAGAAAACTAATTGCTTTCAGCACTACCGTACTTCATCAAGAACTAGTCATATTTGCCATTAGCAGCTAGTGAAATGTACATTATACGCTAAGTGTTGTTATGTTTGCAAACAGCAAATAAATATGATATTGAAATATTTCTCAAGTAGGATATAATGCACATTGCCTAAAGCAAAAAGGCATTAACCTCAGCATTTAAATACAGTGATTAGCTGCTGCCAAAAACAGATATGTATCTAATTTTGTCATTGCAAAGTGTACATCTCCTAGTATTTTGCATCCTAACAATCTAATTTTATACAATGACAGCTAAGAATGGTAAAGACACAACTGCATGTATAATTTGCATGCAAAGTTTTCATGGCAGCGTATGCAAATACAGTAAATGAGCATACAAATTTGAGTATAAATACACATTTATGGAAGACTGACAAGCAGTGTTGCACTTATAGAAGCATTTTTTTTATCAGTCACTATTGTTGCAAGCAGAATTACATGGTATGAAATAAAAAAAGAAATAGGCTTCTTTTTTTCTTTACAATGGTCAAATTCCTTTTTTGTAACTCTCATCTTTTAAGATTAAAACATTCTATTTTCACAAAACAAGTTACCTAGTTCAATAATTTCTATGTAATGTGTTTAGTCTTCTACCTGCACTCTGTGCATAGGTAATGCAAAGGTTTCTTTTTCAGAAATGTGGGTTATGAATTCTAAACTTACTAAGACTTGTCAGGAAATTATTTGTATAGTCCATGATAATTCTTACATATTTCAAAAATCTCAGAAACTATTCTAGGAAAAATACTGTTCTATCTGAATCAAAATGTTTTACCAATATACATGTTACTATAAACTGTGAAATTTCCAGGTGACAAATACTTTAAAACCTGATTTTGTCAATTATTTTTCTTTTCAGAATTTTATTGTCTTGTTAATGAATTCAGGGTTTTTTTTCTGTAATGACACCTTAATTAAAATAAACTCATCTGCACCATTAAAAATGTTTACATACATTGTAGATGGCTTGAATTACAAGTTAAAGTAAGTACTTCTGAGATAACTTTAAAAAGCACATCTAATTTCCACTTTCCATTTCTTACATTCCCCTCCTTCCCAAAAACCTTTACTTGTTGCAATATAAACAGATTTTAACCAGTTTCTTACCAAACAATTCCATTTTAATGGTTAAGGTAGGGTAGATACAGATGCTAAGAATAGAAGACAACAAATTATAAAGAGCTTTCACTCCCACTTTCATGCAGCATTATGTGAGTAATGTTCCTTTAGCTTCTAATCTTTAACCATTATTTTAAATGGTTTTCTTTCCATCATTCTTTTTTCAAATCTTAATGAAGTGGTCAATTTGGCTTACAAAATAGACAAAACACCTGAATATAAAGCAGCTGAAAGATGCTGATTTTAAATCTTTAATATATAAAAGAAAATGGGGAGGAGATGATGTTGAGGGTTTGTTTTTTTTCAACTGAAGTCAAATAAAATAATTAAAATATAGATTTCCAAAAAAAAGTTCTCCTTTCATCTGAACCTCAACAAAACATACTCAGTGTAAAACTAAAGAGCCAAAAACTGAGACACTGAAAAAAGCTTCCAAATATTGCAGATTTATAATCATAATTTTTAGTCACTTGGTCCCTAATGAAATCTTAAAGTCCTGGATTTTTTTATTTTTATCCTACACAATCAATTCAATACATGCTTGAGATGCAAGCCAAGACAGTATCTTTCAGTATACACACAAAGCAGGATATGCAGATTCAGCTCCCTTTTCTGCTGCTTAATTAAGATCTGTAAGGTATAAAGATCTGTAAGGTATAAAGATCTGTAAGGTATAAAGATCTGTAAGGTATTGTATACAGGATGGAGAAAGAGCTTCATCATCTAAAGAACTGGGCCAAAACAGAGAGTATGTGCAAGAAATTGTGTTTTACCATTCTAATTGTGTAGGGTAATTAAATCATTCATTTGAAGACGTATTTTATTCCATGCTTTTAAAACATTAGATTCTTCCTCATGACTCAGCTGGATGTATTAAACACTAGACCGCATCACCACTACTAGTCATGCTTAAGATAGTGTAAGACAAAGCTGAATTTTATTAGGAGAGAATTACTGTGCATCATGGTTTTGGGCGTCTGTACTGGGTCTGTCTGGAAAGAAGCTGAGAAATTAACTTTATTCATAGGAGTTCACATAGTGCTGTGCTTTGCATTTGTGGCTAAAACAGTGTTGATAACACCGCAGTGTTTTTCCTGTTCCTGAAAAGGGCTTGCACAGCATCAAGTCTTTCTCTCCTCACTTCCCCACAAAAAACAGTAAGCTGGAGGTGGGCAAGAGACTGGGAGGGGACACAGCTGACCCCAGATGACCAAAAAGATAACCCATACCAATGAAATCTGAGGGAAATGAGGAGGAAGGGAAGATATTTGGATTTACAGCATCCATCTTCCCAAAAAATGGTCACATGTGTTGATGTCCTGCATTCAAAGAAGTGGCTGCACATCTGCCCACTGATGGAAGTGGCAGGCTAACTTCTCTTTTTGCTTTGCTTGCATATGCAGCTTTTGTTTTTTCTTATTAAAGTGTCATTCTCTTGATTCATGAGACCTTTCACCTTTGTTTTATTTTTCTCCCCATCCTCCAGGAGAAGGGAGGTGGATGTCTGAATTTTGGCTGGGCCAACTCACAGAGCACCAGGCTGGTCTCACATGAGGGTATTTAGGTTGAATGCTGCTTCTTTCAGAACAAACAAGAACACAGCAATTCGAGGTATAACAAGAGGAAGGAATGTGAGTGACTTCAGTTTAAGGTCAAAAATGATTTAATGGCCCTGGAATTCAGAAGTTGGATAATGATTACTAAGTTCTTTGGTTTTGGGCTTAAGATATAACTTAAAAAACAAAATGCAGCACTCAGAGGTTGCAGTTAATTCCAGCTGGGTGATTCTTGCAGACTTGTCCTGCAAGGTACAAGCCTCAGGTCATTTTAACAGTAAAGAAAAGGTCAACCTTATGTTAGTGTAGGACTAAGCAAGGCCTACAGAAAATGATTAATTATCTGGGCTTTGTGCTTCCTTCAGCTGTCCTTTAAGAGAGATGCAAGGATTTTGTCCTGGTTTACATTTGAATGAAATATAATTGGCAATGGCTTGAAACATTGATGGGGGGTGGAAGCCCAGTAGAGTCAAAGTTGATCAAGGTAATAAAAAAAATTTAAAAAGAGATTGTACCAAAAAAAGAGTCGAGAGAGACATAAAAGCAGAAGCCTTGTCAATAGAAAGGTAGCTTGGTTTTTTGTTGTTGTCATGTGGGGATTTTTTCCCAGTATATCTTTTTTCTCCTCTCTCCTAAATTCTTGCTTTTTGTTTTTAACTTTGAGCTAAATTTCCCAATGCCTCATTTCTGTTCCCTTCTTAAAAAAAAAAAAAAAAAAAAAAAAAAGGTGATTTTAGGTTTCATCCCACTATCAGAATCTGTATGAGTTACCTTTCTCTATGCTTTCCTATGGTTTTAATTTTGTTGATCTTTTTTAAGATCTAGTACTTTTATTTTTATGAGATGTAGTTATATCTTGCAAAGAATTTTTATCATCCTTTGTGGTCAATCTTAATTACAGTGGAAGAGCTCTGTTCTCCAAATTACACTCTTTCACATATTATTTTTATTTGTTTACTTCCTTGGTGAGGAAATCTACTACCATTCCAAGCTGAGTACTGCAAGAAAGCAATCTGTTTTCCTGGATTGGTGCCCAACACATTTTATATCAATTATTACCATTTATAGGTATGCAATTTATAGCTCTCAGAAGTAATTAAGTAATGAAGAACCCCGGTGCTTCTACCCCAGTACTTGTCCAAAGGTTAAAAATCTTTTGCAATGCAAGTATGCTATCCTTTTCTTTGTTTTGATTGTCACATTTGAATTATCTCCACATTCCATCTGTATAGCATACAACCTTTTCATTATTGCATATAGGAGATATGTACTATTACAAGTAAGTATATGAGGAGCAGTAGTTCCTTTAATTGTTTTACTAAAAGTTAAAGACTTCTTTTAAATGTTGTCTCTGTTTCTAGTGTAAGTAATTAGTTTTGTTCATGCCTTTCTGTGGCTAATTATTTAGCATCATAATAGTTATCAATCTGTTGCTTTTCCAGTTTCTATTCAGAAGCGATAAAAAAGCAAGCTCTTCCATAAATGGTAAAACCCTAAGATATGTGTTTGAAAAAGCTCTAGTTTTTTGGGGTTTTTTTTAATATATACCTGTATCTGTTTAAGTTTTTCCTTTTGTGTTTGCTAAACCGTATTCTATAATGCAAGACTCCAGTGTCTGCAAAGATAAAATGTAATAATGTATAAGTAATTAAAAGGTCAAATTCAACTTTATCTTCTTCTTCAGCAAACAGCAGTCTGAGAAATTTATGTCAAAATGCTTCTAGAATTTACTAGTTTATACGGTTATTATTGCATGTCATTGTACTATAAAAGTGTGGGCTGTGTATCATGTCATGCAACAGCTGTTGTGTAAACTGTAAGGATTATTTTTCAGTAACTAGAACTTTCTCCACTCCAGCACTCCTTAAAATTGTCACATATCAAAGTTAATGTAATTTCACATACTTAAGAAATGTAAATTTGAGAAGCTTTTTGAAACAATGGATTTCTCTACATTTTTTTCCACTCAAGGTAAAGAACTAAGATTTCCAACTACCAGAAAGGAAAATAGGGAGTGATTTTTTTTTTTTTTCCTGATTGTAAGTTTTCTCTTTAAATACTCTGCATGCATTACCCCACAAACACAAAATATACTTTTATGAAATTCATGAAGAAAGCTAATATTTCACAGAATTTTAGTTTAAATATATTTTTTTATTTCCCTTTATGTTTCCAAGCTTTCATTCCTTTATATTTCTTTGAGTTTCTTGTAGCAATATTGTTTCCTATTTGTAAGTGGGAAGTTTTGTGGTTTTAGACTTGTTTGTTTGTTTGTTTCTCAGAGATATAACAGATATTTGAAAAAATTATTTTTTTGTTTAATGCCTACTTGCTGCCAGAAAAAGAAGAAAGGAAATGTGCCATATCCCAGGTCTGATCTGACGTTTGAGTCCAAACTGCAACTGGCTCTGAAGAGCTGTTTACTGTCAGAAAAATTTCTCTATTAAACAACAGATCTGCTGTGTTTGTGGGAAAATTATCCCTATATCAATGTTAATTAGCTTTACAGGCATATCTGAGTCATGTAGGTGGGAAAAATGAGCTTGTATAGATCCTTTGGATCCTCCTGTTAATACTCAAATGCTTGTTGATATACTGCTCATCCAACGCTAAGTCTAGTATCTCAGGAGCAAAATGATTGGCATACATGTTAATGAATGGATTAGTATCCATACTCCACCAACAAACATTCAGCGAGAACTAAATGAAGGTACTGTGAAAATTACTTAAAATTAAACTCTAGAAATACTGCATACTAAGATAGTGTTTACATTAGAAACAATGTGTAACATATTCACGTTATTTTGCAATATACATAGGTAATATCTATGGGAAAACTCTGTCTCATTCTGCATGTCATGTTAAAATTAAACTCTAGAAATACTGCATACTAAGATAGTGTTTACATTAGAAACAATGTGTAACGTATTCATGTTATTTTGCAATATACATAGGTAATACCTATGGGAAAACTCTGTCTCATTCTGCATGTCATGTTCTCCTATGACAGCACTATCAGTCATCTGGTTTACATGTTTATGTAAAAATACATCTAAGAACATGTAATATAATGTCATATCAGCACATGCCAGCTTTAGACTAGATCTAAGAACATATGACACTCAAGATGGAGTTAGGAATAAAAACTCCTATTTGTTTTCATAGGCAGTTATCAAAACACTGTATTATTTAGATCCTAATTTCAAATCCTGCTTGTCTTCAACAATAATTTTCACTGTACTAACCTAAAAATCATAGGTGATTATCACCGTGGTATCAGGAACATTTGCTGTGTTAAGTAGAAGAGGGCAATGCAGGCTTCTTGCATTTTTAGTTTATTAAAAATAAATCTTTTGTCACAATACATTGACATTTAAAAGTATTACTATTACCATTATGCAGCATCGACCTCACTCATTCCTTTTTCACTGCCTCCAAGTCAGAATCATGTTCTGTTGCGTTTTTCTGACCAGATAGTGAAACTCACTGTTTCCTATTTCTCTTTACTGCACACTTCATAGTGTATTGGTTAATGATCCTTCTGATACAGAAAATTCTTCTTATCTGCTTTAGGCTATCTAATTACCTTGGTTTTCACAATCCCAATACTACACTTTCTTCCTTGCCTTTCCATCAGGCAATACTTCTTCTTTTCCTCTTTGCCTGGTTTCTCAGTATGTTTACATAAACTGAAATAATTGACTGTGATTTTCAAGGTCAGGACATGTAAATATGCAGACAGTTAAACCTATCCCAAACACTAAGTCAGCTTTACACTTCCAGGGAGTCAAGTTTTTGCACATCTGTCATTTGGACTAGAAGCACAGTGATCACCATCTTGGATGACACACTGAGAATTTCACTGAGCAGCTGTAGAGCTAAAATGACAATCTGTTACAGCTGATAATCATCACTACTCAAGATGTCTCATACTATCTATCAACGGGCTAAAGATAAGATGGACTTTGCCATAAAAATAGATAGATAGATGATAGATAGATAGATAGATAGATAGATAGATAGATAGATAGATAGATAGATAGATTATAGATTAAATACTGGATTTCAGCATGCTAGGGAAAAAATTTCAGGAAGTTCTCCTTGGCACAGTATGGAGTACTAACCTTTTAGTCTTGCAACAGGTTAAAAAATTTTTGGTACTTAGACATCATAAAAATTTCAGTAACAGTCTGGCAACATAGTCTTTGTGGTATGCTTGTCCCAGTAACATTTAAAAAAGATTTTCAGCATTGTGATGCCTAATCTGTATAATGTATGGTTCCCCTTTATTCCATATGTCCTTTGAGAATGTAAACTTTTTAGCTATTTCCAGAAAGTGCCAGTAAAATGAAGAACATTTGGAATGTAATTATGTTTGTGACTTGGTCTCCATGGAAAATTACTTATAATGGCTTTTAAAGAAAAAATACTTTTAAAACTGGGGAGGGATATGCATGTGGGAGCAAACGAATTTGAAAGTTCTTACTGGAAATAAAAACAGCAAGTCAGTTTATTTCTGTGTTTAAGCTTTTTGAGATTGTACTGATATGCACAGCCAACAACAGAATTATTTTTGATTGGCTTAGCCTTGCAGTTTGAAAATGTATATGGAGTAGAGCTGAAGAAAAAGGAAGGCACAAGGTGTCTCCCTACAGCATATCTCTTGCTAAACAGAAAAGTAACCTGTCAACCTCTGACCAAAGGACCATAGGAAATGTTCACACTTCTGAGAGGTAAAGAAGTCAAACAGGAGATAAGAAGGCAGGACTATGGGTCTCCAGTTTCTTTATTAACTCTAACAGTCTCCACCCTGACTAAGATAAATTACTAGGAGCAGAAGATAAAGCAGGCTACCCTGGAAGGCATTGATACTGAAGAAACAGGTATTACTTTGGGAATGCAAGACCTGATGAACTGATGGATGCTTCCAGGGTAAAATTATTCTAAATTAGAAAGGGATAAATTCTCACATGAGGACAGTTATCTCAGTTCGAAGAGAGTGTACCAGGATTTGCTTATCAATTATTTTCTTAATCAGGAAGATTAAATATTCTGTTCATGTATCCAAGATCTGATTGCAGCCTGAAGCTTTAGGTTTCACCTGGCCAAGGCTCTTTTACACCATGTTGTAGGGCATGTCTCCATTTTATGCAGATGTACCTCACCTAACTATGGATATCACAGCACAGTGCTCAGCACAGAATTTTAAAATCTGCCCAAAAACACAGGTAAAAATCCCGGCTATGAGTCTTCCCTGTGCTACAGGGAAACATTACATTTAGCAATACCCAAACTAGTTCAAAGTTGTCTGGTGGGACATGCAGTTACTGCAACATGAATGTACCTTAGCTTCATCATCAAGCAAATAGGCCAACAATATTGACACAGGAGTGGTATATCCTAGGAGTATTGCAAGGTTAGCTTGCACTTTGAACACACATATAAATGATGAACATTATTATGAGGTCTGAGGAATGGTTATCTTTCTCTGACAGTCAGAGTGAACTCTTGCACTGTCCTCACCATAAGTTAATGCATAAGTTACAAAGACAGACTTCGGGGGCTTATGTTCAAAGTTACAGAAGAATTCCTTTGAAATTACCCTTCTTTCATTCAAACAGCACTTTTTATCTATTTTGTTTTTTAATGTAGCCTCCTCTTTCAAGAAAGTGTCTTTGTTCATCCAGCTCCTACTCAATAGTTAAAAACCATCTCTGAACACATTTCCAGCTGAAGGTTTTCTTCAATAATGTAACTTGCACCAACTGTCACCATAGTTATCCCTCTAGGACTGTAACATATGAACAGAAGAAAGCAAAAAAACCTACTGCCAAGCATAAGTTCCCAGGTCTTGAACTTCTGATGAAGTTTCCATGAGAAAATGCAACTTCCTGATGGGAATTCAAACCTACAGTTCTACTTTTCACATGTATACATGGTGCCACTAATCATCCTGTGAACACTACAGCAAGGCTGATGCTTTCCAGAATGTTTTTGCATAAGATGTGCCAAAAAAAAAAAAAAAAGTGCAAGAATATTTTAGAGTTGACTTTCTCTACTTCATTGCGATAGTTGTGTAAGTCTCTGGTCCTCATAGGAAACAGATAGGCTGAATTTTAAAGTCCACTGTCTTTAACCTCTTCTTTCATTTTTCCTGCATATCCTGAGGGTCTCTAAATGACTGTGGCAACATTGCATGTAGTGAAGTTGGAGTCTGGGGAATAAATTTTCTTATTTGTACAAGAATCAAACCAAACAAATGCGACTGTTTATGCTGCACTTTTCTTTAAGCTCTAACAGGGGCACAACATCAGTCCTAACACAGCATCCATAATTAATGAGACTGTAGTATTATAATAGTGCCCTTTTGACATCAAAACATTTTAATTGGAAACAAGAAAAGAGAAGACCAGAATCACCTAGTTAGTGGAGCTGTACAAGGGACAAACTGGCCAAGCCCTGATTTTCTGCTGAACAGGCATAATTTGCATCCAGCTTAGATCTGGGGTTTAATGTATGTTTATGGTTCTGCTATGCCATACTAGAAACATTTTTAGTAAAATATGGAAGCTGCAGAGTTTTCCTTAAATGTATGATGTTATTAAGGCCTGCATTGTATTCCAATATACCAATACCTTTTAAATGTACTTTGTCTTAGAAAGAATGTGGTTATATGAAAACAAAACAAAACAAAACAAAACCAACAACAACAACAAAAAAAACCAACAGTGGTATGAACCATTGCTGACAACAACAGAACAAAGAATAGGGAATACACTTTTCAAGTGCTTTGTGAATGTGAGAAAGTTAAGGAGCTACAGATTTATGCCACTTTATGTAATGAATCCTTTTAGAATGAATTAATGTTCTGTGAACACAGGAGTATTGTTTTACTGTCTCCAAAAGCCTTTAATATATCCTTCATCAACAGTTTTCAAAGTTTACATACAGACTAAAAGATCACAGGCAGCTCTGCACAGAGAGGCTCAAAAATACGAAAACGTATGCTAATTCCCTTGAAGAGATACACTGTGACAATTAGATTCTGGGTAATTTTTTAGGAAGGTGCAGGGGAGAGTTATCCTAGAGATACTTTGAGATTAAACATAACATATTTTTCTTATGCCTAGTGCCTTTGTAGACAAATTCATACTCCTTGAAAATCTGAATGTCTCTTATCTTACTATGAGATTGCAAACACAGATTGTCCATGACTGAAAAATGAAAGAAGACCTGATTCCTTGCACAGAATGAGATGACCACCACCAAGTACCTCCTACATATGAACACCTCCCTACTTTATATCACAGATACTTTCCATTCCTAACCTTTCTTTCCAGTGGCTTATCAGACTCTCCTTGCCCTGTTTCACATTAGTTTGCTTTTCTTTTTTTTTTTTTTCTTTCTCCCAAGCCTTATCCTTTGAATTAGAAGTGCAACAATTTTACAGGAAAACAATCATCTTGCAAGAGACTTTATTCTTACCCATGACATGGACATACACTGTTCAAGGTATTTTCAAATTTCAATGGTGGAGCAGTTAACTGATTTGGGTAAAATACTGTGGAAGAATGATTAGCTATGACAGGATGTGGTATGAATTTGCCAGGAAAACAAATACCTACCTTTTGCCTTTTCAATGTTTATCAGCTTCACTGCTAAGTACAAAATAAGCATTATTACTACAATAATACAGCAGTGTTACTATAAGGAATGGAAGTGTCACGCAAACATTGTGACTCCAGAACCATTCAAGGCTTACTTATCAGTCAAGGGAAGTTTCAGTTTAATCTGATGTTTAAGGTCAGATGATGGATACAAGTGGCTTAACACATATTTTTTTCTGACTTGGAAAGCATTAATAATGACACTTGACTTGTAATTCTTTAATATAAGACACTCAACAAAGTGATAGTAAAAAATGAATAAATCAAGATAAAATATTGCTAAATTCACCCATATATGTACTACTTGTGTGGAGTCCCACAAAATTCCACACCATAAAGACGAGACAAAAACAAGTATCAGGCAAACTCTCTGCATGTACATAAACAAATTGGAGTTCACAACCGCAAAGCCTTCACACTAGTTCGAAAAAGGATCAAACAAGTTCAGCCTCTGCTGAAATTTTCAGAAGTAACAGACAACATTAGGACTATATACACAGTTCTAAAACTAATGTAAAACAAACTGATGAATATTTTATATTTGAAGATGAAAATTATATTTTAACCTCAAACTGAGATGAAAACCAAGGTGTGATTCAATATGAATTTGAGCAGCTTACAAGAAAACTTTGAGCAACACATTAGAAGAAAATGAACTTGAGTCTTAGTTCTAGAGGGCAGTGCTTTGCGACTTTGCCCCCTTTGTGTATTTGCCCCCTTTCCTCTTGTATCCTTTGCACAGATGGCTCAAAACTCCCTCTGTTTCATTGGCTTCCACAAATAGTTCATTCAGCTTCCATTCCCTCTTTTGTTAAATTGAAGCTGTTTTCAGGCTACTCAGGCTACTCTCTCCAATGATCTTGCTGATATCTGCTTTCTCTATTTCTCCTGCATAATCCACCCCACATTAAAAATCTTCATTTATACAGATGCAAATAGTGGTTTCTAGCTCTCGTCATGCTTTCTGTCTAGGATCAAGGTAGAGTCAGAGTGAAACACAGAGTAATAAACTGAGTTTGTTCCACACTGCTTTTAAAGTCAGTACACAAAGTTAGGTTTTTTGAAGAAAGGCTTCAACAGGGAGGATTTAAAACCACTCAGGCAATGGGATAAGTTCATTAGATAAAATGCTAGATTTAGTGTTAGGGCAGGCAGCCTGACATAGCCTTAAGGGAAGAAATAACAACATCTAGGCTAGTTAAAGGCTAAGTCACAATTCATTTTGTGAAAGCATATACAAAGTGGAAAATTCTGCATCTAGGTTCCTGTTTATAATTTTGTTTGTTCACCTCTGATCAGTATCTATAAATAATGTACCTACAATAAAAAATACCTACCAAAATCTTCATTTTTCAATATTTCTTAATGTTTGTCACATTCTGTGGTGCAATCAGACCTGTCCTGATCACAACCTCCAATGTGCCTTCTTAGTATGCCCTGCAACATTTTATGAGTTATTTCTACTTTCCATCTGCTTCAAACCCACTCCTTCACAAATTCCTCTCTCTCTGACTTCCTAAATCTGCAGCCATAGGTTTTGTAGAATGTATACGTTCATAACATAAAAATTTACTCCATATTTTTGCATATAGTTATCAGTATTCTCAATAAACAAGGTTATTGATTTTGATCTCTCAAGCAAGACAGGTTTGACGCAGACATGAAGGCAGTATTTCCTATAGTACACACAATTCGAATGTTTAAATGTTGCTGTACAGATTAAGTAGTAACTGCACACATGAAACTGGAGGTATAAAAATTCCACAACATGGCACCATATCTCTACTTACCAAATCAGAAAGACTTTCCCGAAGAGCTAAACAATAAGCAAAGCATCCAACTAAGAAAGTTGTGAAACTATTACCAAGATTTCCTAAAAGGCTGAAAAAAAATCAAATACACATCACCCTTTTTTAGGCTGAGATTACTTCCTTTAGTCTGGAAACATGAATAACGAAAACAGATTGAATAAAATATTGTTTTTCAAACATAATGTTATCTTTTAAACATATTATGTAAAATACAACTATATCTGAATCAGGTGGAAGACTACAGCGTATGTCACTCCAGTCTGTTCATTAGTATTCATATTAACTTTTTCAAGAAACATCGCAAACCTAGTCTCAGAGTTTAATATTTTCACCATATCCCTCCTATAACTTAAAAATCCATTGAACTTAAGAACATCTTTCACTTGTATAACTCACATGGCTCAAGGGCTTATTTTAAGACAAGAGATGGAAAAATCAACAGCTAATAATCCAGCTTCTTTAAAAGAGGGCAGCAAGGGAAGAACTGACTGCTTAGTAGACTGGGATTGTCTTATTTCATTATTTTGGAGTCCCTGTAATCACAAACATGAACAGGAAGAGGAAATTATCAGCAATTAGATTGCAAGCCTTGAATTTTATTTCAATGGCTAAGAGAGGTCCCCCATAAACTGCAAACTGAGCTCAAGAGTTAAACTAAGGAATGCTAGAATTTCCCACCCAATTGACCTTCTGAACATCTAGGAAGACAGTCTGTGCAGGCCTTTTTTTTTTTTTTCTTGTCTCTCTCTTTTTTTTTTTTTTTTTTTTTTTGGCTTTTTCTGAACTGGTGCATTATCCTGCTTTGTATCTTAAATACTGTGTCACTCTCTGACTGCTTACATACATTTGGGTGCTGTATGGTGTTTGTACAGCCCTGTTCTTAGAGCCCTTGCTTTTGGCATAATCAAGTAAAATTCCACTGTATTATTAAAATATGCAAGTATATATCAGTTTCTAATTCCTTTCAGCCTCTCTGTCACAGAATCCATATTTTACCACATTTTAATGTGTCTTTATCCAGGCAGAAACAAGAATAAGTGACTTTAAAAGAAGGACATGTCATACTATAATATGTCCTAACTCCTACTGACAGCTCAGGGTCAGCATCTAGCACTAGGTTATAGAGAAATGCTGATTAATAAGCCTTTGCAAAGCTGCTTTAGGTACCTTACGACAATGACAAATGCCCAGGTTCTAGAACAAATGGTTCACGGGACATTTACAGCAGCTCAAAACTGCATTTTCAAAAGCTGAATATAATTTCCAAATAAGTAAAAGCACCTATTGTCTTTAGCACTTCAGACTTCTATACAGCCCACAGAGGATTTTCAATTCACTGGATTTATTCTGTTAAAGGGACTGGAAAGGGTTAGTTTCACACTGTCACAGAAAAAAAATTTACAGATCACATTGTCTTTAAGAAGAGTGGATTGAGTATGCAAAAAAAAAAAAAAAAATCTTCATAAACTATATGTGGGGAAATGTATGTAATTAAATAGGCTTAGAAAGGCAATTCTATATAAAATAGATAAAATCTATTAAAAACAAATATATAAAATACATAAAATTCTCTATATCAATTCCCATAAAATGACAACTTTAACTAAGCTTACACGAGTTCTTTTAAAAATTTCGCACATGAGAAATGAAGCTATATCCTAATTCTTATGTTTCTGCTGGCAAAGGCAAGCCCAATGAGATGAGAACCTTAAAATGAAATCAGATGCCTTGCACCATTACGGATGTACAACAGCACCATTCTGAAATGCAGTACTGTAAATGAGGGAAATGCTTTGTCTAAAGCAGTCACCTTGGAGGGGATTAGCATTCTTAGAAACAAAAAGACCATTCCAAGAGACATAGAGAAATCAGCCTTTAAAATACTATGTATTAAATTATGTTTATTTACCTGTGTTCTTAGCAAGTCATATCATAAATCACAGTTCAGGTACTATCCCATGCAATTAAAGGTTTCTCCTTACATAACGGTAATGTATAAGCACCCAATAATTAATCAATACACCTAGTGATGTACCCATTTGACCATCTGCACTGCACTTTTAATGTTTCTCCAGTACAAAAACATTTGACATTTTTGGTATTTATTTCAATTAACAGGTCTTATTCCAGGCAAATTTTTTTTAAAGATTCATTTAAAAAAAAAAAAAAAAAAGTCTTACAAGGCTTCTTTAAAATATTTAACTATGTGTTGATACGCAATTGTAAATTATGTAATTTTTTATGTCAGATTATATCATTGTCTTAAAACTGAATGAACCACATTCAGGTCAAATAAAAATATTTCATTTTATCTACAAGGCTAAGAGAGTATTTCACATTTTAATATAAAAACATGGTAATTCATTTTTAATAGTAAAATGGCAATTTTTAATTCAAGAATTTTCTAAGTAACATTTTCTAACATGTTAGCATTTGGGCAAAGATGGTGCACGTTATAATGAGACAGTCTGATGAATCTAGTATGCAGTTGTGAAATATTCTAGCTAAGCAATATCTGAATTTTTCACCATTTCCAAGAAAATTTAAATTTGTACTGTAGGACAGCCAAACTAGGCTATCAGCCTTTAATTTCTACCAGCAATAACCTAGTCTTAAACACTTCTTTTCTTCCATTAAGCCTTGTCGCCCATTGCACAGCTAAGTTTTTTACTTCCACTTCTTCATCTGTGACCTTCTGGTATTTTCCACAGAGACCATATCTGGCTTAGAGGGCTGTACAGGGACAAATATATGGGACATATCAAGCTGTTGCTGTTGAGAGCAAGAGAATCTCTGTTTTCTCCTCCTATAATAACCAGCCAGGTTCATGACATGGAAAAAGGATGTTGTTGAGATCCTTGTTTGCCCAAAGAAATCCACAACGAAAGAACACAGAAACTATTAAAAAAAAAAAAAAAAAAAAAAAAAAAAGTGGTGATGCATTTAACGTCAACCAGTCTTGGCAGAAGGTGGGATCATGGTTTTCTTACCTTCACTGCAACACATAGTACTAGTGTCAACTAGCTACATGCATATTTGTAAAAGAATTGTACATCAGAATGCTCTTTAGACTTTATGTTGTCAGTATTTTTTGCTCTGGATTGTACATAAATGTCCCAATCAAGCCTGTGAACCAGAAAACTTTTTCCTGTGCCTTCCACTAGATTTCTAAATTGTTCTATTCCTTTGTACGGTCGTTTCTTTGAAGCAACAGAAATAATTCTATCAGGACTAAATAGTCAATGTGATTAATTTATTGCAATTACAAGAAGTGGACATTGTGTCTTCTTATTTTCTCTTTTGCATAAGAACACTGGAAATAGACTTTTGTTCACTGAATGTCTCTTTTTTTCTGTGGTGGACTGGGGAACAGAGCCTTTATCTCTTAACAGCACAAAAAATTCTGTAACAGTATTTTCCATGTGGTTTTCCCATCCTGGCAGATGCTAACATTTGCTTTATTATAAGTCTTTACAAATCTATTGCACTGGCCCGTTATTTTCCTAGTGATCAGTCCACCCATCTTATTATTATACCTTTGGAGTTTCAAGCTCAGAAAATACATATACTTGGCAAATTTTCATTCTGAACTCACATTCTCCCTACAAAGTCACAGAATCAAAGATTATTAAGGATTGGAAGGGACCTCAAAAGATCACCTAGTCCAGTCCCCCTGCCGGAGCAGGAACACCCAGATGAGGTTACACAGGAAAGTGTCCAGGTGGGTTTTGAATGTCTCCAAAGAAGGAGACTCCACAACCTCCCTGGGCAGCCTGTTCCAGTGCTCTGTCACCCTCACCGTTAGGAAGTTTCTTCTCATATTTAACTGGAACCTCCTATGTTCCTGTTTGCACCCATTGCCCCTTGTCTTATCATTAGTTGTCACCGAGAAGAGCCTGGCTCCATCCTCATGACACTCACCCTTTATATATTTATAAACATTAATGACGACACCTCTCAGTCTCCTCTTCTCCACGCTAAAGAGACCCAGCTCTATCAGCCTTTCCTCATACAGGAGATACTCCACTCCTCTTTGTGGCTCTAAAATGCTAGAAAGAAAGCATACTTGGATTTGCTTATGGGCTAGAAAATTGTCCCTATTTCAGATCCTTCACAATATTTTAAATATATAAGAAATGCTGAAGGAAAAAGATGAAACCTAAAACTAGTCAGCATATTGCAAATACAATTTGTCCCTACAAACATTTAGGATTTGTCGTTACAACCAACACCATCAATGCAAAAGTAGAGCCGGGTATGTTCAGAAGTGCCATAAAATGATACACTGTAGATTTGAAGAAAGTATTTTAATAGCTATAGAAGCAAACACAGGACTCTTACATTTTTATAGTGAGCTGCCTTGCACAATGCTAGTCTTCTCATAAATAAAAGAGATTAGTACTCAGTGCTGTAGGGGGACTTCTACTGTGGTGCTTGCCAACTTAATCTGTACAGAGGCAAGGAAATAAATTCCTTTGCAAAGTTCTTCAAAAGTACTTTAAGTGTAAGGATTCTGTATAATTACATTCTTTTCCATATGACTGTTTTCAGCAGCTCAAATTAGCCTGGAATGAAGCAGTTTGCCATCTTAACTAGTGATATGCACAGCCAGCCTCATCTGGCAATTGAGTTTGTAAAAAGTAGTTCACACATTATGACTTGAGAGAGCTGCTGACACTTGGTTTACATTTAGTTAGACCTGTCTTAATTAGCTTTCTCAAGCTGTACTTTTCAAAAATTGTCAATCATTTGTCATCTGTCATCATCTGTCGACATTCATACTTAAAAAGGATCAAGTGTTATACTCATCTATGTTCATTCTTTTACCATGTTTTATGCATGGAAAACCAATTCTATTGACTTGTAGAAGTTGTTTGGATGGAAAAAAATTATTAAATCCAGTGGACAAAAAATTATTTGATGAATTGTATTTTCTATGAAATCAAAACTGATTTCTGTCTTGCACACAGCAAAACACATACACTACAGTATAAATTTTATTGTTAAAAACTGAAAAAAAAAAAAAAAAACTTAATTGTTGAAATTCTAAAAGAGCATTCTGTAGTCTGCTACTCAGGATATGTGAAACAGTTCATTTTCTCATAAGCTGATCCTTACAATGGACCATCTATACACATTTATTAACTTGATAGACTACTGATAGTTTTCACTATATACTGCAGATCTCGATAACCAAGGCCAGATAACACTTCTCCTCGAACAGCATCCATATAAATTATTTCTCAAGTCAGTAATTATGCTGATACTTTGCAGATTTAGTTTCTATGGCAGATATTTTGCCACAGAACCGTAACATAATTAGTGAATTTCAAGAGGAAGAAGAAAAGAAAAATACTTGCATTGTTTGTCAGTTACAAAAACAACTGGACTTGGACATTTTCAGCTTATTAAAATAAATCTATAGCTTAAACCAGTCAAACAGGTGAAAAACATAATTTAACTTTCCACAGTGGGCCTGATCTTAACCCAGATATTTTGGGATGCAGGGTCTTTTCTGAGAATCTGCTACAAATTTCACATGGATCCTGAGTACTCTCTTAGAAGTGCCTCACTGCAACATTATTTCTTTGGAGATGAAGTCAAGGAATACAATCCACTTGTGCAGCAAATGATTGTTTTTACTTCTTTGAGGTTCCTAAGATTGATAAGCTAGCCCATTGTGCCTTTGGAATTGACTTCAAAAAAGGTAAACACCCTACCATTCATCAGCTGGGTCAGTAAATAATGAGGGAATGAGAAGAAATACATCTTCAGACTTCCGTTCTAAACCTATTTCTGTTCTCCAGGAACAAAAATAGGAAAGTCACAAATTAACATTGCAGGGATACGGGATGATAGGACAGTCCCAGAATACAACCTTTTTTGTAAAATCGGTGCTGTAAATAAACAATAATTAAGTCAGAATTCAGTAAAACCCATGGCAGAATTGGGAAGGCTAGATGTATTAGAAAATTTTAAAAAACATACAGCAAAAATAATTGTGGAATGTATTAACGCTACTTTGATTCAGGTAATTAGGCCTGATAAGTCCAATACCAGCCTGCTATTGACTTCCTCTTAGTCCTTAGACAAGGCATCTTGGTAAAACTGATATCTGATCAGATATACTGATCTCTGCTCATGTATGTCCTCAGCACTACAGGTTTCTTATTTTCCTTCTAAAAGAGCTCAGAGACTGTGTGAGGAAAATATGCTACAAAAACATCTGAAACATTGTGTTTGGGAGTTTAGTAAGCTGAAATTCCATTTATAAAAGAGTTATAGGAGCAACAAAAGGGCTGAAGGGCAAACAGACCATTACTTTGTTCCCTATATATGAGCAGTCTGATGCTTGTTTGACATCATCGGGTGTTTGGGGACCTCAAACCAACATCTTCAAGCCACATTTATTAGATTTTACAGGCCTTCTGGATAAAGACATTCTTTGACCTTTTTTTCCTTTGCCACTCCCCAAAATTGTTTATTCTTTACACAAAACTGAGTACACAGATAATACTCTCACTGTGATTCTGCACATCAGTAGACATATTAATAACACTCCAAATATATGTGCAGAGCAATGAGCATGTCACAGGCATTGAGTCTTCTTTATATCATACATGCTACAGCTTGTGACTATGAGGCCTAATTATCTCTCTGGTCAAAGTACAGTTTGTTGTGTTTCACACTGGAGGAAGGACTCTCAAACACCACACTCCCACAACACACCATCCCACGCACACTACAACAAGTTTCAAAATCAAGGTCTTTCATATAGCCCTCAAAAATCATTGCCATTAACCAAAATAAATTAACATTTTGGCCTGAACAGAATAACACGTTAGCTAACTGAATTAACAAGGAGTACTCTGATTTTTTTTTTGCTTATTGACAGGATTTATATTAAAATAAAATATACATTTTTTTGGTCTGTTACCATGTCATGAATAAGGAAGAAGGAAACTAAGGGAGGATCTCCAAAGAAGCTCTCAGTGACACATAACAAGGATCAGAGCAAACATCACTGAAGCACTAGACAGCGTGTGAATGCACATACCAAGGCACAAAAATTCAAAATTCAGTGTTATGATGGTACAAGCGGAACATCATTAGCAGATGGTATACCTAATTAACACAGAAAAATGAGAGAGAAGTGTTGAAAGAGGGCTAACAGTAATTATTCTCCACTGTTCTATAGAAGAGACTGAGACCCAAATCTTCAAGTATTCATTTAAAATGCAGTCAAGTTTATATCTATGCATAGAAAAAATGCAGAAAATAAAAAAAAAAAAAGCCTACTTTGCAAAGCACCTAGGACATGAACAGATCAGTACTTTGCACAACAAATAAGAAGGAAGATATTTCATAACTGAGGGACACTGGTGAAGGATTTTTCATAAGCTTCTCCTTTTCTCCAGTTTAAACACTTCCACATGCAGAAACTTAGATAGGTATTTTTAAGAAGGTACATTCTACATGCCATGCACAATGTTAATGTCAAGCCAGTACCTTGAATTTCATTCAGAGACTCACAAATAACTTTTTAAGTTCACAAAACTCTAGTGTCATGCACTTCAGAATGGATTTCTGCTTGAAACTAGATCGGAGCAGTCACCGAGTGAGAGGATCTCAGTTATAACCCCAATGCAGAAGATCAGTCTTTGGTTAATATGAGTACGAACTTAGGAAAAAGGAAGATACTGTTGGTGGGTTGAGCAATCCAGTCTGAGAAACAGACATATTCAGATCAGTGTTTTTAACAGTTGTTGCAACTTGTGAACAGAAGGAGTGCTTTGACAGGACCACAGACTATTTCTGGCTATCCAGGTAGCATTGATACATATGTAGTCAAAGAGGACATTGTTTATCCCCTGGCATTTTTGGTAAAGGTCCATGACATAAAAGACTGCTATGCAGTGGAATTTATTTCACATCCCCATGAGAAAATACTGAGATTTTCTTTCTGATATAGAGCCTGTCAAAAATATCTGTGCCTTTACCACTATAAAACAATTTCTCCTATATCGGCTTCATATGAGACTGAGCTATGGAGTCAATCAGACTAAGCTGGGAAGGCCACTACAGTTTGTTTATTGAGCAGAGTTACATGCCGGTTGCACATAAGCCACTATATTAAGGCTTCCATTAGATAAAGCTTGCAAGATTTAATACAAGAACAAGTTCCTGCAGAAGCAAGATTGGTCTAAATGCTTTAAGGACAGACCAGTAAAAGATTTACTTTCTTTCAGTTTCACACTGACCTGTCTGAAATAGCCAAGTCCTAAAAGAGCACCTAAAATAGCCCTAAAAGAGCACCTGACTTGACCACAAAGAATGGTGTATCCCAACAAGATGTTCCTGCTAGGGGGTTCTCATGATTGTGAATAGTTTCTTTTCACTTGAAGCTTCAGCTACCATCAAGTCAGGTCCATTTATCTCCCTTACTTCTCTCCAGACATAGGGCAAGCAGGTGGGCTGAGGGCAAGTACCTTTTAAGACACTACAAGTTTCTTGCACTGTACTTTGTATTTTACAAGTTGTAAGAATAAAAAATGGGAATTCTCTTACCAGAATAAAATTAGCACGTACGTGTGTGGTGGGAGCAAGCTAATGAATCTGATGAGATGCAGCTGAAAATAAGTGCCCCTGCTTATCCCTTCTTATGAATGTTTACAGCCGTGTTAGAATCTCATGACACTCCAGACTGGAGGATTTTTCCTGTTACCTTTGCAACATACCACACCACATACTCTGTTGTACAACTAATCCTATTTGATACGGTAAAGAGAGTTTCTTTTAAAAGGATTTTGATGTTCAATGAGATTTGCAAACCATTGCCACTGAGGGCTGCTAAAGACACAGAGAAACCAATTAGAGAATATCACAAGATGGGAAGTGTTGGCAATTCTGTAAGAAAATACACAAGAACTAAAAAAGAAGTAAAAAAATAAATGTGGAATATGTCCCAGTGTGCACCAATAGCAAAAATATTTGCTCACATCACTGGCAGAAGAATCATACAGTTCAGTGACAACAGATTTTCTCTTTCAATCATAGCTTCTTAAGTCCACTGAGAACAAACTGGAAGTGTACATTCACCACCCAACAATTGCTACTCCTGTTTATCATGGATAATTGGCTGCAGCCTCAATACCAGCAGCAAACTCCATCGCAGAGTATAAAAACACAAAACTTGTTTTTTGCCTAGTGACAGATGGGTGCATGATGCTGAAAGATGAATACTTCCTTTAGTTATTTTCTTGCAGGGGGTTTTCATTCTAATTAAAACAGCATTTCTTAATAAGTCCTCTGTAAGTCATCATGAGGTTAAGAACAATATTATTGTTATATTTACAATTTTTTTTAAGCAGTGAACCATAGCCTGGACAAATGTTTTGTCTTTCTATAAGACAATGCTTCAGTGCTGCATGAAGCACAATTGTGCTCTTTAAACTCAGAGAATGCCTACTACTTGCTTCCTCATCACTAATAAGAAAAAGGAGGTAACACTCCTCAGCACTCCAGCATTTTCAGAAAAAAAAAAAAACAAAACAGATTTTTTTTATCAACATTTCTGAGGCCAATATGAGAAAATGAAAAAATCTCTCAAAACATCACCAGCATTTTATTAAAATCAGTGAGATTTTGAAATGTAGTATTGGTAAGATTAGGTGATAGAAATACTTTAAACTGTCTAAAAACAGAGGATGTATTTGCAGTCCATTCTTATAAATTAGGCAAGCATAAAAATAACATGTTGTGCTGTTAAAGTCTATTAAAAAGGATTCTTCCTGCCTTTGTTAGATATGTCAAGCAATGAAAGTAGGGAATGAGGAAAAGCATAACAATATGCCCCTTACATATGTGGGTCACAGGAAGCTTCAAACTTGTTAACAAAACTAAAATGACAAATAAAGAGACGATTAATGACAGCCAACACGGCTTTACCAAAAGAAAATCATGCCTGACAAATTTGGTGGCCTTCTACACAGCATTGCTGGATAAGGGAAAACAAACTGACCTAATCTACCTGGATTTGTGCAAAGCATTTGACATTGTCCCACGTGACAACCTCATCTCTAAACTGGAGAGATGTGGATTTGATGGATAGACCACCCAGTGGATAAGAGATTGGCCCGATGATTGTACTCAAAGTGTTGCAGTGAATAGCTCAATGTCCAAGTGGAGATCAGTGATGAGTGGCATTCCTCAGGGCTCGGTAATGGTACCAGTGCTGTTTAACATCTTTGTTGGCCACATAGACAATGGGATTGAGAGCACCCTCAGCAAGTTTGTCAATGGAACCAAGCTGTGTGGTGCTGTCTGCACGCTGGAGGGAAGGGATGCCATCCAGAGGCACCTTGAGATATGGGCCCATGTGAACCTCATGAAGATCAACAAGGACCAGTCCAAGGTCCTCCACGTGGGTCATGGCAATCTCAAGCACAAATATAGGCTGATTGGAGAATGGAATGAGAGTAGCCCTGAGAAGAAGGATTGGCTTGGTTTGTGAGAAGCTCAACATGACCCAGCAATGTGCATGTGTGGCCCAAAAAGTCAATTGTATCCTGGGATGCATCAAAAGAAATGTAACCAGCAGGTAGAGGGAGGTGATTCTGCCCCTCTGCTCTGCTCTGGTGAGACCCCACCTGGAATACTGCATCCAGCTCTGGGGCCCCAAATATAACAAGGACATAAACCTGTTGGAGCAAGTCCAGAGGAGGGCCACAAAAATGGTCAGAGGTCTGGAACACCTCTTCTATGAGACCAGGCTGAGAGAGTTGGGATTGTTCAGCCTGGAGAAGATAAGACTCTGGGAGGACCTTATAGAAGGCTTCCAGTACCTAAAGGGGATCTACAAGAAAGCTGCAGAGGGACTTTTTGCAAAAGCATGCTGTGACAGGACAAGGGATAATGGACTTAAACTGAAAAATAGAAGATTTACATTATATGTAAGAAGTTCTTCACAGCGTGGATGGTGAGGCACTGGAAAATGTTGACCCAAAAAAGTTGTGGATGCCTCATCCCTGGAAGCGTTTAAGGTCAGGTTGGATGGGGCTTTGAGCAATCTGGTGTAGTGGAAGGTGTCCTTGCTTATGGCAGGGGTTTTGGAACTAGATGCTGTTTAAGATCCCTCCCAACCCAAATAATTCTATGATCACATGTAACAAACCACAGAGAATTTAAACACTGGAGTTTGCAAAATGTTCACATTTTTTACTAAATAAACTCTCTGAAAAATATGAAAGTGAACATTACAATCTTTCAGATAACTTTTCCAAAAATCAAATTTTGTCATGAAATGAAACTTATTTGCACATGATAGAAACAAACCCTGAAATATGAGTCAGGAATACATCTTCTGTCTGCCAAAGGAAAAAAATTACTTCAACTGATCATGCCTCTCCAGTCTACAGGCATTAATTCAGAACTCTTTTCTAGGTATTAGAATTACATCAAGTAATAATGGATTCAAATTATGAAGTATGATTTTGTATAAAAATGAAGAGTTAAATTTACAAAAGTATGTGAGCCTTTGAGAGTGTAAGGCTGGCTTTTCCTATTAAAAAAAAATCTAGCAGTTTCCTGTTGTGAAGTTCTGATACTGATCAACATATTCTCAAAGTTCAGAGAGATTCTGATCTTTATTTTTTTTCTCAGAATGTCTCACATGTTGAGGACACACTTTGAAAGAGAATCACTCTTCTGCTTAATTAGATTTGAAACAAAAATCCAAGCAATTTATTTCTTACATATTTTTTTTTCCTACTCTCAGTCTCTCCAACTCACAATGCAAAACATCTGCAAAAAAATAATAGTAAGGAAAGTCTGCCAGGTCTTTAGAGGAAGTAATCTGTTCAATAGCTGCAAGATTCAATTTAAACTAAATGAGACATCTGTCTCTTTTATAGGTGGAAGACCTTGTGGGTGAATTTACCCCATCACCAAATCCTGCATCAACAATTACCACTAAAATAATACCAAAGTGTGTGTAGTTAAAAATTTTTGCTTTACTTTTCTCTCACCAGTGTAGACCAGAGGTAAGTCAGGCTAAGTTACTGAACATGCATGTTAGATGAGAACCAGACCACTGGTATTTGAGGACAAATACATATAGTGACAAAACTTTTGAGTGAAATCAGTGTTCCTGCAGGGCCAAATGACCAAGAATCTCATTAATTTCCAAGAAAGAAGAGTCAGTTACTATGGTAACACAGCTAGCACTGGCTTTTATACTTGAAGAAATTAATTTTCTTTTTTTTTTTCAAAACTATTATAAATAGCTCTGCAAATGAAAGAAGAGGACTGGCAAAAGTGGGGTCAAACCTGAAAGCATCAGGGACCAAGCTTTTAGTCAGAAGAAAATGAAGATTTTGCAAGATAATGTGACTGGGTTACAAGAAAAGGGAGCAAATCGTATAATACTGCACAAGAAATAATACATGAGCCTGTAAATGGAAATTGGGTACAATATGTTAAATCAGATTAAAAGTTTCAGTGGGGATGAGAGAAGTAGCACACTCAGGACAACATCAACTCCATTTTCAACTCAACAGAGCATTGGATGATATGCTTGGAAAAAAATCTTCACTGAGACTTCACCTCATATTTCTGGTATGACAGAAACCTCCTTATGTATGGCACAACATGTGTTTAAGATCTCTAAATTCATATCTTTGCAAGCAGGGTCCAGTGCAAAGGTCACACTGGGAAGGGGTCAAGATTTGGCTCATTATTTTGCCCCTAACTGGGATTAACTTCTCAGTGGATTAACACTTAACCTATAAATTCCTGTCTTGCATGTTATGCTACACTTCAGGATAAGGAAAATTAATCCAACTGAAAAGTGAGGTAGGACATTCTAAAATCCAGAAGAATAAGGTGCTTTCTGAACACTGCATAAGTGACAGTGTGCCTTCTTTTAGTTGTTCCTATCTCTTATTATTTTTTTTAAATAAAGCTAGATTATTTCCACAGTCACCCTGGTGCAACTGAAAATAACAGTAAGGGTCTGGAACAAGTGTCAGGCAGTATCTCAGGCATCTGGTTTTAGGTACACAAGAGGGGCGTTGCCACCTCTCCCATCATCAGAGTCAGTTAGTGAATGATGCTGTACCACATGACAAGGCTGTTAAAATGCTCAGCTACTGTCTTTGCCTCTGCACTTCAAAGTTAAGCCTTTAAGTGACCCATCAATGCACTGGAAAGTATTAGTTCCCTACCTTGCTTTATAATTGAAGTCAAAGTCAAACAAAGAAACAAATGATGTTTCTGTTAATACTTAGACTTTATGTCATCTACTCAGAATAGGATGAGGAACAAAAAGACTGCAGGAAATAAACTCCATATTAAAAGCTAAAGTTAATGCATTTGTGAGGGTAAATGCATTTAAACCTCCACAACATTTTAAAGTTTGAAATATGATTGTGCAAATAAGACATCATGCAATTAGCAAGAAGGATATTGAAAGGTAGCCTTCATTTTTTCACATTTCCTGTAGCAGTTGTTTGTACAAATTCAGAACCTTGTAAACTGAACACTCAAGGAGGAAGGTATAGACTGGCCTGGATTTTTTTTTTCAAAAGCAATTAAGTTGTAGAAATACAAGTACCAAGAAGTTTTCATAATGTGGATAAATGACAGTTTGTATCCTTTGTGAATTAAAAAGAAATGTAACTTAAATGTAGAGCAAGTCAATAAGCACATAAAAGTCAGAGAGCCATTAAAAATGTATTTGAGAAACAAGCTCAGCAAATAAATCTGTCATCAATAACTCAATAAGCTTGACCATGAAGAAAAGTTACTTGGTTTCATTGATTAACAAATTCCGGGAAAAGAATACAGATACTAAGTATAAAAAATTCCTTTGGAAAGGCTAGCTGGCTCACACAGGCCTTAGCAAAAAATAGACACATAGATTCTCTACAATTTGCTTTTCAGTAGCCTGCTTTAAATCCAACAGAGATCA
This sequence comes from Streptopelia decaocto, assembly GCF_964273445.1. Classification (NCBI taxonomy): domain Eukaryota; kingdom Metazoa; phylum Chordata; class Aves; order Columbiformes; family Columbidae; genus Streptopelia; species Streptopelia decaocto. Next base: position 33,578,014 of record NC_138657.1, read on the forward strand.
TCGTGTCCTTTCTGCGATGGTCTGCACTTTGAATAGGTTCCCTCAGTTCTCTTCTTGACTTCTCATCTGGCCCCACTTAGAACGATAGAATCATTTTGGCTGAAAGAGAACCTCAAGATTATTGAGTCCAACTATTAACCTAACGCTGGAACAAAGCTATGTCCCTAAGAACATCCTCTACATGTCTTTTACACAGCTCCAGGAGTGGTAACTCAAACACTTCCCTGGGCACCCTGTTCCAGTGATTCACAATCCTTTCCACAAAGAATTTTTTCCCTAAAATCCAAACTACACTTTCCCTGTCACAAGTTGAGGCCATTTCCTTTCATCTTATCACTTGTTATGCTGGAAAAGAGACCAACACCCACCTCCTTGCAGATTGTTGTAGAGAGCAATAAGGTCTGCCCTCAGACTTTTTTTCCTTCAGGCTAAACAGCTCCAGCTCCCTCAGCTATTCCTCATCAGACTTGTGCTCCAGACCCTTCACCAGCTTCATTGTGCTTCTCTGAACTTTCTCCAGCACCTCATTGTCTTTCCTGTAGTGAGAGGCCCAAAACTGAACACCAGATTTGAGATGGGGCCTCAGCAGTGCTGAGTACAGGGCGATGATCACTTCCCTAGTCCTGCTGGCCACGCTACTACTGATATGCGCCAGGATGCTGTTGGCCTCTTTGGCCACCTGGGCACACATCTGGCTGTTGATCAACACCCCCAAGTCCTTTTCCAGGACTCAGGACTTGGCTTTGTTGAACCTCATATGACTCAGCCCATCAATCCAGTCAGCCCAGATCCCTCTCTAGAGCCTTCCTATCCTCACACTGATCAACTCTCCCCCCCAACTTGATGTCACCTGCAAAGTTACTGAGGGTGCACTCAATCGGCTTGTCCAGGTCATTGACAAAGAGATTAAACAGAACTAGCTCCAATACTGAGCCCTGGGGAACACCACTCATGACCAGTCACCAACTGGATTTGGCTCCATTCACCACAACTCTTCGGGCCCAGACATCCAGCCGGTTCTTTACTCAAAGAGAGTATACCCATCAAAGCCATGAGCTGCCAGTTTCTCCAGGAGAATGCTGTGGGAAACAGTGTTAAAGGCTTTACTAAAGTTTAAGTACAAAACATCTACAGCCTTTCTTTCCCTCATCCACTAAGTGGGTCAACCTGTAATAGAAGATCAGGTTGGTCAAGCAGGACCTGCCTTTCACAAACCCATGCTGACTGGGCCTGATCACTTGGTTGTCCTCTGTGTGCCATGTGATGGCACTCAGGATGATCTGCTCTATAATCTGCTCCAGCACTGAGGTCAGACTCACAGGCCTGCAGTTCCCCAGATCCTTCTTCCAGCCTTTCTTGTAGAAGGGTGTCACTTTTGCCAACTTTCCGTCAACTGGGACCTCACCATTTAGCCAGGACTGCTGATAAATAATTGAAAGTGTCCTGATGAGCACCTCCACCAGCTCCTTCACTACCCTTGAGTGGATCCCATCTGGCCCCATAGACTTGTGTGTGTAAGCGGTGTAGCAGGTCACTAACCGTTTCCACTGGAATTATTGAGACTTCATTTTGCTTCCCATCCCTGTCTTCCAACCCAGGGGGCTGGTTACCTGGAGCACAACCAGTCTTATTGTTAAAGACTGAGGCAAAGAAAGCATTTAGTACCTCAGACTTTCCCTTGTCCTCTGTTACCATGTTTCCTTCACTCTTTGTTACTGTTTTATTTATAGAAATATTTTTCTGCTCCCCTTTACAGCAGTAGCCAGGGTCAGCTCTAGTTGGGCTGTACACCTTCCAGATTTTCTCCTCACATAACTTCCCAGCATCCTTGCAGTTCTCCTGAGTTATCTGCCCCTTATTCCAAACGTTATGACTTGGAACCCACTGAAAAATAAGAAAAGAAAAACTCCATCTAAAGGAGATTTTTAGTGCATCAGATGATGTTTATGATGGAAAGTTGCCCAAGCATACTTGTCACATTATCTGTTTCCCTTTGCATGCCACGGTTCAATAGTTTTGGCTCAGAAATTAGGTTTTTGTTTGATATTGAAATGTTTCATTTGCCTCCGTGCTGAACTGATACTCTTTGTAAGGAGGTACATGTTAGTCTCTGGGTTTAAATAGTATTTTAAAAATGGTCAGCATTTTAGTTGCAATTGATCTCAAGGTGATTTTCAATAATGCGAAGAACATAACTCAAATTTCATAAGTTGCATGGCTAAACTAGGTAACAAGCTACTCCAGGGATCAAACATTTCTTAATTTCCAAAAAATGTTTGTCCTTATTAATTTTACATGTTGTTAGATGAAGGTGTGAGTCAAATAATATAATTAATGTAACACATAAAATAAACCACATGCTACACATAGTGACAACTATCCTGTCATTTTCCTACCAACACTTTAATGCTGCAAAAGTGCAGAAAAGCACAGAGAACAGACTCAGAAGTCTGGAAATCCCCATGGAAAGGTTTAATGTTCAAGTTTAATAATTCCATTTCTTCTTGTATGTCCACTACAGTAGTTTCCAAATACTTGGCTGACTGTTCTTTTTAAAAAATATACCATTTTTACTCAGCCTGGGAAATTCTGATAGAGCACGTACACAAAATAATAAGAGATACTACAGTTCTCCATTACCATATTAAGTCCATAAAAATTACTTTTCTGCATAATGTGTCCAGAAAGAGGCAAAAGTTTCTTGTTTAATCACTTATGAGATTGTTGAAAAGGCTAAGATGAAAATCGTATGGTTTATATTTAGGGCATATTTCATTAAGGGGGGAGAAAATCCTCTTGAAAATTTTAACATTTTCATTTGAAACTACTAGTAATTTTATGCCTAGATGGTAACCATAGGACAGATTTTTACCTGATGTAAATTACCTTCACTATATATTTTAAGCTTTCTTGTAGACATAAAAATCTAAGCTTAGCAATAATCTCACTGATTTATCTAAGAAGTACACTAGAAAAGAAGACATATACTGTATAAACACAGATACCTGAGTGGAGTTTCACCATCTACATGGTAAGGGATCTCCTCAGTGAATAGAAAGTCTGGTAGACTTGTCACAGCTGCTGAACAGAAAAACATAAACACAGTTGTACTTGGGCTATAGTCTGGACAAGCAAAGACTTTGCACTAAAAAGTAGGCAAAACATTGGAAAATGCTAGTAGCAACCACAAAGAAAGGTACCATGTCCCGGTTTGCATATAGGCCAAAACCGGCTGTATTTTGCCATGATCAGGAAGTGAGAAAGACAGACAAACATCTACTAGAGAAACAGTTTCTGAGCTCTGGGAGAAATAAGAGTGACAGCAAAGTGAAATGGGATGGCAACAAAGAATGAAAATTGAAAGACCAGAACATATGCTTTTACAAAAAGAAAAAAAAAAAAAAAAATATATATATATATATATATAGTATTCCTTTGTTCTTCTTTATTCTTATCTCAGTCCATCATCAGTCTTGACCCATTTATCCTCTGTCTTCATTCTCTTTCCTCTGTCTCCCCTTTACAGAGCATCTCTGATCTTCATTATGATTCAGACATAGCTATAAAGGCATGTGTATAGCGTATGCATGTACATAAGTATAACGTTTGTTGTTTTTTCTGTTCCTCCTGCAGTGAATATTTAATTCACTAAACAATCCACAAAACTAGTTTTCCTTTCATTTAATGTACAATTGTGTTTTGATTTCAGTTACAGTACTGTGTCATACGAATTCATGTAAGTTCTTCAAAAAGCCTATGCATGGTATTGAGGCTTCAACATCTTTCTGATATGCTGTGCAGTTAAATGTACAACTTTTTTCATCTACATTCCTATGTAGTCAGTAATTTATTACAACTAAACACACATTTTAAAAAATCAACTGCACTACTAGAAGAATACTGAAAACAACAGAGAGTTTTTGTGATATTTTAAACCTAACCCTGCTTATCTCAGAGGCACAAATAATTTTATGGAAGTCAGTAGAACTATTTGTATACCTGGACCGGTGGATCTGAGAGCACTTAAAATCTCTGTGAAATGTAATTGAGCTGTTATTGGCATGAAAGTACAGAACTGCAGCTTTAATAGAAATGGCAGGGTGTTTGGTTTGGAAGCTGAGGTCACATCTCCCCACTGCTGCATGGTTTTTTGACCATTTTGCACTAGAAAATGAAGCATAATCAAAACACATAATCAAAACCTTTAGTGAATTTATTGTTCATAGAATGATCTAGACATAACCATCATTATTCTGCTCAAAATATGAAATGAAGTGCAAATGAAGCCTTGCTTGTTCTTTCTTGCATCTCTTTGTGAAATGTATTATACAGTAAGAATTACACATTTACAAAATTCCAAAGATGAAGACACAGAGTACCAAAATTATTCCCAATCAAGCAGACCTATAAAGGCTTTGGTGCCTATTTCTTTTCCCAAGCAAAAGAGTCCATTAGTTACATGCAGTGTTGCAGTAGTACAAGAGGACCAGATTAAGTCTCAACTGTAAAGTAACTCACTACAAAATGGACCAGCTGAAGGCAGGAGAATAAGTCAAAGGGAGGCAAGAAACACAGCTATTTGTACCTGCACTTGCAACACAAACCAGGCAATTATGTCAAAGGTTAGAATGAATAAGATGGCCTGCTGTCTTAATAACACTTTTCCATAACAGTGCTAGTAACACCCACATTTTCACTTCCTTATTTAAAAACATAATTCATCTGTGTTTCATTATACAATCTTTTACCAATAGACATTTTTATTTCAAGGTTTTATCAAACAATAAGACATCTTATTTTACCTTCTTCACCCCTAAACCTCACTTTAGGATGGCTGCAGTAACTGCTGTTATCTGCCACCTTTCTGATCCTCCTCCAAGTTGCCCTTGGCTCTACCATTCCAATGAAATGCTCTCAGCAAATTCACACTTCATTTTAAGGATAGTATCACTTAATCACTGTTAAGTACTACATCTCCACAGGCTGCAGAGAGCCTCTGGCACTCTCAGAGGATTTTTACAATGTCTTAAGTCTGGACAATCAAGTTCCTGTGCAAAAGCCAAATTTAGGACAGTTATGAAAGCACAGCCCAGTTGATTTCAGCAAGTATTTTACCAAGCTAGATCTATAGTGATTAGTTTCTTACTTTTAGGTGGCTTATTAAAAATGGATTATAATATTTCAGTGAATGATGTGTCTCTGTTGTAACTAGTACCTAATTGCAGTTCCCATAAAAAATGTAGCCTAAAGAGAAAAGAGGAAGAAGTCTCTTCCCACTGTATGATCTCCCCAAAGACAGGTTGCTAAACTGCAGCTAGTCAGATCTACCAGAAAATGTATTCAGAGCTCTTCCTATGCTCAGGGTCTGTGTTATCCCAGGTTAGAGTTTAAAATTCAAAGTTTCCCAAAAGCAAGAAATTCCAAGTGTCAGCTGCAGTCATGATCCTGGGGGTTCTCGCTCAGCATTTCTGAAGGTTTTTGAACACCTCCAGCTGATGGGCAGAAAATAACAATGAAATGCTACCACACTAGTTGTAGCAGAACTCTTGACTATATATAAGGGATTTGTTTGGTATGAGAAGGGGATGTGTGTCACTATTTTTGTTCCATCTGCAAAATTTCCACAAACCTTTCATTGAAAGTCATTGTAATTGTGACAAGTATCTAGAATCTCCTTGCACAAAAGTAAACTGCAACAAATTTTAAAAGATGAGGAGAGGGAAGTGAACAGTCAATGGACCATGCAAAAGTCACTCTATATAACATGCAGTTCAACAAGAACATTGCCATATTGAGCTGATGAATCTGACAGCGGCATCTGTCTTAGCAAACATTCCTCTTCATACCCTGGGACATCCAGCCATGAATAAGCATACACAAGCTACAGTCTAAAGAATATTGGCCTAATCTGTGTAGCTCATCAGCTGAGAAAAATTCAACCTCCCTGTCCTCTCTGAAGCATAAGAAAGGAAGAAAAAACAAGGACAGAGCATCTGTTCCCTGCAATCTCTGATGATAAGATTACTGAGGTAAAGGACCAGCACCCTGTGCTCTGAACGCTCTTGCTATGCTGTGTTTGAAGCATGACAGCAGCTTGGGAACATGCTCACTGAAAGTCATTGAAATATGTTGTGTGGTCTTTGACAGCAATAACTTTGAGGAAACCCATAACTAGAGGACTTGCAGACAGATCTACGTTAGGAAGGCATAGAAAAGGCAAAATAGCAGCAATTCAGTGTCACCTGCACACTTATACTGTACCTTTCTAAGAACACATTAAGACTGTTTTACTTCTTTTTTGGGAAAGAATCCACTGTTAGAGGTGCTTTCAAGGAGAAAAAGTATCATAGGAATACTTGGCAAGGTGAAAATTTTCCATCAGATCACTAGCATCTCATAAATACCAGCAGCAATAAGGTGCCCCGCTGTGAGAAAGGCAAACAGAAATTTATTAGAATGCTAAGGACAGTGCTTGTGCCTATAGCACACCTTGAAACTAACTTCAGATCTCTCATCCTCCCATCCTCTGCTAGAACATACGGTTATAAATTTTCTGGAGTCTCTCATTGCCAAAGATATTGTATTTTACAGTTTTTTTAATAAGAATAATCTTTTGAAATTATTTTATTTTTGCCAGAGTTATAAATTTAAAAATAAAAATTAAAAAAAAAATGCAACAAAATGCACAAAAATGATATTCTGGACTGTATCTCAAAATCCCAAGGAAATGGCCTATTTTTACTCAGTTACTACTTGTATTAAAGCTTTAATGAATTAAGGGATCTTCCCACTTAGATCTCTACAATGCAAAGCTGAAGGAAGTACCTCATTCATTTCAGAAGCAGACACCAGGAGGAGGGCCTCACCATGGTTCATATTTCACTGTATGTCTCACTATTTTGAGAGCAAATGTTTTACTGCAGGATAAATCACTAAAATTTGTTGTGAGAACATCCTTGGCATATAACCATATCAGAGCAAATAGATAAGAAAACCCAATGAAAGGTACACAAGAATTAAAAAAAAAAATAATAATCTTTTCGGTTTGTATGTTGACTTTTTTTTTCCCTTTTTCTTCTCTCAGGTTTGAAACAGAATCAGGGACTTGCAAAGTCATCTGGAATTTACACACACTGCAGACCCCATACAGTTCTGGCAGTGCTTGACAGTTGGCCTTAGCCCTGTACCAGGGCACAACATGTCTGTATCTGTGAATAGTATCTCTGATGAATGTTCATTAATAATATACAAATATGTCTTGACAAAATGAAACAAGAAACACATATGAACATAAATATAAACAGAGTGAACTGAACTACAGCTTTAACTGAAAGGAATTTTTGTGTGTCTGGTTTTGACATCCTAAAGTTTTGAGACACAAAAGTTAGCCAGAACAGGTAAGTTTTGGCATTTTTGATTAAAAAAATCAAACAAACAGTGTCATTTCATTTACAATGTTGAACACTGAAGGCTTTATGCGATTTTCATTATTAGCTTTTAAGTCTCCAGCAATCTATGCATAAATATCGCATGATTTTGTCTAAGTGAGATAATAAGACAGTATAACAACTGCACAGTCATAAGAACAATAGCCACAATAACCTCGCCAGCCACAGAGCACCATTCTCAAGCAGGTGAGCACTAAGAGCAGGCAAGCTTTATGAACATCTCCCATTAGCAGGTGCCAAGACCCAGCATCCACCCATGTCCAACTTCTGCTGACTCACTGAACAGATGAAACTCATTCCATCTTTGAAACACACCACAAGAAAGGGCATTTCTGGCCAAAATGTCACACAGTCTGAGATACAGCCCGGTCTGCAACTCAGAAGAGATGGCTGTTTTTAAAGCCAAACTCAAAGAGGAAAAGGGAGGGAAGACATACATATATTAATCAGACATATTCTATTTGGGACAGGATGATAGATCATCCTAATTTCCAGCTCAGCTCTGATTTGATTACATTATTTCTGATTGATTTGGAAAGGAGTGGCTGCTGCTTAAGGTTGATGAAGGGCAGAAATATTAATAGAAAGACTTGTATCTGGGCAGGCTTCATAACCCTGTAAATACCATCTGCTCCTCAAGAAGCCTTTCCCTTACATCATACACTCACTTCCATTGGATCACTGCGACAAACATTTCAGTGTGCCCTAAAACTTCTTAAAAATCACCCTCCAGAAAGAAAAATCAGTCAAACAAAAACCATTCTGAACTCTTTATTTATTACACAGATAGAATGCGCCTATCTGGGAAACCCACAATACACAGTTTTCAAATATTTTCTTGCACTATTTCTGCAGCAACCAGCAGCCTTACAACCAAGTCAAATGCAAAGCTCTACACATGCTTGTATACTTCAAATATCCAATCATTGGTACACCACAGAATACAATGACTTCTTATTCTTGTTCTTTCTTCTCTGATCCTATTTCTGTATCTTACGGCGGGCTGTCAAGGAAATTAAAGCTTTGTCTTTGTGTGCTGAGGAGAGGAAATGCAATTTCAGATAAATTAGGTGAATAATAGAGTGAAATGCTGGTGCAAAAGGCCATCAAATGTTATTAATGCTTTGCATGATCTTCTTGGACTGAGGGTGGTTCCTGCTAAGAAACACTAACTCTGAAACACAGTCTGTTACTTGTTAATACCTGCTAGGCACAACATAGGGTTGCCATATTAACCATAAGGACTTTTCACAAAAAAAAATGTCCACACTAAGCACCTGAGCGAAGCTGATGAAGGAATCTGAACACAGACAAAATGGAGTACACTTTCAGATGTGGCTCAGATGTGACTCAGATAATCCTGCTCAATTTCAGCATCTCATTTTCTGCCAATTTAAATGTCTCTAAATTATAGCTATTCAATAGTTCATTTTCCTTTCTCTCCAAATTCGTACTAGTTATGATTTTCTAGAAATCTAGTCCACAGATCATAGGGGTAAATAATCCTCCATGCCACACCTGTAAGAAAACAAAGCATAGGTTGTTTCTCAGCATTGAGGCAACAGACTCTAGGGGAATTCAGCAGCCAGGTTTTTCCTGTATCAATTTTGCTGTTACCCAAAGACCTTGTCACTGCATATTGTATTGTACTAATAAACCCTTAAATGATATTTCACTTGCTATTTCTTATCTAAAACACATTAATACATGAAGGGATTTAGGCACAAAGGTACCATAGAGAAACCACCAACCAGGACTGATTATTTGTACTATCCACACAACATACAGCAGCAGTAGATTTGTCACCCTACAGTATAGCCTGTACTGGCTATTCACAATAAGTGAGTACATTGAGCAGGAAACAAATAAATTAGTCATTGTAAAAATGTCTACTTAAGAATCCAAATTCCATTTTTTTCATGCACTGCATCATTAGAAACACTCTCAATAGCATCTTCTGGTAGGTAACCATATATTTTTTTCTTTGAAACACAAAGGTCATTCCTTTCCCTCCTAGGACCAGCAGAGGAGGTCAGTCTCTTCTCCTTGCTCCTTTTCATCTGATAGGTTTGTGATTACAGCATGTGCAGGGAGTGTGTTCAGTCTGTAGGTAGTAAAGATTTTTTAAACCACATTGGATCAAACTTCAAAGCTCTGTGCTCTATGCAATCCCTGCTTCAAGGAGAATATCCTGAACTGATAATGTGACAGAATGGAAGCCATTTTGAAAGGTTAATTGGTACAATAAATGTTTAGCAGTCAACGACAATCTGAGATGTTTCATTCAAACTTTTCAAGCTTTTGGTATTAAAATAATGTTTCATTTAGAGTAAGTTATATAATGATTGTTCTCCTTCTAAGGAAAAATCTGAAATACAGGAAGTTTCATTGATCGTAAAATAATGAAGATAGACATGAAAATATTAAACCTTTTTTTTTTTTTTTTTTTTAGGAAAAAAGACGTGTCAACATACATAATAAGAAATGCCTTTATTTTTTATTTTTTCTGTTTAGGCCTTACAATTCAGGTTTACATATATCCCAGTGAATCAGGTTTGAACTTAAAATACATTGCACATAGAACCCTAAATAAATCTACCGTAATAATTTTCTGCCTTATAGACATAATTATAATCTTACAGTCTTGGGAAAGAAACTTGCAAATTGAGTTGAAACCTATCCTGTCCATCTTACAAACAGCCTTTTCTACACCATAGGCTGTTATAAAGTATGAGCCACTACCACATACACAAAAGGGCACACATTCACCAATGACTAAAATAGGCCAAAGAACATTTACCAAATTTTAGCACATCTATTAAGTGAAAGTTGTGATGCATACCCATAAACATAATGAGCAGCTGAAGTGCAACCAAGCCCCCATATCTATTTCTAGTAACAAAAAATGCACTGAATAACTTGCTTGTAGATCTTATTGAGTGAAACACTCACTTCAAACCCTTAAAATACTCAGAATCACCTTCGAGCTGTCAAGAGTGATATGTTTTCTCTTCAAAACTTTTGACATTTTTTGTTGTGGCTATTTAAAGCAAGCTAAAAAAGAGGGGTTGCATATTTGGGATTATTCTGGTATCCCCATTTTTGTTTGCAGTTATGTTGTGGTTTAAATTCAAGTATAGTTTGTTAAGTAGGTTATATTGAACTGTCTTGTAGTAAGCTGCATTTATATCCCCTGAACAAAAGAGCTCTAATCCAATTCAGCAAACTGTTTCAGTGTAGTTTTCAAAACAAGGCTGCATTACAGTATTAGTTCTAATCCAGCTTTGGGAAAATAAATTTAAAACAGTATTATTCTACCTTTCTGTCTGTTCTGTGTAGTCATTTCCATGGGAGATCACTATGGTAGAGAACACATAGACTATGTGTAACCAAATCATGAAGGAACCAGAAAATCATTCATGCTTCATGCTACCAAATTCTTTAAACCACAGATAAGTCGTTTTCCTTTCCCCATCATGTGTGTGGAAAAATAACTGCTTTATATGGCTTTCCCATATCTTGTCTAAAAACTCTACCTCATTCATTTTTCACAAAATAGCTCTCCTGATATTAATCACTGAAGAGGAGATATTCCATCACTGAAAATTACAGACCTCCTTTGATAAAGGATTATACTAATACCCATCCCTTTATAAAAACATATATACATACATATATCCAGAGATATCTGTATAATGTGTAATGACAAAGTCATCTGGATTTGAAGAAAACTTTATTCAAAGCCTATACACATATACATTCAGAGGCCTGCCTATCAGAAAAAAAAAAAAAAAAAGAAGAAGAAGAAATCTATTTTTATTCAAAATGGTGTCATGAAGAAGCTGGGCTAGCTTTGTTAACTTTAGGTACAGATATCAAATAAAGAGTTGGAAGAGACAAGCTATAAGGGATAGGAATATTAAAAGAAAAATAGTGCTACTAAAAGCTCTAAAACATTAGAACATTCTGTAAACTATGCTTTCATATATTCACTGCATCATTAAAAAATATCATATTCACATAATCTGTTCTTACCTTAACCATAAAGAAAGAAGTACAGGCGCTTAAGCACAGTAACAAATAAACAGATTTCCAGTATTATGTCCTTTACTGGTTGGTCAGGACAGGAATGTATGTCCATCACTCATTATGTTCCTAGCCTGCTTTGGAATTTCTTGCTATAACATCTGGTATAAAATAAAGATGAGTCTTCATGCCACAGCATGGTATCTATTAAACATCAAAAAGGAAATCTATCCTTCTAAACTGAGGCCTGGAAAGGCCTTGTCTCTGTAACAGGATGTCATCATCCTGAAGAGCAGAGTCAAAAGAAAATAAACAGAGATCCATATAGTCAAAACTAGAAATGGTCAGAGGTTTAAGGTGGTATCACTCTTAACCCAAAATCTTCTCCTAAATCAAATCCTTGGTCTGCTATTGCTGCTAAACACAACTTTTCCTTTCCTCTTGCAGCTGGCTTATGATAACACACCACCATTTCCCTTGTTTTAATTCCTCATCTCTCCTCATGTCAAGATTACAGATACTAAAGGCAAACTTAACTACTAGAAAACAGAGAGGAACAGATAAAGAAAGAACGTATTTAGCAGAACTATAGTCTGACCAGGAGACTACACTGAGCACAGTTACCTTAACGAAGTACAACAGAACCCTGATTTATATCAGGTCTCAAAATAGAGATAGCAAGTATAAGCTTTATACACCTAGGTCAATGGGCAATAAAGTGGCTTGGGCTTATTTTATTCTTTTTTTTTTTTTTTTTTTTAGACAACCCTGAGGCTCAGGGACACAACAGTTTGCTTTAGAATTCACTCTTCCTCAGCACACATTCTTCCTACAAAACATGCAGAGCTTGAAGTAGAAATCAAAATCAGCAACAGAGGTACTTAATCATATCAAAACATGCTGAGGGATTGATAGGTTAAGGTCCTGGTGTGTTTTCACTTCACAGTCATTGTGCTGTGTTAAATAACAGTGCAGTAGGAAAGTGGCTGCACATGTCTATTACTTATCTTGATTGCTATAAGCATGCACTTTACATTCAGGGATTGTTATATGAATGGTAATGTTGACGTACTAAAAGTTTATTCTCAGAGAGGAAGTAATACTGCATGGATTCAGTTGTCACAGAATGCTTCATTTCAGATTTGAAGACCATTGACCACGGAAGTCATCACCACAACATGAATTCAGTGAGACATCCATGCAAGTCAAACAAATCCGTGTTCACCCTATCTAGGTCATTTACAAAGAAAGAAGGATTCAGCTGCGATGGACAGTCTTCTGGTCTTGTATAATCACCTTCTGCAGACTCCCCAGATGTGAACTTAGAGAATGGTTGCTACCACCTACAGTCTCACATATCTTAATGCAGTAAGGGAAAGCCATCTTACCAGCTTCCATTCATCAGAATACTCAAAATGAACAAATCTAGTAGAAAGTTTTTATTTTTCCACAGTCCAGTCCTATAATGCAGTATCACTGAATATGGAACTTAGTTTTTCATTCATTAAGATATATAAATAAATTATAACCTATCCACTAAATTCTGTTTCAATATTTGAAAAATTCTTCAGGAACACATTATATATACTTTTATAGAGCTCTTGCAACAACAGAGGACGTTTTTGACAGTTTCTTAACTAGATTTTATTTTGTCTGCCTTTAATGTATCTGTTTTTAGTTTCCACTTAAAATGTCACATCCCTTCTGATTTTGATCAAGATGTAAATTTGAGGGTAGTCTTTTGATAATGTGAATATAATATCTCTCCAAGCAAAATGCAAAGAACTTTGAGGAACTGAATTGCTTTTGACCATACCAAGAGGAATAACAGAATCTTCTCAAAAAGATGTATTCCTGTAAAAGTTAATCTTTCTTAAAAAGTTTGCAATTAACATCATTTGCCATAAAAAGTCTTGCACAAAAAAACCCTGATACTTGGAAATAAAAACTTTATTTTAAACAAAAACCTCAGAGCCCTTCCTTACATACAAAACTTCCATATGTAGCAAGGTAAATGAACTATTTCCTTTGATCAAACAAGGTATTTGTTATTAGTAGTTTCTCTCTGCTTCAACTTTCATTTTATTGATTTTTAACTAAAAGAACTATACAATTCTTGATGCATGACAGCATAAAATCCCACAAGAGAACATTTCAAAAGGAATTTAACAACACACACCAGCTCTGTCAAATAAAGTCATAGAGAAAGCAGTGCCTACGGGAAAGGTCCTCTTCCGCTGGGTAATAAAGACATCTGTCAAAACTTGTACTGTAATCAGCATTGGATGTGTGTTCGCACAGAGAGCAATAAACAAATCCTCATGGGCACAAGTGATGAAAAAAAAAATTTTGTTTAAATAACTTTCTTACTAATAAATTATTCAAAGGGGACAGCAGCACTAACAAGCCCAAAAAGAAAGATGCCAGGATACTTGGTGCAAACCTGGCTCAGAGATGCATTTGTGCTGTTCTCTCTGTAATTCAGAGACAGGGAGGGGCAAACATGAAAAATACAAACTCATCCTGTCTCATTTCTTAGCATCTGTAATCTTCTTTCCTGTTTTCCAGCAATAGTTGCAGATAGTAGTTATGCTGTGCAAATGCAAGCCATAGATAACTAATATTAGAAGGGCTGTTTTCACTGAGTCTCTTCTCAGTCGCTTCTGTTTAGAACACAGTTTATCTGCCACTGACAACCATCTAGATAGCCTGTGTAATGCTTGCTGTTTTCTGAAGATAAGTATAGTCACATGAGACCTCCCCTATGCTTTTTTCAGACTGCCTCTGTGGCTTACCACTCTTGATATTGGCCTTGCTTCTGTAAAACCTGTTTCTTTTTCCTGCCACAAATATTGTCTGGGATGTTACGGGAAGAGCCATGGCAAACTTCACACTGGTTATGCATGATTTTCTTCAGTGCTCATGAGTGTTTGTTGTTTTGGCTCTCTCTTCTGCTAAACATAATATGCAAACATGATGTTTTGTTCAGATGTATTAGGGGTAGTTGTGTTCCCAGTACACAAAGATTTGTCTGTACATGCTTTTTCCTCTTAAGATTTTTCTTTCTGAGAATGAACTGTTTCCCCTTGACATCATGTCTTTCTTGTTTTCAACACTTTATGACGTATGTTCATAATTACACTCATCTTATGTACCTCTCTGAAAATAACAATGATTTGACAGGCAGCTGAAATGCTTCATGGCTTACTCTGGCTCATGCGGTGTATACATTTGACCCTTCATGCCTGTAAATTACTAGAGGAAGAAAAGTCACACTGTGCTGATTCAACCAAAATTGAGTTAATTTTCTTCATGCAGTTACAGTATTTTCTAGTTCATAACTAGCACAGTCTTTTGTTTAGACGTACTCTGAGAATAATGACATAATGTCACTTCTTCTCTGGGATAGAGTTAATATTCTCTTCCCATAGCTTTCCAGTGTCTGGGATTTGTTATTTGTTAAGAGAATGTAAGAACTCACTGATATCTTGGCTGTTGTCAGGGAAACTAAGGACTTTTTCAGCTGTCCTGCTACAGGTGAAAATTGGTAGGAGGGGGCCACAGGCAGGGCAACACCTAGACTGACATCCAGATTGACCAATTAAATATTCCCTACCATTAGCATCATACTCTGTTTGTAATTGGAGCCAGCTTTTCTGGGTAGTTAGTTCAGTTTCCGTTTTCTAGTTCATTAATTCAGTTATTTCTATTCAGGAGTTCCTTTCCATTGGGAATTTGGCGTTAGTTCAGCCTTTTGCCATTCTGCCATTCCGCAGTTGCCCTTTGGGACTTCCTGCCTTTTGTCATTCTGTTCTCTCACTGAGATCAGCTGTTGGAGACCAGGGTGCTCTCCTCTCCGGGACTGGCTGTCCAGTACAGACAGAGTTCATGAGAAACTGCATTGAGTATCACTTATTTTATATTTTATTATACACATATCAGTAGTAGTACCAGTAGTATATCATTATTGTTTTGTTGTTTTATTAAACTGGTTATATCTCAAACCACAAGCTTCTCCATGCACTTTCAGTTCTCTCCCATGTTCTGTGTGGGCTTGGGGGAGTGAGTTAGAAGCTATCATGGTCTTAGTTGCTCACTGAGGTTAAACCACAACACAGACTTAATAGAGTATTAGACACTTGATGAAGTTTGTGTATATAATTTTCAAGAACTTGTTCAAAGCTGTTCATATTCTTTACGAAGTAATTCACATTTAATTCAGACTCTTCAGTGTTGTTATTTTCCTCTGTCTTCCATACTCTGTGCTGCAAGTTAATAGCTTTTCTAGAAGGAAAACATGTTCAGTATCAATAGGGATTATGTATAGCCACTTTTTCAAGCTGACTTTTACTCTTCTTACTTACAATTTTGCCACTAAATTCTGGATTTTGGGCATCTCTTTTCCTTGCTGTCAAGGATCAGAAGTGCAACCAGAAGAAAATTTAAAGTGTATTAACTTGGATATGATCTCCAAGTCCGAATCTTTAGCACAAAGTCAAAGCTTTTAAAAAATTAAATTCCTAGATTTTCCATTAAACTTCTAGAAGTATAATTACTGGAAGTTCAACAATAACTGGAAAGTAATTATTTTCTCCCTTGAACTTATAACTAACTTTTCAATCAAATATAATAGTTATAAAACTTCCTAATGAGAACAGTGAAGTGTGTATTTCTTTAAACCCAAAATAAATTAATGTTAAATGGCCAGTCTTAAAGAAAAGAAATAGTAAATACTTCTATAGGACTTCATACCTTCACAGTAGATAACAATGATTATCTTAATATACATCAAACAGTCCAGCTTCTGACCTTGGCTAAATTTTTAAACTTGATTCTTTATATTTGGAAATGTGACTCCCTTAACCAGACATCCTGAAGAACATTCTGAATTTAGAGATGCTGAGTAATGAAGGATGAATTCAGCTGCGTTTCCCCTATACTTTGCCTCAGCTAGGCCTTTCTGTTTTTTTCTCTTTCTTGCTTTGTAAAATACATCAAGTCATAATTCATAGGCTTCATATATTCAAAGTGTTTTTTTGATCAGATGGAAAGCCTTAAGGAAATATGACATACTATTTGGACTGACCATAGGGCATAATAGTGTAAACTATCAGTGGCCCTTTCTTTTCCATAGTTTCTGTGGTTGATCAGGCAGTCATGTGGATGCCACGATCTGGAAGATGCAGATTCAGAAAAAACATCCTACATTTTGGCAGACTTCAGAAGCATCACTCACAACAGTTCTACACTTATATCTAGGAATGTCACCTGCTCAGGTTGTTGTCCTTTCTCAGAGTTTGTAACATGTCCCGTAATAGCTTTCCAGACCACTTCGTACACTTGAATTGTTTGTGTTTATACTATGTGTATTCAGTTATATGCTTCTTTGATGTATGTCAATATACAAAGATCTTTGAGAGGTACTGAGTAGATTATCTCTGCCCCACATGGAGGAGCACTCACTTGTTAAAGTGTGTTCCCCTTTTTATAGAGCTGCCCTTCTTTACTGTCTTTTCACTGCTTGATGGAAGCAAAGCACCACAACATGCAAACTGTGTGGAATTTTCTCATAAATATATCGTAGAACCTTCAGATATTCCCATTTCAGAAGCATAAATATCACAAGATAAGGAACTATTCTTAGCAACCTAATTAATGAAATACTCAGGTTTATCTGAATATTAAGACAGGCAGGTGGACTTACATACCAGTATAACTTCAAGTTACCATATTATTGCTCCTCTTTTCTATAATTTCATATCTTAACGTAGCCAAGAAAGGAAGAAATTCATGTTTAAAACAAATTTTAAAAGTTAGCTAGTCACTATAGCCTTTTGTAAGTGAACTTTTTACGTGAAAGACATTCATAAAAAATTCAAAATGCAATATAACATCATTGACAATTGTAGTATAAAACCTATCATACACATCCTACCTACCAAAACCATGTGTATTCTCATCAGTCAACCAAATATTCTTCTACAAGACAGAGGAAAAGCAAGCTTGACTGTTCCACTCAGGAACTGGCAAGTGGTCAAGATTTTTGCCAGTTGTTAACATGGGTTAATTTCTGAGTCACTTTTGAAACCTCTGCAAGAAATTTAACACTCAGTGACAGGCTACAGTCGATCATACGGTGAAAATAATCCATCTCATCCTCTTCCTTGTGTTGTATTTCAAGGTCTGAGGCAAAACAAACCACTGAAAAAAATTGAGATTATTTTGTCTGTTGTTGAAGTTTTGTTAAAAATTTCCCAGTATGAAGTCTATTCAATGAATTCCTAAAGAAAACGTAAGAATTCAATGAGATATTCATTCTTATTTTCCCTCTCATTTGTCCTATTTTCTTTGTAAAAGTGTAAAAAGCCTCCAATTAAAAGATGAGTTTTTTGAGGGGAAGAAGAGTCAACACACTGTTTCAAAGTACTTTCCCTGCAGCTGAAAGCAATACATTTTCCATGCAGTGAACACAGTAAGAAATTGAACTGATGCAGAATGTTTTTAAGCTACGAACTAACCCAGATAACACTCATCACAATGATAACCCTTTTTGATATTAAATTCATATTGAGCAAAATATTATTGTAGTTAATATCTAAACACTAAGTGCTAGATTGCATAATTTTCTATGTTGGGTATAGAAAGACAAGGTGACAAAATGACAGGTTTCGTAAAAATGCAGACATACAAAATATGCTGCATATAGGGTGGTTTTTCTTCATGAATACTCTCTCTTCTGGTATTACCTATGACAAAGTCATTTTGACAGAGCTATGAGACTTTCTTTCACCTAATTTCCTTTGGCAGATCAAGGCAGTTTTTCAGTATAATGATTGATCTCTGGGTTATCTGGATATTCTCATTTTAAGTTCCTATTGGAAAGACTTGAATAATTCAGACTTCCTGCCACGAAGCTGGCAGCTTTTTTCAACAGTTGCTGATTTATTGCACCTAACAGTGTGACAGTTCTCTAGTCTGTATAAAAGCAACATGTCATTACAAAGAGTTGTACATGTAGTGGTGGATTACAAACACCACTGTCATGAAGAGTTTTCAAAGGCTTCTCTAAGCAGGCAACAAAGTAAGAGTTTATTAGAAATTAGCTTAAAACTCAGATGAGGGTTTGGGTTGTCCGCAGCACCATCAATTAAGAATTTAAAAAAAAAAAAAAAAAAAAAAAAATTGAAAGCAACAAAGGAGAAGGAACCTAACAATAAAGCTAACCTAAACCAAAATATACAAATACCTTTGAGCAGTCAGCTGCAATATTTTTCTTTGAGGATGATATTAATTAATATCTGAATTCATACGTTACAACCTGAGAAACCTCAAATGTATCAGTGTAGGCTATCAAAGACCCTCCTTGGTATGAGCAGTACCTTGGGCACTCCCGCTGCATGAATTAGGTTTGCATCAGGCAGTCTAAAAAGCACCTAGCAGTTGGCAGGCAGGAAGGGAAGAGACAGTTAGCAGACCTGAATGCAGCTGTCTTTCACTCAGCTGGTAGAATGATGTCAAAGAAATGCTCGAGTTTAGGGCTTTGTTATTCTCCCTGAGCTGCCTGCCTCACTCCATAACAATCCTTGCAGTACCTTTCTTTCACTGTTTGGTGTAATCATGTTAAACTTTTATGAGTCTAATGTAGGTGTCAAAATTATGGGATAGACACTTTATTGCTATTGGTTCTACTGAACAGTAGCATTCAGAAGTAATGCCTTTCCTTCTTCCTGGAATAGGTTTCCATAGCTCAAGTTTACTGATTTTCAAGGAACCATCATTTGTTAGACTATGAACAACAAATGAAGTTTTTTTCTTTTCTTGAAAGATTACAGGTATAAAGAGAAAATTGTTCAATATCAGTAGAATAGACAGTACTACCATTATTCTGCTGGTTTTAAAAACTGATATGCAAAGCCTATACAAAATATAAAAGAAAGCATTTGGAAGAAAAATATAATACAGTCAATTGATTTTATTATTGTATATGACTAACTCATATTTGATTTTATCTACATATTTTCTCTTTTTCCACTAAAGTACATTTCAATACAACAAGCAAACTATAATATCATCTCTTCTTTATATGTGTAACACACA
The DNA here is from genome assembly GCF_964273445.1 of Streptopelia decaocto. Lineage (NCBI taxonomy): Eukaryota > Metazoa > Chordata > Aves > Columbiformes > Columbidae > Streptopelia > Streptopelia decaocto. Next base: position 33,597,585 of record NC_138657.1, read on the forward strand.
TGAGTAATTCACTAACATTCCAGCTTTAAATACTCCTAAATTACAACCTAGCAAATTCAGGTTACCCATGGCAATATGTTATAACATAATCTAATTATCCTTACACAGCAACATCAGAAAAAGTGGTGTTAAGATAAATGACACTCTCTCAACGTAGCCGCTCACACAAATTAGAATCAGCTGCCACACAGCACTGCTTAGTTTCTTAAACTTGTGGGATTTCACCACACTCAACACCCTTCTCCTTCACCTTTAATGGTGGAGGGATGGGGAGCAGGGCTGTGCAGAAAGCACTGTAAGAGGTGTCTCAGCTTAACAGATCTCCTTTTTAACTCATGACTAATTAACAGATTGCTTAATTTTCTCCAGGTAACTGTTATCTTTCATAGTTCAGGCTAGGTAAACTATAAACCTTTCAGAAGCATTAGGTGTTTTTGAAGGTGGAGAATCTATCTAAATAAAATATATCTAATTCCTCATGGTATGTTGCAAGAAAGAAAAAAGTACTAACTTTTTGGAGAATCTCAGTCTCCAAGTTCAGTCAAGAATTCAGGAAGTGGAGGCCAGCTAGCAAAGTTGTGTGGAAGTCAGGTATTTCAGTGACTGAGACCTCATAAGCAAGATGTTTTTGTTCCCTGTCACAGACAGGTTCTGCATAGCAAAGGTTACTCTTCATACTCCCATATGTCAATATGGGTCTAAATTCCCAGCAAAAGTCAGGCGTTTCAATAGCCTGTTAAAAGGTTGAAAAAGTTTAGAATTTTGCCAGATGAAACATTTCTCTTTTACCTGAAAATACTCATAAGTAGCGTTTCCTACTTTAGAGTCATGCTGAATTTACACAAATACTTTCTTATTGTTTGGTATGAGACTCCGCTGTGGTATTCGGGCATCACTGTCTTATCTCCTGATGTTTGAAAAAGATGCTCTTCCACATGCGAAATAAGGCCATGCACCTGGTGTGTAACAGTTGCTATAAAATCAAAGATTTATAGTTGGAAGTGTTCTAAATCTACTGAGAAATATGCCAATAGTGAGGACCAGAATTTCTTTTTAATTACACTTTCTAACTGTTAAGAATTCAGACCATTTTCAAACTGTTTCTATTGCATATTCTAAGATATCTCTTTCCTCATATTTCTAGAGAATAATTTTATATCCCAAATTTTAAACCTACTTAAATGTGCTCTTTTCTCTAATTTTGTTCTTCAGCAGCTGTCTAGTCTTCTTTTCCACTGATCTCTCTTAGCCCTCAATTCCCTTTAAAGATCACTTTTCTTTCTCTCCTGTGTTCTGTCTATCATTTGTATTTCTTCCTGGCCCTAATTGCAGGGCTCATTTCCCTTATCAACCTCTTTTCTGTGCAGCTTTGAGACTTCTTTCATTACATTCTTCACTGTTGATTTCTCTACCTTGGCTTTGCCTGTGACTGGCAACTTCGCATTAGTTCCAGCTCAGGATCAGAAGAGACCCTACACAAAGGGCCGGATCCTCAGGATCCTCATCTCTTTGTATTGCCATGCAGACACAAAAGAAGTTATAAAGCCAGTTGAAAACAACTGGTCTGTTGTGCAGAGAAATCTACAAGTACTGTATGACAGAAGTCTCTCAAAGTCTACCACCCATACTGAGGAGACCACAAGTTGTTCAGATATACATATAATCTTTCAGGTGCCATGTTTTTCAGTAGAGGCACATGGAAAACAAAATAAAATCTGGGATAGCAACATAATTATGGAAAGACATAATCCCATCCACACCCACTGTAAAACTGACCTAAATACAGGTGATTTTTCTTGCTAAAGAACTTCTTGTTTGAGGTTCACTGTCATCATTTTTAAAACCCAGCTCTACTGTCATCAGTACTGTACTAACACAATAAAAAAGCAACACTAAAATGTATGGCAGCCAGGAGTCTTGGGACAGCAATAGCCTCGCTATTTTCATGTACTTTGGAGTTACTGTGATTTAAAGAGGAATTAGAAGATGGCAACTTCTAAAAGCCTATCTTAAGTTTCTCCTAAACATGAGGGATAGCATGTGCTTTGACAGTGTCTCCAAGAATACCTCAGAGACCTAGCTCTGCGGGTTTGTTCACTCAAGAACTGTGCTGCTAAAGGCACTTATAAAAATCTCACTTTTTGTCAAGAGAAATATTGCAATGGATCTCAAAAGCTCCACTCAGGATTCAGGCCTGTGTGCCTTAGAAACAGCCAAAAAACTTTGCAGTCCGAAGAAAAACCCACACAAAAAGAACAGTGAGTGGAATACAAAGTATAGACAAAGTGATGATGGAATCACAGTTTATTATTTTTACTTTTATTTCACACATCCACTTATCAGCCCACATATACAATTTACACTTTTGTCGTATCCAGAAGAAGTCAGCATTATGGCTGTAAATTCTTGTGTCTCATAGAGAAGCAGCCTATTACCCTCCTGCAGTACAACACAGGCTAAGCAGCAGTACCTCCTGCACACACCCAGCAAGTCACATTTGGGAGTGGTTGGAAGTGTTTTCCTGGGAGGAGGGTACTTGCCCCCATACCTTAATGTAAACTTCTTCCCAATTTGCTCTAGCTCTTTCTAAAATATTTTTGAATTCTTAATTTCCAATTACTCTCTGCATTTCATACAAAATGTGTAAGGTTTGGATTACATCTTGTTTCTTTAATTAACTTGGGTACTTCCATACCAAGTAGCTTTTATCCCTCTTCCTCTGTACAGAGCCACAGTGCAGAGAAATGAAACAGGCAATAACATGGGCCAAATCTTTCCTGCAAGATACAAGAAGGGTCTCCAAGGTACAAAGGATTCCTGGTACCTATATTTTTTGTCTCATTATTCCCAACTTTTTTGCTTTCCTTACACATAAAGTGGTACAATTTTAACATAAGGGTACTAAGGCCATTTTTACAAATTTGGGTAACCACAAAGTTATAGAATAATGGACACTGGGAGAGACATCTGGAGGGCCAAAATCCTGCTGTAACTTACAGTCAGGCTATTCAGGACTTTCTCCAGTTAATTCTGAGCATCTTTGAGAACAAACTCCCCAACAACTCTGGGAAACCTGTTCCACTGCTTAATGACTCTAATTGTGGACTTTTTCCTCTTATCCTGTCACAGGTTGCCACCAATAGTCTGGCTTTGTCTTGGAGCGGAAGGGAGAGCGGCAAGCGTGAAGAAGCTCTGCCAGCTCAAGAGATAAGTGCAGTTAGTGGCTATCACCCTCGCAGGAGGAGCCTAACCATGGTAGCCACTCGGAAGAGAGATAAGTCCCCTGCATCTGCCATGAAGGAGGTGGTGCCAGAAGCCATCAGTTTACAGCCTTCAGCTTTCAGATGCTGTCTGCCCCTCCCTTGGTACAGCTAGAGGTTCAGGCTCTTAAAGTTGCAGGATCTTGGAGAGATCTGGTGAGCATTTTTCTTGTTGTCTCCGGTGCTGCACAAACTGCTGATCTGATCCCATGGCTCTTTTTTTGGCAGCACAGATCTTCAATAATTGCACACTTCATGCAGCCTAGAAGATCATACCCTAGTTCCTATTTTGCAGGTGATATTCAGCCAGTCAGTCTCAGCCTGCATGAGGTTATTCCAGAAAAACTTGTCTTTCAGAGGCTCAGCATCAGTTACATAAAATCATCCCACACTTTGCTTCAAATGCCTCTTCCACTCTAAGCAGATCTGCAAGTCATTGGAGGTATATTGTGATAGATAAGGTATTTTCATAAACAGTTTTTTACAATATTTATTTAGCCACTGAAAAAGACCTCTACCTGTAGCAGAACTACCTGTAAAATACTTTAACTTCAGATATTATTTAGAGGCCTGACTCACCACACTTCAATGAGTGCTAGACTCATGAACTCACTGTCTTCCACTTTTTTGTTCAGAGGAGGTAGAAAGAGGAAATTAATGTCTTCACATTATGCTTCTGTCTTCCAAAAAAAATCAAATACAATAAATGCTGGGTATACTATGTGACACTATTGTAAAAGAGCTACAGTTTTCAATTTCTCCTGTTTCAGCATAGGTGTTCAGAATTGAAAGAATTATTCTGAAAATTTAAACTTCATAATAATGCAGTGAGAGCTAGGAGAATTGCATATATGTATGCTTATTGTAGTTTCATGGCAGTTTGATTTAAGCTTTTGAGTAACATAGTTAATTTATAGTTACAGGTGTCAATTAAGAGTTATAATTGTATTTCACTGAGTGAATTCATGTACCTCAAAGTCATCGTACCCTGAATATAATCTTTGTCTGGCTTAATCTGATCTCTAAAGATCAGTATCTGTTATTGTTAACAAATGTGTTGGCCTTTATATGCATAGAGGCTCAGTATTTACTGCATTTTACTAGAAAAAATAGATAGGTTTGCTATTTGTTAACTCCCGGAAGTATCCTTTTACTTATTGTTATTTTCTTAGCATATGAAATCTCTACAATCCCTGAAATAAATAAATAAATAAATAAATAAATAAACAAATGGACAAATAGACACCATTTAAATCATTATTTGTTTATTTCATATATCATTTATGGATCTATGGAAGATTTTTCTGTCCATGTTGTTGTCACTTTTCTCACATTTCTCTTTATGATCGGAATGATAACATTATTTTCTAGTCATCTGCATTCTTTTTCTTTATTTCTCCACTTGGAACTGATTTTTGAAGTAAGAACACTTTTTTAGTATATACTTAGGTTCTTCCCCTAAGCCTCTTTGTTCTCTCTCTTCCTTTCTAGTAATTAAGAGTATGTTTAGACATTGTTTCCTCCAAATACAGTGTGCCTAATACTGGAACAGGGGAGCTTCCAGAAATATACTGCTTTTTAAAACTGTGTGTATTTTAGTTAGCTAAGTATCAAGATTGCTTAAACATGAAAAATATTTTCCTAATAGTATTAATAATTTCATTTGATCTAGGCTCTGTCTTGCACAGATGTCTTGCTACTCAGTATATATACCAGCATAAAAAGTTCCAACAATTTAAGTGATTTTTAAACTTACACCAAGATAAAATGGACAAAATTCTATCCAACCTAAACAGATCAGCTTATGCCCTGAAGCATAAGAATTAATCATTCTTATTTTTCTGTAGTGAGCATAATTGTAGATGTTATTAACACAAGTGATTATCTTTTTCTTAATCTTGACAATCTAATTTGCTATATCTCTTTTGTTTTCTTCAAGTAAATCCTCTGATTGATAATGCTGCAAAAGTAGAAATGGTTTTCTTATAAACTTATCATTGCTTTTCTTCCAATACTTCAACCTGTTCTTGTGAAATAGACAAATCATTCTCAAACCTCCCAGAAACATTCAAGAACTGAACAGATTGAGTCATGCATTAGAACTGATAACTTAAGAAAAAAATCATTGTAATTAAATGAAGAAATTAGACAGGTTTTGAATGAGCTTTTTTCATGAATTTAATCATGAGAGGTCATCAGAAATCTTCCTCTTTCAGCTAAGTACTTTAAGTAGCTGACCCAGGATCTCACTATCTGTAGAAGTCTGATTGGAAATATTCTGAACTATGGGGAAAAATCATTTGAATAACTAAAGAAAATGTTATTACATTCTGTAATTCAATAACGCACATCAAAGTTATTAACACTACACTCCTAACACTGATTGAACTTCACCTAAATATCAATCCATTTTCAATTCAGAATAAAATGAATTTGGAAAATAATTTTTGCAGAAATAGAAAGGAGCATGACCTTGTTCAAACTGAACTGGAAACTAGAAAGTATGTCAGTTCCTCTTCATTATCTTCAGTAAGGGAAACAGTTGTCTTTGGGAAACTAATTTAAGGAGGGCATGTTGCATGATGAAAACAAGAGTCTCTCTCATTTTTCAGCATACCTTCCCCTACAGCAGAAATAAAACAACCTTAAATTTTCCATGTAAAGGACAAAAAAAGTAATTTTGCACATTTTACATTAGAAAACCATCTTCCACTGGTTTCATGCTCACACTGCAGAAGGTTAAATTCATCTCCTGACTTCTATAGGTGCATTTTAAGCCAACTCCTGGTCCTCAGATAACTCCATACTAAAAATGTATCCTAAGAGAACATAGTTCAGGCTCTTATCTTAGTTATCTTCTTTCTCTTAGTCCTCCATCATCCACCAAATATTAATTCTTTCTAATACAGAACTTGCATTTCCTGTGTTGACAAAACTGCAGATTCTTAGGAACATATCTCTTTCACTACAGTTGCTCATTTCAAGCACAGTAATGTAACAGCAGAACTACTTAACCTCATAAAATACCAGGTAGAGAAGCAAGATTAAGGTAAGATTTCAGCAAAAAATTGCTGTTTTGCAGAGAACATTCTTGGAACCTCATTTTATATTAAAGTTTCATGTAAGTTTTTTTTTTTTCCTTTAAATAAAACAAACAAATAAAAACAAACAAACAAAACCCAACACTAGGGCTGATAGAAATAATCAAGTCTAATTTTTATCATTGGAATATAATAGCTATACATGACTCCTAAAAAACATGACAAAAGGAGACAGTTACCAACTTGACAACCTTAGCATCGATGAGAGCAGTCTGAAATAGATGCATTGCAAGCAGAAAAAAGGTCTACACTGGCATTGTTGATAAAAAGCACATAAGGTGAAGAGTCCTCACAATGGCGTGCTTCATGGAAATTCACTCCCCTGACTGAAAATCTATTTCAATGAATGTAGCACATACCCAGATTCTGAAACAGACTGTTAGCAACGTGCAACAGTGACACAGTACTTTGAGCAAACAAAATATTATAGTGGCAAGGAAAAGACAGCCATCTGATTTTAAATGCAAACAATGTAAACCATAACATGATGACTAAATGAATGGAAACAACAGAGAAAGAACCTGAAGCTTATCAGAGCTGAGGAAGAACCACAGAAATGTGCTTGGTGTCTGAAGTAGCATTTTCACAAATGACCTACAAAATTTGCACAGTGGGACATGAATCTCACGCAGTCTCTGGGAAAAAAAAAAATGTAAAGAGTAAAACGTGGCAAGTTTCTACTACAGCTTACTTACATGCAGATAGCTACACCAGTAGGTCACTAGCTTTGTTCTAGCAAAATAAGAAGAGAAAGAGGAGGGGGTGGGGGGTGGAAAAAAAAAAAAAAGAGAGAGAGATAAATTCTCATTTTAACTGAAAAGCACATTTTACATTTCCATCATAGAGAAAACAATCTGAAGATAAACTGAAACAGCAGAACAGAGCAGTGGAAAAGACAGTGGGATTCAGCATTCCCAGCAGCCAACATTACTAATGCCACCTAAACCTAGACAAAGAGTTTTGTAAAGCTAAACAGAAAACAAAATGGGGTGGATGCATATGCAGCATGTTAAAAGCTGTTACACTTTCTTTCTAGTCTTTTTTGACCCCATAGTTTGAATGAACATGCCAGCAAAATGCTTGAATGCTATACCAGACAAGCAAAATCTAGATATTCTAGATAATCAGTCTAGAAGAGCTAAATGCTGCAATGCTCAGCAGCACTTTTATAAAACCCCAAATTATCTATAAAAATAACATGCTACACTTGATTCATACTTAGTTATGATAAAACAAATGCCCTTGAAAGCCAGGAGTAATCAATGTTGCTGTAGGATGTAGGATGCTGTAGGATGTTACACTAATTAACCTTTCTATGTTTATAAAGCCAACAGTAATAGTAAAGATGAAAAAGACCTTAAAACATCAAGGCCTCAGTAACATTTAAGAGAGAAAACAATACAACACCAGAGCAGAATGAGAATGCTCCAAGGGTAATGCTTGTGGAAAAAGGGGGAAAAAATACGGCTTTTGAAAATAAATTAGTAAAAAAATTATGGACACTTGTTGAAAACACTCAACTACGTATGAAAAGGAAAATCACCAGTTTCCATCACTAGCAGAAGGAAACATTGCATTCAGACCTATATCCTAAATCCCACACAAGTCTGTCAAAAAGAAACTTGTAGAGAAATGTAGATACTCGTTAGAAAACTAATTACAAACCTCACCATGGAGAATGGTGTATTTGATCTCCACACCATAAAGCATGGGGAAATAGCAGCAAGTGCCAGAGAGGAAAGGAGCAGATTCATTTTCATCCCTTGGAGCATTATTGACACAGGAAAACAGCAGGAATGAGCAAGAATGTAAAGCAATTCTACAGTTTCTCTTGCTCAGCTGCGTTAATTGCCATGTCCAGGCTAGAGTTTGTGTCAATAGTACAATGAAATCACAGCTGATTAACAGTTTGTATTTTATCTTCTGGATGACAGTCTGTTTAACCCAGGGGTTTCATTACACAGAATGTTCTCCTCACACAGTTTAAGAGTATTTATGCATTTTGATTTAATAAATATTGAACAGTGACTTGTAAAATAAAATTATCATTTAATCCAGTTCAAATTCTCTAGAAGACTTCTTATAAGTCTTCAACTTTATAGCAGCTTCTTATTGATTTTAAGATATATGGAACAAACTTCAATCAAACTGAGTTCAGAATACAATCCCAAAATCTGATTGTTGTGACAGAACAATAAAGTCTAATGTGAGCATACTATGTTTAGTCTGTCTTTCCAATGTAAAAGTCAACTATTAAAGTACATTGTATGTAAATACACACTATAATAACTATATCTCTGTATAAATATATACATATACATGTATAACACACATGAAATCTGCAATTTCAAGAATAGAAAAAAAAAAACAATAATCTCAAGCCATAGATACATCCATAAAAGAAAACAAATGATAATGAAATTTTACCTTTATCATTTTCTGTTCTTCAGAAAATATCCTATGGTATTTTTATTTTAAATATGAGGTCCCTGCTGTGGGCCCATATACAAGACCAAATTTGTTCTCATAATCTGTATTAAATCAGGGAGTCAAGAGGTATTAATGTCCTGAAGAAGTGAAAGGTAAATTTCCATCTGAAGAGTCAGAAAAAAAGCGTTTTCTGTGTTAGATTGACACGACTGAATATATCCCAGCTCTGAAAAGTACCACACTAAAGTTCTTTATCAATCCAGATCATAGCAGCAACATGGTCTTGGACTGGGCTGGAATAAAGCCTTTCTGTAGAAGAAAAGATCATTCAGATTGTATCCATACATAACTTTTGGTCTACATTTGGAGAGAAGTATGACAGTGGGGCCAATTAGTATCGTTTATAGAGGGGATATGAAATGGTTGTGGTTCTATAGATCATTTCACCTCATTTATTCTCTGAGCCTTCAGGAAAGAAGGACTTCCTTCTTTCATCATTGACTGTCTCCCTGGGTTCAGTTGGGCCAGAGCCCTAAGGCAGACTACCTGCAAGGATGTTGAATACTTCAAAATCTGCAAAATCACTAATGAGTCAAAAAAGTTCAGTCATACCTTTCTTTATTCTTCATGTACAAGAAGTAATCAGAAATATTCCAACGAGCTATAGATATCTTGCTTTCAGACAAAGCAAGGTGGATAAAACAAGAGAAAAGACAGTGAATAATATTCATGCAGTTGCACAGTTAATAGGTAGATGTTGAAGTTCATTATGTTATAGATGGATCTTTGTCGTAAATATGAATCTTTTCATTTCCTTTAAACAAATAGCCTGCTCAGAGCAGTTATTTTCTTCTACTACAAATTTGTGAGAGCAAAGAAATTTAAAGTTAACTCATTTAATGTTTCATGGTTAGAAGCAATGGGGCAAATTCCAAATTATACCCTAGAGATGACACTTGGGTTGGGCAGGAGATTGGAGAAGGATGTTAGAAAAAACAAGATATTGGGATTGCAAAACATTATTGAAATAAATGTCCTTGAAAGAAAGATGCATACCTCTTGATGTACACAGTGAGCTCAGCCTCTAGAGAGTGGGATGTCCCAACAAATATGACTTTACAGACCATGCCCTAGTTGAGCCATGCAAAAAGCTTCCTAAAAATTAAACACTTCATACATTTTTAGTAGTCTCTTCAATGGCTGTGTTTGTATGTGGTAACTTATAGAAAACGGGCTTTAAGAATGCACTTAAAACCATGAAAGTGTTGTGGTTACATTGAAAAAAAAAACAAAAACAAACAAAACAACAACAACAACAAACAACAACAATATCAATGTAAAAAAATAGATATATAAATTTATTTCTAGAATATTCCTACAGTGAAATCTATCAAGACTAACCACTTCTCAGGTAGTCCCTCTGAGGATTTTTTTTTTGGTCAGCTGTTATCAGCAAATATCTGTATACAGTACGTTTTCATTGTGAAGAATTTTTACATGAAATGAGTATTAACTGTCTTTTCAGACATCAAATATTTTTAGAAATTCAGCACTGGATGATATGCTCATTCCATAGAGTCTGAGTCATTGTTACCTTTTTCTTTTGTGGACAAAACTGTTTTCAAACTACAAGAGATTTATGGGATACGAGTGGCGATGGGAGTACGATTGCTTGCTGCTTAAAAGTTAATGGCACCCTACTGTGTCACTAAGGGTCTGTTCCAAAAATATTGATTGTTTAGTTCTAAATTTCTCTAATGGCATATAAGTCTCCTATTATCTAGTGCTATTGCAGAATACTTTCTTCTACAAGACAAAAACAGTTTATTCAGTGACTTTCTCATCTAATGAGGTTTGAATGTCATTTTAAGCACTAAGCCAACTTGTTTTAAACATTTTGATATTCATAATTTTCCTTAGGACCATCTCTCTCCTGCCCTATGCACTGTCTACTTTCACATATCCCTTCATCTTTTTCATCAAGTATTGCTGTGCCTTTGGTAGCTCTAAGCCATTTCTCAAGCAAAGTGTAAAGCTAACACACACATTTTTGAAGGAAAAGGTGGATACAGCTAATATATTGAACTGTGCTCTTGTCACTACAGTTGTATTCAGACTTTCTCATGGGTCTCAGAATCTATCAAATCTCTCTCTAATGTTCCAAAAATCAGAGACTGGCACTCAGCTGCAAGCCCACAGCAAATATTGGCATAATGTCATCATCACCTCTGCAATGCATCCTTTATCTATAACTTCACTATGTTAGCTTCATTCATGAGCTATAAGTTACAATAGTGATGGCTGCACATCCATTGACATATTTGCAAACTGAAAAGTACTAAGACTCTTTACAAATTTTTAGCAATCCTTCAAGCTAGGAGTTCTTACTTGGAAAAAACAAAACAAAACAAACACATTTTAGTTATTAATTCCATCTATTTAAATAGTACAATTTTAGGTCTTCCTATTTTTAGGAAATGCCTGGCATGCTTTTTGCTGCTAATTTAATCAAACAAAACTCATTAAGCATCATGTCTGCTTAAGCATTTTTTTAATTCCACGGGGGAATGGAGTGACAGTGTTCCCTACTGAAATATTGCACTAAGTCTGATTTAATTTTATTTTAAATATCTTTTATTTTGATGTATTTTAGAAGTTTAGTCATTATTTTAATTATAAAAAGTCCATATCAAATTGGTGTTAGCATTTTGATTACCTTAATATGGATAAATGCTAACAGGTAATCAACTGAGATACATTCCAGAAGCATCACAGTGGACTTCATTGAAATTACTTGGATTGTGTCTTTTATCTGGTTTGAAACTTTGTAATACATATGTTTCAGGGGAATGTTTTAATCTGAATGCAGTACATTTTCCAGTAGAGCAATGTTCTGCCAGCTCTACAAGTAACATGCATTCTAATGACAAGACTGTCCTCATCCCTCTGATATACATTCAAGAAATTATTCTTAACAGCTTTAGCTAGGACTCCTGAAAACAGTTCACAGTCTCTAAAGACACTTGCACAGAAATTAGCATGACTGCTACAAACCACAGGTGCTTGACTTCTGTGACTAATGAGGTAGTCACAGCTTTCTAATCACCCGCTGTTATCTCTTAACTTTTAGCTCCTACAACTTTTTATTATTTTACAAGACCTGTAGAGATTACCTACAGATTCTAAAAGCTGTTCCTTTGATTAAATTACTTGTAATCAAGTTTAGTGCCTTCTGTGATACAAACTTTTTTCTAAATGGTTTCTTCACAGTTGATGTTCCTTGTGCTTCTTAAGAGAATTATTAAAAAAAAAGCTCCATTATTATCTTTAGCCTAGGCATCATGGGTTTCAGATTTAACATTACTCTGAATTTATGAACCCTGCCATTCAGAAGTAATGTCCTTCTGGGTTTAGATCTAAAACACAATTAAATGAAAATCCCTTCATTATTTTGTAGCTAAAGAGTCACAAGAAAGATTAGTATGTACCCTCTATTGCCCAGAAACCTATTGACAGAATTTGATAAACAAGGTGAGTTGTTCTGTCTGCACTTATACCCTTTTAAACCTTCCAGAGAGTGGTAATTTTTTGGTTGATGGGTGCATTGTTACAAGTTATGATGTACTGTTATTCTGACACTTTAGAGAAGGTGTTTTAGAAAGTGGCAGAAATCAGTGCTGTAGATTTTTCGTTACAATTACTGTAGCACACAATTCTGTTATGTCCTTCTTTCTAGCATCTACTGCCATTGTATAGAAATAGAAGTATGTAATTTCACTCAAAGACAAGATCAGTGCTTCTTTAACCCTCTACCCTGTCCCCCTCCCAATACAACAGATTAAAACAGTTTATGGAGAAGAAAAATTGTTCTTGACACCTGTTTGGGGGGTAAGGGACTCCTCTTTACTCTAAACTTTCAGTTCAGCTCTTAGAGAAAGTTTAAAGCAAAACCAAAAGAGATATACAAGCTTTATCAGCTAAATGAACTACAGCTTAGGCTAAACTGGTCTCCAAGAATTAATAAATCATTGACCAGTGTGGCAGATGCACTCGACCCTCCCCCTCCCAGCAAAACCAGCAACAGTTTGGTCCAGGCTCCCTCATGACAACTAGTTCACTAATTCCTATACTAACTGTTTCCATCTATGCAATTCCTTATCAGCAAAATCAAACATTTCCAACTCCAAAATTAGCATCTGCTGAGAAGAATTTCTCTCACATAGCTGGTTTCAAATAAATTTTAAGGCACTTAAAGTAAAACTAGGGTTAGATCATCACTTAAATCAGAGGGTTAGGTTTCTTTATGCATAAAGTTCTGGTAGCTCCCTCGTTCTCTCTTTTATCTGTCAAGATGTGCCTGACATCTCAAGACACTTAAATACTGCAAGGTTAATTCCGCCAACCCTAGCTATCTCAAGGAAACATTTTCCATCATAGTCTGTTTTCCTTCTCACACAAGTCTGAGAAAGGACTTCCCCAGCAGTAAGAGGGAAGACATTAATTAATTAAAAAACCACGTTAACAATGGGAGTTGGGGCAGAGATTGTCTTGTCAGCTGTAAAAATGTTCTAAGAACAACCACCTCCCTCTTTCCCACACTGCAGTAATAGTTTTCATAGACAAGTCTGCAAAATTTTTTTAAAAGAAAAAACTACTGTTTTCTCACTTTAAAAAGCATTTACCAGTCTTATCTTCAGCCTAATATACTAGGTTGCTTTCTTTCATGTTCTGAACCTGCAGAACTTTGGTCTGAAAGGTTTTTGAAGCTGCCAATGGTCTCACATGAATGTAAGAGACCAATTAGCTCTTCCCCAAGAAACAAAAATGAAATATAGGTTTGTGCTCAGTGGTTTCAAGGATTAAACCAGAAAAGCAGTACATTCTCTCACACTGCAACAAACACGAAGGGAACTTTTATGAGATAAAAGTAAAGAGAAAAAAAAAATAAAATACATTAAAATCTGGAAGTCTAGCTGAATGTCAAATTTGGAGTCCAGAATAGAAGTCCAAAATCCTGATATAGTTGGAGAGACTTCTATGGAAAATTCTTTTATTTTGCTCTTTCCTATACTACCCTGAAACACGCTGAACTTGATTTTCAACACTGAAATGCTGAAAGTGTAATTTTAGAAATTATCAAAATGAAAAGGAAAAGAAGTGGCTGTTTGGATGCTCATTCTAAACCTGCCATTTATGTTACACACACTTGGTCCAATTCAAGCATCAGACAAAATAATCTGAATGTCCTGAGGTAGCCTAAGAACTGACTGAATTTTTTCATGCAGGTGGGTTTTACAAAGGTAAAATAACACATGTTCAGCCATGACCTTTTCAAAATGCTTTTGCAAAAAGAGCAGGTTAGACAGAGGCTGAGAATAATAGGGTCTCTATTTTTTTTCTTTTTTCTTTTTTTTTTTTAATAAGGAATGGCTTTTTCATACAGAAACAATTACTGCTTCAGAACTCTGACAGGGAATTTGCCTGCTCCAGATGTCAGTTATAATTGTAATCATATATGGCATTAGAAGGCCATACTTCTCTAAGGATAAAACAGAAATGCAAGGACAGATGTAGAAGTGCATGATGCAGGAAAGAGTGGGAATAGTCACTTCATGGTACTTAATTCGTGTGACATAAGAAAGTATAGAGCTGAATGCAGTGGACAAGAAGTAATACTATACAAAGATCTGCTTTCAAGTGAGCAGTTTAGAACATGTATCCTGTTGTACTTCTAAGCGTGTTTCTTATCGCTTCTGGAAAGATTTTCTGTTGCATATTCCTTGTTCACTAGAAATACTAAAATTTGGCTTTTAGCACTTCAGACTACCCAGTCATACACTCTCTCACTGTTCTGGTTTTGTTAAAAACAAGACCAGTTCTCTTTTAGTGATTTTTTCCTTTCAGCTAAGTTCTCCTAAGTACCTTCTAAGTAACTGTACTTTTCTGAATTTAGCTACATGGTTTTTAAGACACTGTTCGCTCCGGACTGATAAGATGGCCAGTGGAATGCAAGAGAGGCTCATGTTTAGATTTATTGCTATAACAACTAAGAATTCTGATAACATTCCATAATTGAGAGGGGCGTATTTGCAAGGAAGGGCAGACAGAACAGGTGACTAAAACTGACAAACTGAGTATTCCATCCCATACGCGTCATACACCCTATAAAAGAGGGAGATCATGAGGGTCTCGCTCCCTACAACCATGGCTGGCATCTGGAGAAGACTCTGCCTGTCATCTCTGCGATCCCAGGCCTACTTCCAGACCCTGCGTCCCTGAATCCAGTTCCAGTTTGCTGTGAAATCCCACCCAGGACTTCCAGGTACCTGCCCTGCAGCTGCTGGAGTGATGCCAACTCAGATGGGGTAAAGGTGTTCTACCTGGGGAAATTCAAGATTGGTTTTGTATATTTTGTATTATATTTTCTCTATTTATTAGTAGCATTAGTAAAGCATTTTAATACCTTTCTATCTTCAAGTCTGTCTCACTTTTTCCTTCCTATCAGCTTTCCTTAGCAAGGACTTTTTTTCTATGCAGAGAGGGTGGGGGGATTAACAGAGAGCATCTGCCATGGTTTCTTGTCACCTTGCAATTAAACCTTGACACTCACAAGACTCCAATTTAATTGCCTTGCTTTACTTATGCTATTGAAAAAAAAAAATGAGAACCACTGTTCACCTAAACCCAAGGGGTGCAGTGAGGTTCTCTTCCCCTGCCTCCATCTCTTCCATGTTCTCTCAGAAGTGAAAAAGAAGGGAACTTGCAAAGTGCACTTTTTCTGAGGGGAAGTAAATGGAAAGATCCCCCATGACCTTTGATGATAATTCCCTAATAGCATTGCCTAAGCAAATAAGTTAAATGATTGAAAACTTTAAGTCATTGAAACATCTTTAAAGTCAAACCTGTGTCTTATCAAGAGTCTGTTTTTAAAGTAGTCTTGTAGTTTAAAAGGGCATGTGACAAAGCACTTGAGGTTGTGTTCCTCAACTCATGATCACAGTCTCAGTACAATGGTAAGGTAAAAAGAAAAGAAAAAAAAAAGTTTTAAAAGGCCATTAGCAGTTTCAAGCTTTCATTTTATTTACAAAGATGATGTATTTCTTTTGCTCCAATTTTCAGCCTCTCCCTAGTCCCATCAAAATTTCCTGAACATACATGTGCTTCCTACTCCTCTCTTATGCCCTTGGTCCATCCAGTCCAACTCACTGATTCCTTCAGGGAGGTAGGATGTGAAATTAGTTAAGTAGGATGAAAAAAGAGAGGTAGGATAAGAAAAAGGAAAGAGAGAAGGCATGAAGACTGCCCTGGCAGTGAACAGAGACCACTGTAGTCTACACCAGAATATGTCTCCCATAGCTGGAGAGAAAAATTCATAAGAGTCTTGCTTATTTTAAAGCAATTGTTGTTTGTGAAAACAATAATTTAAAAAATTATCTATCAGATCTGTTCCAAAGCAAGCATATATATTAAGTTTAGCTGTAGAGTACAGAATTATTTCTGACCTTTACAGGCATAATAGGATACACACCATAATTACAAGACAACGCATTATTTATCAAATAGCATAAAATACTTTTCTTTCTGCTACAATCTTAAATAACCTATATTTTTCTCTGGAGTTTCAATGCACCTATCATGTGGTACCGAATGCTACTATATGCATTCTGGGCTTGGGGCCCATTAAAGTAATTTAGACAAAAGGTAGACTGTAAATGAATATTACACAACAACGAGCAGAGTAAATATAGCAAGAGCAGCAGTGGAAATGTTTTGATGTATGTGCGGTTTTGAGGTTTATTTTAACTGCAAGTTGGCTAACTACCTTAGCCCACCTATCAAACTTGAGAAATATTGTGCTGCATGATGACAAGGAATTGTTTGCTCAGATTACCCACTAAATTATAATAGTAGATTATACAGAATAGCAGGTTTATCACAAATCGATATAAATTCTGTATTCTACTTAGATTCAGTTAGCAAAGGAAAAGAGGGAGTCGGCCACTGACCACCTCTGATTCTTGAACTCCCCTTAATCTTTCCTATGCTCAGGTTAGACCTGCTTCTAATGTTAAATAAGAGCCTGTGGCTACCTTGGGTAAGATTTGTTGCACTACTAATCATCTAAAACTTTAGTGTCTAGTCGACATTCATCACCTAGACTCCAGTCAATGAAGAAAGAGAGCACACTTCTAGCAGAAAATTTATCCAATTTTAAAATGGGTTTCTAAAAACGATGAGATCAAATACCCTCAGAGGGGGTCTGATTTACTCCATGGACTGAAGAGAGAGTTGAGACAGCTTCATCTGATGAGAAGCCTGGTTTTCAGCCTGATTCAGGTGAGGCTAATACCATCTGAAATGATCAACTGGCACTTGTCTGCCTGTCATAACTTTTGAGGGACCACCTGCAATGGCACCGTAACCCCATTTCCCAGAGTTTCCAGACAGACAGCTGACATTGGACTTACATCTATGCACAAAATAAGCATCGCTACTTGTGAAAAATGTCACTCTGCCGCTACAGTTGCGTAGCTGAAAATTAATTCTGCTGAAACCTGCTGAGTGACACTGGGGCACTAACAATGTCAGAAAATAATTATAATAACAATTATACAAAAGGCATGTAAGTTAGATTCTCCACAAATGTGATTCATTTGATCAAGCATTCATTCACGACATGTCTTCAGTACAAAAGTCCTTCATACAGTTTTTAACACTCTCAATCTCCACAGAATACACATTGAATATTATATACCTTATACACACATACATCTTACACTTTGTGAAAATATTGAAGTGTCTGCTCTCACCATCCACAATATCTTTCAAGTTGTGACAGAATGTTCCCAAATAGTGCCTATTCTTCAAAAGCCATAAGTTTTCTTACAACATTTTTTCTCTTTGATGTGCACTATGTTTTCAAGCATTCTTCTCCTTCACAAGTCCAAAGAATCCCAGGGTCACGCTGAGACCCGCACATTGTCATCAAGGAACATACACTGCACAGTGGTCAATAACAGTGTGACTGGGTGAATCCTGTCTTAAAATCTCTCCAAGGTTTCTATTCTCTGTGAAGTTTTAATTGAGATGGGCTACCTAACTCTTTCTGCCTCTGCCACCTCCCATGTCTCAATTTTTCGTATAACTTTAAATATGACCACAGTATTGTATCATTCTCATTCTTTTTCTCAGAAGCCAACTGCTCTGAGTGAATTTCTGCTTAGTACAAATTTCCTTCTGGGTGCTCCCTCTGTAAACTAACAAAGTGTTCCTACTGTAGTGTTTGCCATTGGCAACTTGGGATTAATTATTCCAGTGTTGCCAGCCATGTTACTTTAATATCACATCCAAGATGTTCACCACAAGCTAACAATGCTATAACTTATTATTATTGCCATATTATCTATTTGCATTTGTTGTGAATTCTCATTTACAACTACTCGCAAATGCCACTTGTAGTATGCTGTGTAAGATCTCTATATTATAAAAAATCTAGTGTAAAAGATTATTTAGAGTTTAAAAATTTTATAAATTAAGAAGTCATAAGATTGCTTATGCAAGAAAGAGTTATAAGAATGTTTACTTCAAGAGTGCCAAAGCATTTCATTTCTCATGAGTGTTCTCTCACTATTGGCATCATTCACAGACTTGTGATCCTGTATCCCAGATATCTCTGCTGTCCTTTGAAATTATGATCCTGGTCTCTACCATAGTCTCTAAATATGTTTTACACTTCCAGATTTACACAATCTACAGTGGCAGATGAGGGAAACAGAGGCTGCTGGGGAACTGTTTTGATATATGCTTGAGTTTTGAGCTTATTTTAACTGCAATCTAAGCGCCATTGTTGTGGATTTCACCAACATATGAAAATGTTGCTTGAGCCCCCAAAAACTAACCATACTTGGAATCAGAAACTGTGAATGATCTTGTGAACTAATTCTCGACTGAGATGTCATTTCACCTTAACTAATGAGTTTCATGACTGACCATCATGGACCAGATAAACAGTAATATGTATAGAAGTGAATAGCTTCTATAATTTTATAGGGAATTTCTACACAAGGCTCTAAGTTTGAGATAGTTGAAAGAGGTTACTAAAATAATATTGGCATTCTGTTGATCCAATATGACTCTGACACTGACCTCAAGTATCTACCTAAGAAAGTAAATCATAGTGGACTTATAAATATATGTGCTCATGTTGCAACAAAAGAAAAAGTATTATTTGATAGAATACAGCAAACAAAGCTAGGTCAGTTCATGTTTCTTGTCCTGTGCACATGGCATCAAAAGAACCAAAGTAATGAATCCCTACACGCTGAACCTGGCTTTTTAGCTTGCTCCAATAACCTAACACACAGGGAAGACAGGTTCTCTGGTAAGACACTTTAAGAGGTGTTGAAAAAGGGAGCCTTGCTTTGTATCCTGAGCCACATGCCATTTCCACACACTCTGCAGGGATGAAGAGGCATCTTGCAACTAGCTCTTTTGGAAAATGTCCTCCTTCAGCAGCAAGGAAAGACATTTTTGCTGTCTGGAACAGAATCAATCCCCTGACACTTCTCTGGTTTGATATGCTGACACCATTGTAACATCTGGGTCTTGATAAAGGTGCAAACACAATCCTACAGTTGTTTTGTAATTTTATAGTGTAGGGTAAACATGGCTTTGGGGAACATTGATATTGTAAATCCATTTATAACATTGTTTTACATGGAAGATTTTCTGTGTTTAAAATACACCCGTAATTGTGAGTATCCAAGATAAATCTTTATTATGAAGATTTACGCAAGTGAGAACAACATCCAGTGAAGGGTCTGTTATTTGTGTAGATGTCAGACATACTTGTGTTTTCATCTTAACATGTTATCTGCTTTGTTGTCTTAATTTATGTCATTAGACTCCCTAGCATAATCCCTACTCCCTTATTTAACAGATGCAATACAAGACAAACACAATAACTGCCTTTTTATTTGAAGGGAATAAGTGCATTTCTGTGAGCCTCCTTACGATTCAAAGAAATGTGTTTATTTTTATGAACATCATATAACAGGTAAAATCTAACATATTCACTGTATTTTAGCTTCAGGTGTCTGCTTACAGTCATAGTTCATTATCACGTAATGTGCCCATTTTACAATTAATTAATTTAGTCCAAAAACTCTAGGGAGAGAAGCACTTGCAACTCTCACTATAGAGCTGTTCAAGAAGGAAGAGCAATACCAGCATTCATGAGCTGAAGAAATACATATTAACTCAGTTTGGGTTATATGAACTTCTTCTCAGTGCCTGAGGTAAATAAAAAGCTAGATGATCTGTCCATTTCATGTTGTCCCAAGCTTTTGGTGCTGGAACACCAAGAGACTTTCTGAGTAGGGTGACTGGCATAAAAGATTTCTCTTTACAACACATAAATCCACTAAAAGCACATATCAGTATTACATACAAATGACATCTTGAAAGTTTATAATGATTAGTGAAAAACAGTTTCAAATCCACAACACTAGGATCATATCACCTGTGGTTTAATAGATTTTATCTAGAGCAACCATTACAAGTTTACACAGAAACACAGTATCAGGGAAAAATGGATTTTAGTTTCTTTAATAAGATTTGGCAACTGAAAACAAAGAGAAGATGTTGATCGAGTGATCAGCATGACAGGAAAATTTTACTTCAAAAAACAACCATCTCATAATCCAGCCATTCTTATTTCAGTTTTCTGACATGGCTTATTCAGAGCACAAAGAGAGCTTGGGCCTCTCACAACCAACAGGAAAAACAAAAACAAAAACAGTTTTTTACAGAGTATGCAAAATTTCCATTTCCACATAGGAGAATATTCCAATCACAGTAATAAAAATGTTTCAGCTAAAAATTCCTGACCTTATTTTCCTTAATACATTTACTCTAAATTGAAGGATCTAATCCTGCAGAACAGACTACTTAATGAGATTATTTCTTCCAACCCGTCAGCATTTATGTTATAACTTTGGATGAGATAGAGAAATGCTACCAATGAAGAATAGAAAGCCCAGAAAATCAATGCTTAATCTAAAACCTGCTTTTTTTCTTTATACATATGTGTATGTGTGTGTATATATGTAAACATATATATATATATATATAAAAAATTCTAAGTTGAGGTGATCAGGGGCATATCATGTGACATTTCAACATGTTATAACAGCCTTTTATGCAGGTAGAGAGATTGCTACTTCCCAGTTGCTACTTTCCAGTGCAGTTAAGCTCACAGTTGTTTTTTTCTTTTCCTTCATGCTATTATTTCTAAATATTCATAGCTAGCACTTC
Organism: Streptopelia decaocto; assembly: GCF_964273445.1. Lineage (NCBI taxonomy): Eukaryota > Metazoa > Chordata > Aves > Columbiformes > Columbidae > Streptopelia > Streptopelia decaocto. The sequence continues at coordinate 33,618,691 of NC_138657.1, forward strand.
AATAGCTCAGGTGTGTGAAAAAAAAAAAAAAAAGTCACTCTTTTGTTTTACACTTTATTGTGCATTTACTTGAACATTTGCTGGGGCCACAAATCTGTTGTCCTCTACATTTTGCATGTTGAATTACGTTTGTTAGATATGATATGTTTCCTGATGTCAAAAAGAAATAACTACTCTACCTGAACTTTTCATATTGGCCTATAACTATGTCTATACCTGTATCAGACAAACAACAAATTCCTACTATTTACAACAAAACTGGCTGTTCAGCTTCACTGTCTACCTGGAAATATTATTTTAAAATTTTCATTAAATAAACTTCTGGGAAACTGGAGGGTACTCACAACTCCTTGGAAAATAAAGTCATTTAAAATGAAATAATGAAATCACTTCTATGACCAGCAATAGATTATTCTAAGGATTTCTTAAGAAAAGAGGTTTTGTAAGGTTGTGTAATCTATTTGAAAACAAGGCAAGTTCAAAACAGATTTCTCCATTGGTCTCTAAAACCCTCAGAGGCCACTTGAGGCTTGATACAAGTGGAAAGAAGATTCAAAATGAGTTTAAAAAAAAATAAAGCAAATGCCGACAGCTTTCTCTAGCAAGTCAATAACCAGTCTGGGATTTTAATATCCTGCTCGAGATAAACCTGAAAGTGCTAGTTCTGTTCAAGACAGAAGTTATGCTTATCCAAAAGTGGTGTTCAATACTTCAGCCACATCAGAACCACCAAGCAGGACAAGAGGGTCCTATGTGCACACACCATAGTCATCATTAGTTTTATTTTTCTTTGATTAAATGCTTGCCTGCACTAAAATGTCACCTCTCTGAGTGGAAAACCAGCTTTTCCTAGGATTCACTTTTTCAAAATGCCTGCAAACAAAATTGAGGCAAGGAAAATAGGGAGTGATTTTTTTGCTGTATGCCTCCAGCACACGTGGTCATCACAGACACTGAGCTGGTGGGATTCCCAGTCACTGATTCCCTCAGAGATACCTGCTGGCTAAGATACTCTCATGGGGCAGCATGTCAACAAACATTTTTATTCTTCCAGAAATCTCAGAGTGGTTGCATAATCCAGACAGAAAAAGCCAATCTGAGTCAGCTGAGATGCACACCTTCAGCAAATTTGTGAAAGACAAATTTTTATATGTCCATTTTTTCATACTCCTTCAAAATTAATGTGGTAGCTTTGCTACTGAAATCAAGCTGAAGGTCCTGAGCGCACTGCTCCATTCTCCCACAAAGGTGGAGCAATGCACTTCTGTGAGAACTTTCTTTGAAAAGAGGCATTAACTCAGAAACCAGAGAAGATGTGATTCAGTGCATTGTCTGAGAAAGCTGCAGAGTACTTGATAGAGTTTAAAGCCACTATTCACTCTGCCTTTCCTTTCTGAATTATAAATCCCATGGGACATATGTACTCCTCACTGGCATGTGAAGGCACAATCTGCATGTTGTAACAGCATCAGTGGATCTAGTTTTCTGTGACTTAGTCCATACAGACTAGCAAATATTTGTTTACACTACAACCTCTTAAAACAAACAAACAAACAAACAAACAAACCAAAACATTTCCCCAAGGGAGTTACAATGCATGTAGAGTAGACATACACTTCTGAAGGAAAAACTGAACACTAAATTGGAAATTCTTCTTAGAAAAATGTCCTGCAATTTGTCTTACCAGGATGAATAGTGGAAATTAATATTTTTATGAGCTGACAACAAAGTATGGCATATTTCCTTCCTTAACTAAGATTATTTTACATATCTGAGTAACAGTTTTACAAGATAGAAAAGAGGTTTTTGTAGTAAAATCCTTTTTGTTGCAAAATCTTGACCTTTCCTTGTGAAAATATACAAAAAATACCATTCTGCTGCAGCAAGAGCTGCCCATTCAGACCAAATGAACCTTTGGCCTTTTGCAGGCCCTGTGAAACTTCTCAGGTCTAATTTTCAAATGTATAAGTATGTTTGAAGATGTCTTTATGCAACTACAACCAAACCATTACTGCATTAAACATATTGCATTAAAATATTTTGAATTTCCTGGCACACCTGACTGATAGAATGCTTGTAGTAAAGAAGAAAAGAAGGTTTCCATGTCTGGGTACTTTTCAAAAGAACTGTGTTCTCTGTCTTTCAGTTTGAAGCTTTTATATTTCTGACTGCCAGAAGTGACACATATATATCTTACAGCTGAAGAAAATTTTTCTGCTATGGAAAAGGTATAAGCTTCAAAATCTGGGATTCTAAACACTTTTACTATAGAAAATATCTCTGAGCAAGTTATTATACCATTACAATAACCAGGATTAGGAAAAGTATAGCAAGACTTTTTAACATAAGTGTCCAAAGTGACATTAGCAAATGTTTGTAGGTGCCTCAGATAAAGGCTCTAGATTTCATACTAAAAGGTAATGTCAGAAAGTATCTGCAAAATCCTTCGGTTACCTCTAGTTTTTCTAAATTTCCTAATTACTTCAAAGGATACTACGCTGAGTTACAATACCTTCCATCCATGGCAATACTTACTGTAACTCGTGTGCTCCCAAAATGTCTGGAGCAGGCACTATTGCCTGTGTCTGTGCACAAACATGTCATGTTTCATGTGTTTCCAGCAAAAACGCAGGGAGACAAACTGCACATGGACCCTCTGGGCAAGCATCATCTCAAAAGCAGTCTAGCAGTGCTGTGGTAGTGCGTCAGAGATACAGGCAGGAAGGAATTCCACCTGACTATATTTCGAGCCATCATTTCACACATCACTTTGTGCAGACCATCGGTCCAGATTCTGGATTTTAAAACGGGGTACAATGCAGTAATGATATCATCAACTACAATTTTTTAAAGAAGGAACTCATTGACATTAAAAAAAAAAAATCAAAGCCATTGACACCACTGATGTGTGCACTGCTGGCAGTAAGGAAGGCTGGAATAGCCTGTGGCTGGGTGAATGGCAGGGACTGCCAGCAGACAACACCCCAACTGATGGGTTTTAGCCTAAGTGGTGCCAGGAGACTACAGCAAGCACCTCCTCACTGTTCATTGGTTACCTATAATATTTCATTTATTTACTAAGGCTCACTTTCTCTTAAGTGTCTCCTGCTGCCTAGTCCACTTTACACACTGGAGAGGGGCATATATAGCACTTCCCACAGCATTTAAACAGCAAAAAGCCACCTGAACTTTAAGTGGAAGCCAAGCCAGAGGAGGCTCTGAAAATACAATGTGTCTCAAGTGCACAGGAAATAAATGCACAGACATACCTCAGAGGTACGAAGCCACTCAGCTTCGTTGGCCAGCCATGGCTGACTTCAACTGTGAGAAAGACCCTGAACTGTGGCCAGACCAGCCCCAAGCATGACAGCACAGCTGGGGCCAAGATCCCTGGCATGGCCTGGCCCACAGCCCAGCCTGGTCCGTGGTGTGGGAGGCCCTGCTGCCACCCAGCCTGTCCCTCTGCCCTCGCTTGCAGGCTGGACCATGTACCCCTGCATTGGGTCACAGCCAGCAGGCCCCTTGCTGGGTACCCCCTGCCCCCCAGTCCCAGGCACAAGGAGCTGAGCTCAAAGAAAACTGCTAACAAAGCCTGGATTTATTAATCCTCCCCAGATTCTGGTGCACTTGTATGTTCAGAAAGTTTTCCTGGTACTTGTAAAATCATAATTGTAATTACAGTAGACATCAAGCAGCTTTTCCAAAGGGTTAAGCATCCACCTGCCTGTATAATAACAGTATCACATGTAGATGGTACATTAAGACATTTCTTTAAACATTTCTTCAGATTGTAGTCTTCCAGTGCACTCCTCTATAAGACCTTTCCAGCTTACTCATGCCCCATGTATAGGACCATCTAAAATGTCCCCTGAAGAGACAGAAATCAAATGCAGGTGGTGAAATGCAAACTGGATGAAAAACTAATCTTTTTGTTTACAACTAGTAGTATACCATCATTTTCAAATATACATTTCAGCACTGAATATATTAAACATTTACATAAGCAAGACAGTCAACGATGAAAGTCATTAGTACCCTCTGCTGGTTGACTTTATAGTAACAGACAATATGCGTGTCCTTCCTTGGCCTGAAGACTTCTGTACAACCCGTCTTCTTAACAGGATCTATGGATAATTAAGAGAGATAATTATTCTTCTATAATTAAGGAAAAAAAAAAAAAAAGTTAAATTCTAAGAAGACATTAAATTTGGGCACAGTTCTGTTATCTGATATGTGGATTACAGAACAAAGCCCAGCTTGGAGTCTGTTTCAAAGTCACACCAATCCAGCCAGCTGTGCCAGGGGACAAGCAGACCACAGTCTCTCTGCTTCCTTTACAGGAAGGCTGAGATGAGTGTTTTCATACTGCCTGCTTATAAGCTTTTAAAAAAGTACATAAGCACTATGATCGTCATGTTTTGCCCATCCGCTTCTCTTGCTTTCTATAGAAACCATCCTGAACACACAGGGATAAGAGTACTGATGGAACAGACAGAGATGTGCACACAGCAGAGCCCACGAAGTCACTTCTTGCATTGTAAAAACTACCTGCTTCCCACAGCCAGCCAGACGACCCACATCAAGACGTCTGGGTGCACACATTGTCTAGCTCAATCCCAGCTTCAAGGCATTAAATGAAAGAGTGGTGCCCTTTACTCTGTGGGCTATGGTATCCCATTGTGCTACATCAAGGCACAGAGATACATCTCTGAATCAGAACTTCACAGTGGGAAATAAAGGACTGAACACAGAGCTGCTAAAAGCTAGGTGAGAAGATACTGACAGCAAGCATTTTGTGTTATGTCTTCAGAAGCTGGGACACAAACAAACTGTTCTCTCCATACTTTGACTACAGAGAGAAAGAAGAGTTTTCCAACTATCTAAATTACTTCTGGACAGCTTGACATATCTATGATGATAATCAAAAGGAAAGACTATGTAGCAACCATCATTCTGTGACAAGAAATCACAGCCTGTTACGATCCACCTGGTGCTTTTGAAAGTTATTGCTTGAGCATTTTGCTCAGATGCCATTCAATCCTGGGAAGCAGCAGACCAGATCAACAAAAGATGAAATGACTGAGAAGGAATCCAGAAAAGCTTTGTAGCTCCAAATATCCTTCAGCCTTCACAAGTAGTTAGAGTAATTCCTTTCTATAAGTGTTTATAAGAAGATGTGCTGAGTAATGAGAATAAAGCAGCTTGTTTTATATCTTAGCAAGAAGCTAACATGTGGTACTTGCTGACATAGTTAATGGTAATAACATAGGAAATACCAATATCAAACAATTATTTTAGCTTGTTAGGATCATTCCATTTCCAGAGCAATGCAGCAAGATTTTTAGAGAGGTTATTAGAGCACTAGGCTAAGGGCAACAGAGGATTAGAAACCCAAGCCCAAGCCAGAGAAAGAGCTATCTATCTGTCTTTCCAGTATGTGCATTTTAGTTTAGAAACAAACTTTAAGCCTCACAAGACTGTAAATACATTTCTGCTTTATTGACACGATCATGTATTATTTATGTTAATGACAGAAGTACCTAAATATTCCAAATGAGGTCAGGACACATTATGCTATATAGTGAGAAAGCACGTTTAATTTAAGGCAAACAAACAATCCAGTGAGTTCATTATTTGATGCAATAGGTAGCATCAGTACCCACAGCTTCAGAATATCAGAGGAAGGTTGTAGCAAAACCGTGAAGTACATCCTAAGCTGATGCCTTAGCCAAGATCTACTGTAATTCCCTGATGTTTTAAGTGGAATCAAATCATCCAGGGACTATCAGGAAAGAAAGACACAAGGGTGGAAATCTATCTGGCATGTGTATTTACTAGGGTGCGTATTTATTTATTTAGATATCACCCCTCAATCTACTGATACTCAAATCTGTACCAAAAAGCTTTATTTGAAGCTAAGCAGAGAAAAAAAGAATTGCAGGCAACTTGAAAGAAGCCTGAAGTTTTCTTTTTAATACAGAATACATTTTTCATTAACCTTACTGTCATGACTTAGGACTTTTCATGTAAATAATTTACAGTAATGCAAGGTCTGTGCAAGGTGAAAAATGAAGTAAATTTGAGTGTAATAAGAAGGAAAATCTAAGTGGCACATATTTCACTATTCTATTGATGGTTTGAAAATCATGTATTTTAAAGGCATTCTGATACTTAGAGATATAGATAGGCACAATAAGAATTAGAAAGAAAAACAAATTACTATGCATTTTTCTTTGTCTAAAAGTTATGAAAATTATTTTCAAAACTCTATGACTAAGATAATGTATCTTCATATCTAGTTTATTTTTGCAAGCCTATGACAGCATTTCACCTTGTTTTGAAGTCCCTTAAAAATATCTTTTTTTATTTTTTTTTTTCCCAATGTAATGACGTATTGTGGCAGCTCCTTCAGCTAAACAGCTGTGGCCACTACTTAAGAAAACAAGGTTCTGTCTGCTCTTCACAAGTATTAAAGTATCTGCTTTCTTAGGGATTTTTGCACTAGTGGTCATAGCTCCCTTTATCATCTGCTGTGTATGTGAGTAAGTGCCTTGCTTAGTGGTAAGTTGGAGAAGGGGAAGCAGTGAGAGAAAGCAGAGATATAGGCAAGACTGGAGACAGATGAGGCCAAGGATTTTGAACTTGTGACATGAGTTACAAAAAGTCATTTTAAGAGTAGAAATACCATTCCCATATTAAAACATCACATTTTAAAGCAGTTGTAGTTTTAAAGAATCTTCCAACCTTCAGGTATGTCTTTCACCTCCAGGAAAAACTCAAAACTTCCAATCATTACAACTGGAAAAATGTACTTAGCAGCATAAAAAGCCAAATACTCTTTGGTAATGTAGAGACTATGTCTGCAAAGGACTCCACTGTTTACAAGCCTTAGTATTGCTGATTAACCATATCCACACCTAATAAAATTTCAGCATGCCAAAATAAGAGGTTATGCATGATATCAGCTACAGCCTGATGCTGTTTATCTACCAGGTGTCGTAACTCATGCCTACTATCAGTAACATTAGCAGCTGTTCCTCCACCATGCTTATCTCAATACAATGGTGTTTTTAGGGCATAAAGCTGAATTAAACCTTCTGCAAAAGGCAGTGCTTGGCAAGTAATTTTGGAAGGAAGTGGTCTCAGGCATATCCAGTAGATCATGGCATGAATCTGATCCTCTACTCAGCCTGATTCAGCTCAGGATCTTGTTTACATTTTCTACACCTTTAAACAGTGCCTGAATTGCTTGTATTATGGAATTACTGTTTATTTCTCCAGCTGAGGTCATTCTATTTCATATAGCTAATGAGATATTCCCAGGGTAAGCGGTAAGAAGAAAGAGAATAGATAATCCAGTTGTTAGAAAACTCACCTAGCTAGTCTAAACCCAAGCTCAATAATATTATTCATGGCAAATGAAATAACTTAGGAGGAGGAAAACCACAAGCCTGAAGTACCATAACAGTGTGTTGGATTAGATCTCTCCTCCAAATCAGACAATAAAGACATTTTAGGATGTACCCCATTGAATGTCCTAGCCACTACTTTAATATAGGCATGATCTTTGTATTTTGTTTTTTCTCATTACATAGAATTGACCCAGCTTTAGGAGGAGGTTTACAGCTAAACAGTGTTAGATGTTTCCTTCTATTTTAGGATTAACTATCTAATTATCTGTGGAGAACAGGAATCACAGTTTTACTTCCCTCTTTGGCATTCTCTACTGCTTAGCTAAGACAGCACTTTGCTCAGATTGCTGCATCCAATGAATGTTCTGCTTTGGTGTTAAACTCCCCAGGCTTTGCTAGAGAAGCCAGTTACTATTCAAACTAAGCCTGACAGTCACAGAGACATACACAGGCTGCTGGAATAGTCTTCTGTACTGAAGAAGAATTGCCCATGTAATCACAACTGTGTCTAATTAAGGTGTAAAGACTGAATGACCTTAACATCAGTGCCATAGCACCTCAAATAATTCATTTAATTCCTGAGCATTTTTCATTGGAAAATATTTGTATGTCAAATATATTTCAGTACAATATTTAAGATCTTGATCTAAAATCCCAGCAAGGAAGAGTAAATATCACAGCAGACAGTATTTTTGTGTAGTTCTGCCCAAATCAAGCAGCTGCATTCAGCATTTCTAAAATAGCTGTAATTAACCTTTAATCCAAATTTAATAAAGGCAATAATTTAATTTATATAGCTGTTCATATGCAAAATATCGTGCAACACTGGTGATTGCAAATCCTCTATGATGAGGTGCACATTTAGAATCAGGCTTTTAAGCAACATCCTGCAGAGACCTACATTTTGGTTTATATCATAATGAGTTCAAGGTAGAAATGAGCAAATTCCATGTGAGGCTACTGTCCAAATTGCTTAGTTAAAACTGCAAATTGGTAGATTCAGGCATACACCTGCTTGCACATCAGAGTAGGAATTTCACAACAGTAAACACTCAAAGGCTTTCCCATTTTTGTCCTGTTAACAGTTTAGTTTCAGCTTGCATAGAAAAGCAGAGAGTGAGGAAGTATATGGAAGCCCTTAAATGACAAATTATATTCCATTTGAGAAACAAATTAAAGATTTAGGCAGTGCCCCCATTTCACATACAATATCCACAAACAAGGACTATAGTTCCAAGAAAAAGGATCCACATTGCATTACAAATATTTAAGATACGTGAATTTTCTGACCTAAACCATTTTTCCTGGGCACAGAAGGCAAATTGTTTGTGGGAGAAGGAATAGGGACTGTATCATTGCAAGAGAATTTGTCAGCTGGCTATGGGAGTAACAAACCAGGTCTGAGGAAATACACTCTGGGGTTTGGAAGCAATTACTGAGAAGGGCATTTGGCAAGAGGAAATATTTGAGGCAGAAAATGAGAACACAAAAGAAAAATGCAAAGAGTTTAAATGCCTCTGTTCAATCTCTCCCTGCAGTGAGCACAAGGCTCTCAAACAAGAAGTGGCGCAGCAGAAGTTTGGCTGTTAAACATGACTCCTTTGTATAACATAAAGAGTTCAGACAGCAGCTCACCAACATGCTGCCACTGCCAGCTGGGCACAAAAAGCAGGAAGTAAACAAATGATTGCATCCTCTACGGTTACCTGGCAGCAAAGTTGTACAGTCGGACTCTGAAAAACTGATCATTTAGGGTGTGACTGTTCAGAAGGTGGTTAGGAAAGTTAAATTAAAAGCTAAAATCTCCCAGAGCATATTTAATCTGCATTTCAGGAACAGGCGAATAAATTGGAAAAAAAAAACCAGCAAGTTGTGTTATGTAAAACATGTGTTTCAACATTACTGGACCTGTTTGTATGTATTGACTTTGGCAACAAGCATTTCATTCTACTAGGCCTTACAGAGCCAGCCTAGCTATATGTATTGGCACTCATTTCTCTCTGGGCATTACTAATTCAGGAATTATACTTGCATGCTCAGTAAAGGGCTGAACATGTGCCTTAAAGAGCATATTGAAGACCTCAGCCACAATGCAACAGCTGAGGTCTAATACAGTTGCTGTTACCTGTGTTACCAGCAGGGTGTACTTACCAGTGATGGATGGTGTAGGTACAAACTAACTTGTTATCCAGGATAAACATGTACTGCTGTCCTAGAGGAAAATAAATTCACATCTTTTTATTTGTAAATTGAAAGTGTTAGATATGGAAATTATGGAGAAACAAGAAATACTGGTTACTGTCACTTCTCAGAGTAGAATTGTACTTTGCTTTTATTTATTTTTCTTCTCCCATATATCTAGCCTGTCCTAAATGCACAAAAAATATCTTCATGAGAAGGATCTCAGACAGCAGATCTCACTTTGCACCTTATTATTTTGCCTCATGTCTGTAATGTTCAAATCACCATTAGAAAAGAGGAACTTTGGCAAGCAAAAGTGAGAACCGTAAAAGTCTATACATTCTCTTTAGCATCCAAAATTGAAAGGTTTGGAGTCTTTCTAAGGCTGGCTTTCATCCTTCTCTTCCATTCTGCCCAACAGAGAGACTCTGTCTAGATTTTATTCACAACCACATTAATTCAGAATTTATTTTCCTTCCATAACTAATTTCCCAACCCCTGTCCGAATGTTTGTCTTTAAGTCAACAAGCAGGCTTGACAGAGTTGAAAGGAAAATGTCATCTTTGGCATATGCAGTCACTGCATCAGCACAGCTGTCATTGCTGACACCAGCACTTAATTTGGGTGGTCCAAGGTTGTCTCCAAGACCTGTTTTGACAAACTATCCCAAGAAAAGAAATGCCATCTTGACGAAGTATTATAGCTTGTTGTGGTATCTAATAAACGAAGACTTTGCTTCCATGCTGTTCAGAAGAGCTAGACAGCTAATGCTCCCCCATGGAGACATTCTATGTCACCTTTTACTAGTGTGAAAAACCTGACCCAGAACATTTTCCTTCTGTAGTTATTTAAGCACAATGGCATATGTCACCATACATTTTACCTTCCTTTCTCATAGCATTCAATTAGGGGCATCAGGAATAAAATAAACCAATAAATGAGTCAATCTGACCTTTTATCCTGTTTAAAACACCAAGCCTTCTAAATTTAAAAAAAAAAAAACAACAAAACCTACGGCCAGCAGCAGCATGGTCAGGAGCAACAAGCCCATGCCAGGCATCCAGCACTTGCCCAGTCCTCAGATGGTGATTGCAGGCCACTAACTGGGCAGCTTTGCACTCCTCTGCCCACCCTCTGGCAGCCAGCTCCCCCATGACAGTACTAAACCCAGTTGATATCGTAATGACAAACTGGTCATTACTCCCTTAACATGCCAGCTAACAAATTACAAAATTAAACTTTGGTAGCTGAAGTCTCCAAACCCAAAGAGTGATTATCATATTTTTCACGCAATGGGCACAAATCATGTGCTAAAGAAAAGCAACTCAATGCTCAGCAGTGGTTTTGATGATAACTTGCATTGTGAATATATGAGGAAATTTGACCTCTCCTGAGCAGTTCCCTGGCACTGCTCACTTCTTCTTTCCTCCATGTGCCTCCCTGGCAAGGATCCTGGCAGAGAACCACCAGCCCAGGTGTTCTTAGCTTCTAAATTGTTTAGTATATAAACTAAACTCTATTGTTTGTGAAGTACATACAATACATTCTGCAGTGCCTGTATTATACATGACAGTAGAACATTCCTCGTGGACTGCAAAACTTCAGGCTTACATTTTGCACACACATTAATTTCTTTGTCAAAACAACCTCACAGTCAAACTGAAGGTTGTTGGTGAATTTTTTAGCTGGCTTTTCATGTGAAAATACAAATGGAGGTTGCAGACCAGAACTGACTGGGAAAGACCTCCCAGATCCAGGAGGGTTTGGGTAATCAAAGCAGGAGCATACGAGTCCAGAACAGCCAGCTGGTCAGAGCATCTACCTGGGTTTGGAAGTACAGGGCATGGATTCCTGGCCTCAATCAGGAAAAGCAGAATAACACCTGGGTTTCTCATATGCTACATGAGTGCTCTCTTGCGGACATCTTTCCTTATGTTTTTCTGCAGAAAAAAAAAAAAAAAACCAAAAAACTTAGAAGACCAAGTCTTACCTCAGTGTAAAATTGCTAAAATAATAGATTTCAAGATTTTATGGAGTAGGAAAGAAAAAATATCTACTGTGTAGGTTTTGTAAAAGATGGTAAGCATTCTATGGGGCAGCATGGAAGTGTTTCAGCCTTAGAGAATAAAAAAATTACTTGGTATGGTTTCTAAGATCAGTTTATAGAATTTGTCTTTACTGTTTTATATTGGCTGGAGAATCCCCAGTATTTACTGTTTGGAATTGCTTCCACACTGATGAGTTATCTCTGTGATGTTTCGTCCTAAAACTGGAGTTTATAGAGTATTCTGTATTTCTTTTGAGGCTGGCAAGTGTCCCAAGGAATGATACAGCTGTGAGTTCACTGAAAATAAAAATAGCACAAATTATTTCAGACAATCCTGCTCAACTTCAAAAACTCTTGACTTCCAAACTCATGCATGCACACAATTTTATGTGCAGAAAGTAAAAATATTACTTGTGTGTGCATAACTTTGTCTGTGAGTACAAACCCCATAGATAGCATGTAACTCCAAATACTCAGATTACAAAAAATAATTGCGTTTGTAAGTTTTTAAGGCTGTATGAGCTCTGTATTAGTTTTCTCCTCACTGTCACAGATCCAGATGTAGAATGAGAATCACTCCAGAAGCAGTTCTGATCCCACCTGTCAATAATAAGCACCGTGAGCACCAGCCACAAGGTGTGCTCCACAGGTGAAAGACTGATAAGCTGTGATCCCGATGTATGAGTATTGCGCACAAGAAAAATGGGGTTTGAACAGGATTTTGGCAATATATTCTACAGTATACATTTCTGCTAAGCTTCAGCAAAGTACAATAAATAAAAACTGAGCTAGAAAAAAAACAGGGTGATAACTGAACACAGCAAGAAGAGAGGGAAGACATACAACTGTCAGCTGTTTAATGGGATTGTTACATGTACGATAATATGAAGAATGAGAAAACAATATTCGAGCAAAATAGCTGAATGCAGTGCATACCGAAGACTTGGCTGGGTAATCAGATATCTTGGTAATCTAATGGCCAGAAGGAGTCAAGACCCAAAAGGAGACATGAGCAGAAGATCACTACATAACAGATCTCGCATAAAATGATGGAATCAGAGAGCTGGTTTGAAACTCACTGTGCCTGAGGAATGGAGTTCACAGCTTCATTCAGTATCACTGAAGAATGGCAAGTTCAATCTGTAGTTGTTCTGCAGGTTTCTAATGGTCTCTCACAGTGGAGTGTTCAAACGTTTCAGTTTCTCCAAGTACATGGCTATTTGGGCTGTACAGTGTGATAAAGGGTTGTTCATTTCTTACACTGGGAATAGACATTTCTTTCCAAATTCCAGAAATATCAAGCAGATTTCTGGGAAATTATTTCCCTGAGAACCATCAATCTGCCCACTCCAAACTTCAAAAGTTTTTCTATTCTGCCCAGCAGTGAAATAAACAGACTTTTCAAATATTTTCTTAAAAAGCTAACAAGAACAGACCACATCCCAGCAGTTAGAGGAATCAGGTGATCTTTAGGACACTCTCATTCAAGTTTGGCTTTCCCATTCTCTCACATGTTGTCTATCCTGGAGTGAGGTTCCTTCAATATCTTCTTGTTAGAGGCATTTCACTTTCTATAAGTAGTTATTTAATGGAAGTGAGATTTGATCTTGAACCCTACATATGAAGTATCTTTTCCTCTTTCTTTTTTGTGATTTTGATATGCAGCTACATGTGGCAGACTGTACTTTCTGAAAGTTTAGTCACACCTGATACAGTCCAACGAAAATGCATTTTGTCCAACATAGTCCTCACCAACTAGCACTCCAATTAAGCTGTGCCTCACAGAGATGTCTAAGATGCCTGATGGGAGCAAGACTTGACATGAAGTGAAATACTGAAGGAAAAAAAGAGACTCTGAAGAAAAATACAGCATGGTGTTCTCTGATTCCTTTAAAGCAATTTCATCTTCTCCATTTTCCACTTAAAAGATGGGGTCAAAAATGTGGACATTTTTCTTTCTTTAGTGCCTTGCAGTCATACTTAGGTATTCCTGATTGCTTCTTCTTAGAGAGCTAAAGAAACACAGAGGAGACCTCTGAGAATGAGTCTCTCTATTCCCTTAGCAAAGATAACTATGTGAAGCTTTTCACATAGAAAGAAACATATAAAGTATTTCATGCTGATTTTGGAAAGTCATGCCAAGAAATAATAATCCATGTGATATTAGACTCCAACAGCCCAAGAGCAGAACCAAAAAGGAATTCTTTTCCTGATTAGGGGCAAAACCTTAGAAACACATTAATTATCTAAACCTCGCTCACATACTGCGGAAGTGCAGATGGTTTCCTTACAAATGGCCCATGCTCCTTCCCTGAAGTGTTCTCCATACTCTAAATTTAGCATCTTCTGCAAGTATGAAGCCACCTTTAAATAAAATTGAAAGATTTTAAAAGAAAATTTGAAAGCCAGGGGAGAGAGATTTAGCAGGTATCAAACAGCCCAAAACAGACACAAGGAAGCAACGTGATTATACTGGAATTTACACTATGAATACAAGTATGAGCCATGTCTACAAACATCAAAATGTTCCAAAAATTAAGTAAATGCTTTGAAATTACTATGAAAAATGTTGTAAAAAATGCCAGAAAAAAAGTTCTTTATTCATTAGGGGTCACTGTGATTTGGTACTTTCCAGTAAGACTATGAAGTCCAGTTGACCAACATTTTTGCCAGAAAGCACACAGAAAATATGATGTATGGAAATGTTACCCTATTTTTACCTCCTCAGGATCAGATGTGAATTTCTGCATTTAACTTTTCATGTTCCAGGATCTTTTTAGATGGCTGTTTCAAGGCAGTTTCCAGAAAGGCTATTTCAGCTGAGAAATGACAGTTTTCGTATCCTGTGGATGATTCTAGCCACAAAAAGAAAAGAGACTGAGGCAAGAAAACACATTTCTAGTCCTGACTGCATGTCTGTTATGGTCTCATCAAAACCCAGTTCCAGGATATCAGATTGAAAGGCTTCCACAAAGGTGATGTGAGACCCATGAGAAACAATGGTATTTAAAAATAAAGGGAAGTATGTAACAACAATGTGTTTAAGGAAATTGGGGGGGGCAGGGAGGAGAAAGGGGAACAAACAAACAATATCCACAAACAAACAAAAAACACAAACAAACAAACACCTTTGTATTTCCTTAGGATTAAAGTTAAAAAACTAATTAGAAATCACTCAGATTTTCTAACTAGTAATAAATAGGGGCATTTGGAATTAAAGCTGATCTCCTATTTTTTTTTTTTTTTCTGGTGACAGAAAAATGCCCACCACTTTCCTTAAGCTCTTCCCTAACTTCCAGAATTGGAATTAATGGAAAGGGTTCATCCATGTTACAGTAACAGAGCAGGCTCTGCTCACAAAGTCAATAGCTGCTTGGAGCAGGTCTCTCCAGGGACCTAAATGGTCATGGCGTCCCTGTTTTGGAAGGATGATCTGGCTGCCACCAGGGTCCTGGAGGACAAAGTGGGTATGCACGCACTCCATTTACAGTAGGTGAAGAAAACATTTGGTCTCCCAGTTTCCATTCACTTCAGAGAGAGCAGCTACATCAAGCCCAGAATGCAAGTTTTTCCCTAATCACTTCCAAAACCAGATACGACTTCTTTCTAAAGTCATGGACCTCCAGAAAAAGCACGCTAATCAAAATTCGCTATTGGCTTAAGTTGCTACGAAGCCAGGATTTTCATCCTCTGAACAAATAAGAAAATCTCCCCCTAGATCTGTATACATTCTCAGGAAAAGAAAAATACCATCAAATTCACTCAAAGCAGAAAAGGAAAACACATCAGTTTTGATGTTTCTCACAGCTACAGTAAAAGCTTATTCCTGTAGATATCAGGCACAAAATAATCAATACAAAAGACACTCTGCAGTCTGGGAAAGACGGTGAAGATTGATGGTTTGGTGTGAGATTTATTCACAAGTATATTCTCTCTTGTTTGAGAATAAAACAGGCAGTAAAGAAGTACAGTTGATACACTTGCAAATGACTATGTATGGTGCATTGGCCACTTCGGAAGACAGTCTGTTTGGACGTGGAAAAAGCTCAAAAATCCCAATGTCATCCCAATGTAATTTGTCAGTCAAATTACAATTTTCTCCAGGGCATGCAAGAAAGAAGAATGATGGTCTCTGCTTTGTATCATTGTGCAGTTGAGTTAATATACAAAGAACAGCTTATCAAAAAAGTCTGATTTGGAAACCAGATGGAGAAGATAGTTTATATGCATTTCAGTGGCTAGTTATTTAATGATTTTATGAAATCATACTCCTCAAAAATCATAGCTATGTTTAGTTTTCATTATTAGAAAGATGAGAAAATTTCCATCAATTTTATTGTCTTTTGAGTCAACTTGCCTCATGATCTTTCAAAGATCCCAGGTTGATTAGACAGTCTCAAGGAATAATTGGTTTTCCTAATCTTTGATGATGCTCAGGTTGAACAAAGCAGACCTTAATGTAGGCAAAAAGAGCTATTTTGCAGCTTCTCTGATCCTGAAGGTTGACAATAATCTCTCACAAATGTCATGACAATGCTACTGGAAAATCTACCCTGCAGATTATTGATCACAATAGCTAGAAGTGCAATTCTAAATTCAGCAGAAAATCTTTCTTCACTGAAAGGAAGAAAAGAATATTTTTCTCTGTCTAAAAGAGAAAATTATGAGGGACAAAGGGACATGCTGTTATCTATATTTCGTCTAAAAAATTTACATCACAATGACCAAATTCATCCCCAGTTTCAGTGAAATCTCATGAGGGATGAATGCAGTGACTGTTGCAGCTTTTAAAGCCATTTTTCCATAAAAATGTCAAAAAACTATGCATTGTAGATAAAGAATTAATTTTCCACCTAACTACCAAAAATACCTAAGCCAAGATCAAAAGCAAAACAATCACTATTTTTACAATGCAAAATCAGAGAATTAATATTCATAGTTATAATAAAACCCAAAATGCATCAATATCTACAAAGCTATTTACTATTTCATTTCAAGATTAAGTCTGCCTTGCTCTCCTTTTAGTATATGTCTTGCACTAGGAGGAACAATATAAAACTTTCATCTGTAACAGTTAAAGATGCACACTGACAGGCAAGAGTCCTAAAATATTCATACTTTCACTCCAGATAATGACTCTGAGAGCTTGAGAGTTCAATAAAATATTGTTTGCACAAAATTTACACTTAAGTAAGTAATTAGGGAAATAGATGTGACCTCTTGCATTGATTCCAACTGTGAATACATGACTGCATTTTTCTAGGCACCCTAAACCAGCTTTCAAAACAAGGCCATGAAGAGTACCAGATATTTTGTAAGCAACCATTTCACATGTCCCAGGGTTTCCCAATTACAAACTTAATTGGGATTATTAAAAGTACAGAATATCTCCCCAGTTGCTCCCAAATAAATCAATGCTATCTTCACCACTGACTTCCACAGAAAGAGTATTAATTTAAAATAAGTGCTTCTGAAAATTCAATTTCCACAAGCAATAACCCTTAAATAATTACAGGAAATCCTTGGCAGACTAATAGCACAAGAAAAATACAAAACAAAACAAACAAACAAATCATCCCTATTTTACAAGTAACAAAAATGGACTGGTTTTAATCATAAATTGAATTTTGATCACTTTAAAAATTCAGCAAATAAAATTTAAGCATAATACAGATGCAAGCAATTAGTACATCTGAAACAACCAAAACCCCTCCAGACGTCCAAAAAAACTTTGCCAACAAAGTCAGCATTTCCAGAATGAGATGGAGGAATTTTTGCCCTCCTCCTTATCATTACAACCTAGAATTGCATCTTTACCCTAACTATGTGAAAAACTTTTGAGAACGCTCCCCACCTCTTGTTCGTTCAGAATTTTACTTCATGGCTGGCAGGAAGCCCAGATCTTCAGATTTTGCTTGTCATAATGGAAAAGCTATGAGCAAACTGATATTTTATTAATTATGGTTTTGTGTTATACAAGGATAAACCAATAAAATGGCATGGCTTTGCCAGAGAATCCAACCCAGGCACCTGACTTCAATCAGCATGAAGCATCTTATGGATTCAGATCACAGAGGGAAAACTCCTCCACTTAAACACTGCCACAGTCTCTCACATAGGATCCATCAGTCAAGCTGAAAAGTTACCCAAGGAAAAATATGTTGCCTTGTGCTTCCCCTGCTCGCCACACACTAGGCCGACACAGTTTCAAGAAAGCTTGTTCCTGCACCCTGCAGGTCTGTGCTCATTCCTTCATCATAACTCAGAGATGACAATAGCAACAGTCATGAAAAACCTGACCCTTACATTTGATAATTATATAAGTTCTCCTGGGTTCATATGGCTTGTGCTCTACGGTTCCAATCTGCTGACTCAGCCTTTCTAATTAAGCAGCAGAAAAAAAGATTAAACAACTCAGTAAAATACATCCTGTCCCCACACAGTCCAAATTGTGGCTTCCTTTCTTTATTCTGTATATCACACTATGTGGAAATGTATTTTCTAAAGTGCAATCATTATCACCCCTTTAAAATTTAGCACTAAATAGGTAGTATTATAGCAAAAAAATCAGATGACAATGACATATTAAATCTTATCTCTCAGTAGTGGAGTAGGAGTTTTATTCACGAGAAATTTTAGAGTAGAAAGACAGAAGGAAGTACTGCTCCAACCTTATACATCATAGCATAGGCCATGAATCTAAGTTCTTGTTTGAATTAAAGTGCACCAAAAAAACTAAATCTCAAACAAACTGAACAAAAGATCTACTATATAACCTACTAATTTGTTCCACTATTTTTTTGCCATTGATGGCACTCTTAATTTCAAATCCAAATTTGTCTAGTTTCAACTTTCAACTTTGGCTCTTCTTTTATAACTTCAGCCTCTGCTTCTCACATATTTATTAGCAGATGTCTGTCCCTTCTCAGGTGCCTGTAAATGATAATTTCTTCTCTTTCTTTTTGATAAGCCAACTCTTTCCTGGAGTCTCTCAACTTACAGAAACACTTTTGTGACTCTTCTCTGAATCTTCTCTATTTTGGACAGACAAAAATGATCCAAGATCTGAGAAAAGGTGCTCTAGAGACAAATACAAAACCATCCTATTTTCTGCTTTTCTACTAATAAAGCCCTGACATGCTCTAGTTCAAATAATTAGGGGAATACTATCAAAGGTGTCAGTACTAACGTGATGCAGAAACAGTATGAACTGTACTTCACAGGCAGTATTAAAATGTTTTATACTCTAATTATCTAATAACGAGTTCATTTTCCAGTCTCACAAATAATAGTGAAAAGATAATAGGCAAAAAACAAAACAAAACAAACAAAAAACCCTAAACAAACAAACAAACAAACAAACAAACAAACACAACAACAACAGGCCCAGTACTCCCAGTACTTTGGAGAATTGTTTTAAGTAGAAATAGTCTTACTAAGAAAAGAATGAATCAGGTATTCTCAAAACACCTCTATCATTAACATGATCTGAGTTTTGACCTTTAGAAAATAGTCTAATGCATTTTATAGAGTAATGAAAAATCTGTTATACTAAACAGAGTGCTGAGCTGCAAGTGAGAAACAAAACACTCCTTAGAAATGCACAAGCACAAAGGAAATGTTATGTAATTTGAGCTGGTTAACAGATCAAAAATAAATAAAATAGAAACTAGGTAGCAGTATCTAAAGATATCATTAAAAAAATCAGGTAATTTATTAGCTGGTAAGTTTTCTGCCTCGAACCAAGAAACTTACACTTTGCAATTCTCACATTTTCACATGTAAGACAGAAAGAACAAGAGAAATCTTATATTTTTATGTGGTACAGCAAACAGTTTAACTGCAGAGGAGATGCAAATAAAAATTTCTAAATAAGATTTTATGTTATGTTATGCTCAGAAATATACTCAGAAAGTGATCAGGGGCAGTCAAGCAGAGTATAGAAATGACAAGACCATCTCAACAAATTATATTTCACAGAAATGACAACCACAGTATCATTTTGTACATTTGAACTAGTTTGCTTACATAAACTCTGCCTACTGTTGAGGTCTGTTTCTCAATAAAACAAATGTGCAAATGGCTTGATTCCTGTTAGAAAAGAGTCCTTCATCAAGTTATATAGCTGCACAACACATTAAAATCCAGCAAGCTAGCATTCAACATAATTTTTGCATCTGTTTAAATTCTTGTTGCAGTAAGCAAGACAAAAAGGGTTAGAAGTATACACATAAATGAACTGCCTTTTTTTGCTTTTATTCTGTGATTTCTGTGCCCTTCCAAGACAATCTTTAAAATGAACAAAATAATAATAATAATAAACCCAGTTAATAAAGAAAACTGACTGAATCAAAAAATACAGGGGAAATAGATTCAGACTGATAGTATGGGTTCCTTTGAGAATGGCAGTTTATTTTTATATTTTTATATTTTCTGGATGAACAATTCTCCACAGATTCCTGGATAAATTGAAAAGATCCTCATTGCCATAGTTCCATCCTTTATTTTTTTTTTTTAAGAAATCCCAATGAACAGAAGAGTGGAGCAGTACAGTTGCTGTCAAAACAGTACTAGACATTTATTATTAATAAATGTAATGGCAATCAACATTTGACCTCCATAATTCCACACATTTAGTTGTGTCTAGTGGCCCAGCTCTTTGCTAAAACTAAACATATTTTCTCTGCTAAATTATCCCCTGCAAACACTTCATTCTTTCAGCAACCCATCAAAACAAAGTTTTCTAATAACATCCATCTTGACTAGTTCTAGCATCACCATTTCAGAGAAGCCACTGCCTTAGAGAGATCACAGAATCAAATAATTATTTTGGCTGGAAAAGACCTTTAAGATTCATTGGGTCAAACCGTTACCCTAAAATTGTCAAGTCCATCACTAAACAATGTCCCTAAGAACCTCATCTGCACACCTTTGAAATACCTTCAGTGATGGTGACTAAACCAGTTCCCTGGGCAACCTGTTCCAATGCTTCACAACCCCTTCCCATTAAGAAATTTTTCCTAATATCCAATCTAACCTTTCCTTGGAGCAACCTGAGGCTGTTTCCTCTTGTCCTCATTACTTGAGAGAAGAGGAAAATACCACCTCACTATAACCTCCTGAGTGAGGAGTAGAGAGTGATAAGGTGTCCACTCAGCCTCCTTTTCTCCAGGCTAAACAACTCCAATTTTCTCAGCTACTCCTCATAAGCCTTGTTCTCCAGACCCTTCACCAGCTTCACTGCCCTTCTCTGAACTCACTCCAGCACATCAATGTCTTTCCTGTAGTGAGAGGCCCAAAACCGAACAGAATATTCAAGATGCAGTCTCACCAGTGCTGAGTACAGGGGGAAGATCACTTCCCCAGTCCTGCTGGCCACACTATTCCTGATACAAGCCAGGATGCTATTGGCCTCTTTGGCCACCTGGGCACACTTCTGGCTCATGTTCAGCCAGCTGTCAATCAACACCCCAGATCCCTCTCTGCCAGGCAGCCTTCCAGCCACTCTTCCATGAGCCTGTAGCATTGTATGGGGCTGTCCTGACTCAAATGCAGGACCTGGCATTTGGCCTTGTTAAATCTCATACAATTGCATCCAGTCCATCAATCCAGCTGGTCCAGACCCCTCTGTATGGCCTTCCTACCCTCCAGCAGATCAACATTTCCACCCAACTTGGTGTCACCTGCAACATTACTGAGGGTGCACTCAATCACCTTGTCCAGATCATTGATAAAGAGATTAAACAGAACTGGCCCCAACACTGAGCCCTGAGCAACACCACTCATGAATGGCCACCAACTGGATTTGACTCCATTCCCCACAACTCTTTGAGCCCAGCCATCCAGCCAGTTTTCTACCCAGCGAAGAATACACCCATCCAAGCCTTAAGCAGCCAGTTTCTCCAGGAGAATGCTGTGGGAAATAGTGTTAAAGGCTTTACTGAAGTCTAAGTCCACAGCATCCACAGTCTTTCCCTCATGCACTGAGTGGGTCACCTTGCAATAGAAGGAGATCAGATAGGTCAAGAAGTATTTGCCTTTCACAAACCCATGCTGACTGGGCCTCGTGGCCTGATTGTCCTGTATTTATTTTGTGATGACACTCTGGATGATCTGCTCTGTAATCTTCCCCAGCACTGATGTCATACTGACAGGTCTGTAGTTCCCCAGATCCTTCTTCTGGCCCTTCTTTGCCAATTTTCATTCAACTGGGACCTTCCAGGTGAGTCAGGACTGCTGATGAATGATGGAAGGTGGCTTGGTGATCACCACTGCCAGCTCCTTCAGTACCCTTGGATGAATCCCATCTGGTCCTATAGACTTCTCTGTGTCTAGGTGGTGTAGCTGTCACTAACCATTTCCCCTTAGATTATGAGGACTGCATTCTCCTCCCCATCCCTGTCTTTCAGTTCAGGGGGATTGGGTACCTGGAGAATAACTGGCCTTACTATTGAAGACTGAGACAAAGAAGCCGCTGAGTACCTCAGCCTTTTTCTCAGCCTTTGTCACTACCTATCCCCCTCACATCCAATAAAGGGCAGAGATTCTCCTAACCCCTCCTTTTGTTGCTAATTTATTTATAGAAAAAAAAAATATTTTCTTTTATGGCAGTAGCCAGATTAAGCTCTGATTGGGCTTTGGCCTTTCTAATTTTCCCCCTGTATAACCTCACGACATTCTCGTTGGCCTCCTGGCTTGCTTGCCCCTTCTTCCAAAGAACTCTTTCCAACTATCCTTTTTTGCTGACTTCCAGACTGGTCTACAGTTAGTTATTCTCTTAGCAGTTGCAGTATTCTGAAGAGAAGCCAATTAGAAGGCATGTGTTAGAATATAAGTATCAAAGGATGAATAGATTTTCTGTTTTCTGATGATATATTATAAAACTTCTCTAGCCTGTAATACCAATTTTTGCCTAGTGCATCACCTTAAGAGTGTAATTTGGGAATATGTTATTTAGGCTTGATCTGTTTGTGACCTTTTTCAGGCAACTTCAGAAAACCTGGAGGATCCATCTCACTTGTAAGTGTTGCTACAGTCTGAGATCATTAGTAGAGATCTTCTCAGACACTCAGAATATAATGTAAGAAAAATCCCAGCATCTTACAAATGGCAAGGATTTTACTCTCAGGTAACCTGGTGTCAGAATAATCTTTGTAATTACTAGAATTTAATCCAAACGTAATATTACAAATAGCATTATATTTCACTAGTAAGCAAGCTTTTCTGTCACTGCACTAAAAAGCATTCCTCCTTAATGAATGTTTATTAAGGAAAAAAAAGGGTAGTTTTCACACGACTTAAGCTCCACCTTGCTCCCTTTGTTTACCAGTGACCACCATCTGAAAATTTATCCAGCACAGAAAGACGTCTAGTGACTAAACAGTTTCCTGAAGTAAACATTTCATTAACCTTTCTAAAGTGAACAGTTTCTCCCAAGAGAGAAAGCATGTTTCAGATAAAAGATAAAAGAAAAGCAAAGCATAGTACATGATCAAAGGAGTTTTCATATTAAAGACTAGCTGTCAGATATCAATAGTGCAAAAACCTAAGAGATACAGAAGTAGGTAATTACATACCAGAAACTCCACCTTTTTGTTAGCATCCCAATCATAGCCAAATTCCACTAGGCAAACAGCTGGCTGGAAGCCACTTTTTATTTTTAGATAAAAGCATGCTACATCTAAGCTACACTTCTGCTGTTCACATACTCATTCACTCTAAGGACAGCAATTTTCTCAAAGTAGGGGATTCTTCATGTGTGGAGGAGCCTTTTAGTAGCTGACTTAACCACTGTGGCCCAGATTTCCTACCATATTGACAGGGTGCTCAGCCACACCCTTGGACTAGGAAAGGATATGACTGGCTCTCTGTGCTGAACCTATTCCACACTGAAATGGACTTTAGGATACATCCCCTGACTACATCTGCCTTCTAAATGCCTCTGTTTAAATGATGTACAGTCACATTTTCTTCTTTTCCTTGTAATGGTTTTATCTTCACCAGGGCCTTGTTCTTCTCCTGCTTAATTCAAAAGGGACCAAGCAAAAGCACTGACTAGAGAAAGAAAAGTGAACACTGAGAACTGAATGTACACAAAGCTATTTGCTAAGTGAACAAATGGGAATCAACCTGTTTCCAATAATCTTGTAGACACAAGAATCTCCAAACACTTCATGTAATAACTGTAGATAAAATATTCTTAGCCATGAGCATGATTTCTTTTTCAGAATCCCTCCAAAATTAAAAGCAAGGTTTTATCCTACCATTTTGTTCCCCAGACTGGTCTCATCATCTTGGACCTTGGAGTAGCTCCCATTGTTTTTCAACATCTTCACTAGACATTGAAAATGTGGGATTATGACATAGGAAACAGACAATAGTGGATAGGCAGGAATGGATACAGTTTTGAGGCATTTGAAGCTGAGGGAAAAATAATGAACTAAGTGTAATGAAGGACACCAACACTGGGGTTTCAAGGAGTTGCTATTATAGCCCAGGCTATTGGCAGATTAATTTATTATACAAGCTTCATTTTCAACACACTGGATGGTTTGAGGTAATGAAAAGACATTTAAAATCAAAGTTAAAACTAAACACACAGAACTGGAGAAACAAAAGAAATCCTATGAGCAAAGGTTACTACTTCAGAACCTGTTTCTGTCCACTGTCCTTCCTATTTTCCTGTTAATCTACACCGGAGCCTTGGCGGTGAAATATTCAGAAGTGCCCAGCCCCACTGAAATCCAATTTCTTTTTCTATTTTTAAAATTAAAGGTCTTGAGTCAAACCATTATATATTATGCAATGAATCTACAACAGTAAGAGCTGTATAACATTGCCAGCTAGTGGCCACTTGACTTCAGAGCACATAACTCAATTCTAGCACAATTTTAATATTTTTGAACTGTAGTAAAACCTTTTATAGTTGTAGTTTAATAAGATGACAAATAAATCACAAACATATTCTGGTAGCTTAGCTATCAGAACCTAAAAATTTGCATGAAGGTAGCATTTAGTTCATTAATGTGGTAGTCCTGCATTTATGTTTTGTTTTCCGATTCAAGAGTACATGGATATTTTTAAGACCATAACAGCACTGATTCCCACAGTGCAGGAAACTGTGCTATAACTTAATTAATGTTGTTTAATTTTACTGTCTGTGCCATCTCTGAGCTATATATTCTGACACATGGATGATAATATGATTTTTTTATTATGAAAGGGGCAAGGAAAATGCAGCAGCAAGCATTTATAACACGGCATGCATTTATAATAATTACTTTTACAATATTAATGATACATTTTTCTGAATTATTTCTGTAATCTAAGGTCTAGCTTCAAACAGGCTGTTCTGTGAAATGGCGTATAAAAGAACATGCAAAATACATGGCAAGAGTGAGAGTAAAGGAATGGAAAGAGTGTATCCTAACATAAACGTCATGTCCTGCAAAAAACATATATGCTTAACTCTGTTTCTATAGATAGCCTCGCTGGCTATACTACCCTTGTAAAACTTAAGTTGGTCAGCATTTGCATGTCATGATGCAAAGACTGTAGAGCAGAATACACGTTTTGGAAGCAGATATTTCCTACAGGTTAACATAAGAAAAATGGAATTTTAAGAAATTATAAAATAAATTACAACTAATAAAAATTTTTAAAGGCAAGCCTACGATGCTATAAATATTTATCATCAAACAGTTCCTATTAAGGCATTGTTGGGATTCATAGTTAATATGCTAAAGGTATATCTATGCTACTGTTTGCAAGCAGTTTTAAACTTGCTCTTTTCACACTCGATCAAACAGGACTGGGAGCTACTATCGCTTTGCAACAAATCTGTGTTGATTCATCTCACCTTGCAGCCAGATTTATTATGTGGACTTCATTTCTGAGCTATTATAGCGGTGGTTATGGGGCCCGGCTGGCTCACAGTGGGAGCATACCTAGATCATATTGATAGGAGGCACCAGCAGGATCAACCCTGGTTTTGCTGTAAAGGACCAGGAAAATGTATATTAAAAACCAAGTTGTTTAAGGTCCTTCCAGTCTCAGGACGTCAGTCTGTAAAGATTTACATACACACTTAATTTTATTCTGACTTCAGCAGGACTACTCAGCATGGATAAATACAAGCACAGCAGGCATCTTTGCAAATGATTCTGATAGCCAGGATAAGTACAAGGTGCCAATTGAGATAGTGAGTCTGAGGGCCACGTCCACCATTGTCTAGAAAATTGTGAAGTAATTAAAATTCATATGAGGAGTATCCCTAGAGGAAAAGATCTGTCAATAAAGGCACAGAGGTACTACTGAGGATAGAATATCTGCCCTAAACTCAGAATCTTTTAAAATTATTCACTACCTGTGACGGAAGCCCTTATTTAGGAGGTGTCTTTAAAAAGAGGAGATAAAATAGATTTCATTTTCTACCCTACGATAGTGACTAATGCAGACAAAGGAAAATTTGTTCCCTTTGGGCTGCATCTACACTGGTGACTTGGTTCAGAGGAGTTTTGAAGCACTTCCCCTAATTGTCTCCACTTAACAGTGTCTTTTCTCAGGGTGGTTTTCCTGTACACTGAAAATATTCTTGGGCCCTGTACACAAGATTGTCTCTGTCACAAGATTGTCTGGTTAGCCCTTAAACCTTTCGCCTTTAGCTATCTCCAATACATGTGTGGTGGAGACTTTTGGCCAATTAACAATTCTAGATTGGTCATTACCATCCCAGCAAGTGCCCAGGAATTGTAGTTTTTTGTTAACCATCACAGTGCACCATGGAGCTCATATCATTCAAGTTCTCAGATTCTCCTTAAATATTTGCAAAATTATGCAGCTGCTGGGAAATGCTTGTTTTGAAGTTAGGTTTTCAGGCACCTGCATCAGTGCCCCACATACATTCTCCTCCAGCCGATGGATTCATTGTAGCTGGACCTTCCCTCTTGGGTCAGACATGGCGGCCTCAGTCATACTGTGACCTAGCTGTTTGCCTCACATTTTCTTCCCCATCTTTCAATTACAGGAAGTCTATGTTGTTGGCAACACTTTTCTAACTAGTTTGGCGGTTAACTAACTTTCACCAGTACAAGCAGCTTGCGGAGAAGTCTTTCAGATAGACAGCCACACCATTCCATATCCAGTGCTGTTCACAGCTCTACAAAGACTAGCACATTTGTCACCTCTTGAATCACACTATGCTGTGCCAACACTGGCCAAGTTTTACAAATTCTGTATAATCCCTCTATAGCCTTCACTCTCCGTGGCATAAAATCTTTCAAATGCCAAAGGCTCATTGATCTCAACTTCCAGTTTTCACTCTCTGTCCCACATAATCCAATACCTGATCAGGGACTCATTTTTCTCCTTCCAACAGTAAATGCCAGCCTATGTTTCCCTTTCATTCTGCATAGTTAAGGCTTTTCTTGATGCAGGCTTCACTTTTGCACAGAGAGCAGAATTCACAAATTCTCTCTAATGCAGTTGCACATTTAGCTCATCTGCTTGAGATAATGGAAAGACACTAAAACCAAACCATTTCAGAACTAGCTATTGTCACCAAAGAAATTATCCTCTGACAGCTTCCTGCTTGGTGGCACTGCTCGATTTTGTGGACACAAAGCAAAGCACTCTCCAGCTGCCACCCACTCTATTAAAATGCTGTCAGTCACAGCAGGGGTTTTAACTGGCTCTTGTATTTGTGGGAAGTTTGTGTAGCAAAATTCAATGCAAGATGTTATGGAACAGGAAGGTGATTTCATTTAACAAAATTATCTCAAATAAACCATGCATGCAGGAGCATACTAACAAGCACCAAGGCATGCAAAAAAGCAGACTGGCCAGGATCACTTGGGCATGACATGGAGTACAAGCAACACTTTCTACCCAGCTCTCACACATTTTGATTTATTTTTGGTTGGCTGTGATATACTGACTGGGGTTTGTGCTTTTTATAATCCTTCGTTGTGGGCATTCCTTGGGATCATGCACCTCTGTAACTTGTCGCACCCCTTATAAACCTTGAGCAAATTGCCTGAGACTCATCATTTTTTTGTTTTTGTAGACATGTATTTTATGGCCTCAGACCTCCCACTTTGACATTGTTAATATTTCAGGCTTTTTCTTCCTACCATCAAGTCATATGAATGTAACTATGTACAGTGCTCTGTAGCAATTAACGCATACTATACTCTTCTTCAGCTGTTTCTGAGGCTTTAACATACTCTTCCTCCACACTTCAGTGATATCAATCTTAGTATTTTTCATACGAATGTCTATCTGTTAATTATGTTAGTTTGTTTCCATTAGTTTTTCAGTAACTTAGCCATATAATCCTAGAGAGGCACAGCTCTCCCCATAGCTGACTCCTTCCAAGTTCATTTAACGCAACACCTGACTCCCACCAAAGGTAACCTGTTATTTCCCACATTTAATTATAAAATAGGAATGTGTTCTACTTTCCATCATATGATTTGGCAGATACATATCTACTGCATAGAAGGTGGTTATTTTTTAAATATTTTACTTTCTAAAAAAAAAAAAAAAAGTTTAGTAAAATCCAAACTAATCTGTAGGCAAACAGAAAGAAGACAACTACCCAAGCTCACTAAAATGTTAGCAAAATGTGATCAACAGAGACTATACTGCGTTGTGTATGAGTAGGTGAGGATTTTTAGTCCATCCACAGAATGCATCAACGGAACTGATCACAGGTATCACAACTGGCGCTTTCAAATGGATCAACACAACAAGTACACTTCACTCCCTCAGTCTTTTACTGGAGGTTTGCAAGCAGTTGATAAAGCCCTTTGTGGTCCTTTCAGTTGAAGGGTGATGTCAGATATAATTGTTTTAGATGGTTCAATAGCTTTTTGCCATAATAAAGGCATTGTGTTTTCTGAAAGAGCTGACAAGAAGGTTTTAGACTAACATCCAAAAAGTACACTTGGTGTTTTATCCAAGCATTTGAAGGTCAGTGCCTTAAGGCACATTTTAACTCAAATAACATGCTGAAGTCTGTGGATGGGTGTACTACTTCCTCAGCTGAGATTTTCTCTTATGACTAATACTACTTAGGAATAAAGCGGTGCATTCTTTTTACAAAGACACCTACACCTTAAAGTATTCTTGAGACCCTGATGTGAAGGCTAGCACTGTGACAACAAATGTAAAGATTTCCTGATATTTTTACTAGTAATAGCAGGCTTTCTAGGCAGCTGCAACTAGCAAAAGTCAGGCACTTCCAGTCCCTGCTGTCAATGGGATTAATCATCTGAATTTTGGCTAGTAAAGAAACGGTGCAGTCAAGGCTTAAGTGACCAGTACATACAAAGCTCTAAATGGCACTACTGTGTGACCTTTTCCTTAGATTTTCAGATCTTTTTTTTATGCAGGACAAAAAGGGCATGAGAAATCACTAAATTAGCTTTTTCCTGACAACAAGCATCCGTACACTGGTTCAAGCATCGGTATTTGCTGCTAGACACCATGATGTGCCTATCTCTTAATAAAAATATTCACAAAAGTTGCACAGTCATAAATAGGGTAAGAATTGTCGTGTCAGGGGAAAAAAACATTGAAGCATGAACAAATGAATGAAAGACATTTTTACAGCACTGCAGTTAAGGAAGTGTATCCTACTGGAATCAGCTGCAAAATTCGACACCTGAAACTGCAACAACTGGACTCTCCTGGCTTCAAAGAAAAACATACCTGAAGTGCTAAGTTTTCCTCTGAGATGATGAATGAATACTGGAAAAGCTCATTGTGCCCATGGTATCATAGGAAAATGACTCAGTGAGATGGGGTTGAATTCTCTTATTTGAAAGCCAAGTTTTTCAGTTTTCAGAGGTCAAGTTTGGTGCGCAGGTTTTCCCATCACATTTTGTTTAATAGGATTTATTTTTTTTTAATCTAGATGTATTTCAGATGTAACCTCAGTGATAGTCATTGATCAATGGGATGTCAAAGTATTCCATTGCAAAACTAGGTCTTACTACAAGTAAAGCATTTCTTAACTAATGACTTTAACAAAACCTTCTTGCAATCAGTACTAGTCTTCAGTGTCTCAACTTCCAGATAAAGCTTGCTCAGTTCAGGAGATTTTTATCAGGTTTGAAAACTCAGTTGTTTATGGAAGTCAAGCTGCTTTCTTTCCTACACTCTCTTCAGTAACCCCATGCTATCCCAAATGCACTTTTGTTATATTTACCCTACACTTCAGGTAGGTCAGCATTTATGGTAATTTTCTTAAAAAAAAAAGCAGAAGTTGAAAATCTCAGGTTGACTTTGGATCTTTGTAGCTGAGGAAAAATAAATATCCTCTTAAAAAACAAAACAAAACAAACAAACAAAAAACCTCAAAAGGCACACACGGAATCTTTCCTGTTCCATTTTTATAGTCCCTTTTCCAAATATAACCACATTCATCATTGAATAAAAGCAAATAAATTCAAATATATTTGCCCTGGGCTCCTTCCACAAACATAGAGATAAGCTTTTACCTTTGCGTATTTCCTAATAAAAGACCAAGACTTCAGCCAGCTGCTTGAGGCACCTGTGCAGAACTTTCTAATATCATTGCTATATGGTAGCTTGATGTTTTTCTCCCCCTAGAGATGGGAGAAATAGGGCAAATGGGCTGGTTTTACTGCCTTCAGTGATTGCCTGGAGTCATGTGTTGTTTTTCCTTTTGACACATGCTGTAATGTCAGGGTGGCACCAGCCCACTTTTGGTAAGGCTCTGCCCTAGGAAATGTTTTGCTAATAACACACCACCTGACACTCTGACCTTTATCACATTTTTCTTTCTTTCACCTTCATGAAAGGCAGCTGCAGTGCTGCTGATGTATTTCACATACATATAAATAATTTCAGAATTACTCTGAAACACTAAAAATGTAACTCTTGATCTTGCCACATATTCTGTTTTCATGTGATTTGTATTAAAAATAATAAAAAAATCTGGATTCATTAGAACTTTTCAGTGCTCCATATTTCCCAAGGTATTTGGCTAAACATGCCTTCATGTTTGAAAAATGAAAGCAAGGAAAGCTTGCTTCTTCAGGAAAAATGGAAACTCATTATCCAAGCACATTGCATCCTTAACCACTCAGTTAAGACTGCAAATTAGCAGGTCTGCAAACAGCTTTTCCCTATGGACTGCACAGAGGCCTGCAAGGTCTTTCAGTGTTTGAAATGTGTGCCTGACAAGGATCCGCAGAATGCAATTGGCTTTTGGAGTCATAGTCTAGTGAATACTTACATTTCTCACTCCCTTTTCAGTTTTATTTCTCTCTTAGTGTTAACTAAACCATAAAATATAGACTCTTTTTTTTCTACACCTCTTTAAATATCGCATTTAAAGTATTCTACTAGCATGCAAATGCATGCTTAAAACTTGCTGAGATCACTTGTTGCAGTGAATTAAAACTCCCAACGCATTTAAGCATGAGCACAAAATGTCTGGCTGGGCAAGCCTACAAAAGTTTGCTGTTGCAGCTACATATAAGCCAGTTACAGATACAGTCAAAAATTACAAAATATAGTTAAATTATCATGCAGGTGCAGAGAAGTAAGACAGATAGAAAAAACTGCTTTGGAACTTAAAGCAACATGGAAGGATACTGTATGTAGTATTTTTTTTCTTCAATCCTTAACACTTCAGTCTGTTACAAGATGATTTTGTCTTTTTTTTTGTTTGTTGTGGGCTTTTTTTGTTTTGTTTTAGTTTTTTGTGTAGTTTTTTTGTGGTTTTTGTTTGGTTGGTTTGGGGTTTGTTTTTTTTTTCCTTCACTTTCGCTGGGATGTTGGACACTGCTTTGAGGAAAGGCATCAAGTTGCCAGAGAGTGGCAACCTCCATGTATGATTAAGTATCTCTAACGGAACAGAACTCATCACTTGTGGAAAAGACAGCAGTATTTTGCTGCAAAGCATAAAAATATGCTTTAAAATACTTTTTATCAAAAGTGGGAGGAGGAGAAATTAAAGAAAAAAAGTTGCCTGGAATACAAAATCTGCCTGTAAGGCAGATTTCCTGGAGAGAACAATACAACCACAGCAAAGTTATCAAGAACACCAACACTTTCCGTATGTGTAGAAAAGTCATTTGACATGGCTTGATGTTGCTTGCCTGTTGTTCACTGTCAGTTTTTGTTGCATCACGACTAAAGAAGGTCCTTCTGAGCACGTTTTCTGCCTTTGTTTAGATGGCACAGAGCTAGCAGCACAGTTTCCTTTACCGTCAGTTTCTTACACAATTATATTGATACATCAGCACTAAGGGATACATAAGGCAGCAATAAAGGGACACTTTATATACAAGGAACTTTCTGAAATCCATAAGCCTAAGTTCTCATTCAGACATGCAATCAGATGTGATCATCTTTCCTACCAGCAAATCCAATGGTTATAAAAAATATTCTGACTTCAAAACTGTTAGCACGTCAATCAGTTGATTGCATTTACATCACCCAGCTCTATACCTCTTAGGGATTCAGCTACTGATCCAGCAATTATGTTCAAATTAAGAAAGGAATTTAACATTCTTGCTTTAAGGCACTGAAGCAATAATTAAGATAAAGGAATCTTTATACCAGCACAGAATAGATGGGCTGCAACGGCCAGGGAGTAGCAATGCTAGACCTGGGAGTATATCTTGAACCTCACCAGATATCTTCCATTCTCTTATTGCAGAGCAATGAGAGAAGACAAACAGTGCTTTGTGTGTGTGTGTGTGTGAAACAGTTATTCAAGAGTAATTGTCTAGAAATAAAAAACTGGTTTAATATAGTTCTTTCGATGCACGGGATTCAAGCTTTTAACCTCTACTCTTAGACAAATCTCCTCATCATCAAGCTCCTGAAACACAACAAATGAGACAGCATGAAAATAAAGAGAGGACTAGAAATCATGTTCATTTTCCTCAATCATAAAAATAGGCCATTCTGCTTGTCTTCTCATCCTGGTTCCCAAACATTTTGATATTTACTAGGAAGTGTTTGAGCTTAGCTAATTTGGAAGATCCTTAACTTGGAAGATCCTGTAAGTGGAGGCTTTTGGACCACATTAACAGGGAAGTGTGAGCATGAGATTTTATTTTTAACCAAATCATCTTCTTAAGAGATGTTATGATGACGGTATATATACCAGTTTGGTTAACACACTTGTTTAACCAATCTAAATCACAGATCAAGGTTTTAATATAATCTCCCAGTATGTTATCATCGAAGTACAGTAGCAGCATGTTTTTGTGACAAAGGCATGTACACAGCAGCATAAAATCTCTGCACAGAGGAAAAGGAAACAAGTGTGATAAGCATAGATTTCCCTGTCTTTCATCTCCCTTTCCTCCTCCCTTTCCCTGGTCTTTTTGGGGGAAAAACTGTATCAGATTTCTCTTGAAAAAAAAAAAAGAAAGACACATAGCAACAGAACAATTAGAATTTTTGTTCCTCTGGATGAGGGAAGCACACTTCAGCACAAATGAAGACCAGCAGCTGCTCTAAAAAAGAATATCAGTTACCTCCCTGAGGAACTGAGGCACATTTACACTACAACAAAAAGTACTCTGGAGCAGTAGTCTTCCAACTGGGGGGGTGAACATCTTCCCCATGTGCCAGGCAATCCACTGGGGTGCAGGAAGAAAATATTTGAACTTCTCTTTATTTTTAATCCAAAGATGTAAGAAAGAAATTAAGCTTTACATCACATAAACAGTACACAAGGTACCCTTAGGGGAGAGTAGGTGCTTCACAATGCAGAGGGGGGTCACTCATTGGTTTGCTTTCACTGTATTGTGACATATTGCAGTTCACATGTGCCCAGTTAAGTCCATCTATGGATAATATCATCCAGTTGTAACTAACTAACCTCCACAAAAGAACAGGTGACTTTAAAAAAAGAAAGAGAAAATTAAAAAACCAAACTGCAAATTGAAGGTAATGCTAGTAATACAAGCACAAACAAGCAAGCAAATTGCAGAGCTGACACTTCTGCTCTTAGTATGATCCCTTCGTCAACCATATTGCAGAGTAATATCAATGACAGTCTAATCAGATTTTACAAAGTTGGGGAAAAAACAATTATCAAGACGACTATTTGAAATGCAACTATACATCCACTATTGCTAACAATGAACCTCATTTTAAGCACATATCATGCCTCTTGGTGTTAGCTAATAATAGTGTGAAGCCAGGAGGATTAGCAGGGCATTTAACAACTAATCATCCAGGACATGAAGACAAACCTTTCCAAGTGTTTTCAGTGATGTTTAAAGTCAAGTGATAATCAGTCCAGTACCTTACAAAATTTCATAGAAAACATTGCTGAAGATTTGCAGAAAGAAGCATTAGAACAAGTTATGGGGTGTCAGAGGTTTTCTATACAACTGGAAGAAAGTACAGGTGTTCCTAACATGTCTCAGTTTATGCTATTTGCTAGATTTTTAAAATTATGAAATACATGAAGAACAACTTTGTTGTGAGTCACTGAAGGAAAGAAGTACTGGCGAAGATATATTCTCAACAGCAAAGGGTTTCTTTAATAAAAACAATGTTTTATAGAAAAACCGTGCAAGGGTAACCACTGATGAAGTATCTGTTTTGACTGGAATAAAAGGATCTTAGGGTAAGGTTACAACAATAGCAAAGTTGATTTACTGGACCACTCATGGACAAGCTCACGCAGCAAAGAAGTTGGAGCCAGAAGTGCGTAAATGCTACAAGATGTCGTCAATATGGTTAATTTTATAAAAACATCACCTTTCCACATTAGAATCTTTTCAATACTTTGGAAAGAGATGGGGAGTGACCGTGAGAGTCTTTTGTACCACAGAGATTCACTGGTTTGTGGCAAAGTGCTTAAAAGAGTTGTCAAATTTAAGGATGAGTACGCATTTTTCTTTCACAGAAAGACAACCAAGTGTTCCAAATCTGCTGACCTTTTCTGTGATGAAAAGGGCCTGTCAGTACTACGCTACCTAAGCCAGTATTTTAGAAAAATGAAAACGTTTAATCTGTGTCTTCAAGGTGAAAGCAACGTTTTAGCGATGAGTGAGAAAATAACTGCTTTTCTAAAGAAACCCATTGTACGGAGAGAACATTTTGAAAACAGAAGTTTGGAAACGTTTCCATCATCATGTGATTCTGTTGTGAA
This sequence comes from Streptopelia decaocto, assembly GCF_964273445.1. Classification (NCBI taxonomy): domain Eukaryota; kingdom Metazoa; phylum Chordata; class Aves; order Columbiformes; family Columbidae; genus Streptopelia; species Streptopelia decaocto. The sequence continues at coordinate 33,653,486 of NC_138657.1, forward strand.
AAGCAGTGCAAAGGTGTCACCTATCAAAACCCTTATACCCACACACGTGAACTTGGAAACAATTTTCTAACCTGTTTAAAAATCTTCCAAATGAAGAGTTTTAGTGGGTATTCAATACACTTGTTAAAACACACACACACACACACACACACACACGAAATCAAGACCTTCCAGTTAACTTACAAGAACAACTGACTCACATTAGGGAAGATGGAAACTTACTAGCTGAACTGTAACAAACACTTCTGCAATCGGTGGATGGGATTGAAAAATTAGCATCATTATTTATTAAGTACAGCCAGCAATACACTTCTTACAATTTGGATCTGTGCACTGAATTCTGTAGTACTCTTCAGATCAGCAATGCCCTTCCTCTTTTTCCACTTCTCTAATCCTGTTGGATACCATGTCAGATACCAAATGGACTTCTGAGCAAAGCATGCTTTTCACCATGCTTGATGACACAGACACAGCAGTACAACAGGAATTCAGGTACTGTAACCCAGCATTAAACCAGGATTAAATCCTTTCTGTTCAGAAGCAGGGAAGGCACAATAGTAAAAGTGGAAGAACACACACTTGCACGTGAAACCTAGAAACCTTAAGATGTAGATTTATTATGCATCAGGAAACTTATTAACTTAACCAAACTGCATAGTACAAAAGGTTTGTTATCTCTGCTCAATGTAGAACAAGTTTCAAAATATATATATTTTTAAAATTTGTTCAGTCAATACACAATCCTTTTAAAAAACTGTATATCTGTGAGTACCCCCATAACACTTATAAATACATGATTTACACAGCACCCCATTTGGAAAAATTAAAACGCCTTACAAATATCTACATATATTGCATACATATAAAACATTCATAGGAGTACTTCATTAAAGTTGGGTTTAATGGTCCATTTACACTGCAGCAAAATACATATAAATCTGTGTATTTTTCATAAAATGTCTCTAAAAATTAGTTCATTTGTAGCCATTCATAACTCCTTTAAAACATCATTTAGAAAGGAAATTCGATATGAATATAACCATGAAATTCAGCAGGTAAGACAGTGATATGAAGGCTAAATAGGAATAACTGAACACTAAGTAGCAGTTAAGGCAGGGGTGAAAAGAATTAATATGAAAGATTATTTCAAATGGCAGATAAAGTGACAAAATGCAATAAATATACATATTTCTTGTTGTAAACTACTCTGGCATCCACTGTTTTTCCTGTCTCAGAAGTCAGGAGTGTCCATATTTCTGATGCTGCTCATTTTATAATTAAAATTCTATTATTTTTTTTTAAATCAGCAAAACACTAATGTGACCAGTGCTCTCAGGAGCCATCTGGATTTGCTCTAACTGCTCAGAACTGACCTGGAATGTGTGATTAAGACTTCGATATGACCCTCACTGATGAGTAATGACTGTCATGTGTGATCATACAACCTCAGAAATCACCTCAGTTTCATCTGTTAACTACTGGACTTCTCATTACTAAATAATATTTGAGAATGTATCTTCAGGAAATCGAATTATTTTTGTTGACAACCACTATTTCAGATACCAGAACTATATAGATCAGTCCCTCTCACACTGTGAGGACAAAACGTGATATACATGCAGACAAAAGGCATAAGAAATGCAAAAAAAACCTTTAAAAGTTGTGGCAGAAACTATTCTGCCTTAAACCTGATTATTTTGCATACAACTTTGGGAACTTAACATTCAAACTTAAACATCCCACTGTGTCTGTATATTTGGGTTTCTACCAAATACTGGGATTTAACATAGGTCCAGTATTGGGTAGCATCACACCTAGTTGTGACCTGTCCTGCTAAATAAACCCTCCTGCAAGTACGATATCAACCTCAAGTGTCACACAGCATGTGACTTTCCCTAGCACACACCTGCCTTCCTTTCGCAAGCCAGATACTCTGTACATTCCACCAAGATTCCAGAGCCACAGTTCAGTGCATGACCTGGTTCCACAGTCTCCTCAGAAGTTGGCCTTCATAAACTGCTGTCTTGAAGCAATGGTTCAATATCCTCTTCACTACTTCGGTCGAGGTTGCTACTCAGAGCGCTGCTGATGCTGCTGCTGTGTTTTCTGGTACTGCTGGCCTTGCTGTGCTCAGGAATAAATAAGGCAACTAGAAAAGCCAGAAGAACAATGCATGCTCCAACCAGGAAGGGTGGACCAGGAATGATTGCTCTCTGCAGGGAAAGAAACACCAAATTCATAAAGTTTTAGACATTGACTTCTGCATTAAAAACTATACCTTTTAGCAGGAGATAATGGGAGACATAGTTACAGTGACTACAAAGTTTATGCAAACAAGTTCATATGTGTAGTGTAATATGAATTTTCTGCATCTACAATCCCTAAGAATTCCTCACCTGATCTGCACAGCAACCTAAAAACCAGAAACATACACAAAATTAACAACTGACAATAGGATTTCCTAGCTGATTAAACAGACGATGACTCATGCTTCTTTGTAATGTCTTTTTTTTTTCTTTAGGCAACATGCCTGTTAAATCAGCAAGACTCCTCTGAAGAATAATAGGATAAGGTTTCAACATCCAGAAATAAAAATGCTCAATGAATCTTGAACTTCACTTTTTTCCATTTGCTTCCATGGCTGACATACTTTAAAATCAAGTTAGCTGAATACACAAACATCCCCAAAAACGTACACGAGTGAGGAAACTCAGCAAGCTATGCGGTACATACTGTTCTCCCTGCAGAGACAGGTTGCTGGCATGTATGATAACCTAGTATTTGGAGTTACTCTCCCTTGTGTCTAAGCAGTTTATTTTAAAATTTAAAATACAACTTATCTACATTTCATGACCACAATTAAAAACAGGCTGTAAGACTAATTTTAAACCAGCTAAGTCTGATGACAAAACTCTACAAAACAGTGTCAGCAATCTAGTGATGCTTTTGTTTTTTAAATCTTAAACAACTTTTCCGTATTTTTGTCAACTAGAACTAAATAAAAATCAGAAGATAACAATTGTGTACTTTTTCTAACAAATGAAATGCAGGAAGTTATTCTAATATGAACTGAGAAAGTCACTGCAATTAAGCATACCGTAACAGGATATTTCCCTTGCTTCAACTCTTGTTACAAGCAGAAGCCCAATTTTTTCAGCTGGAAGTCTCTAAATTTGAAGTATATAATCATATTAACAGAACTTACATTAACAATATTACTTAGATCTTCCAAGAGGTGCTACAGCCACAAGTACTCAAAGAATGTAATAAAATTCCATAAATTAACATCCTAATTTGTAGTGTAACAGCTGATTTACCTGAGCAGCTCTTGAATATGCCACTATTGCAGTTTCACTGAATGGAGTAAGAAGTTTTGAAAAGCAGCACTTCCTCACTGCATTGCCAAGTGTTATCACTACTTGCCCAACACAGCCTGTGACTGCTCTGTTTGCTGTAAGGGCTCCATGTGGATCATTCTAATGATGCCACCTCACTTTCCTCTTTAGGCTCTCCAGTTTTGAAAATATTTAAATGGGAATTAAGAAAGATATGCTTAACTTCTGCTATTTATGCTCAGGAGAGCAGATACACAATCTTGCTTCAATAGGTGCATCAGATCTTTTCTTTCATGGAAGAGAATCACAAATGTGACCTGTGGTAAAATTGCAGCTCTCCCACTTCCACAAGAAAAGAAAAAAAAAAAAAAAGAGAAGACTAGGATTTTGCTGAATATTAAAGTCCTTCAGAGGAGTACAAATTAATACTTAAAGGCAAGTAAAAAAAAATCCAGTCTGTACATTTGTATATGTAACCGAAATACGCATCTAGAATTCCCTGTCACTACTGTCTGAATATGAAGGTTTACAAAACCATCATATCTAAAAATTTAATTTAGCACTCTGTCCATCAGTGAACACAGAATACCTTTATCTGAAATGTACAATACTAAATTACAACAATAATCAGTAAGTTAAACTTAGATGTTTGGGTTTGGGGTTCGTTAGTTCGTTTGTGTGTTTTTGTTTTGTTCTTGTTTTGGTTGGTTGGTTTTTAAAAGTGGACAAGACAGCTTTTTCTCAGAGTAAAATTTGCAAACAGTTACACAAACAAATTTGTTCTTCGCATTAATAATTCTTACAATACCTATATAAACAACCTGTTTCTGATAACAACTTAAAAATCTACTTCTTGTAGTTGCAGTAACACCCAGTATTAGAGCAGTGGAAACAAAGGAGGAAGAACTGTTCTTAATTCACCTCAACAGCAACACTGGGTTGGATCCAGGTTCAGCATAGAAACAGTGCATCCTCTTTTGAGTTCCTATAGACCCATTGCTTTTGGCAAGTAAGAGTAGGAAAAAAAACACAACACAAAAACCTACAACAAAAAACCCAACAATGTCTGTCACAGACTAAATCACATTATATAAATTAACTGCAGTTCCACAGACATCTAGTAGCTTTTAAAACAAGGTACTTGACCACTTAAACTTGCTATTAAAACACTTAGTGAACATTTATTAGCATTTAATAAAGCCAATAAAACATTTTTTAAACAATGTGTATCTGTAAAGCAGCTCCTAGTTGCCAATTTGGAACACGGAACAAAACCAAGAGACAAGTAGTTTGTATTTGGGACTTGCAAATCCAAGGTACCAGTACTAGCATTGTAAACTTGGCACTGCTAATTTCCTTGTCTAAACTTGGTGCATTCCCCGGTTTACATTTCCACTCATTTTACTTACATCAATTTTTAAAGCTATGTAGCATTTGAATTGTGGAGTTCTTTCCCACTGTTATATTAGACTTAAACATAAGAATTAGTAGGAAAAAAACGGTATTGTTATTTTTGTGACTGATAGTTTTACGTTAGGTGCCTAGTAACAGGAAGACATTTTAACAAAGCTTACGAGTAAATACATAATTAAAAGTAAGAGCTGACGCACTGAAACGAGAATAAAAAAATCTTAGTTATGTAAATACTTACTGATTTTGCTGTATTGCTAACTAAAAAATGTCTTATGTACTAAGTAGATTTTGAATAAAACAGTGATGTCTGAAATTTTTTAATTAACACAGCTTAGAAAAATCATTATTTTGTTATATGAAAGCTTGTACACTAGGCTCCAGTGCAGGAATTTGTTCTACCACAAGCTTTAGAAAATTCTACAACAGAAGTTTTGACTCATTTGTAACTTACTGGAACAGTCACTGGCTCCACTGTAATACATCTGGGCTACTTCAACAAAAATACACATGAATATTCTTAAAGTAACAGAACATACCAATATTACTTGCAACTGGGAGATGAACCACAAACATTTGTTTCCATAGTAACAGCCACCAGTTATTTACATATTCAGCTAATCTGTTGTCTTTCTTAATCAGCTTAATGACAAGCTAAGAGATCATCAGCTCTCTGAAAAGTCCATTCTTAGTACTTTGAAAGAGCAATGAAATCATAGCTGACGTGGTCAGGGCAATCAAGTGAACAAGAAAAAAGCACCATAAGATTCTCCAAACTCTGGTAAGCATATATTTGGTATCTCGGAAGCCTAATGGGAAAGAACAAACCAGACAAAAATGCAGACCTAAAACAAAGATGGAACGGACACAAGAAAAGACTGAAGGGAGTACCAAAGAAATGCTGTATAGGTTTGACTTCTTCGCTCCCCCTCAAGTTTCATACAGGTAAGGATAGGTGATGAACAGCATTGTTACTGCCACTGAATTAAAAACAAAACAAAACAAAACAAAAACATCTCAACTGTATACTACATTACTGCCTACACCAATAATTACCCTATTCCTGTGAGGTTTAAAGATAAACTTGTTACAATTTACTGAGTTACCAAAAATTACCATCTCATTGTCAAAATTTCATGTTTTGCTGTACTTCGGGACTACAGCTGTGTTTTGAGTAGATATACATCAAAAGAAGTTAACTGGTTCTGTCAGAATACTGAAACAAAGCTGCTACTACTGGAAATATAAATAGTTACTATCAAATTTAAATTATGAGTTACCTTAATAGTTCAATAAAGCTGACAAGTGAGAATTAAGTAGTTCAGCAATTAGATACCAAGATTTCAAATCAACCAAAAATGACAGATTTTTACCCTTACGAGTTCTATGCTGCAAACTTCACACCGAATTTTAAACCTACCTCATCACTGGGATCTTGCATTGCTTTTTTTTCTGAAGTCTGATCAGGTGGCAATTCATTGAGCTCCACATGGAACAGAAAGAAAATAAAGCCATACAGTGCTGGTCCCAGACCATTGCACAGACCTCTGATTCCAGTTATTATTCCTTGGACAACACCTAATGAAAAAAAAAAAGAGTTGGACTTTATTAATCAAGAATGAAATACTCCGAGCCAACAGCTGTTCCAAAACAGCACTTCTCATAATAAAATCTTACGAAATACATTGAAGACAACTTGGCTAGATTAAAACAATCCTCTGCTTTACCATAATTCTGGCACTGGACCTGCATGCTCCCGGAAGTTTAAAGATAAAGTTCTGTTAAAATTTACTGTGTTCCAAAAATTACCATCTTACTGTCAAAATTTCATGTTTTGCTGTAATTCAGGATTACATCTCTGTTTTGAGTAGATATATATCAAAAGAATGAGTTTTGAATATGAGGGACTAAATTTACGTGCAAGTCTAATATTTTTTTTTGTGTTAGAGTTCTTCCACCCTTACCCAAAGCCTACAACGAAGAAAGCAGAGATTAAGTGTGGTACCTGCCTAATTTATCTTCAGGTGAAAATTATAATAAAATATCTATGTATTAAGGATTGTTATTGGCAAAATATGCACAGACTAACCAATTTCTTCCCTTCACCAGCCCAAAACCAAAACTTATTTAAGGATCAAGTACATTATTCAGGGCAGTAACTCAGCAGTACTGCAGTAAATTCACAATACTAGATGGGTTGCAGTTCTACATTAGAGTATTTTCAGAGTTTAGTTAAAGTTCTATGGGTCTGCTTCTCCTGCAGCTTCATTAGGTGATTGTGACAACATTGTAAAAAAAAATTTTTTTTAGATGATCTTACAGATCAAGATTCTACAGAACTCTATTTTTACAACATTAGTAGTCTCCACAACCCTTTCCTCCTTAAGGCAGGAACATGTAAAATGAAAGGAAATAAAGTATGTCAAAAAGAAAGCTGTCCAAGGTTTTCCTTCAGCTGTTATTGTATAAGTTTAAAATCTTCATGCCACTAGGTGGCAAAACTGCACTCCAGAAATTTTTGCATGCCTGTGCTACTAGCAGTAGTTTCCTCTACGCAAAACAAGAGACTAATGACTTCCATCAACTTAACTATTAATTTCATGACATAACTAGGAAACTAGTTCTTTCAAAACTCTTCTAAATGTCTCTATTGGAAACAAAAATCAGGGAAATAGGAGTGATAAAAAACCCACATAAAATACCTTTTCAAGCTGTCTTCTAGAACTATGCCTCCTTTGTACCTCCCATTACTTAAGTTCAAGTTGTACAATGTTAAAGCAAGACTGATACTTCTGATTTATATGTACAGAATTTTTTGAAAGAGAACACTAAATCCAGTTACTATAAACAAGTGTCATACTTCGCGATGATTCTTCTCCTCACTTTACTTTAAATGAAGCAGTATTTCTGATTGTTCATTCCCCTTCACATCAAAACCAATTAATTTTTCTGTCTTCCCACATCAACTATTTACTCAAACTTCCTTTCCCTTGAAAATCTATAGTACTATAGCAAATAGAGACAACTTTTCCACACAGAACAGAGCTTCTCATATAGGCTTATTTTAATCCAGTAAAATGTGGTTTTAGTTTTCAATAAAAAGCTAGTACTATTACATTAATACTCACTATCTACTTATAGAATATTACTTTTCATAATAAATAGGAAGGAAAAATCATGACAGTTACCACATCTGGTTTTGTTGCTTCTGTAGTACTTTCACAGAAAGGTATAAGTAGCTGGTCAAACAGAAACTATGTGTTTTGCAATGCAAATGTCAAATTTGTGTACCTCACTCCTCTTTACAAAGACTGGCAGACTTCCAAAATAATACCAAAGAAAAGCATTACTCATCAATATATTTGAAAAGTACACCTGCTCTGCTTTCTAGAGTCATCCAAGAAAACAGTCTGATGCTGAAACAAATTCATTCAATACTCACCTTGTTGATCTGACTCTGCATTTCGTGAAACCAGAGCACTGATTGCTGGGAATGTAATGCTTGACATTGCTGCTACAGCTCCTGCTGCCCACATCATCCTGTGTTGAATGCATAATTTGAATTAAAAATTGACTGACCATAGAATTAGTCCCCACTCCTTCAAAAAGGGTGACAAGGGTACCCTCATTTAAGGCTTAATGCCATTTCAAAGTACTCATTAAAATACCTAGAGATGGGAAATTATCTGGTCTGGGTCTTCTTCCTGTTCCCCTCCCACAAAATACCCCAAGATTGCTGCAATAAAAGCTCATTTGATTCCACATGAGCTATTACAGCAGAGGAAAAGAGTGGGAGTGAAGTGATGCACATGCTTTCCCATTCCAAAGGAATGGGAACAATTTCATGGGGTGGCCCAGTGAGGCAGTTTTCTAACTTGTATAGCTCACTAGGAATTGCTCTGATAAAGAACAAGCATTCATCACTGTCAGTAGGACAAACTTTGCAAAACAAAGCTGTTCCAGTTCACAGTTCTAGTTCACTTTACTTACAGACAGTTTTTCCAACAAAAGAAGCTCTAGATAGGTTCCAAGACCAAATATGTTGAGAATGACACATTAGAAAAAAGAAAAAAATAGAGGTCCAATAACTAATTAGAATGGATCTAGTGGAATTACTGGAGAGAACATACTACTTACTAGTTTGTGAGTTTAAGAAAAACCTTTGACCACATTTATAAACATAAACCGCAATGAACCAAAACGGTGCAGACTCCTTTTTCAAAAGGGCTGTTAGCTTGCAATTTACACTATATACCTGGAAAATTCAACCTACATATGCAAAATACAGACTAAACTTTGCTAGTGTAACGCAAATGAGAATGCTTAATTCACAGAACATTTTAGTAGTCATGATAACAGAATTAAAGACAGAATCTCTTGGAAAAACATTTTCAATTCCTTCACAGGTATGCACCTATGAAAACGTGTACTTACCAAGGCTGAGATCCAAAACCATACCAAGCCAGCTGAAGGATTTGAAAGCCAAGGCCAAGGAGAACAGTATTTTTGTTGCCTATTGACCTCATCAAGATACTGAGAAACACAGTCTGCAAGAGAAATTGACTCATCTGAAAGTTATTTTTAACAGCCAGATTGCTCAAGTAATTTCTTGTTCTACACCAAGTAACTCAGAAGAGCTTTCAACCGGTGAGGCACTTCACACTGTTTGTGCTCTTACTTCCCTCGTATTAAGTCCAAAATGCAAACAAGCCGCATCAAGCATTTGATGTACAGGCACTCTTAGCTATTGAAGAGTTTCTACCTCAGGATATCAAGAAGCATGCGTACTGCCTTCTCTGTGGACATTATATCTCAGTGGCTGTTTCTACTGTAAAGAGGCTTTCACTTCCACCTTTACAACTCCGTTTCCTTACAGACTAGAGAGTCCTACAATAAATGCTAGCATCAAGTTAGGACAGTACAGGCTGGATGTGAGTTGAATTCACCAGTACTTACAAATACTAGAGGGAAAAAAAAAAAAAAGAAAAAAAAAAAAAAAAGACTGTTAGCACAGGGAAAAAAGTAGTAATCTCTTTAGGTCAGATGAATTACTATGCAAATTTACAATTAAAACCAAAAAGTAAATCCCGTGGGGTTTTTTTTGGCCAAGTCCTTTTCATCTTTAATTACATTTTCTGCCAACTCTTTATATCACTCATATGACCTTTTTATTTGCACAGGGAAACTAGTCTTAAACATAGATGCCCTAAAGGAAGACCACTGTTTTTCATCTGTTAGAAGTGTTACTACTGATGGGGAAGGAGGTCCCAATTCAGATAAAACAGCAATATACTCATGGCAAGAAGCAGACTGTTCCTAGTAAAGCAAAATCCATATGGACTGCTCCATTCAGTGAATGTGTTTTTCTTTAAAATGAGAAACTCAGCAATGGATCAGTAAAGCACCACAGAAAAGGAACCAGGATTGCAGAGCAGAGCACATTTCCTCTCTCCTGTACCTCTTACACTAGTTTTCTTTTTCTCATTCTTAGACAAAGCTAGCTTGAAAGCTAAACAGCAAAAATACAGTAATTCTATCTACATGTGATCAGTTCTTTCTGGAGATATCCAACATGCCAACACAAATCAGTGTTTATGAAGCAAAGCTTGCTTCAATAACCTTCATTTTTCAAAGAGTTTGAAAATCAAAGCAGAATGTCTTCATTTTAACACTGAAAATCATGAACCAGAAAGACAGCCATTTTAGAGACTTTTAGCAAATACAGAGGTATGAATAAAGTATGATTGGCAAATGTGAGTGCACCTGAAAGTATCAGAACAAATCACAAAGAATAAAATAATGACTTGTATTGATAATGAAGGACACAACTGACACCAGTAAAACCTGTAAACACTGAGGAATGTGTTGTTTACATTAAAACAGTGAGACCTCCATTCTGCTAAGGATAGAAACAAGGTTACAGCACATTGTTTTAGCCATTCCTCTTTCTGTTATTACGAGACAACAAACTGTACCCATAAGGATAACCAAAAAATCACATCACAAAAAATGTTTGATTTCTAAAAGGCACAAAGGACCTGTCCAAAAACCAGCTCACCGCTCCCAATTAATAAGCATGAAAGTAATGTACCAAGCCCTCACAGCTCCTCGGCCTCCATGCCAAGCCTAAGTAACCCTGGACAGGCCATGTCAATACCTACAACATTTGTACACACATTTGACAGCGTGAGCAACTGAGTATGTGCAAGAAGCATTACTTTTGCATAAAATTGTCCTGGTTTTGTTAAAAACAAGTTTCTCTTTCAGTGAATTTTGCCTGTCAGCTAAAGCCTTCATATTAACTGCATTTTCCTGGAGAACCAGACACATGTTTTGGTAAACCTAGCAATGGAATGCAAACATATTGATAAGCATGGATGGACATCTCGCGAGAGGGGTGACGAGAAAACAAGTGACTAAGAAACTGACCAACTGTGTATAACATTCCATTCACGTGAATACTTCATATAAAAGTGGGAGATCATGAGGATCTCGTCCCTTTTCCCTTATGGCCGACCTTAGGAGAGGACCTTGCGAGTCGTCCCTGCGAACTGAGGCCTAGTGAGAGACTGAATCCAGCTCCGGTTGGCTGCAGAGTCTAATCCAGGACTTTGGGTGCCGGCTCTGCAGTTGCTGAGACTTTCAAGATTGGTTTTGTATATTTTGTACTATTTTCTCTATTCTTATTAGTAGCATTAGTAAAACATCTTTAATTTTTCCAACTCTCTTCTCTCTGTTCTTCTTTCCCTCCCGATCACCTGTCCTTAGTGGGAAGGGGGGAGAGGGAGGGGCAAAAGGGGGAAGTGGGGGGGAGAGGGGGTTAACAATACATCTGCCAGGGTTTTATTGTCAGCCCGCAATCTTAACCCTGTACAGATAATTGGCGCCCAACGTGGGGCAAGAGAAAGGGGTAAATTTAAAGATTTTTGGCTTTCTGCTGCTCTAACGTACCTTTCAGTTTTCTTGGCATGGTGCCAGCTCATAGAGTTGTGATACTCGCGCGTCTGTTTGCTTTGGATATTATTTAGTGGTATTAAGGCAAAGTGAATTACATTGATTTAGAGATGTTATGGCATAAGTTGTATCAGTTATTTTCTACATTGTGCTCACTGATTCCATATCTGTGTTGGGCTTTCTTTTTAAATCAAAGTATTCATTATGTAACAACAAGGAACTGGACAATGATCATGATGATACTGTGTGGTTTGTCACTGGTTTATTTCGTTATACTGCAGCCACTAATGAGTTTCTACTCGCTTCTGCTTTACCTTGAAAAGCCTCCAGGAGAGATTAAAGAGCAGTACGGCTCTGTGTTTGCTAATTGGTCGAGCGAATCTTTAGAAAGGCTGACTAACAATACTTTCGTTTTTCGCTAGGAGAGTTTGCAAATGTTTTAGAGAATTTTGAATATCCTTGGAGTTTTGACAGAACTGTGATGGTGTTATCTGGTTTGCTGAATGTGTGTCATTTTGTGCTTCTGTTAAGAGAAATGGCGTTCAACAGGAGGTTTGCGTCTCTTTGTTGTCCTGAGATTTGCGGTGCATCTTCGGAAGCTTTAGCAAAAAGCTCTCCTAGCCGCTCGAGAAAGAGCAAAACAGCAAAAACTGCCACTGCAGCCACTGCCCCCCCGCCAACGGCGGTTTCACAGGCTGAAGCTACAGCTCCTACGCAGAGTTCCTCTGCCAAGACCACTCCTGATAACATTACTTCTCCAGCCTCAAAGGCTAAGGCAGCCCCCCTTTCTTCACACACTGGCCACTGTTGCTGCTGTAACCACAGTAACCACTGTGACAGTCATTCAGACTCTGGAAATGAATCAAATTATGGTAAACCCATATCAGCATCAGTTGCCGGTTGTAAGAAAGTCACTAGAAAGACTACCCGTACAGCAGATGATGGCACAGGGCCAACATCAACCCAAGGGGCATCATCAGGACAGGGAGGAGATGAAGTGACCACCACTCGGTCCTTCTCTCCAGGTGAGCTGAGAGATCTGCAAAAAGACTTTAGTCGTCGTGAAGGAGAGAATATTTTAACCTGGTTGCTCTGATGCTGGGACAATGGGGCAGAAACACTTGAATTGGAAGGTGTTGAAGCCAGGCAGCTGAGATCTCTGTCAAGAGATTCCACCATTGATAAGGCAATTTCAAGAGAGTCTAATGTCACTACTCTCTGGACCCGACTCCTGGCAGCTATGAAAGTAAGATTTCCCTACAAGGAAGATTGTATATCCAAGTTAGGGAAATGGAATACTATGGAGAGAGGTATTCAGTTCCTGAGAGAATTAGCTGTGCGAGAGATCATTTATTTTGAACCAAACAGCCAAGAGGGGACAGACCCAGATAGAATCAATTGTACACGACCTCTGTGGCGCAGATTTGTACAAAGTGCACCACCCACATATGCTAAGTCATTGGCAGGAATGGTCTGGTCATCAGGAGGTATACAAAATATTACTGAAGTGATTGAGCAGCTCCGGAACTTTGAGGACAGCCTTGCTGGTTCTCTACGGGCTTGTGTCTCTGCTGTGGAGAAACTGTGTGAAAAATCTGATAACCGGTTTGAAAAGCTATTGCAAGAAATCAAAGAACTCAGAGAAGACACATACCATTCACGACCTGCACAAACCTATGTTTCAGCTGTTAGGAAAAGGCGTTTCCAATCTCGAGAGAGAGGACAGAGGCAGCCCACAAAAAGAGGTTCACTGTGGTTCTTCCTACATGAGCAGGGAGAAAACATGAATAAGTGGCCTGGAAGACCTACCTCAGAACTTCAAGCACGAGTACGTGAGATCAAAGGAAAAACTCCTAGGAAGGTGGCTGCTCCAGTTTACAAAAGGAGCAGAAGAGATTCTGATGCTCTTGAAGGAACCTCTAATTCACACCCAGAGACTGTGCAAAACAGAAATTAGAGGTGCCCTGCCTCCAATCAGGTGGAGGAAAGGGATAACAGAGTTTATTGGACTGTACAAATACTATGGCCTGGTACAACACACCCCCAGGAGTACAAAGCTTTAGTGGACACTGGTGCTCAGTGCACAATAATTCCCTCTAATTATAAAGGAACGCAATCCATCAATATTTTTGGAGTGACTGGGGGATCCCAGGAACTGACTGTTGTAGAGGCTGAAATGAGCCTAACTGGAAAAAACTGGCAAAAGCATCCCATTGTGACTGGTCCAGATGCTCTGTGCATCCTTGGCATAGACTACCTCAGGAGAGGGTATTTTAAGGACCCAAAAGGGTATAGGTGGGCATTTGGTATAGCAGCTGTGGACACTGAGAATATTGAACAGCTGTCTGATTTGCCTGGTCTTTCAGATGATCCTTCTGTTGTAGGACTGCTGATGGTTGACGATCAGCGGGTGCCAATTGCTACCACGACGGTGCATCACCGGCAATATCGCACCAACCGAGACTCTTTGATTCCTATCCAGAAGTTGATCCGTCAATTGGAAAGCCAGGGTGTGATCAGTAAGACTCGCTCACCTTTTAACAGCCCAATTTGGCCAGTGCGTAAGTCTAGTGACGAGTGGAGACTTAACTGTAGACTATCGTGGCCTGAATGAAGTTACGCCACCACTGAGTGCTGCTGTGCCTGACATGCTAGAACTGCAGTTTGAACTGGAGTCAAAGGCAGCTAAGTGGTATGCTACAATTGACATTGCTAATGCATTTTTCTCTATTCCTGTAGCAGCGGAGTGCAGGCCGCAGTTTGCTTTCACCTGGAGAGGCATCCAGTACACGTGGAATCGCTTGCCCCAGGGGTGGAAACACAGTCCTACCATCTGCCATGGACTGATCCAGACCACATTGGAGCAAGGTAAAGCTCCAGAACACTTGCAATATATTGATGACATCATCGTATGGGGCAACACAGCGAAAGAAGTCTTCGAGAAAGGTGAGAGAATAATTCAGATTCTTTTGGATGCTGGTTTTGCCATAAAACGAAGCAAGGTCAAGGGACCTGCACGAGAGATCCAGTTTTTAGGAATAAAATGGCAAGATGGCCGTCGTCAGATCCCAATGGATGTGATCAACAAAATTGCAACAATGTCTCCACCTACTAATAAAAAGGAGACACAGACTTTCTTGGGCGTTGTAGGTTTTTGGAGAATGCATATTCCTGACTACAGCCACATTGTGAGCCCTCTCTATCAAGTGACTCGTAAAAAGAACCAATCTGAGTAGGGCCCTGAACAACGACAAGCCTTTGAACAAACTAAGCGTGAGATAACTCATGCGGTGGCTCTTGGACCAGTTCGGACTGGACTAGATGTTAAAAATGTGCTCTACACTGCAGCCGGAGATAATGGACTTACCTGGAGCCTCTGGCAGAAAGCACCAGGAGAAACCCGAGGTCGACCCTTAGGTTTTTGGAGTCGAGGATACAAAGGATCTGAGGCCAACTATACTCCAACTGAAAAAGAGATACTAGCAGCATATGAAGGAGTTCGAGCTGCTTCAGAAGTGATCGGTACTGAAGCACAGCTCCTCCTGGCACCTCGACTGCCGGTGCTGAGTTGGATGTTCAAAGGGACGGTTCCCTCTCCACATCATGCAACCGAAGTTACGTGGAGTAAATGGATTACATTGATCACGCAACGAGCTCAAATTGGAAGTCCCAATCACCCAGGGATCTTAGAAGTGATTACAGACTGGCCAGAAAGCAAAGACTTTGGGATGTCTCCAGATGAGGAGGAATTAAAACGTGCTGAAGAAGCACCACCGTATAATACTCTTTCAGACACTGATAAGCAGTATGCACTGTTCACAGATGGATCCTGTCGTCTTGTAGGAAAACATCGAAGGTGGAAAGCTGCTGTGTGGAGTCCCACATGACAAGTTACAGAAGCCACTGAAGGACAAGGTGAATCTAGTCAATTTGCAGAAGTGAAAGCCATCCAGCTGGCTTTGGACATTGCTGAACGAGAGAAGTGGCCAATACTTTATCTCTACACTGACTCATGGATGGTAGCAAATGCCTTGTGGGGGTGGCTACAGCAATGGAAGAAAAGCAACTGGCAGCGCAGAGGCAAACCCATTTGGGCTGCCACACTGGTTGGCTGCAGAGTCTAATCCAGGACTTTGGGTGCCGGCTCTGCAGTTGCTGAGACTTTCAAGATTGGTTTTGTATATTTTGTACTATTTTCTCTATTCTTATTAGTAGCATTAGTAAAACATCTTTAATTTTTCCAACTCTCTTCTCTCTGTTCTTCTTTCCCTCCCGATCGCCTGTCCTTAGTGGGAAGGGGGGAGAGGGAGGGGCAAAAAAGGGGAAGTGGGGGGGGGAAGAGGGGGTTAACAATACATCTGCCAGGGTTTTATTGTCACCCGGCAATCTTAACCCTCGACAAAAATAAATAACATGTTCCCCTTGCAGAAGGCCTTGTATTAAGTAATCAATTTCCTGTATCATTTTTATCACTTAAAGCCAGAGTTTCAGAAAATTTACTGATCTAAGCTTAGCAAATTTTAGGCTCATTTTCTGATCCCGAAGTCCAGTTTCTAAAGGAAGCAGATTTAAAGCAAGACATTTATGCCAACTATATATGAACATAATCTTCAATGAATGTAAGACACACTGTCACTTTAGAGCATGTAAGAAGTTTATAGACAAGCTTAATAGTAGAATAGCATGCCTCGGCATTCAGTTTGTACTGTTTAATAAGACACTAAAAATAAAGCTTACCTGAGCCATTATAGACAGAATGCCTACCACAGCTATAAATGCTGCAATGGTAGCAGATCCAAAACCTATAATCTGAAGAAAAGCAGAAAATGCATGAAAGTAATGTCAAACAGAATCCAGGACAATCACTAGCAAAGAGATATCCTCTTCAAAGACAACGCTGATCCCTGCTTATAATTTAATCCATACATGAAGTAACCACTTTCAAGAACAATCCTTAACTCAACTGCTTGCCAAGAAACCCACTTGAAAAAAAAAACAGTCTTAAAAGAAAAAAAGACAGAGGAAGTCATGTATCTGGAAATGGAAGTTCTCTATCCCCTCTCACAGACACAATCGCTCTTCAACTGGCAGGATCTTGCCTCAAGACATACAAACTGCTGCACTGAATGGGGACAAAGGTCTGCTTAACTTCATGAATACGTGCTCAAGCTGTGGCAGAGTTTATGCATCAGGAATCAAGTGTTATTCAGTTCTTGGCTTAGCGAAGTCCCCTGTCTGTATTTTTTTAAAGCTGTAACTTGCCAGAAAGTTTTCTCTGCAAAGTCTTCAACAAGAAACAGGCCTTAGGGAATAGTTATTTGAACACTATCAGTACCATGTGAAGACATCAACATTTACCTGTCGCAAGTACAGAAAAAAGCTAGAATACTGGCCAGCCTCAGGCAGATAGGAGAGAAACACTGTAATGCAGATTGGCAGAACCGTAGAATCTTTTCTAACCTTTTTCAGAGACTGTAAAACAAAGAAACAAAAAAATTATTGGAACATTTATACAAAGTCTTAGGAAAGCAGAAAGAAAGCAGAAGGTGGATTCACTTTTCTTAAAATCTATTTTTAACCACACATACAATTAAAAAAAAAAAATCACACATGGAAATGGTTAAGCTGAACATTAAGTTAGAAACAACCCCATTTTTTATGGTTTGTAGTATCTGATTCTTCTGCAGAATTTCCATTTCATTTTTGAAGCTACTGTTCAATGTCAAATTAAGCATTCACTGAAAACAGCATAATATAATATTTAGGGAAATGTATCAGTATCTTCTAACTGATCTCCATAATAACCCATTCCAAAAGATGCTAGAAAATAATATATCCTGATTATAACTGTTTCTCTTCCCAAATTATGAGAGTATTTTACTTTGTATGTTTCTTATACTCGTTCACCCATAACATGAATCAGTTTGAGTAACAAATAAATTGTATAAAAAATTATTCAAGTATTTCAGTCATCTCTCAACATTTACAACCAGTAATAGCAGGATGAATTTCATGAAGAACAATCCCTCTTTCCTCTCTTAAGATACCAAGGTGTAACACAAACACAAATTAGCTGAGTAAGTGTGAATAAGTGAATAAGTTACTAGCAAGACTGCACGATATGTTTTAACCCTTTCTATATATGCCAGTAGAAAAACCAGGCTTTATAGATCCATTCTATATTAAAAAGACATATAATCAAATATGGAATTCAAGAGTCTGAAGAGACACTGCCAACCAAAAGTACAAAGCATAAAATGAATATGGAAAAGTCCTATAGTATCAGGTTTTGGGGTCTGTAGCAGTGTAAGAATTCAGTATTTCTCTTACAATAAAACAGAGTAAGGATGTTAAAAAAGTAAAGCATTTTCCCTTTGGATTTTACACCAAACACTGTTTCCAAGTCAAGAACCATTTAATTCACCAAGTCCGTTTTATTTTTTAAATGTAGTTAGATCCTTTTGTGCAAGAGCAGAGAACAGAGATTATGGTATTTTGAATAGTCAAGGTACCAATAAGATTAAAGATTTCTCAGGCTTACTAAATGCAATTATTATTAATTAGTTATTTATTAATTACTTATTGAAGTGCATCTTACTGCAAAAGGGTCTGCTTGTTCCCATGATATAGAAGCTCCCCATGAAGCAGGTCTCATTTTTTCTGGCATAGATTCTGGCACAGCTAGCAGGATGAAGCAGATGTCCACAACAGCCACCAGCGTGGCCACTAGTACAACCTGGTTATCTCCATAGCTGGCTGACAGGTATGCTCCAATGGCAGGACTAGTTACCAAACTTGCTGCAAAGGTGGCTGATACCTACACACAAGAACAGTTTATAAACTTGCTGAAGTGGTCCTTCTGCCATTGCAGAAAAATGAAGTCATTTGCTCAACACCATCACTCCCACACCCAGAGGTGTGGTTTAATAAAAACAAAAAGTCAAAATTTACGCTTAAAAAAAAAAAAAAATCATTTATTATAGTAAATATGGGTCCAAACAAAGTTTTTCCAACTTCCTCCGGAGTCCACCATACAAGACAGGATTTGCAGTCTGCAAGTCTGGCTCAAAGAAAGGAAAATGGCTCTTACTTTCAAATGGACTAACTTAACTTTTCTGTTTTGTTTTCCAGTTATGAGTTTGATGAGATCTCACTGAACAAGTTGTCAGCACATTTAAATGCCTGCCTAAGTGAAACTGAGACTAAGCACTCTGGGTAATGCACAGAGTAATACATAATGCCTTGGCTAACAGTTTGCATTTTAAATACTGAGCTACCACTGGACAGCACAGCAAACTAGGAGATCATTAGCTATGGCAACAACTTCAACAGCTAGTGTATTCCTTCCTACGATGTTGTAGTGACATGCAGCTACTAACAGATCACCAATTATATTTACATACAGCAAAAAATGATGAAAAATCCAGTGCTGTTAAATTTCACTATAAAAATCACAAGAGGTTAGAATAAAGCTAGTTTGTTTGGGTTTTTTAATTACTACTTTTTTCCAGTCCCCAAAATAAAAACACTCTGCATAACTATATTATAAAATAAGTAAGAACACAAGTTAGAGACCTTGCTTTATACCAAGCTAGAAAAAAATTCCTAAGAAAAAGGTCTTTATCTCTTCCTAATCAATTTGTTATACATGATCAAAACAAGTGCACTTTTGTCTTTCACTTCATAGAATTTCAGACCGAGCTTTTTCTGTTAACAAAAAACTGTTTGAAGGCATGAAAAATATATGCTCTGAATATACTTATGGCCCTCTTTATAGGCAGGAAAAATGAAGTGGTAATTCCAGAACTTCTAAACCTGTTTTGTGCTCTGCTATAACAATACACATGCTTGATTCAAGAGAACTAAGTCCTTTATTTTCTTAAATGTTAAATCATCATCTGAGGAATGATACATCCCTAAGGCTAAAAATAGAGAAAACTTAAAAGCTCAAAGTATGGTACAGTCAGCCAAGAATCACGTCTATTACTATCTGTAGAGTGAAAACAGATGCAGAAGATGAAGGGATAAATGATGTTCAAAGGCTAAGGGCATCCATCTACCAACGTGCCTGCAAAAGCCAAGCCAACACAGATATTCAGGAATACAAACTAAGCAGGAACTGTATCATCACTCAAAAGGCTAGTTTGTACTAACTGAACTATTTTCTTCTTCTCTTGCTAAAAGTCCTTCTATATTAAAAAGAAATCACAAACAAAAAGTGCAATTTATGGGTGGTGGAAAGATATTGCAAGATCAAGTTTTAAATAACTCATATTGCATTTAATAACATTTCTTGTTGTGCCTGCAGAACTTAAAACATGTTTTGTTACATATGCCCTCTCCACGGTTAAAATTGTTAAATTATTATTCTGTTCCTATAAGCAAGGAGCAGTCTGTGCAGCACTAAAAAGTCTAAATTAGATTTCCCAAACCCTAATGCAGTGCCTTGATCATGGTTCATTCCTTTCTCTATCAACCTCATTACAGTAATCAGGAAAAAATGTGCACGTCAAAACACAAGTTCAAAAACGGTCAGATTATGACCTTCATATTTCAAGTTCAGTGTATCTTACCAGTCCATAGGCTGTAGTTCTTTCATGTTCTTGTGTTACATCAGCTACATAGGCAAATATTACAGAAAAGGTAACAGAAAAGATTCCAGATACTGAAATCATAGCGAAGTACCACCTAAGAATTTAAAAGCAAGAATTAGAAAGTTTAAGCTAAGACTTCCTGCTTTTCTCTTACTAATCAAGCAAGTTTGTACTTAATCTATGAAAACTGTAGCTCAAGAACTAATGTAGAGGTTTACTGGAAACAAATGATTGTGCAGTCTCACTTAAATACTGGAAAACATAATTTCAATTTTTTATATTCTACTGTTTACATCATCCTAAAAGAAGTGGCCCCTTTAGGACACGGTACCTATACATTTTCATACGGTCAAAGCTTAAGCAAGGTTAAGTTATGCAAAAGGAATTATCTTAGAACTCAATTTCTCAACCAGTTAAGGAATAAACTATCATATACAATGCTTCAAAATCTGAACTCTGAATACACTCAGTGCACAAGAAGTTCTTTTGTAATCCTCCCAAGTTTCACAAAACATGTAAATGAAACTGAAGCCAAGTCAATTCTACCCAGTTAAGACTGCAAAGTTGCCTAGTCAAAGATTTAAAAGATCTCGTTTGCAGCAATTGAACTTTTCTGTGGTCAATAAACTCTAAGGTTCATTTAGCTTTAAAAGTATGCTTATTACCAGCACTGGCAGTCCTCAGGGGAAACAGATGAACAGCTGAGCTTAAAAACGAGTTAGACAGGGCTATCAAACCATGTCAATTACTGTTATACTTGTGTGAATAAAGTAACTAATTCACATTCTATAATTTCTACTTTTAAGATACACAATTTTAACACCTCTTAAACAAAAAAGCTCCAGAATAAAGCAAACACATCTTGAAAGGAAAGTGGTTTTCCCTTGTCTTATTGTTGCTCTCCCACTTCCCCGAACTATTCCTCTGAATTTCTGCTGTACTGACAAGCTCTTATTGCAGTCTGTACTACTTACCATGGACTTATTCTCATTAATGGAATTGGGGCACAAGTGAAGAAGACTGTAAGAAGAAGGAAATATTTTCTTCCCCATGCATCTGATAGAGCACCAATTAGCGGAGCACTGAGAAATGACAAAAAACCCTGTGACAGAAGAAAAACAATTAACATCTGTATTTACATTTCCTAGTTTCATTTCAACCACAATATAAAAATGGACTAAAATTGCAATTTGATTTGAAATTAAACACAAAATTGTAGATAACTGAAATGGTACACAATTTCTTCTACAGACTACTTTTCTATGTTCCAAGTTTTGAATCTATTAGACCTGAGTGCATTAAAAAAACAACACAGAAGAGGCATGCATTTTTTCAAGATCAGTTTTATTCAATATAGAAGTACCACAGACTGCAAAAGTTTCTTAATCTCCAAAACCTACAGGCTAGTTTCACAAACGACATCTTCTTAGCTTCTATCACGAGACTTCCCAAACCCAAATTGCCCTCTGATTTGGACTGTCCTAAAGGAGAATTTTGGGTAACCTAACTGTTCTCTGAAGCAAAGTAAACAGAACACTTATTGCTTTAAACTACATATTTATGATGTACAGGACCCTTGCACATTGCAAGAACTATGAGGACAAGCTTGACACCTTGAGACAGTGGAACACCATAATGGCAAAAGTGGCAAAAGTCAGACTTACAGCTACAGTTGTCATGGCAAAATATTGACTAAGGATCAAACACTAGATTTTTCAGCATTTCATAAAGTCTTTGAAGCTAGGTTTCAAATATGTTCTGTATGACATCAAAGAATTAAAATAAGCAAAGCCTTTCACAGGTTTGACTGCACAACCTCCATAACAGATGCATTTTCCTTTCCTCCTCATTAGTGTATCATTCCCTCATCAACCCAACTCTGCCATAAATCCGAACATTAGAAGATACATGGTCCTGTAAGCACCTCAATACACCGGAAGTCTATTTCAGCTAACTTTAGTTAACCTCTGGTATTCAAATATAGTCACCTTCAAGATTAACATATGTGTACATACTACTATACTGAATCACTATTCTGCCACATCACAATGAATAACTCTGATTTCAATGATTTCAGTAAGTAAATTGAAAGCAAAAGCTATAAAGCCAGGCTATCAGATCCTAGGAAAGTTAGATGCCTTAGTTGAAATTAATGTTTTTGCTTCTCCGTCAGATTTCAGTAGAATATGAACTAACGCGTTCTGCTGTCACCCAAAACACTCCTGATGTTTCATGAACAGCATTTTAAATAAAGTATTGGACACTGAAGAGCAAGCTCACTCTGATCTAGGCTCCCCTGGTTATTACACCTCTTAGAGCAATATGTACATTTAGACCATGATAGTAATGCACTTTTCTACCTATGTGCTCTGTAGAAAATATATCAGGAATTCTTCATTTACCACTTTTAAGTGATACTCATAGTTACAATGCACTGAGAATGGAGTTGAAAGAAAACACCAAGAGAAACATGACCATTGTTTTTCTAAGAGAGCAATGCAAAGTTAACTTCCTCCTTCAGTTTGAGACATCCCAATACCCCTAGTGCATGGTGTTCTGCCAGATCACCATGACATATGTCAAGACAGCAAGTCCATCCCAAAGATGTCACGTTCTTACAGCTAAAAACAATGCTTTAGATTTGCTACAGAATACAAAGCTAAATAATTTCTGGCTGCTATAAATTAACACTAAGTGCTAACATAACATGTGTTACACTAAGTGCTTTGAAGCCTCCCAGTAAGACAGTTAGCAAAGAATAGACTTTCAAGTTTTATTTAATGCTTGAGAAATTTTGCAAACTTTTTTTGTGGCAACAATCCAGCATGACCACTGTATGACTGCAGTAATGTAAGTAAACTATAAGCTGCCCGGCCAGGGGTGGGGGGAGTGGGGGGAGAAACACACCACCCACACACCACAAAAACCCTGCAGAAAATTAGCTTTTATACTACATCTTGGACAAAAATCACAGCATTTAAGTGCTTCATTTTTAATCTCAATTGTGTCATCATGGCTGCATTAATCTGCTTTTGATCTAAATCATCTAACATTAGGAAGCAGACATCAAAAACCTTGCTCCGTTTTCAGAAGGATCGTTATCAAGATTACAATAGCTACAAATGGTACCTATCCAAGTGAGAGGAATCTAAACTTCTAGAAACATTTCATTTGTTTCAAGATGCTACTGTTTACCTGTAAATCTTGACCTGAGCCCAAGAACACAACCATTACAATGAAAAAATAGTTAAAGAATTAGTTACATTCTCAGTATTCTGGATGAATGCAAGAGAGATAAATTACAATGTAGGAACACATAGACTACTTAGGTCAGAGGTTTTAAAAAAATCTTACCTTAACACCTTGGATAAGACCATTCATTAAAAATGTGTGATGGGAGAATGTTTCATGTAAGACCTGACAAGATAAAAAAGCATTATTTGAATCAGGAGAGACAGAAGAAAGTTGATTCAAAGTTTAAATTTTATTTGTGTAAACAGGATAGCTCTATTAGGACTTGGTAAAAAAGTATCTTACCCCAGAACTATATTTGTCTTCGTGATAATATTCTGAGAAGGTTTAATAACAATTTATTTGCATAAATTCATCTGCTGGCACAGACCGCACTGTACTGCAGAGACACTTTGGTTTGAGGTACTTTGCTCGAAATGGAGATCAATGTAAGAAAAAAGCTTCTCCAAATGGTATAAATCAAAAGGCTGCCTAAATCATTGTTACTAATTAGGAGTGAAAATGTGATTCAGCTAACTTACTCAGTCAAGAAAAAAAAAAATGCTATATTCACAACTGCCCAAAAAGGCACTGTGAAAACTGTTTCTGAACAAATTGTAGATATTCATTAATCTCGTAATCAGAAACACTTTTGATGAACAAGTAGATGCTTATAAATACTAACAACAGTTTTTAGTGTTTTATGTATCCTTTAAGTACAGCTATGAATTCATTTAAGGTGCTTTACTAGCAGTCTTAATTCAAGGGCAAGTATGTTAATCTATACTAAACAGATTTACCATAAATATGCAAGAGAGTTAAAAGGCCACACTGGTCCTATTATGTCAATTTAAAAAGTTGTTCCAATGATCAAAGCATGTACACACATGTACTTCAAATGTATTTGCTGGTTTTATCTACAGATAAGTGGCAACAACTGCAAAAAGTATTTATAAACATACTGAGAATGCCACTAGCCTGCAGAAACACCATACTTTAGTGTCACTGAAAAGTATCAGTATCATTTTCCAAGGATGACTGAGATTCTCAAATCATAAGTTCAATAAAGGTGTTTGTTCCCATGTTAACTACTGATGAGATAGTTTTGCTTATTTTCACCTGTTTTTCCTTCTGGTCTCATCTACTGTTTATATATTTAAAACAATTTTACACTGGTTTGACCACTGATCTCATGAAACGAATGAAGAAAAAAAGTCAGGGGTCAAATTAGAGATCTAGAAAGCAGACATCTTCTCAGTTAAAAGAAAAAAAAAAAGGAAGCTCACAGAGTCAAATATATTTATCTTTCTGTAAAGTGTTTTCCAGTATTTTTCCAGGAACAAAACCATGGCTGATATCAGTTCAAGCTTTCAAGATTAATTTCTGTTACTTTACAGGCACAAGAAATTAAAGTTGACAAACTGGTAGAGGAAACTGCCTTCCTCAAGTTCTACCGATTAAAGTATTTACATATTGAAAAAAAAAAAGATGATACTGAATACAGGATATGTCATTAAGAGATCAATATTGCTTATGGTGATTTACTAATGTTGGCTTACAACTCCATAAACAAGAGTAGTGAGTAAAAGTTTTGGGTAGTGAGCAAAACAGCCTTTGTGTGTTTTATAAACACTTTAAATCTTTTCTTCTCCATGTAATAACCACTACAGCTTTTCTGACAGATGTCAAAAGAAGTAGAAAAGTAATCTAAAAAATGTTTAAATAATCTCAGTTATCTTAGCATACAGTTTATTTTGACAATACACAACACAAAATTCTAACCTTACTGAGTGTTGACAATGACCTGGAGAATCATGACACAACCACAAAAAACTTGAGTGTTCATGAGCTTTGATCAATGGGTCAGAGATTTCCATTTCTGCCCTTTCTAGCAGACAAACCTGCTTGAGCAAAAGTGGGCAGCTGTTACGTCAAAGGCTGAACCTTGCTCATAAGAAAGTTCCACATGTCTTCTAGTACTGCTGTCTGATCAACAAGCCAAGGTAGGTTACCACAAGACAGAAGGGTACAGGGTATTAAGCTAGATTTGAAATGATTTAAATCAAATATCAGTCTTTAGGGTGTGCAAAGCAGATTACAAATAAAGATGATCACCCTCAAGAGCACAGAGGCCATTTACACCTGTGTGAGGTAAGTTATACCATTATATGTAGCCCAGTGCTTCAAGTTTTCAGTCCAATGCAACAGCCTCATAAGTATTCAAGACCACGTAAGAGACAAACACAACTTTCAAAATACAAGACATTCAAGGCCATAGCTGTACTGAATCCACATACTTTAGACAAAGCCTTTAGCTTTACATTAGTAGCATTTCATCACACTTTATTTAAACACAATACAATGATAAATACAAATTTCAAGAATTAACATTTTAGCTGCATGTGACAGTACTGCTTCATATGGAACTATTTCAACTGAGTACACTGTTGAAGAACCCACCTAACAAAGTTTTACTGAAGTATGGATTTTTCTGAAGCCTGCACAAGAACTGTTTGTACATTATCCCTTTAGATGAGAAGTGTCAAGCTAAATGAACTTGAAGTTGAGCATTTCCATTAAGAAAACAAGGAAAGAAAAACAAAACAAAACAAAACATGAAAGACTACCCAGTCAGCCTTCCGATATTTTGATGTGGGCAGGACAGCATGATAGGATGGTAATTTAGTGTGACATCTACTTCATGGAAATTTGTTAACTGCTTATATGGACTCTTTTATTATTAAGAAGATCAGAGATTGTCTTTAGGAAGGTTAGACAAACACCTTTCTAGAGCTATGCAGATTTTATTTGGAGTTTGGGGAGGGAAAATAATTAACTCCAAGTACCTTCAATCCCACACGACCTTGCTCATCACATATTCAAAGTGCTCTCAGATATTATCTGATGAAAAACTGGACTAATAGACTTTTGACAACTTCTCTCATGCAAGCTTGATTTCAATGAGTAAGACCCATGTCTTCAGAAGAAAGGCTTCATATCCTATTACCAAACACTCAAATTATTTATTCATCCAGAAAACAACTGCATTCCAGAACAGATTAAATACTTATAAAATCTATTTCTTACATGAAAGCCTTTACATTTTACTTCAAGTTCCATGCTGGCAAAACGCCTACCCCATAATAGAATACAAATTTTAATAGAAGATGCATAGTTTATCCATTTGGTATGACTGGAAGACAAATTGAATGATTAAGTCTTAAAAAGAGCCAGAATCATCAGAGGCTCCTCAATGCACTGAACTAATGTTACTCTAAAAGGCAGAAAAAAGTTATAGTAGTACAGTACTTTGCTAATTTATTTTCACTATCTTTTAGTCTTTCAGCAGTCCAGATCTCAGCTGTAGTATACTACTACTGCACAGTGTTGAATGTTAAGACTCCTGAAATTCAGTTAAAAAGGTAAGTAGGAAGTGTAAAACAAATTAAAACCCCGATACCTAGGAATCAGCAAACTAACATTAGTCATTCCTGCCATGGCAGCTGATCAGTGATACTTACCGTTAGCATTGGAGTTGTCAAGAGCCCCCAGGCAAAGAATTCTAGGAATATGACCACCACTGCATGGTATACGCTTGGCCGACCAATACTTTGTTGCTAAGAAAGAAAAACACATGCAGTTCATTACATGTGCAAAGATCTACAAACATATTTTGAGCATGACCAGCTTTCGGGATGACCTACTACCAAGCCTTTGGGAACAATAAGAAGCCAAACAAGGGTGGAGAAAAGCTATTACAAAACAACTAAAGATCTCTGGGGAAGTAGAAAAAGTTTGTTCTCGCGAACTCCTGCTGACTGAAGAGCACCATTTTCCCTACTCCTGGCATTGCCCTGCACTGCTCTCACCTGCAATATGCCTTCAGGCTTCCTTCCCTATGAGCACTAATCACAACACTTCCACTGCAGCAGGACAAATGGTGTAACTTTCCCTGCTACCACCACAAGTGTCAACAAAACAGGTCTTGATTTATTAAGATCACATCACCTACAAAAGAACTACAACAACGTACATGACCAGGAGAGCACTGATTTTCATATTTGAAACTGTCAAAGTAGGAGAAAAGAATCACAGAATCACAAGGAGCAGCTTACGCTGTCTGTACACCCGCTTTCTGCTGACCAACTGATTTCATGCTTGTGTGTGCCCAGACTGGAGACCCAGCAGCTATTCTGCTGGTCAACACGGAATCCCAGGAAGAATTAGCAAACTATAGAAATGCTCAAGATGCTGCCATTCAGGACCCAAGGCCTGCATCCCAAACAAGAGATCTGGAATCTCTTTATTCAGATGAACCATTCAGAACTCTTGGGTAAAGCAGATTTAGCCAAAACTGCTGCTTGCTTTCACTTGTATGTGCCCTTTGCCATAGTAACTGTTTTACAACGTTTTTTGTGTTCTAAAATTACTCTTTCCATTTTCCCTAGCACTAGTTCTGTAGAAGATTGTTTTTCAGCATTTCTAGCCAGAGACACTATGCTCCCACGGGACTGGCAATTCTTAGAAAGGAGCAGTACAGCGCTCTCAGCTGGTACTCCCATGCATACTTAAAGTTTACCCAAATACAAAAGGACACTTCTCTGGCACATTGTATAATCTAGTAACACAGGATTCAGTTGACAAGACATCATCTAGTGACAAGCTTCAACCTGATTGTGTCATTTCAGCAGGTGAAGAGGAGGGAGAACATGAAACACAGGGTCTTCCCACTGAACCCAAAAATAGTCAAGACGGCCTTCCATGAAGGTAGAACAGAGATGCATTTGGTGTTACTCCCCTGCTCAGTACCTTTACTCTAGATATATAAGAATTACAGGTTTAGAAAATGCTTGTATTACAAGCTTTATTTAAGCTAAAAGTCTATAGTAAAGATTTTTAAAGAAACCCCTACTAACCAAACACCCTAAGTGTCCAGATATCTAATAATTTTTACATCTATCAGAGTTTATCAAAACCTGTAGCAGCAAACTCAAAGTAACCCAGACAGTATTTTTTCTAGCAAGCAAGATTCAAATTACTTTCTACATTGCAGCTTGCTTCAAAGCTTGAGGATTTGAATAAAACAGTTCTCTTTCTCCTGGGAAATAATATGATAATATCATAGAGCAAAGATCACCTCTGGGAGTCCGATAACTTTCAAGTATTATCAAAATTGCTCTGCAGGTTGCCATGCAATTTTTCATCTCTAAATAGCAAAGATTCCAAAGATTATAGGGGGAAAAAAATCCTCCTCATGTAAGAAGTCTGCAAGTACTTTTACAGAATGTAATAGCATAAAGATTTTAAGAGTATTTTTTGCTAACATATACGCCAGTCCAAGTAGCACTTAACACAGATTACACTGAAGCCTGACGATCCCTCCCATGGCAGTTCCCTCTGGAAAAGGCAAGTTTTGCAGCAGAGAGCAGGTAAGGTTCTCCCCAGCCTTTCTCCTGCTTCACATCCCCCTCTATCTCTATATCACAAAGGATTACATTGGACCATAAACCTCTGGTTTGCAAACAGTTCTAATGCTGCTAAAAATGAAGTTTTGGAGTATTTGTTGGGTTGTTTCTTTTTTTGGGTGGATGTTTGGTTTTTATTAATGTTATTATTACATGCAAATTTGAGCTGAGATTTACATGGTTTACAAGAAAGATGAAGTACATACACAGACATGCATTTTTTTTCCCACAGAAGTCATCTAAAAACTCCTGTGAAAGAAAAATACTTGTGTTGTACTAAGCCTAAATGAGTATTTCCTGGAGATGAAAACAGTTTGCAAATAATTTTTGGCAGTACCATGTAGCTTACAGATAGTTGCACTGAACTACCTAAAAACAAAACAAAACAAAAAAAAAAAACACAAAACAAAACAAACAAACAAAAAAAAAACAACACACAACCAAACACCAACACTCTACTCTATAGCTTTTTGAATTCAAGACATAATCTGGAAAAAGAGAATATTTATCCTGAAAGGAGCAGGCACCTTTCAAGCATTCCACAGATATTCTAATAGCTACCAACCTACGACCCACATAGACTGTTGTTAATAATTTTCAGTTTTCTTTATAGAGCCCTAAATGTCTAGGTTAATTCAAGAACCCTTGTGTGAATGGCTGCATCAGGAAACTAAAATCATGCAAACAGGCTAATTCAGTGACATTGTCAAACAGACTAATGTAGATAGGTACTTCTTGGATGCACATCTTTTCTGTAGATCCTAAAAACTCTTATCATAAATACTTTCAATTTTTAATCAAACAGAGTTATTTTCAAGTAAAGAAAAGAGCTTATGACTGATGATATACACAGCCTGTACCACTGATAAAAAAGCAACAAAACTCCATAGTTTCAGAATCAGAGAACTTTCTAAAAACACTTCCGAGTTGCTTTTAAGATTAAGGTACCTCAAAAGTAATGAGTGTGGCTCATTCCTATGTTGAGAAAACACTTCGCAACAAAACACAACTGCATGCAATTTACATAAAAAATGAACATGAGTCACACATGCAAAAAATGCTTATGAACTTAAGTACAAAAAGCTTTCAGCTTCTTGAACTAGACAATATGGGGACAACCTACTGAATTCTCCATGGTTAAAATGACTTAAATAGAATTTCAGAAGTAATAGTCAATATACAAGTTGTTTTCATCATCCCCCATGCCCAAATTTTAAAGTGTTTATGTAAAAACTAAGTGCCCTTAGGAAAGTCTTAAAATCTGTTATGGGTTTATAGTCCATCCGCATAGATCTCCTTCATATGACAGCCCAGTGTGTGGGCTGAGAAACTATGTACGAACATTACGATTGCTTTCAAATGCAGCTGCTTGTCAGGGTGTTATACTGGCATAATCAATAATGAGTAAAACATTACTTAATCTCAAGTACTTAACAATAAAAGTTTAAGGCCAAAATTATAAAATCTGAAGTCCTAGAAGGTCTAACAAAATATCTGCTATTACTCCGATCTTGCACTCCTGCCACTCCTATGTGTCTTTTTTCCCATATCCAAGTCTAAAAACATTTTTTCTTTGAGGCAGAATAAACCAAAAGTTCATTTGAACACAACAGGGAGAACTACTGGGACGCACTACAAACTTTTTTAAAAACAGAACACAGCTGTTGAACATTAAGAAACCCAAGAGAAGATCTCAAGATCATAAATCCAGCTGGAGAGGAACTGTTTCTAGAAAAGGGGAAAAATTGTAACAGTATCTGTAAGAATACCTTATCATAGATATTTTGAAGGAGAACTAGTGTAATTCACTCTAAAATATTCCGCAGCAAGATGCAATTTTATAGCCAGTCCCAGATCTTCAGAGCAAAGCTAGAATTGACAGTATTCATTTATTCACACAACTTTTAGGTGGCTACGTATCTCTTAATTAAAATCTATACTTTAACAATTAAAATTGTTCAAATGGCTGCAAAAGCACATTAACATTCAATTTCAAAAATGCTTAACTGTTTCGCTTAAGCAATGTGCATATTTCAGAACAAAGCCACTTCTCACTGTTCAAATCCTGAAGTCCTCCAGAGCACCTTTTTGAACTTTTCACATTGATGTGCGCCATGTAGTCCTGCTAGGAAGATTAAGAAAAAGACTCAGCTGGATAAATACAGCATGCTTTTTTCCTCCCCTGAGGGTGAAGCAGCAGAGCCTACTGCCAACACGTGTTCTCCATCCTCAAAGGGTTTCAATATCCATCTGACAACCTGCTCAGGCCTGATCCTCACAGCTGATCCTCTTGATCTGAGAAGTAAGAGATTTCCCTGAAGTACCTTTCCAGTAAACCTGTTATCTCTCAGGCAGATAACAACCAAGCTGAACTTCTGAACAATAACAGGAAGTTGCCTTTCTCCCCACACACCCTCCCTCCAGCAAGTTCTTTCCTACCAGGCAGTAGGGTCTCCCAGGACAGCCTGCTCCTTGTTTGTTCTGTCTCAGTAGATAGAAAACTTTGCAAACAGCACTCACTGTCCTTCTGCAAAATGGAAAGCAATGTTCAAGTGCATTAGTATGAAGTTTTCTTACTTTCTTTCAAAAAGGGTCTACAGAAACATTCTCCCCCTACAAAACTGCTACAAGTATTTAACTGCTACAAGTTTGGTTTGGTTTGTTTTTACAGAGCCACCTGCACTGCTGTCCACTATGCCAACTGTCATGTTTTCAAGAAAACAAAGAACTGAACAGAATCAGTAAAATATTTTGAGAAACATGCTTCCATGTATGAATCATTCAGATCTCGAAAGTTATGCCAAATTATGAAGTGCATTCCCCTCTTCACATTTATCTTCTCTGCTATTTTCTTAGTTTACCTTCAAACACAAACCTTTCCTGGGATGCTTCACTACACCACTATTTAACCATTTTAGCTTATTGTAGCACAAATATTTTGCTACCAATCCTTCTCACTACATTATGGATGCTCTCTTCTCTGCACGTATTACACAGATAGCTCTCTAGGCATCTTGCATGTTTACCTCTTTCTAGTGCTCAAACAAAAGTATTTAGGAACTACCTTAATTCCAGCTGTTCCCCACAAATGCCCCACTTGTTGGAACGGGCAAGAATTCACTCAAGTGTAAAAAGCAGCCTCAAGACCTTAACAGGGTTTGTCACATGAAAGGATTACGTGTGCAAACCCCAGTCTAAGACATGTTACTTGTATGGAGTGCAAAAATACACCAAGCACAAGTTCTTTCAATCCACCCTTTCACATTTTTTATGTGCCTTGTGAGCTGGAATATAAATCATAACTAATTCAGCTTATATGTTGTCTAAACTTGCATTTCAGTTCCAAAAGAAATACCTTAAGCTGAACTGTACCTGGACAGTAAGATCATGATGCATTCTCTCATGAAAAAGCTACACTAAATCATATTCCACAGGTCTAGAGTATCAAAACCACAACCCGCTGAAAATGGAAAAGCCTGCACAGATTTTGTAAAGAGAAATTGGGTCTTAAAAAGTTCCTGGAGTTCTCAAAAGAAAATGTATGTGTAAAGGAGATTGCATTAATAAGCCTTCTGAAAATTCAAGTAAACCTGCTCAAGAAGCCACACCAAAGGCTCTCAAAGCAAGCAGAAAAACAAACACCACAAAACCAAATGAACAACAATCTGTTTCCACAGCAGAGCGAAGCTACCAGATGAGTCCCAGGGCTCTCTCCTCAGGCCTACATAATTCAATACATTCATCACTGGGCTGTGAAAAACATAAAACATAACTCACATTAGAAGAGAGAGGATAACCGTGAAGAACATCATAAGTTGATGGAATCAATAGACCTAATCAAATGGCAGACGAAAAGTAATGTAGATAAATTTAAACAATGCAAACATGAAAAAAAAAAAAAAATCAATTCCACATATAGTATGTCTACTACTTAGGAATGCAATCCTGGGGAAAACAGTTTCACGAAAGACATCAGGTTAGCATTCAGCAATAGTTTACCAAAGTATATTCAAAGATACACCGTTAGGAAAAAATATTATCATTATATTACTGCATAAACATGTGATGTGCCTGCCTTGCTAACCCTCTGCTCCTGGTGTTCTAAGTATTTTTATTAGATATAAGTAAAGATCTTTCCTCATCCCATGACTGCTTGTTTTGTTCAGCAGCTTTAACGCTAAATACATTGTTGAAAAGTCTATTTAACAGAAGCACAAGAGGCCCACAGCAGGAGAAAGAACATTGCCAAAGGTATGGAGGAATGCCGAAGCAGGTTCCTCCGAGCTGCAGTTAAAACATCTGCAGAAAAATACAACTGGGGTTTATTGAACTGGGAGTGACGGAAAAACAACTGCCACTGCCTTCTTACACTACAATACAAGAAAATAACTAAAACAGGGCCTGGCTCTTCACACAACTTACTCTCAGGGTCCAAAATGTCATGTCAAATCATTTTTTTTCTGCTGGGAATACATTCCTCTAAGTTTAGACTGGACAATCTTATGAAGCAGGAACATTCTGAGGTGCATAAAACATGGAAACACCATTTCTCATCCAGTCTTTGAGGCTGAGGCCACCGAGGATAGTAAAAGTATCCAAGAGAACAAATCACCATATGTCCTGCCACATTCTGAAAGCTCAGCTTTAGACAGTACTGCATTGTCTAAATAATCTACTTCTTACACAAATAATAAATAACCAGCATATTACACTACACCAAACTGTAAGCTGATTTATCCGTTGCTGAAGTTTTCTTCCTAAAATGTAGACGGATGTACAACAAAGAGAAATTCCTCTAAAAAGCACAGATTGCTTAGTTAATCCACATGCTTCTCCATGGGACAATTACTCAAGCTCATTGCCCAGTGGTTAAGTTTGGATCTTCACTGCTAAAATATCAAGTCTTACTTATATAATTAAGTTTCTATTGCTCTAGCCTAGCATACTTCTCTCTGGACACAACACCTTCCCGAGTGCTGCTACTGATCCTCCAGGTTCCAGCAAACTCAGAACAGCAGAAGTGCCCTCTCGGCACGAATATAAGCAGGAGTAATTTTTTTTTAAAGGCAGCCACTAATCACTCCTGGAAATGGTTCAGAGTTCAGCCTCAGTGTTAATTTAACACGATTGGAGGATTCAGAGTGACACTGGCAACCTTGAGAAGGCTACACTTTATGTCTAATTATACAGATTTAACAGGAAAAATAATTTTTGTGGAGGAGAATATACTGCTCCACAAAGCACTAAATACCCAAACTGCCAATCTGAACAATGTGCTTACTGCAAGAAATTCAATATAAATCCTACAAGCAAGAAATTTAAGAAACCAGCTTATTGGATTGAAAGGTGTTTCAGTAAAGTCTCATAACTTTTAATCATGCTGCCTCCATTTCATCACGCTCTACTTCTTATGAAGTATTAAAAAAAAAATTGCTAGCAGTAAGGGTAAAAACCTGTAATTCTTTGGATATATACCAGTTGTGTTTCACTGTGTAAAAACAGTTGAATGAATAAAGGCTGGCAAACTTCAAAGATGTACCGTTTCAACCTTCAGAATGCTTTCATTGTGTTCCTAAAAAACACAGAGGTCTTGGGCTTCATAATATTTTACAGTGTCCAAGAACATGAAACTAATGTATGATTAATTCTCAAAGAGATACTTAGGTGTGTTTTCTCCTTAGATATCCTATTTAGGGACTTCTTACACGAGCACTTTGTTTAGTCAGTACAGTATGGTATTTTGCTAAAAAGCTTCCTTAGTGTGGCATTATTTTACTGACAATAGGTTGCATAAAAATGAAGTACGTGGTATGAATATTCTAAATCTCATGCTAAGTTTTATACTACCAGTGTTCATAATTCTGATGGAACGAGATTGCATAACTAGTAAAAAAAAGTCCATGGAATCATTTGCTTCAACTTCTGAACTCACTAAAATCCAACGGAAACTGATTTAGTTCCAGCAGAATTTACTTACACATACTATTGTTGTTATTAGTTTTGAGCAGGTAACTCAATTAATAAACTGTCATTTGTGCAGCATTCATATTTTAGTTCTTCAAATCAGTGAAGCCAATACATTCAACAGGATGTTAGTTACAGATAATTCAAAGAACAGAAGCTTGTTCTCTCAAGTTGGAGGAATAAGGGAAGAAAGCCTTCCACAATCTGACAAACTTGGCCCTATTCTTCCACTTTGTCCTACCAATCTGATGTGACAAAATAATCAGAAAAAAAATAAAATTAAAACATCCTTCACAGACTGAAGAAGCGGCTCACCAAAATTTCATTTCTATCGTTACTTTTCCTGTCAGCAGCCAAAAGCGCAAGCTCCGACTTTTAAATGTCAGTGATGCACTCCCACTGATATCAAAGGGATCTCTGCAATTACATCCAAAGCCATGATCCAGGCCCTCATCTTTTAGTCTGAATAAGCTCTTTCAACAAAGTCTAGGCAGAGACAGTGCTAGCATTATGACAGCCACATGAGAATCACAGGGAGGTGCAGGAACTGCAATAACGAAGTAGGAAACAGCCCGTTCTGACATCAAAAGTTGTGAAGCAGACCTAAGGTGATCTAAGTACAACTCTTATACTGCGACACCAATGTACAGAAGGCTACAGCCTCATGTCTTTTTCTCTTGTAGCAGACACATAACAGGAACACAACATCCCTTAAGGGCACAACTAGAAGTGAGGGACTGAAAAAAAGGCAAAAAGGAAGGCCTGAGATCACTTTATAAATTAAAAATTGATGTAATTTAGAACCTGTATTTTCAAACTATAAACCAGCATATTTTAAGTACTAAAAAGCATTATTTTAATCCTTAATGCAACTTTAACAAACATTCCCTCCATTAATCAAAAAACAGATTAGCACCTTTGTCAGTTATGAATTTATCTTCGAGTTTTACTCTTCTTCAAAGTTAGACAGAGATATCAAAGTTATTTTTTTAATTGTGTACCTGTACTCTTAATTTCCTACCCTTTGTTCATATTTAAATAAGTTAATCTGTTTTTCTTCTATATAACGACATCATCCTTTATTCCTTTCACCACATCATCCATGCTGATAAAATAGAAAAGTTACTTTTCTTAACAAAAAAGTTAACAGGCCTCTTCTAGAGTTACTTTCCTATTATGACTTCAGATTGGTTTACTGTGTCACGTACGCCTAAAGACCTAAGTGGGAGCTGCTGCACACAAAGGTAAACAGCAAATATACCATACAGCAGAAAACAGCTGCACCTCTGAAGGAGTCTAACCTGCTTTTGTAAGACAGAATGATTTCTAAAAGAAAACTGAAAGGCTCGAATACAGAAGTGATCAATTACAAGAAGTGTGAATCAATCACTTCAGAGTTAAGTTACATAAAATAACTTATTTGACCAATGAATTGCATAGAAGAACATGTTTTTACATCTTCTCTAGGTTAATCACATTTTAACAGTACCTTAACACCTTCACCAGATATGAGTAAGGAACAAAGGACCAACTGACATCAAACAGATGGTTTCAATACTTTTTTTTTTTTTACATTCTTGAACTCTAGCCATGATATCACATTAATGCTACACTATTTATGCTCAGCTAAAGATATTAGAAGTTCATTTCCTTCATATTAACATAAGACAGTAAACTATCCTCTCTCCAATAGCAGAGAAGCTTAACTGTGCAAGGGTAGGTGACACATATTGCAGATAATGGCACCCTGACGCAAACTTAACATTGTTTTAAAAACTTGACATAAGCAATGCTTTTAGCATATCTCATTTTCTGAGCAAATTAATATTATACATTATTTGTGTGTTCCTATAGGTTCTTCAACTCATATCTTATGCTCTGGGCTCACTAGCAAAATAAAAAAGATGGTTTATATCATCTCAGCTCAAAACACCTTGTCTGAAACAAGCCACCTGTCCCCACCTACTGCAGAAAGCTCAGGAGAGCTGATTTTAAGGCATCTTCTGAGCATGCATGTACAAAGGGAAAGGCTTAAGCTATTTGAAAGATGTTTCTCCTGGAAAGCAATTACACACCAGTGCCACAAACACGACTTCCCTAGAGATGCTTTTGAGTAAGCATAAGGACTACTATGTTCCATCTCCTTTTATTTGCACAAAGCCATCTTAATGCTTGATGTAGTGGGAAGAAACGAAACAGAAAGAGCAGTAAGTTATTAAAATTGCATAATAACTCTGTTGTTTCGGTTCAGCAAGAGGTGCCTCCTAGAACTCTAAAAGGAAAACTGAGCTCTACTTCCAGGCACCTCGAATTTACATACTTTAAAGAGAGCTTATTTACAACCACCTCCTTACAGGTGTTGCCTCTGCCCGGCATAAACTAGTTGCCAGCGTCCCGGGAACGCTGAGACCAGGCGGTGCGGCCGGGAGCCGGTCCGGCCCGCGATGCCGCCAGCCGCAGCCTGCGGGAGCCCAGCACCCGCCGCACCCCGGCACCCAGAGAGCATCCAGGGCCGCAGGGCAGCTGGAGGACGCTCTGGGGGAAACCGGCCTCTCACCGGAGAGGAGGCGCGGCGTGTGCTGGCCGACACGGGCCGCTCGGCCCGGCCCGCACCGCGGCGGCACCGCCAGGGCCGCCACCGCCCCCCGCGGGCCCAGCGCCCCCAGACCCGTCCCGCACTCACCGCGCCGCCGCCGCCCGCCTTCGCGCCGACCCTCTTCACCAGCATGATGCAGCCGTCCCGCCCGGCGCCGCCGCCCTCCCTCGGTGGTGGTGGTGGTGGTGGTGCCGCCGCCGTCTCCTCCCCCTCTTCCTCCCGAGCCGGGGCTGGCGGCGGCTCCGGCTCGGGGCTCATCTCGCTCCCACCATCCTCCCGGAGAGGCCGGGCCGGAGAAGCAGCGGGTGCGGGGGGGGCGAGCGGGGGCCAAACTCCCACTCCCGCCCGCAGCCACCGCCTCCGCCGCGCCGCCTGGGCGGGGCCCGGCCGCCGGGCTCATGTGACCGCGCGGGCCCGCCCCACCGCCTCCGACTTGGCGGAACCGCCGCCGGCGGCCGGAAGGCGTGTGGTGGTCCTTCCCTTCGGATGGAGGCTCTGGCGCCGCCGGCCGCCCTGCTCCGCAGCGGTGCACCATCTTCGTTAAGCCTTGCTGCGCCCCGTGGCCCTTCGTTACCAGCGAAGTGTGACTGCGAGCTGGGTTTCCTCTCGCCGAGGTGCTGCGAGGCCAGCAGGTTATCGTTATCACAGGTTATTGTTAAGAAGTACGGCTGCTTTCCTCTGAGTTCACCAAATGTAGTATGTTGAGGTGATGTAGTGCTGACAGTAAATATTATGACTCCAAAAAGACCACGAAAAACCAATACAGCAGGCCAGTCACCAGTCCAGAATAAGCTGTTGACCAGGGAACTGGAAATGTGTTTGTGGCCAACACTGAGAGGCCTTCACCCTTCCTTTTGCCTTGATATGTTACTGGGGTCAAGCCGTTATTTTCCCTGGTACATTGGGTGTTCTCTGCTAAATTCCAAGCAGATTACAGGATTGGAAATCTTCAGTCTGCTAGAATAATAAATGTTAATTTAAAATGCCATTTTCTATTTGCTGTGTGTCTATTTCGCCAGTGAATAACAAGCTATATGCTTGCTAAATACAGCGCATTGTGAAATTTATTTTCCATGGTACATTACACAGCAATTTAACAAGTGTTCTCTTTTAGTAAAGTAGCCTGTGTTGACTTGAAAGCTTCTCTCTAAATGACCTTTTTTTGAAGCTGTTTTTTGTTTAAAGTAGACATAGGCATTTTTAAAGTGTGCAGAAAATGGCTTTGCTACAGGTTCAAAGAGCAGACAAAGGAGTAAAGCAGAAAAAAAAAATAAAACTTTATTCAAATAAAGGGAGAGCCCACAGGAGTCCCTATGAGGTCTGTCAAAACCAGGGTTTGGGTCAGCAGGCACAGCCTGCCCGTACTTACTCCCGAGTCACAAGCGGTCACTCTTCCTTTTCCCATTAGCTGGGGCACTCAGGGGGCACAATCTTTCCGACACGCCCACCTACAGACCCCAAAGTCACCCCCAGCAGCTGTTAAATATTCATTAGTGTCTCCCGGCTCACTTATACATTAAACATGTCTGCACAAATTATCTTTCTTATATAGGGATATATAGTAAATCAACACATGTTCTTTAAAATTACTTTTCCTAGCCAGCCCTAGCCAATTATGTCCAGAATTTCACACCTTCTTTCTGCTTGCTTTGTTCTGGTAGCCTAGAAGCTCTGACAAAAACTTTTCGTTTCTTCAAAAGTAGTCACCACTATGAAATATGATAATATTTGTGTTTTCTTTGAAGACTTGAGCATTTTTCTATTGCCTTGAAAGCCAAGGGACTTCTTCCCTTACAGTTTTGAATGGTTTCTTTTGGTTTGTTTTTTCTTTAATTAACAGGCTTCAAAATACTGAGAATTTTTTAAATTCAGTTTCCTCAGTTAGAAATGTATGAATTTCCAAGCTTAATACATCCTCTTTTGTAAGCAGACAGGTTCCTGGCTACCACATCAGATTCATGTAAAAAGTATTACTTGAAATCATAATTGTATTTTGAAAATTTCATCATTAAAATTTTTACATATATCACTTTAGTATTCCAATTTATATACAATACATATATTTAGGAAAGATATTAGAAATTGTATAGATAATTTTCTGAATGCTCAGATGTGGTTAAAAAGGAAAACAGAATTTTTGAAAATATTAGGAGATAACTAGATAAGAAAAAAGTTGAAAATACTATGTCAACATATCATGAGTCCATGAAGTCTCTATGCTGTTCTCATCCACATCTCAAAAAGGAAGTATTTAACAAAAGAAATAAAGTACAACGTAGATACCAGGATGAGCAGAGCCATGGAATGGTTTCAGTATGTGAGAGAAAACTGAGGGAAGAGAATGACATTATAGCAATTATAAAATCCTGACTGGTATGGATAAAGTGTCTGTTATCATTACTTGGTATATTCTCTTAAAATGCAGGAAGAGGAGATACTAAATGGAGTGATCAAGTAACAAGATTAAAACAAACAGAAGTGTTTTTCCAGGCAAATTGTTATTAAATCATTAAACTCATTTCCATGGGACATTTTGGTTCAAAAGTACAAGTGATTTAAAAGGCAATTAGACAAATTTGTGGAATAAAACTCCATTAAGCAATGGAAAGTCCCTAAGCTGCTGGCTGCACGAAGATGAGTGAATTTACCGGAAGATCCCTCTGCTTTTGCTTATATTTTCCGCTCGTTCCGTAAGCACACACTAATGTCTCCAAACCAGGATATGTGGAAGTTTAGTGTAGCTCTGCATTATCTACTCTTATTTTAAGGCTCTAGTATTGACAGCCTTACAGACTCAGGATCTTTGAAAGAGAAATCACAATAGCCCTGTCTGACCAACTTTGCAAGTATCCAGCAGCTGGTCTGATGGAAGAACCACTGCCCTGTTTGTGTCACTGGGTTGTCAAGGTTTAATTGTAAGGCAGCAATAAACCGTGCCAGATGTTCTCGGTTAATCCCCCACCCTCGCCGCATAGGAAAAGAAAAGTCCTTGCTAAGGAAAGGTGATAGGAAGGAAAAAGGGAGAGAAACTTTAAGTTAGAAAGGTTTTAAAACGCTTTACTAATGCTACTAATAAATAGAGAAAATGTAATACAAAATATACAAAACCAATCTTGAATTTCCTGGGGTAGAACAGCTTTGCCTATGTGAGTTGATGTCACTCCAGCAGCTGCAGGGCAGGCACCCAGTCCTGGGTGGAACTTCACAGCAAACTGAAACTGGATTCAGGGATGCAGGGCCTGGAAGTAGGCCTGTGATCACAGGGATGACAGGCAGGTCCTCTTCAGATGCCAGCTGTGGTCGAAGAGAGTGAGACCCTCGTGATCTCCCTCTTTTATAGGTTGTATGATGTATATGGGATGGAATACTCGGTTGGTCAGTTTTAGTCACCTGTTCTGTGTGCCCCTCCTTGCAAATACGCCCCTCTCAATTATGGAATGTTATCAGAATTCTTAGTTGTTATAGCAATAAATCTAAACATGAACCTCTCATGCATTCAATTGATCATCTTATCAGTCCAGAGCACAGTGTCCGAAAAACATGCAGTTAAAGATTCAGAAAAGTGCAGTTACTTAGAAGGCACTTAGAAGAACTTAGCTGAACGGAAAGTTCACTAAAAAAGAACTGCTCTTGTTTCTAACAAAACCAGGACAATACTCTCTAGAAAATTGATAACAATTAGTATGTCAGTGGTGATAACCACTGTTCCCAATCAAAGAAATACCAAAGATAACAATCATCTGAAAATAAAAAGTTATGTCTTTGGCTGAACCCAACTAGGCAGAGCTTCAGAGTGATCACTGCAACTTGTGAGAGTACTCTGTCTTGGCAAGGTGTTGATGAAGATACTTGGTGAGCTGTCAATAAAAACAACCTGAAGACTCCCATCAATGAAGTAATAATGTTGTTCAAGAAGCAGGCCAGCTCATTCTGTCTGCAGGGTGGACCTGGTTTCTGCATTCAGTGTGAGCTATGTGTTACAATAATGTGAGCTATAGGTATCATGGACCAGAACAGACCCTCTGCCCTCTGCTCCATACATCACAGCTCCTGGTGAGAAGAGTTTAAAACTGATGAGCCATCTCTTCACTTTCTTTGTAAAGGCAGGAGTGAAATATGCTTATACTGCAGTTTAGCTGGTAGACTGCCAGAATTCATCACTGATGAAATTCAAATTCATTATAATCTAGTCACCAACCTTCACTAAAGTAATATGACCTTTGTTATGCTCTTGGGCAGCCTTGTAATTTATTAATTTCCTATGAACACAGACAACTTTGAAGGAAGTCCATGCAGCCCGGATGTTCTAGGGACCATCAACTGACGGTACTTCTGCATTGTACTTTTTGACATATAATCAGTTGTGTCTCTTAAAACTAAGTACTTTGACTTTTTTTTTCCACAGTGTTACTCTAAGCTTTTTCAGAGCTCATCCAGATAATACAGTAGATAGTTCCCTGCATGCATCAGCCCTTTGTTACTGATAATTGTAACAGCAGAAAAGATAGCATACTCTAAGGAGAAATCTTGTGTAGGTAAAACCTGGGAATCTCCCACTTTTGCTTGCTTGTCTTTACTAACACGAAGTACTCAAAGTCAGAGTAGGGAACAGATGAAATCCTATCACGTATTAGAAAGGAGTCCCACTAGATGGGGCTATTGTTACAGAGGAAGAGTTATTTTCGAATCTAGTTTGAAGACAGGCTTTTCTGCTTCTTATGGTTCAAGTTACCTACATTTTTTTATGCAATTAGAATATATTCTGTTTATCTCTTCAGTTCACCAGCATATTTTTTTTTATTATTCTTACATTCAGCAGAAGCTATTATAGCTTTATCTGAGTAAATTATTGATGTGTTTGGGGCACTTTTGTCATTGGTCATAGATTTCAGTGGCCGAAAATCTGTTACATTTCTGTTTGGTTTTGGTTTGGTTAGTTTTTGTTGGTTTGTTTTTTGGGGGTTTTTGGGTTTTTTTTTTTGTGATTGTGGGTTTTTTTTTTTGTTTTGTTGGTTGGTTG
This sequence comes from Streptopelia decaocto, assembly GCF_964273445.1. Taxonomy (NCBI): domain Eukaryota; kingdom Metazoa; phylum Chordata; class Aves; order Columbiformes; family Columbidae; genus Streptopelia; species Streptopelia decaocto. The sequence continues at coordinate 33,696,055 of NC_138657.1, forward strand.
TTTGGGTTTTTTTGTCCCTAGCACTACTGCAGACCATTTGATGTCCTACCATATAGCAATTACAGGAAAAAAACTCTGGCACAAATCATCCTAATTTGGAATTAGTAACATCATTGCTGCCATAATGTATGAAACATTTGAAACAGAAGTCTTATTTGTTTGTTCGTTTTTATGAAGGAAGTCTGGTTAGCACAGGGGTGCTCTATAACTGTTAAATTCTTGTGAAGGCAAATAGTAAACAATGGCATTGAATGTAAGCAATAATTATGTTCTCAGGTCCTTGTTACGGTTCAGTTTTAGAAGAAGTTTCTCAAATGAGAATTAATCAAATGTAGTAACTAAAAGGAAGAATGCATACACATGAATCCAGTGAAAGCAAATTGAGATCAATAGACAAAATTAATTTTTTATGTTGCCTGGTCTTTGATTATTAAAAAACTGACATTAATATTACCATATTTGTTGTTTTTATGCTTAGTGCACTTTCATTCCTACATAAAATTAATTAATAATTATAGTAATGCCTTTGCATTCTGCACTTTAAGAAGCATGATAGAAATCTCAAGGGTCATCCCCATTCTAGGGAAGCTATTGAATTTGTTTAGTACTAAATCACTTCTATCCACAATTTTTAATATAGTGAAATTAAAAGTAATCCAGTGATACTATCAAATATTCTAAGTTCCAGTAAGAGGTACTAGAAAACCAAGCAACTTTTAAAAAATTATCTAAAACTTATCAAAACTCAGTTTTAAAAAGTGACTTAACATGTCCCTTCACTAGCCATAGTATGGGTTCTAATTTAGTTCAAATTTTGAGAACAGAATTTCTGACAATACACTGAACCTACAGATCATCAGTCATTACACTATGAGTGAAAACAAAAGTTACAACAGGTCAGTAGAACATGGGAAGAAAGAAAAAATAATAAAAGAGTGGGTTTTTACTTCACTTTCAGCTCATTGATTCTAAATATTTAAACTTTTTTTTCAACAAAAGAGATTTCTAGCTTGGGAGATGTCAAAAGTACTGTTGTTTACTCTATGAAACAATAACAATAAGTATATTCTTCCCAATTCTATGACTGAAATAATTTAGTTCATCAATTTTATTTTTGAATGTTCTTGCTGAACTTCTTAAGGTTTTTTCCCCCATTGTTCAAAGACGGCATTAGCAAGTAGAAACTGGATTACAGAAGAAGCCATTGGAGATCATCCAGTCCCAAGATACATTAGTCCATTCACCTGCTGCTTTCCAGATGTCTTGCAACTGCATGTCTGCACTACACTGTAATTCAGCTTTGATGAAACTTTTGTTTGTGTTGCTACATTTGTTTGACCCACAAATAAGAAACTGAGGTTTTGCTTAGAATTGCCATTTTTATTTCTTCTCTGTTCTTGAAGTTTAACCTTAACTAAAAATCACTTGGCCCTTGTATATTTTAATACCTTGGGATTTGGATCTTCTGCAGTTATTTTGTAGATCATGCATTTAGTACAGCTGCTGCACAATTAAAGAGTTTAGCATCATGGTTTGATCAAAATCTGATTTTGTTTCCAAAAACTTACCTGCTCTTACCACTACTCAGGAGCACTTACATAGTGAAATAATACATATGCATAGGCCCAGAACAGTCTTAAAGGTATAAACTGTTTGCACTCTGTTTTGGGTCCCTTCTGAATGAAGAATCCCATACCACAGATTTATCAGTCTTTATCAGTCTTTATCAGTCATACTGATACTTTATCAGTCACAGCAAACTAGCCTCCAGGAAAATCAGGTTCAGGAAAAAATGGGTACTGAATCAGAAAATTTGTATTTATAAACTTTTTTTCATTCTGGGATAAATCTCATACAAAAACTGTGGCTGCTGCAGGGCGTCTTTTTTCCACGGCTGTGGGGACCTGCCAGCTGCTTTTAGGACTGTGACACTATCACAGCGTACTAAATAAGGCATAAAGGTACAGGAAAAGGTGTTTCATTATGGTTAGCTCAATATCCTTGTAGAAAGGTGCAACACTCCTTGGCTGAACGGCAGAGGACAAAAGTGTGCTGAGATCTGCTCATGTTCCTGTCTAGGGCTGCAGCTGTCAAAGACAGAAGAGCCACCAACTGAAGCAGCCACATTCTGTTGCCACTGGTAGCCCCTGCCTCCCTGCCTGGGGCTCTCCCAGTCTTACACCAAAACTGTCCATGACTTGCCTCCTAATGGCCATGAGACACATATCGTGAGGCAACCATGCTGGCCATCACCAGTGTTCTGCCCACTCATGCATTGTCAGTGCATCCCTCAGGCTAGTGCCAGGAGCTCAGCCACAGAGTACCCAGTGTTAAAGGGCACAAAGCTCCATTTGTCCATGTCTGTGGGCAGCCGCTCGCTCCCTCTAAGACCACCACGCGCTAGTGGTTGGTGCTACCTTATCTGCCCTGTAAAGTGTTGGCAAATGTACAGCTCAGGGATAGAGGAGGGAGAAGACAGGAGTGTGCCGCGATCTGCTGGCTTCCTTGTCCAGTCATCCAGCTGCAGTAGAAGGCAGCCACCCTCCTCCACCGTGGGCAGCCCCTGACCCCATGCCCTCCCCTCTCTCTCCAGCCCAGAAGGAAATGACATGGAATGAGAGGTGGAAAATAATGGGCCTACAGTAAAATGCAGGTGGATAGGATGCGAGGAGGTCCCCTTGGCAACCTCTTGCACAAGGCAGCATCAGCAAGGAGGTTTGGAGAGTCTGTGGACCCATCCTTTTGTAAACCCATGTGTGACAGTTATGAAGCGTCCCCCACCATCCTTTGCAAAAGAAATTACTCATTAACAGTGTATGTTATGCCTTAAACAGCTGGTTTTTGCAACTTTGGACAGAAAAAGATAGGTGGCTGTGAAGGCAGACACTATATTTTCGCCTCAAGGTCTTTGACAAACAAAGGCGTAATTGTTTTACACAAAGACAGTTCTATCAAGGTCTCAGTCCTCATTCCTGGTTAACTGAGGTGACGAAGATGGGTCATCTAGTGGACAATCAACTGCTAGGAAAAATCATGAACCGCGAGCTACCCCTAACAGACAAAACAACTCATTTGTGGTCAGCATTGTGACCATCCCACTAATTTTATGACCACCAACTCATTTCTGGTACAATCTTCTTAATTGGCATGAAAAACAAGCAGAGGGAGGAGATGAGTCATGTTCACCTATCTCATGTGCAAATGGACTGGGTTATAAAAACTTCCTCAGCCGGAACACTTTTTGGTCTGTTTGTGTGGGTTTTTTTATTCGTGTGTATATGTGTGCCGTGTGGCATTAATGAAGTTTTGTACCCACCACAAGCTGGAATAACAGAGAGGTGAGATCTTATCTTTCTTCTGATATCTTAACCTATCTCTCTCCTTTTCCTCTCTCTCTCTCTCATTCTCTCTTTCTAACTTTATTCTAGACATATAAGAGAAATGACCATGAGCCAGCACTGTGCCCTTGTGGCCAAGAGGGCCAATGGCATCCTGGGGTGTATTAGAAGGGGAGTGGTTACTAGGTTGAGAGACGTTCTTCTTCCTCTCTACTCGGCCGTGGTGAGACCACACCTGGAATATTGTGTCCAGTTCTGGGCCCCTCAGTTCAAGAAGGACAGGGAACTGCTGGAGAGAGTCCAGCGTAGGGCAACCAAGATGATTAAGGGAGTGGAGCATCTCCCTTATGAGGAAAGACTGAGGGAGCTGGGTCTCTTTAGCCTGGAGAGGAGGAGACGGAGGGGTGACCTTATTAATGTTTACAAATATACAAAGGGTGAGTGTCACGAGGATGGAGCCAGGCTCTTCTCGGTGACAAACAATGGTAGGACAAGGGGTAACGGGTTTAAGCTGGAACATAAGAAACTTGAGAAGAAACTTCTTCTCAGTGAGGGTAACAGAACACTGGAACAGGCTGCCCAGGGAGGTTGTGGAGTCTCCTACTCTGGAGACATTCAAAACCCGCCTGGACACGTTCCTGTGTAGCCTCATCTAGGTGTTTCTGCTCCGGCAGGGGGATTGGACTAGACGATCTTTCGAGGTCCCTTCCAATCCCTAGCATTCTACGATTCTATGATTCTATGAAATATCTTGCAGGTTTTGTTGTTAAAGTCTTGCTGAGTTTTATGATACAGTTACCAACTTTTGCCAAGCCACTATTCACTGTAATTCCACGGCATGGTTTCTAGTAAATTCGTGATTTAATTGAAGCTCTCAGGTGATTGTCATCACCTTGGGTTACTGCACAGAGTTAACCTTTGCTCTTACCCCAGCTGAGCTGGGACGGACACCATGGAGAGTGTCCAGAAGAGGGCTGCCAAGTTGGTGAAGAGGTGGAGTGGATGCCATATGAGGAGCAGCTAAAGTCACTTGGTTTGTTCAGGCTGGAGGAGGCTGAGGGGAGACCTCATTGTGGTCTACATCTTCCTCACAAGGGGAGAAGGAAGGACAGGTGCTGATCTCTCCTCTCTGGCGGCCAATGACAGAACCCAAGGGAATGACAGGAAGATGCGCCAGGGGAGGTTTAGGTTGGACATTAGGAAAAGGTTCTTCACCCAGAGGGTGCTGGAGCACTGGAACAGGCTCCCCAGGGAGGTGTCAAGGCTCCAAGCCTGACAGTGTTCAAGAAGAGACTGGACAATGCCCTCAGACACATGGTATGAACCTCGGGGTTTTCCTGTGCTGGGACAGGAGATGGACTCAGTGATCCTTGTAGGTCCCTTCCAACTCAGGACATTCTGTGATTCTACCCCCCAGCCTCCAGAAGGGCAGAGAAAGGCCTGCCTGCCAGGCACAGCGACAGGGTCTTGGGCTGGAGGAGTTGGCCTGTTGTTGTAGAGGAGGGAGAGGAAAAGGCTGAGACTGGTGTGGCTGGAGAATGACCAGGAATGCCTGGGTGCAGAGGCACAAGCAGGAGGACCCTTCAGCAATGAAGATGTCGGCATACCCAGTGTCCATGGCAGATGGACGATGCACAGGTCTTTGGGACCCACAGCATGGTGGCTGCCCAAGGGGCTTGGACAGCCCCATGCTGGCACTTGGAAGTGGGAGCATGGGACAGCATGAGGAAAAGATCTTCTCTTGCAGCAAAGCAACATGTTGGTGCTCTGGTTGCACCAAACTGACAAGTTAATTGAAGAAGTTAAACTTGCATTAAACAAACTCATCCTACACCTCCAAAAATTCTTCCATTGGCTTTCCCTCACTGCTGAGACAGCGTTGGAAAGATTAGCTGGGGTGAGCAGCTCTTTGGTTTTGGGGAAAAAACAGCCCCTGGAAAACATCTGGAGGTTTGTTGGATGGAACAGGAGGCAAAGTGCCAGCTTCACAGCACCCCTCTGCCAATGCGTTTGTAGGCTGCAGCTGCAAGGCCAGCCAGATGCTCCCCTGCCCTCAGCAGGGATGGCTCCCGAGCAGCACTGGGTGTGGAAGCCTGCTGGAAGGAGGGCCCCGGAGCTGCACTGGACCTCTGCCCCTTTCTGCCAGCAGAAGGGCCATCATCGGTGGTGGAGCTGTTTAGGTTGTCGTGCTGGTGATGGGATCTGCTCTGTGTCCTCTCTCTGACCACTTCCCTCCCGCGTCAGTTGGACGAGGGGACCACGTGTGCATTGTAGAGATCGTCCATTTGCCCCAAGTGCAGGAGTAAGTAGAAAGGCTGCCTGCAGAGTAGGCACATAGCTCTGCTTCTGGGCCCACTTCTTGATGTGGGCAAAGCAGAACTGGTTCATGCAGAAGGCCACGCAGGCCACATCCTCCATGTTTCCCAGGCAGATGGGGTGTTGGGAGCACTCTGCTGCCTCCTCCAGCCCTGCCCATAGCATCTGGCTTGTGTCACCGTCCCTTGCAGCAGAGCTGCTCTCTCCCATGGCTTCCTCAGAGCCTGATGCCATGTCCTGCCAAGAGAGACGTGCAAAGTGCCAGAGCTTTTGTGGTGCTGGGAGCACAAAAGCAAAGAAAGGACCAGAAAGCCGTGGGTGAGAGGAGATAAGGCTCTCCTAAAGGGTCTCCTTCCAGGCTGGAAAGTAGCAGTAGCAGCCACCCTTTGGGCCAGCCAGCCCCAGGGGCTGCCCTGCACCCCTGTCTTCCCCAGGCAGGCTGCCCACAGTGGGCAAGGAGGTGCCAGGGACAGGGAACCTCCTGCCTAAGTACCAGGGAAAGGCAGCCTTGGGCAAAGGGTCTTGGGCAGGGGGAACACATGAAGCTCTGGGTAGGAGAGGCTCCGGCTGAGGCTCAGAGGAGCTGGGGCAGGGCACAGAGATGTGTGGCTGGGCTGGGATTTGCCACTGTCTCTCTGTCCCCTTGGATGTGGGGTGCAGGGAGTGAGGGAGGGAGAGCAAGAGGGGAAACCCACCCAGATCTCCTTGGCATCTTCCCAGTGCTCAAGCCATCTGGGGCGAAATGCCTGGGGCAGGCTCTGGAGAGCTGTCAGGGCGTCCTTGGGGAAAAGCTGGGGTGCCCAAGTCCCCAGCACCCCCAAGACACCACCAGGTTAGCACAGGGTACCTGCAGGACATGATCATCGTAGATGGAAGAACTCTTAAGGGTCTTCACCAGTGCCAGCATCCCTGACACTCTCGTCGTGCCCCACGGTCCCAGGACCAGCACCAATGGGCCCTGCAGCACCACACGGCCAGGCACAGGAGGAGCGCTGGAAGGTGCTGCCTTTGCACTGTGCCCACAGCTGCTGCTCAAAGGGCTTGGACAGCCCCATGCTGGCACTTGGAAGTGGGAGCCTGGGAGAGCATGAGGGAAAGACCTCCTCTCGCAGCAGAGCAACACGTTACTGCTCTGGTTGCACTGAAGTGTTAAAAAGCAGGCACTTTTATTACAGCGCACTGAACACTCAGAGGATTGTTCTTCCAATCCAGCATGCGCGATTCGGACTTCTTGGTATTTATTACATATATCTATTGCATATTCATTTGTTTCTACTATCTAGTTAACGTGTTAAACATAAATTATTTCCATAACCTTGCCCTTTGCTAGCAGTCCATCTTTGGTATTTGAGGGTCTTCATCAGGGTCTCTAGTGGTCCCTGGTGGTCTTCGCAGCCTGGTGCCCCCCCGGCGTCAGATTCTTGACTTAATTTTTTTAACATGCATTTTGTCATTTTGCGCTGCTACTCAGCAAAAACCATGTAGCTTTTTCCACTTTCTCAGCTTGCAAGCCAAGGACAACCAGCTTTGCCTTATGTCCAGTCTCTGTAGAGCTATTGTTTCTCTGTTTAGGCTTCTGTTACATTATGCCTAGTCTTGCTACATTATGCCTAGGGGTTTCTAAAAGATTTTTGTTCTTATCACTACGAGTGGTAACTCACAACTGTTCAGGTCAACATGTTTAAAGGGAATTGTGTGTAATTCTGTGATCCATAGCTGTGGAATATGGATAATTTCCCATTTCTGACTAGCAGTTGTGGAAGCAAATTTCAATTTGATTTGTCTTTAGTTTGTATACAGCCATAAGAGTGACATGCATAAGAGTGACATTCAAAAAATTTGTAATGGACTTGTTTCAGACTGATCTGTACAATGATGAAGATGTGGTTTTCATCATTTCTATGAATAGCTGTCAAGTAGTTTATGTGGAAATGCGATAATCAGTTCTTATTCAGGAATAACATGTCATTCACTGTGAAATGAAGAAGGTATTGTACACGCTTTACCTTTGTTTTCTGTAAGAATTCTTCCAGGGGTAAGCATCAATTTAGTTTTTCTGCTCAAAGGAGTTTAGGGGTACTTCTTCATATGGTGCTTTACTGTTAAGTACATGAAAATATTATAGCTAAATTAAGCAAATTTAGTTAAATGTCATTTTCGATACTGTAAAAATGTCTGTGCTGATTTGACTGAAAATGAGTTAATTTTATTCATGCAGCTAAAAACCTTTGTTTTTCATAGCTAGCATGCTCATAATTTGGACTTAGTTTGAGAACAAGCAGGTAACAACCTAGCACAGAGCTAATGTTTTTAATTGCTCTGGTCTGAGAGCCAAGGACATTCTGAGCACCTTGCTTACAGGTGTGAGACAGCGAGGCAGAGATGGGGCAGAGCTTGACTGGCATCGAGATTGATCAATAAGAGTATTCCATCCCATTAGTGTCATGCTAATTATTTAAGGAGAGTTGATCTTCCGGGTAGCCCCCCTTTTTCCTCTTCTTCGGCTATCTCTCTGGCTTCTCAGGTGCTTTCTCTTGCATGCATTGTTTTTCTTCTCTTCATTTCTTTTATTGGAGCCGGGGGGGAGTTCAGTTGGGACTTTTAACCTGGCCTTTTGCCATTTTGCAGAGGCCTCTGGGCTTTTCTGCCTTTTTCCTCTCTTCTTTCCTTGGGATCAGGTACTGGGACGGGGCTGTTTCCTGGGACAGGCTGTTCAGCGTGTTCGTGAGGAATTGCCTTGAGTATCTTTTATTTCTATTTGATATATATATTTACTAGTAGTGTGTTAGTATTTTGTTATTTTATTAAATTGTGTTTACCTCAATCCAAGTTTCTCCCTTCCCTTTTGATTCTCTCCCCTGTTGGGGGTGGGGAATGGGGTGAGTGAGCGGCTATCGTGGTTGTATTGCTAGCTCAGGTTAAAACATGACAATGTAATTCCTAATGAGTAGCAAGAATGATTGTTGAGTTGTTCGTGTAGTCAGAGAAGACATGAAAGATTAGCATGCAGATGTTTACAAAAATCATATTCCTGAAGAATTTTAATAACTAGTTTGCTTGAATGTTTTTCTCTGATGCTGGAATTGAAATTACCTCATAGTAGGGGGACTAGAGAAAAGTCAGCTAAGCATTAACATTTTCCCCTGTGGTATTGCCTATTTCAACTTCTATATCAACTATAAAACATTTGCTCAGTGCAGCAATTCTGTATTGCAAAATATAGCATGCATAATGGTTCTTTCTGCATAGTCACATATCATTTCATTAAATATTAGACACAAGGGTAAGCTGAATATTCCTATTGTTGAGGAACTTATTGATTCAGATCATAATGTACAGTCTGCCAACTCTGTGGGACAATTTTAAAAGTAAGCCCGTTATTATGGTCTCGGACTGATCTGTTAGGAGGATTAAAGGAACCAGGACCCCCTTGTGTAATTCAAAATAGTAAACGCGATGTGATTTCTGCCCAGTGCTCTGAATGTCAAAGTGAAGACTGGTGTTAGCATCAAGGAAGCCACATGGGAAATCTTGCTGGTTCATATCAGTGCTTAAAAGAAAAAAAAAAATAATTGGACCACTGTTTAGAAGTCCAGAAACTCATTTAACTGATTTCTGATGGGAAACTACTTAAAGTTTCGGTAGATTCTGGTGTCTTCAGTTACTCTGTAAAGAAAACATGTTCAACAACGCTTCAGGCATGCAGCAAGGTTGACATTGATGCCATATTTCCAAGGCACTCACATGCCTATCACTGTGCTAAGCCTTTGGGTGTGTTTACATCTTAGGACCACCTGGTTATCAAAAGAAAAGAAACATTGTTGTGAAAATTACGTTATGAAAATATTACTTCATCAAGTGAGATCAAAGTTGTGACAAATAAGGGACACTTTTAATTATTACTATTCTGTATTTTTAAATTGTCTCTACTATATACATATCTCCAGTGTTCTCTATGTGTTTTAGTAGTATAAATGAATTATTTAAAAAACAGGTTAAAATGCTGAAGAATCCTTGTCAATGGGAAATGGCAGATTAGTTACTGGTGTCAGCACTAGAGACTCAAATGCAAGAGTTCAAACTTAAACAGAAAAAAGGAAGAGGATGTTTTACCTTTGTCAACAGAGATCTTACTTCATTTAAGCTAAGCCCTGGGTTAATTTACTGGGTACACATGAGGGATAGAAATCAAAATGCAGCCTTAACTGTAGTGGACACTACTTAGTCATTTTATATTACAACACTCATTCAACCACAAATAGCTGCAGTTCAACAGTTTTCAGCAGCTTGTATAATATAGGAGAGTCAATTTGAAGAAAAGAAAAAGGTCATGAAGGCAGAACATACTTAAACCTGAATTTTCTCAGCAAACAGAAAGTGTGAATGTGGGCATGGCAGGACGTACGGCTCCAGCCACCCAGAGGATAAAGGAAGATCAATACTAACATGACCATCTGAACGGTCAAAGAACTAATACTAACTGATTAAATAACAGCAATCAGTCAAAACAAGCCAGACTTGACAGGTTACACAGGATTGTATGTTTGCGAAGGAGTGATAGCCCAGGCCAGTAGGAATGATATCTTGGACCAGAACACCACCTCTGGGATGTACGCTATGTGAGTGTTGGGCCTGGGCATGTGTGTTTGGAATAATATTTTTTGAAAAAAACATCCTGTTTAACCTCTTGGTCCAGGCCCATATCTGTAAAGCTAAAAAGTGAGAAAGGCTAATTAAAGAAGGCTCAGTTCAGCTCAGCTTGGCCTGGCTCTGCTCTTGCTGCTAACAAGAACTCTGTGTATGTGTGTCTGTATGAGTGTATGCATTGTTCTCATCGCCGCATGTAAATGTAAAAAATTCCAATGTATATAGCTGCAAACCATATATTTTCTCTATTGGACTTTCAGCTAGTATTGCCCTTATACAGTTAAATCTATCTGTTGCTGGTACTACTGTTCCCTGCTTCTCTGGTGTTAAGCAAAAGTTTATGGAGCCATAACGTGGCCTCAAGTTTACTACTAGTGGGGTAGAAAAGCAGTTCTTACTGTGTTAACTTATCTATATCCCTTGACCTTACCTATTGCATATGTCACCAATTAGGGAAGAAGAATTCAGTTCTCACTTTTTAATACTTTTACTAAAATAACAGAACATGAACTATAACAGTAACTTAAGCTGTATGAAAGGGCATAGAGGTTGGAGTGTTCACAGCGCTTCACTTTAAGTGGCAGATTCACACATTGCCAGGCACGGCAGAACAGTGTTCAGTAGCTTCCTGCAACAGGATTGGTCACAGCTGCTACCACTGCTCACCCCCCAACTCCTATTTCCCAGGGAGGTGTTCCATTCAGAAAATGCCTAGCTCCAGTTTTCAAGTGTGTGATCAGGTAAATACCTTGCAGTAGCATACCTCCGGCTTTTTTACTAGAATGTGAATGTAATTCTAGAAATTGCTCATTATTTTGAATCTTTCCTGTTGGTTTGAAGAAAAGGGCTCTAAAAATATTTACCAGACAAAAGCTATGACTAGTAGCTAGTGATTTATGAAGCGGCATTTTAGTAGAGCAACCCAATTAATTAAAATGAATGTGTAAACCCACAGCACACTTAATAAGCCTGTCCATATAAGCTACAGGTATAGAGAAGGTAGTATTGGCTATTACAGCTTTTTATTTGAGAAACTTAGAAGTTAAGAACACATGCCTCCAGTACAGAGCATGTTATGCTTTACCAGAATCAGTTATTTCCCTTGCAACTCTGTTTACCCCTGTATCATATTTCAGAATTTCTCCTTGGTTGATTATTTCATTCTCTTTCATGGTTCTGTTATAGGTTTTTGTTTACTTTGAATATGAAGCCTTGGACTTTGCCTTCAGATCTTCAGAAAAGATTAAAAACCAAAGCAGCCTTAGAACTGCTAAAGTGTATGTGTATTTTAGAGCGAGTTTAGAAGCCTTCTTCCTTTTATGCAGAATTTGAGTTCTCTATAATTTTGGAGATATAATGGGAAAAAAAAAAAAAAGAAAAGTAGGCTTTCGCACAGCATGTTCTGCTTCCCTACCTGCAGTTCACTATGGTCATGTAGTAAATACTGAATCATGATCAACCCTGCTCTGTGTTGCTTCCTTTTCAAAAAGCAGGTGATTAGTGTTAGTGATTTTTCCTAGGACTAAAAAATGCTGTTTGAAGGGTTCAGTTAGAAGTATTCTTCTTCACAGTACCCTAAGGCAAGAAATGGAGGTGAGCAAACAACACCAGAGGATTGTACGTGCAACCCTTTTCAAGCAAATGAGGAAAAATTCTGTTCCCAAAGTGACAGCACTTGTGGCTCCTTTCCTTTCTGAGGAAAAAGGGAACAATTAAAAAGGCCTGTCTTAGATTTCCTTTTCCAAGTCGCAGCTTTTGTGAATACAATTAGGGAGTCTCATGCCCATTTGGCACACAAAACGTGGTTGCAAAGGATTCCCCTTTCCCACAGAGATTTCAGTCTTGTGTTCTCTCTGCTAGCATGGTAGACATATTTTTTTCTATCACAGTAGATCTGACTTGCCTCCAAGGTCCTGAGGGTCCAAAGAACTGAACCTGGTATTTTGTACAAACCAATGTGATTTGTAGGCTACACCCTCAGGACTTCCCCTGAAGACACTAATTCTTCCCCTTGGTGAAAGCATAAGCCTACATGTCCTGAAAACTATGGAGGCATAACTTTAAGTGCTGTCAGCTGAACATCTCATTGACTGAATGAGGAGGCCAGTATAGACCTGTCTAAGCACCTGTGTGTGGTTTGTAATTGTCTTCCTTCCTGTCTTCCCTCTAATAGTCTTAAATCTCTCTCCCCACTCGTACCTAATTCTAGATGCTAACTGTATTTTCTTTCTCTTGTTGGGAGCTCATTAGTATACCTGCAGTGTTATTTAGCCTATTGTCCGTAAGTCACAAGTTACTCTATAAGGCAAGATACGATAATTAAAATATTGCTGTCAGAGAAATGACAAGTGCCCTGAAGGAAAGTTGGGAATTAATTCATTATTTCTGTAGATATCTTCTGGCATCCCAGCCCAAGTGTCACATTCTGTAATATTCTGCACTCAGTTGTTTTTAATTTTGAGATAAAACACAATCTTACATAGTAACAAACTTTTATTTACATACATGACACACAGCAGTGCTCAGCTCTCTTCCCTGCCGCTTAACAGTAGCGGTATACAGTTTTGTGTGTGTGTTTTAAAAAGGTTAGGTGATCTATCAGTTAGAAACACTGAAGAATGCTGGTGTCATGGAATAAAATTTAGATGATGTGGTGTGAGATTTCCAGCTGTGAATAAGTTAGAGACAGTTGTTCTCATATAACTATGTTGGTGTTTTCCTGAGCAATTTTCTAGTACAAGATGCTGCAGTGAGGTGAAGCAGAGCATTTGCTGGTGCAGCTGTCTCTAAACTCTGTTCTCAGTGTCGGGCTTCTCAGGAAATGCACATCACTATGCCTGAATGCAGTAAACAGTCTGACTGCTAAGTGGAAACACACCACAGAAAACATCCCACAGCAGAAGATCACATTTGTTAATGATTTTGGAATAATTTGTGACGTTCCTTAATATTACCCTTGATTTTTGCCATTGTCTTCACTGCATCTTGCACAGGCTTTTCCCACACGGAGCCAATTAGTCTACTGGAGAGACATACATTATTAAAGAAAAATTGAATTTTTAATCTTAAAATAAATAAGAACATTTTGCCACTTCTAATAATACTTAAGCTCTTCAGAGTATCAGGTAACCAAAACTTGCTGCATTCCTATGAAGTTGCGTAGTATTACTTTCTTGTAAAAGATGAGGAAAGTGAGAAACAGAACTAGTTTAATGGTGTTTGCAAGTTTATTGTGAGGTAAGACCCAGAAGCTTTGAGCCTTGATTCTCAGCACCTCCCTCCAGACTCTGCATTTATTTGTCATTGTAATGCGTATTCTCGTAAACAGAAGAACTGTAGCAAGTATATAAAGCTTGTGAGTGTTTTCTGCTTTCAAAAATATTTTATTTTGATTTCATGTGGTGCAAGCCAAAAAAAAAAAAAAAGCCCAAACAAACAAAAAAACTCAAAAAACATGAGAAGTAAACAGTTGCATGGCAGGCAGTCCTTAACCATGAGAGACATGTGGAAAGACTGTCAGGAAGACCGCTGGCATCACAGTATTTTGAAATAATCTGTTTCTGAAGCACATATTTATGATCTGTGTAATCACTATACCAGTGTTCCATTTGGCCTGTAGCAGTAGTCTTTCTTTTTAAGCCTTCCACTTCCTGCATAGACTTCAGTATTGGATATAGAAAAGACATGTGGAATAACTCTTGTAGATTAAACTTTCTATCGTCAAACAAAGTGACTGGATTTTTTGCTCTCTCTACATATATTTCTACTAGTGCATCATTATTTTACATATAGATGCTTTAGACAGAAAAATATATCAGATATTATACCTAGCATTTTCAAAAGCAGTGTAAGGGATCAGTATACTAAAATGTCATATACCTATATGAAAATCCACAGTGTTTCATCAGGGAAAAGTATACAACAGTTAAGAAGTGTAACATGGCCTTCATTAGCGAGAAAAGCTTAACCAAAGTCTCCATAAATGTACTTAAATGTATCAATTGCTTTGAAGCACCAAAAATAAAATATTGATGTCAGGAACATAGTGTAAAACATTTAGATTTGTATCCATCAAAAAATCAAAATTGTTGAAATCAATATAAAAATTAAAATAGAAGAATAAATGGGGAAATATGGCTGGAATCCAAATATCTGTATTAGTCAAACTGAAGGAAGAACAACAGGAAGAACAACATAGTTCCACAGCAGTGATGAATTACAGGTTTAAAAGTTTGCATCAATGTATTTTAGTTTTCCAGGTTTTTAATCTACACTACTTTACAGATTTCCAATTTTGAGTTAAGAGGCACTACCTTCTACTTTCCTTGATTTAGAAATACTTTTCATTTTTTGTGGTGCTTTTTTAGAAACTTGGAAATAAAATGCACTTCCTGTGTTTCCTTACAAACACTGTCATGAACAAGCAGCACTGGGGATTCGCACTGATTAAAGATGTCATAAAGACAGAACGACACTTCTTTTTCAGTTATTCAATGAGTTGAAAGTTTGCATTTTAATTCTAAAAAAAATCCAAATTAAGGGCTTTTCTGTAATACTTCTGAAGTTTGTAAAAGTATTTGATATCTTTTTTAAATAATGAAGAGTAAAATAGAAGATTTTTATGCGAGCAATGTTAGGGTAAGAATTTTCATCAGATTGCAGATGAAGCTTATTATGCCTGAATCCAACAAGTATTTTACATGTGCGATTTGCTATAAAGAATAAATCTAAAAACATGCTGGATTTTATGGGAATTCTACTTATTAACTCAGGAACCATATTGTGAACCAGACATTAAATCCATACTTTACATTTCAGTGTACTGGAAGGAAAGTTATATTTATTTGCAGGTTGTTTAATGTTGGATGCTGAAGATAAACTTCCAGGAATCCACAGCTATGATCTTAGTGAAAACAAAAGTTCAAAGTGAATGCTATTTATAGTTTAATGAAGGCACTGTCAAATGCAAAGGCCTGGGCTTTTTTTTTTTTTTCTTTACAAAGATGGCATTTTCTTTAGTGCTGTTTTTGTAATGCAAACTGCTGATAAGAATTGTCATCTATTCAGCTTACACCCTAGTAGAACTCCCTATAGCCATATAACCTCCAAAAACATCAGTTATATTATGCAATAGGACAAGACAAAATGGCCTCAAGTTACACCAAGGAAGATTTAGATTGGATATTAGGAAAAATTTCTTCACATAAAGGGTTATCAAGCACTGGAACAGGCTGCCCAGGGAAGTGGTTGAGTCACCATCCCTGGAGGTATTTAAAAGACATGCAGATGAGGTTCTTAGGGACATGATTTAGTGGTGAACTTGGCAATGTCAGGTTAGTGGTTGGACTCGATGATCTTATATGTCTTTTCCAACCTAAATAGAATCAGAGAATCATAGAATCATTTCAGTTGGAAGAGACTCTCGGGATCACTGATGATTCTATGAATGTTATATTGATTCGTATTAGAATATCCTATACTAAAGTATGATATTAAATACTTATAATACATTTCATACTACATGGCAAAAAATCTACCAGTTTACTTAAAATATAACTACTTTACAAATATGAAAACTGAAAATCTGTTTTGAATTCTGAAAGTATGGCATATTATAGCAATTTTTTTCCATAAAGTGAATTCTCTCAGGCATGTTAGTTACCAGACTTCAGCCAGCTCTTTAGAGATAGTGTGTTTCTTGGTATTTTAATAGAATGAAGATGGATATAGGCATAGGTTAACTTTCTTTATTGATGTGGCTGCTGCTGTAATTCTAGAGCTTATTCCTCAATGACCATAGAGACCTAGCTGGAATGCAGCTCACTTAGGAGTGCTTCTTTCACATATATCTTTGTTTTACTCTCTGAAGGCAGCCTGGCTCAGTGGATGAGGTTCCTTGCTGTGAGCTTTCTGAATAAAAAGCTAATCCTATGCCAAATGTCACTTCCCAGTGTACAGCATTTCAGGACCCAGTACAGACTTCTTAGCTTCACGAAGGAACGTTGCTTCAAACAGTGAGCAGAATGCAGGCTCAAAAGATGTCCTTTAAACAGTATGATTTTCAGTGTTCATATAAAACCAGAAATATTAATAAATATACATGGAAAAGTCTTACCAGACATTGTGTGTAGAGGTTGGTAGGAGAAATATCTTAATAATTTCCAATGTGTTGCCATCGACATCAAGATAAACTCAATATATTTTGAAGTTTCCCATTCCTTCATCAGGTTCTCTGAAAAAAACACTGGGATACTAAGAATGTGTGATCCAAGGACAGGATATTTCCACAGCATATGGGATACTCTGGCAGAACAAACATGTGAACCTGAGTGATCCATAGCTGAGGTACCTACTCACCTACTGGGATATGGATTTATTCTCTCTTTTTTTCTCTCTCATTCTTTGGGTTCAGGTCAATTAATATAAATGGAACTACGCTGGTGGGAAAGATCAAGAGAGATCTATTGTAGAGCTTATAAGAAGTTCCGTATAAAGAGGCACATACAAAACAAAACAAACCTGACACATTTTTATATTTCCTGAGATAATGGGAAGCAAAAAGGTAAAACAGCTCCAGCAAGTAAAGTGACATTGAATCAGACAACTTCTTATCTGAAAGGTTTCTTAATGGATTAGTGATTTATTATTACACATAGCAGGATAAGACCTACTACACTAGGTTGCTTCCTGTTGCCATGGCAATTACAAATGTTGGTTGGTTTTACTCCTCTGATTATGGGCAGCATTAGAATTTTCCAGCTTTTTATGGTGATTGTTTCATATTACACAAGCAGCGTGAGAACACACTTTTGGGAATAGAGCAGTATGGGTGCTGAGACTGGCAAAAAACCTCTTGCACATTTGGCAATTCCATGGTAATGTGAATACAATTTACAAGCTTCTGATACTGTAGGAAGAGCTGTGCAAAGTTTTTGGTTGACTGTGTTTGTAATTTCAAGTGTAGTGTACAATCCACAGGGTGCTCAGCCAGCAACCTTAACTGGGTTCCTTAGAACTGAATCAGAACTTCTTTTTTTTTTTCCTAAGGCAGAGCCAGATTTGAATAGGTGCTTCACACTGGCAAGAAGAAGTGTGTTGATTCACTTTGCTTTTAGGTGGATCAGAAGGCAGAACATGAGAAACTTAATTTACACTTTGGGGGTCTGCATTTTCTTCTTGTTACTATTTAAGATATATCTGCTTTCAGGTTTCATATCAGTCTTTGAGTATAAGAATTTTGCTAGCATTGTTCATGCAGGGTGACATTTTGCACATTTTTTTTTTAGATATTTTGCTTTGTTTTCCTAGATTTTTTAAAATTAATTATTATCCTGAAAACAAACAGCATGGATAAAAGAGATGACATAAAATTATGAAGTTCAATCAACTTGATGCATGACTTGTCACTACAATTGCTTATAAAGAAGAAATATGGGATTAAATTCAGGTCTCAGCCTGCATTAGATGTATGTCCAAAAATCTGCATTTCTGATGAGAGAAAGATAGACAGGTCAGGACACTACAGTCATTTGCTGAGAGCCCAGCAATACCTTTCTTGTACAAGTGCCATGCACTTCTGCCTGACCAGATAGGCTATAGACTCATGTTTTTATTGCATAAAAAATGTTTGTGCATAAAATGAACTGTGGGATTCAAAAGTTGGTGGTAGGCCTATGCAAAGTTATCGCCTTTGCTTGATACAAGCTTATTGCTGGCACAGTTAAAGAACAGATTTGAGATTTTTTTTTTTTTTTCCATTTAAAGTGAAATATTTAATCTCTGGCCTTGATTTTTCTCTTTAAGATACAGTAATGTGGGTTTGTTTGGACATGTTAATCTAAAACTTGCCTCTTTTTGTGACCTAAAGACAAGTTGTAACTGTATTACTACATCTTCGTTAAATTGCCTCTCTCCAAAACTAATTCAAGGTTAGAGAAGTATGAGGAGCTAAAAGTAGAGATCTTAAGCTTTCATGTCTTTATTTATTACCATGTCTGTTCAAATCTTGCTACTTAATATTGCTTGGAATGGGTTTTGATTTCTTTCCAGTCAAATCTCCTGTCTGCAGTTTCAGTGTCCCAGAATCCTTCTTTGCTTCTTTTTTCCTCTCCCTAGCAGTTAGCTCCTAACACACCATTACAGAATCATGTGTTGCTCTATACATTTTACTTAGCTCTTTTTGCCATACAGCTGCTTTCCTCTGCTTCACTAAGCCAAGCAGAAGCCTCTTTACTGTTTTTCCTAGTTCTTTTGCAACTCTACACTCTTACTTTCTACCATTTTTTCTTATTGTCTAATTTGTCAGTTGTTAATACCATCTTTAACAGCTCATTTGTCTCATTGTCCTATGAAGACTCTGCTGCTCATTCCATTTTTTTCTCTTCCTAGCCTGATCTAGAAGTTACTAGGTATTTTCCCTCAATGATTCCACTAGACCTCTGTAGGTAAAGGTGTCTCTAAGTTCTCATGAATAAAAGTCAAGTTGTTATGGACTAACTAATGCATTTATATTAGTAGGGGGAAAGATTAGCACACTTATTATCATACATTCAAATACATCCATCTGTTTCTTCTGTTTCCATTACACCTCAATTACACCTTAGATAAGGAACACCATTAAAATAAGGCTTAACAAACTTTATGTATACTGCGTTCCATGAGATCAATACAACAGAAGTCTTTAGGCATGTATAAGTCCCCATATTTCTGCTGTTATTGCTTACCAAAACACACATTTATGCACCTAAGAAAATAACCTAGCTTTTAATGCAGCTGAAACTCCCAGGTTGCATTTAGTTGGATAGAATATTTTTGTTATCATAAATTATAAGAAGACTTATACACAGCTTGATAACGTGAGGCACTTTTTTTGTTTCGGATTATACTGCATATAAGCAGTGCTTTCTTTCTGTTGCTAAAGTAATGACAATACCTGTAGGATCATTAATATTCTTTCTGAGCTGTCATAGAGAGTCTCCATTCTTTGTCAGAATTTACAGCTGCTGCAGAGGGTACATGTTATAATCAATTACCCTGCTGTTTCTATGACTTTTGGTTTGAAATCCCATACTGTATCTCACAAGCTTTTAGTTAGGTACCTGTTAAAACCACTAGTTCAGCATGTGATAGAAGATTAAGGATTAATTATTTTAAGACTACCATAGCTGGGCATAGGGAATTCCTTGTTTCAAAGTTTTGAAGTGAATCCACAAATGATGAAGAATTTGCCAAGAAATTTCAGCTTCAAGATGAAATTCAAGTTGCAAGCACCATAATTATGGTACAATTCCTTACTTTTTCCAAAATTGTCACTGGAAAAATGTCGCATTTGTCAACCATTAAACACACAGAAACTATGTATTCTTAATTTTAGACTATGGTATGATAATTCAAGATGCATACTTATGAAGCATTTCTTTGGAAACAAATAGGATACACCTTTGCTATTAAAATGATCCCCATTTTAAAAGCTAGTTAACTGGCCTGACAAGTTTATATTCTAAGAAAGAGGTGAAACAAATTTAAGACAAAATAGCAAATTATTTGTCAGACACATTACATAGATGCACAAGATCTAAGGTAATAAAAACATTCTGCGATTATTTCTGCAATTTAAGTAACAAGAAATACTTAATTGTTCTCACGTAAAAGTCAGAAAACTTTTAGTTCTTCTTTTAGTTTCTTCTTTTAGAAGAAATTTTCAGTGCTGTTTTAAATGCAAAGCGCAAAGCTACTTCATGTTTTTTTGTCACTGCTGCTGCCTCCATCAGGCAGTTCTTGTCTAATACCATTTCTGAAGGCTGCAATTTTTTTTATTCTCATAGAATAACAATTTTGTTATAATCCTTCTGCAATGCACTTCTTATAGTAAGAAATATATAAGCAATAAATGTGCAGTCAGTGTAGAAACCATTAAAAGAAACAGTACAACAAAACAAAATGACAAATTAAAAGTTAATGTGTATGGTGTTTCAACGGGTAAAAATCTTCATTCATTCCTCAAACAGCATCCTTGCTGGTATACTTTCAGAGAGAAGATTTCATACAATTTAAAATTAAAGACTAAATCCTGTTGAGCAGGACAAAAATATGTACAATTTGATGTTGCTAAGCCTCCAATTCTGTTGGAAAAATGCTGGGAAAATTAACTTTCATCACTTACTGCCATGAGAAAATGCCTTGACAAACTGAGCGAGATTCTTCGAGCTCTGAAGTAAATTTGAAATGAAGATGGAATTTGCAGTCTTTGTTAGCATTTTTGGAAGCCTTATCAAGACACTTTGAATTTTGATTTCTTTGTCTTGATGTGAGAGATGTAGCAACATATATGACAACCATTTTTAAAAGTTTCATCTGACATGCATCATTTACATTTTGTTTAGTGAATTTAGGAACTTCAATGTGGTTTTCTTCTTTGTCTAGTATGTGGGCAATATTTGGATAGCCATAAAGGTAAATGCATACATATTCCATCAGTGGTCAAATGCATTGCAAGCTCTGTCCTTTGCACAACATAGCAAAGGTATACTCACGCTAGCAGCTTGGCTTCTCCAGAACAGGATCTTGAAAAATAGGTATAGTAACTGGCAGCAAGTGTTTACGTTTACTTCCCTTCTTTGGAGAAATTGAGCAATTGCCAATAATGAGAAACAGATCCTTGGCTAACAAACACTTGCTGTCAGTCACTACTGTCTTTTCTCACTTTCCCACCTTGAAGGAACTGACCTTCCAGACAGCTGACAGGAAATTAAACTTCTGCTTTCAGTTTCCTACCACCCAACACCTCATGGCTTGCTTGAGGGTTTTGACCTGTCATTTGAGGGTTATAGCTCTATAGAAATGAGATAAGTGCCATTGTGATTATTAAAATCACAATCTCATACGCATCTGAAATGTTTGTTTCTTTCAGTGAACTATACAAATTTTAAAAAGCTACCACACACACACATACACAGATGTTTCAGGCAGATCTAGTAATCTTAAGGTCAATTATCACTTCTCATTATAACACGCCTTATAGCTCTGCCAAGCAAAATCATTACAGCTTCAGTTTCACAAGCCATATGTCTCTCCTCTGATGCTATTTTGTTTTGTCCAGGATTTGAAAATCTAATGAAATGCTGGCAAACATTCATTTTAGAAAGCTTAGGTTTGGGATATAACAGGAAATTTTGTGGAGAGTCTTTCTTGAATCACAGCAACCCCATACAAAATAGCAGGCTTGGGGAAATGTGGCTGCAAAGCTGCTTGGTGGAAAAGGCCCTGGGGGTGTTGGTTAACAGCTGGTTAAACATGAGCCAACAGTGTGCCCAGGTGGCCAAAAAGGCCAAAAGCATCCTGGCTTGTATCAGGAATAATGTGGCCAGCAGGACTAGAGGAGTGATCGTCCCCCGGCGCTCAGCACTGGTGAGGCGGCACCTGCAATCCTGTGTTCAGTTTCAGACCTTTCACTATGGGAAAGACACTGAGGTGCTGAAGCAAGTTCAGAGGAGGGTGACAAAGCTGCTGCAGGGCCTGGAGCCTGATAAGGAGCAGCTGAGGGAGCTGGGGCCGTTTAGCGTGGAGAAAAGGAAGCTGAGGGGAGACCTTATCACTGTCTACAACTACGTGACAGGAGGTTGTAGCATGGAGGATGCTGATCTCTTCTCCCAAGTTGCAAGTGATAGAACAAGAGGAAATGAGCTCAAGTTGTGCCAGGAAAGGTTCAGAATGGACATTAGGAAAAATTTCCTCACAGAAAGGGTTGTCAGGCATTGGAACAGGCTACCCGGGGAAGTGGTGGAGTCACCATCCTTGGAGGTATTTAAAAGACATGTAGATGTGGTGCCTAGGGACATGGTTTAGTGGTGGACTAAGCAGTGTTAGGTTTACAATCTTAAAAGTATTTTCCAGCTTAAATGTTTCTATGATTCTGTGATTTAGGGTTTGTCTACTTGTTCTATGTCCTTAATCTCCCCTTTCACAATCTTTTGAGTTGTAATGGAGGAAGACATCTCAGTGTAACTCAGTGGTCTGGAGGTTCAGTATTGACTTACTGCTAAACAACACAGGAGTATCTCATCTTCTGTTACGGCTTGTCCAAACAGAGGCTGGCAAAATGTCAGACTGCTACACTGTTAGTAGCAGAGGTCTGTGCAGATAATTTTGCTGGAATCTCCTCCTCTTATGCAGTTTCTACATACATTCAAAAAACACGATCAAGCGCATGAACAATCTATGAGTTACTCTCACCCCAAATAAACTTTTCTTTTTTTGCCTTTTTTTTTTTTTAACAATAATTTAACTTGCAGGAAACTAGCAAGATCACAGAGTCTGAAATGGAATATACAGACTTCCACTTTTGCTTTCCTGTGTTACGTCCACCATGTCCACCCTATAACCATGAAATTTTACTTTTGTAATGCAATTATGTGAAGCCTATTTGACGGTTTCCCTTTTTTTATAGTAGACAAAAAAAACACCTCTCTTAATAGTCTTGCTGCAGAAGCTAAGAACGAGGTAGAAATACAGACTGACAAATTTTCTTATCCTATAAAAACACATCCAAGTTTTTGCTAAGGTCTTTTGGTGAAATAATGTAAGGTATAGTCATGAGTATGTACAACAAAGATGGCAGGGGTGTGGATTGATTGATTTTCTGAGAGTCCGGTTTGCCAACTGAACAATTCTGAACAATTCAGCATTTAGTTTGTAACCAATATTTAGTTGTAACCGGGTTAAAAGCAAGGCACTGCTGCCCCCAGGTGTCCATCGGGCACTGACACATGAGCTCAGCTGCAATCGTAGAATCTTTAACAACAGGCAGGGATGGAATGTGTGATCTGGTACTGAAACAGGACGAGTATCTGCCTTCATTCTTATCTCCAAGTCGCAGAAAACAGCGGAACGTTTTTCACTGAGCTAGCTCTAGAGGTTGAACAGCCATTATTTAAGTTACTTCTGCAATTCCATTTAAAAGGTCATCTGAGTTGATGACCTGTTTGAGTCTTTCCAATTAAATATGAACAGCAACTATTAAGAATGTCTTCAAATATAGCCTGTATATAAAATCTCAATTAGTTTTCACAATGAACCTGAAAGGGCTGCTTTATTCCATTGTTTGGTTTATTCAGGGCAAAGGACCAGCTCACACAGATGCTAAAATTCTGACTAATTTTTAATTCCTTTTAATCCATAATTCAGTTTATTACTTTATATGTAAATTCTGAGATAAATCATTCAATATTCAATTAATAAATGCTAAACATTTTGGGAAGATATGATGAATTCCATATACTTAACACAGATATTGAATCTCAGCTATATAAACAAAACTGAACTAACTTGACGCTTTATCAGCGACTTTGTAATGAACTATGCCCTGAAGTCCAGATTTGTTCCTGCATGGCATCCAACAGGGAAAGACAATTGTTTAAAAACCTTTTAGAACTTTGGTGTTTCATAAAGAGCAAAATCCTAAAATGTGTCTGCACCCAAAACTGATTCGGTAGTATACTGCTTATGCTTACCTACAAACTCATTGTAGATCACAAATTCCCATCTCTAATCAGAAACAAAAAAATAGGAACAAATCAAAATATCATTGATAATTAGCCTGTGTTTTTACATCACTAAAAATCTTAAAATATGTCACAGAAGGGAAATTCCACCTGAAGCGGATATTAAGCTAATTCATCTAGGTGAGCTTTCTGAATGATGAAGCCAGTCTTGGCAAATGTTACAGGCAACTACCACCAGAGTATTTTCTTAGCTAAAAATAAAGGTGTCTAGTTAATCAGATTTCTATTACTTATGAGTAAGTTTTACAGCATTTAAAAGTTTAATTTAATATGCAGGTCATCCTATATATGAAAAATAGCAAATGAGTGTGTAGGTAAACCAAAGTGCTGCTTCTCTTTGTCTCGTGCAAGAATCTACGAGAAGAACTGTCACAGAGAAATACTCATATTAAGAACTGTGATTGTAACAGTTTATTCTGCTTAATGTGGAACTTGAGACTCCTTGAAAAACAAAGTTCACTGAGGCTCTTCGAGGGTGGACAAGCAAACAGCTTTATTGCTCCAGAAAAATGTCTTTGTTGACCAAATTTTTAAATGAAGGAGTTTCCAGTATCTGTAAAATCAAATTATGTGATGTACACAACAATGATAAAAACAGATATAGAACAGACGTTAAGAGAATCTAATAATTCTGTTAGAAAATCAGAACCCTAAGTTATTCAATTAAAAATCCTGAACAGTGCTATTCTTTTCTTATTTAAGACTTTTAAAGTTCTTTAGAAGTCTTACAGATGCTAAACAGATGAGTAGCCTGCCTGTTTTATAAACTCTGTTTTCTTCAGGGTTTTTGAATAATTGTATGTGGAAATGGATGTTTCATTCAGATGATACAAAGCAGATATGCCTTCATATCTGATGCAAGAAGGAATCTCATGGTCTGTTATAGGCTTAAGCAGAGTGTGAACTATTCACTGGGCGATGCAAGGGCATAATGCATGCATTTCCTCTTCTGCCTCTTTGACTTTAATGCCATCTTTTCTAACTTGATAGAAGACCTGAGAGTAAATTAAGTCACAGATACTATTAGAGAAGTCCATATGACAATGTAAAAGAGACTAAGCAATAATTACTTTTATGTATTTAACAAGCCATTTGTTTTATCTTGCAGATTCTTCTGGTATTTTCCAAATCTCTTGATTAACATACAATAAGAAGTGAACTTTTGCTACAGTAACTGGGACTAAGTATTACATCTCATGTGAACAGTGGCATTCGTTTGGCTGAACCCCTGAATCACTGAGTAATCCACGCTGGGAGGGATCTCTGAAGGGCATCTGGTCCAACCCCAGTTCAAAGCATGGAAATCTTGGATCAGGTTTCTCAGAGCCTTGTCCAGTTGTGTGTTTAATATCTCCTTGGACATACATAGCACAGCTATGGGAGCTATTTCTAGGTTTCACTTCTTAGCGTTCATTTGCTTTATGCTATGTTTATTTGCATTGCTTCTGACTTAACAAATGGTAACAAACTGATGTTTCTTAATAGTAACTGCAGAGAAAGAGAACCTGGATATTTTCTTGTATCTTATGCTGTATAAAATTTGGGAAAAAAAATGAAAAATAATCTTAACAGCTACTGTCGGTGTTTTTTCAAACAATACTTGGATTTTTTCCTTTTTTTTTTTTTTTTTGCAATGACACTTTTAAATACACTTGCATTATCTTTTAGAGAATTGAATTCTCAACATGAAATTAAATATGTTACAGGATTTTTTGTATGATAAAAAAATGCACTTAAAATCCTTCCACTATTTTGTTTTAAGTAATTAACAGTGTAAATCGGTGGAATGCCTACTCTTTTCTGTTAAGATGTTGAAAGCCATTATAAACATGACGTATTTCTCCTACACCTGGTCAAGTGGAGAACTTCAGGACTTCAGAAAAGGGAAACTCCCGCTGACAGCGATGAAATCATAGAATAGTTTGGGTTGGAAGGGACCTGCAATAATCATCTAGTCCAACCACCCTGCAATGAGCGGGGACATCTGCAACTAGACCAGGTTGCTCAGAGCCCCGTCCAGCCTGGCCTTGAATGTTTCCAGGGATGGGGCATCTACCACCTCTCTGGGCAACCTTTGCCAGTATTTTACCACCCTCATTATAAAAAAATTTCTTTCTCATGTCTAGCCTGAATCTCCCCTCTTTTAGTTTAAAACCATTGCTGCTTGTCCAATTGATACAGACCCTGCTAAAAAGTCTGTCCTTGTCTTTCTTATAAGCCCCTTTTAAGTACTGAAGGGCCACAATAAAGTCTCCCCAGAGCCTTCTCCAGGCTGAACAACCCCAACTCTCTCAGCCTGTCCTCACAGCAGAGGTGTTCCAGCCCTCTCATCATCTTGGTGGCCTCCTCTGTATGCTCTCCAGTAGGTCCACATCTTTCCTGTGCTGAGGGCTCCAGAGCTGGACACAGGACTCCAGGTGGGGTCTCACCAGAGCGGAGTAGAGGGGCAGAATCACCTCCCTCAACCTGCTGGCCACGCTCCTTTTAATGCAGCCCAGGGTACTGTTCGCCTTCTGGACTGCAAGTGCACATTGCTGGCTCATGTCCAATCTTTTATCCTCCAGTACCCCCAAGTCCTTTTCAACAGGGGTGCTCTCAATAATATAAACAGGATATTTTTTCTGTAATATTATTCTTCATCTGATGCTAGTCTGATTTCCCTGCATTTAATAGTTGTGCTAATTTAATTAAATCTAGAAACATTCTTGGAATCAGCAGCTACTTCATTTTTTTCAGGTCATGCTTTTACTACAGTGTGACAAATTATGTTTGGAGGCTTTTCAGATGTAAATACATACTCTGCTGATGTGTATGTATTTAATTCAGGTAGCTTTCAGTATCACAAATTATTCCCTTCGTAAAACATTTAATGTCTTTACATTCTTATCAAGCTAAAGAAGAGGAGTTTCTTGCCGACTGCTAATACCAGCTTCCCAGGAGATGCAGAAGACTTGTGCAGCCAACACTAATATGCTGCAGTGTGCTGTGCTCCCATGAAATATTTATCCTTTGAGACTTATTATTGAAGTATTTTTCTGCTCCACACTTTTCCTTCTCCTGCCACCTGCAACCCCCATTTTCATTTCAATTGGTTCATCTGGAAATTAGTCATTTTTGCTGACATGTTGGGATTCTTACTGTGAAACAAGTTTGCTCTGAAATAAAAGTGTTGCCCTTTTGTATGGCTATTGAAGGGTAACACCAGAAACTCAATGTGTTCTTTACAGTGTGGGATGTGCAGGCAGCCTGTCTTAATCTTTCACAGAAAGCAGGAGTCTAAGAAAGAAGTAGATGGAGATCATATCTTTCTTTGCATCACCCCCTAGACTGGAGACAGTAATATTTCTTATTTATGGTTATCTTCCTCTTGATAGCTGCATTTTGAAGAATTGTGATTTGTTGGGGAAGAGGGAGAATATTAAATAGTTTTCAGACAGCAAAGGAAGTAATGGAAATTACTTATTCTAAGCTATTTTCCCTCAGACTGATACAGCAGCAATGTAAAGTTAAAGGAGAAATACTGATTGGAAAGACACATCATTACACTTACAGCACACTGTGACAAAATAACAACTGATTTCATCTCTCTGTGCAAAATTATTTTCCTTACAGTGTGTAAAAAAATGTGTCGATGATTCATTTTCCAAGTTCTAACAGAGACAGCGTCATTGGGGGTGTCTGCAGAGTCTTGCACCCTGTGGCTTGCTGAACAGTAGTGCACTCAAAGAGGGGCAGGGGACCTATAGGCAGCATCTCCCACATCCCAATCCTGCCTCTGGCATCCCTGAGCTCTATTGCGGCCTTGGGTACAACTTGTAGGCCTAAA
Organism: Streptopelia decaocto; assembly: GCF_964273445.1. Classification (NCBI taxonomy): domain Eukaryota; kingdom Metazoa; phylum Chordata; class Aves; order Columbiformes; family Columbidae; genus Streptopelia; species Streptopelia decaocto. The sequence goes on from NC_138657.1 coordinate 33,723,741, forward strand.
TTTTCAAAAGAGTTCTTCAACCTTTGTCATGCAAAGAACTGGAAGAGAGTAAGGACTGAAAAGCATTACTTTTGAGTAGCAATTTGACTTTTGAAAGCAATCAGGAAAATGAGCTGCTGTCCACATGCATAAACACCACTCCAGTTGGAGGGGTTATAGGGCACCCAGGACAGATAAGAGAGGAATTTAAGACTGTTTTCAACCTCATAGTGGGATTTTTCCAGCACTAAGATGAGGGCCACAAGCAGTACAACATGGATATTTCTTGAGTTTCAGTACTTTTGAGGACTGTATGAGTGAGAGATTCATTTCCAAAAGTGCAGTCTTGAAAGCACTATGTTCACATCAGAAGAAAAAAGCCATAATTTGGTCATTTGTCAAATTTATGACCTCCTCTCTCACCACACTGCCAATCAGCCTGCAGAGGTTTCTGTGACAGTGCTGGTTTGTTCCTTTGAAAATCCAGCCACACTATTGTCATCAGGAATTCAAGTGCTGGACCTGGGGCCTAGATAATTTTTTTAGTTGCACTCCCAAATGCCCTCACTTCTTAACATCTTGGGATTTCTTTTTCTTACACTAGTACATGGGAAACAACCACCGTACATAATTGCATTAGGATATTAGATAGACTAGTACCCAAGGAGTTCCCTGGTCAATGAGATCTACTTAGAGTGTCATAGTAGTTTTCATCAAATGCCACACTAACATTCTGCCCTTTCCCCCACTTTTTTTTTTTCCCTCCATAAGTGAGAGAAATGTTTTTACAGTACTATAAATACTTGTCTGTCTACTTACATATGTGGGAAACACTTTGCATAAGATACTGATGTGTATGGTGATGCGTATATTTTATTACAGGTTATCTGTTTGTTTGGAGAAACATGTGGGTACAAAGATGGCAATAAAGTACCAGGAAATGTTATATGGAAATTAAATTTATGTGAGTAAAATTTTAACGATTGGTTAGTCAGGAAGCACAGTTTTTAATTCCTGGATAGAATAACACAGCATATGGGAATATCCTACTTAAACATATACCAGGGCAACAAAACAAGATTGTATACCTCTTTGCATCTGCTTGGAACTATATAAAAGAATATCCAGCCACAATGCAAATCAATTTATGCTCCTTCATTTAACAGTTGATTGTAAATATGTGATGTAATGATGACCATATGTTATTTATATAGAAGAAACACTGGACTTTAAGTCTGTTTTTTGTGCTTTCTTAAGAAAAATAATGTGCCTTCTGGTAATTGTCTGGAATTCCTAATGTAAGTCTGGATAGCATTTTATGGCTTAAAACAGGTTACAGTATTTCCCTACACAAGTTTGCTAAACAACTTTGATTCAACACCTTCTTTTGCCCGGGAGAGTGCAATATATGGTCCTATTTATCTCTGATAACACAAATCCTCAAACACATGTTGAGAGCCCTTTGCTTCCTTTCTATGCTGAGCATTCACTCACGTAACATGTACCAAAGAAGTCATTGTGTCAAGCTAGACATGCAGTTATTTACTAACGAAATTAGCGGTTTCTTAGTGTGATTCACTGTAAAAAAAAGGCTGTGAGCAAACACCATTCTAGTAAAATCAGTTAAAATTTTAGTTTTTATTTTAAACCAGAATGGAAATAAAGAAAGGTAGATTAGCCATGGACTTGTACCATGCAGTGCAGAGAGGCAGTGGTAGCATAACTGCTTATGGCATTTTTTTCATTTTTAACAATAAAAGAAAAATAAATCAGATAAAACTAAAACATTCTGCATTTTGTAAAATCATTGTTGTTTTATTTTCTTCTTGTTAGTTTGATGTTTTTCATTATTTTGCTTTTACCAGCTTATATTCTTTTAAATAGCTAACATGCTTAAGTACTTTGAAATCCCAAAAGTTAGAACAAAGAAATTAATTTGTATGCCTTTCTTCTGGCTGCATTGAATATGTTCATAGCAATGCTGTGTTACATGTATTTGTCATACCTTTTATCTCTGTACAATAAATATCATGGTTTCTTGTGAGTCCTACTTTTGTGCCTTCCCTTTCTGCGAGCAATTTCTGGCCCTGCAGCAATAAGGAGGTATTTCCACCAGTGGATGCCTTTGACAGCAGAAAGCTTGTGTGGAAGCAGAGCTGTAATACAGAACATTTCCAATTCACTTTTCTATGAGGTGTCATGGCAGGTAAGTATTGAAATACTGAAGCTGTGGGGATTAATACCAGTGCTTCTTTGCCCTTTCCTACACTCTGCATCACCCCTGTAACTCCCCCTGGTTCTCTGGACCAAAACTGCCCTTTCTCTCAGAGACGAATCAGTTCAAGCCTGCATGCTGCTGAACGGGACCAGCTTATACTTCCTCGATGACTTCCACTGGTAGGCAAAATGATTAGCGAATACAATGTATAAAACATGTGGGACTAAAATCTCCTCGGTCTACATAAAAGATTTTCTCATAATATTATAATTTCTGACATTACAAATAGAATTGAATCTGTCATCTTTTGAAAATTTTCTTAGCAGCTTGTTTCAAGTACAGTTGTTTTTATCATTATAAACTCCTGTGTATTTTTGGTGGGATAATGGCTTTAGTTTTAGGCATTGTGAGCTTCCTGAACTCAACGTTTCACTGTTTGGAAGAACAAAAGATATTTGCCTGCCAGAATCCTTGTATCTGTGGTTAGAGGATTACCCAGAGTCCTGCATATTCCTTTTCCCAGAGTTTTCATTGCTATAATTATTTACTTCGGAAGATGTATAATTATACGAATATCCTAGGCTTGCAAACATTACATTATGCACTTGTAATATGAAGAATAAGGATAAAATCCACTGCAGAGGTGTGTATCTTTATGCACTAGCACTATGTATTTGTTTGTTGGTTTGTTTTTATTTTTATATTGGTTTGGTTTTTTGTTGTATTTTACAGCCAAGATGAAATGGAAGATGCCACTTTACTTGGGAAAGTCCCATGCTTGTAGCTGCAGCCATGTGGCATTTATTCTTCATAGTCATGCCAGGGAAAACAATATTGGAAGAAACCAAAACTTGGTTACAACAAACAATTGTTTTTTCTGATTTAAATGTTATGCATGTAATTGGTGTTTATTCAAGTAATAGAGTTGCAGTCTCTTCAGTTCTTACATGTATAGTCACTGTCTACTAGCTACGTGCTGTCTCTCATTTTCTATACTTCAGTTTCTATCAAGCCTCATTAATTTGCATTGTTTTAAAAATGGAACTGAAGGTAGTTTAATAGTCATATTTAACACTGAGAAACAAAGTTTATAAATAAGTTGTAAAGCTGAAATATATTAAGTATTTTTTCTACTAGCAAAATATTACTTGTAGAAAGAGGGATCAACAAGACTTTTGACTTAACAGTGTTATCACCATTTCTGAAATTTGCAGTCAGGTTCCAAACATTCCTGTCTTTCTCGCTTGCAGACAGAAAATGAGCACTTTTTAAGGCATGCAATACATGGGCTTTGCTTGGTCTTCTCTCGAGATGCCAGCAATGTCTATTTTTAATATATATCTAGTGAGAGAGGCTTTTACTAATGGTCTCAAAGCATGTGTTATCTTTTCAATTTCTACCTGGTGCAGTTTTTACATTACAGAAGTATTTTCCTGGGGCACTTTTTCATATTTTTGCAGTACTTCATCGTTTGTGATTTTTTCTGGTAATGTTTAACTTTTAGTACCTCTGCTCGCTTGATGTCTTGTACTGCCCAGAGACTGCAAAACCTGTTTGATGTATGCGCTTTCTTTTTCACAGTGCTACCTATAAACTCTGACCTCTTTTTCTTAGCTGTTTGGCTTTATATCATTTTCCTTTGAACTGAAATCCATTGTGTTACTTGGTTCTTACTTAACTGTTTCACTGCCCTGAACATACTGAATATTGAAGGTCCTTCTTTACATATAAAACTTTTCTTACACTGCAAATTGCATACAAAAGTATTTTATGACCAAATATTACATAGGGACATACTGGAGACATCTCTCACACCTTCATTTATGCTTACAAGATGGGACAGACAGTGTAACAGTTGTAAGCGCTCCTCTCCCTGCTACGAGGCTGTAGCATTAAATAATTTTCGTGTGGGTTTCATCTTAATACTTTGAAGAAATTTTATATAAGAAGAGTACAAAGGATACAGAAGTTATCAACAAACTTTAGCTCACATGTAATTAGATACTCTTGACATATGCTGATTTGCACTGAAGTCTCTTTTATTCCTACCTTTAAATCCTTGGCAGAGCAAAAGAAGTTGTTATAATGGATGAGACTTATAAACCCTTCCAATGGACATCTGGTAATTTCCTAACTTTCTGTTAACATTGAGCCATTTAGTTGAAATCTTTGTTTTCTCCCTGCTCTCATCTAGAGCTAAATTCTGCGAGAGCATTTCTTACTGCTTTTAGAATGAGAACACTCTGTGGGTAGGTGGTAAAAGACTGACTCAGCCTCTGACCTCAAGTCTTAATTCTAACCAACAGTGGATGCCCTTACACAGAGTGTGGTAATGAATTAGTGTACATCATCTCAAATCAGACTGAGAAGTACACATTAACCACAAATATATCTGTGTGTAAATAAGCATGGAGCTGACGCAGTTCCGTTATAAACAGATTTTGGTGACAGGGTATGATGATTACCCAGCAGAAGTGGCAGAATCGTTATGGGTAAATGCAAGAAATATTCTGAATCTGTTTCACAGAAGAGCCATTTCTCTTGTTTGGTCTGGAAAGCAGCTGCCACTTGTCTGGCTTTCTCCTCCTGTTGAGGTCTAAATAGTAATCTTGACAGAACACCACTACAAATATACAGGATACTGTCCCTTTTGAAATCTTGGCTTGTTCATACCTAGCTAAAAGAAGAAAATGCAAAAAGAAAGGTGCACCACCAGCCAGGAACATGTCCCCAAAAAGGACCTCTGACTGGACAAGGAAAAGTAAAGGCTAAAATCTTGGTAGTATTGAGAAAGGGTTTTTAAGAACTGTAGAGCACACCTAGAGAGTGTCAGGCCTCCAGTTCTGCTCTCCATTTTTGGGATTCAATTTAAAAGAGCTGAAAGAAATGTCACTGGTTCTCTCAGGAAATGCTTGGCAGTTTCCCTGAATGAAGCTTGTGAAGGAAACCTCGGGATTGCAGTATTGCATTGAAATACTCAGCAACGAGGAATCAAGGAGCACGGCAGCAGGTATGGTAAATTCTGCTGCAGAGAAAGGATCAAGGAGAAAACAGGGGCAGGCCCAGCATGAGGCAAGCCCACGGATGGGTCAAGGGACTGCCTGGACACCATCTGACCCAGTAGGCAAGACTAACACGGCAGGGGCATTGACAGGATATTTAAATGGCCCCCAGGGACCACAGGCAACAAGAAGCACAGTGAACAGGACCAGCAAACAGCAGTGAGGCAGTTTGAGTGGCAGTTTGAGAGGCAAGGGCAGGCAGGAAGGACCCTGCCACTTCAGAGGCTACGACCCACTAGCAAGAAGCTAATTACAGCAGGAGGCATGGTGTCCACCTGGAGAAGAGCAGTACCTTCAGCGTCCCTCATGGTCTCTCTGGCTGCAAGAACTGATACAACCGCCCGAACTGAGCTTGGGAGGGAAGATGCAGCTGTCCAGGTCCCAGGCTGAAGAGTGTGCCCGAGTTTCTGCTCGGACTGACGGCAGCAGCAAGTTCACCTGTGGGTTATGTGCCCAAGTAAAATTGCTGCTCAGCCTGGTGGCAGAGCTTTGAGAGGAGGTGTCCAGGCTCAGGAGCATCAGAGAGTCAGAAAAGGAGATTGGCTGGTGGACTCACAGTCTACCATTCCTGGTGCAGGAGCAGAAACCAGCCATGTCACCAGATACAATGGAACCCCTCCCCTCTCACCACCAGGCTGTAAGGGGTGACCCAGAAGATGGGGTAAAACGGAAACAAGTTACAGCTCAAGGTGGCAGGCAAACACAGCATCCTCACAGCTAAGTTGAGGAGGTGTGGTCTAGACAATAGAGTAGTGAGGTGGGTTGCAAACTGGCTTGAGGAGAGAAGCCAGAGAGTGGTAGTCAATGGTGCGGAGTCTAGTTGGAGGCCAGTATCTAGTGGAGTGCCTCAGGGGTCAGTACTGGGGCCAATATTATTCAATATATTCATTAACGATTTAGACGAGGGAATAGAGTGTACTATCAGCAAGTTTGCTGATGACACCAAGCTGGGAGGAGTGGCTGACATGCCAGAAGGCTGTGCTGCCATCCAGCGGGACCTGGACAGGCTGGAGAGTTGGGCGGGAAATAACCTAATGAAATTTAACAAGGGAAAGTGTAGAGTCCCGCATCTGGGCAGGAACAACCCCAGGTTCCAGTACAGGTTGGGAAATTACATATTAGAGAGCAGTGTAGGGGAAAGGGACCTGGGGGTCCTGGTGGACAACAGGATGACCATGAGCCAGCACTGTGCCCTTGTGGCCAGGAAGGCCAATGGCATCCTGGGGTGTATTACAAGGGGGGTGGTTAGTAGATCGAGAGAGGTCCTCCTTCCCCTCTACTCCGCCCTGGTGAGACCCCATCTGGAATATTGTGTCCAGTTCTGGGCCCCTCAGTTCAAGAAGGACAGGGAACTGCTGGAGAGGGTGCAGCGTAGGGCAACGAAGATGATTAAGGGAGTGGAGCATCTCCCTTATGAAGAAAGGCTGAGGGAGCTGGGTCTCTTTAGTTTGGAGAAGAGGAGACTGAGGGGTGACCTTGTTAATGTTTATAAATATATAAAGGGTGAGTGCCATGAGGATGGAGCCAGGCTCTTCTCGGTGGCAAACAATGATAGGACAAGGGGTAATGGGATCAAGCTGGAACACAAGAGGTTCCACTTAAATTTGAGAAAAAACTTCTTCTCAGTAAGGGTGACAGAGCACTGGAACAGGCTGCCCAGGGAGGTTGTGGAGTCTCCTTCTCTGGAGACATTCAAAACCTGCCTGGACATGTTCCTGTGTGACCTCATGTAGGCGTTCCTGCTCCAGCAGGGGGATTGGACTAGATGATCTTCCGAGGTCCCTTCCAATCCCAAACATACTGTGTGATACTGTGTGAAACACACCCTCAGCCTGCCCCACCTTCCCAGGTGCCTGTATACAACAGGTATGAGGCCCTGGAACTGGATGGACAAACAGCTGGTACTGCTGATGAAGACCCCTCTAAGAAGGAGTCCTCTAAGCAACACATGTCCCACATGAAACACAGCAAACACATTGAAACCTCACATGTAAAGACAAAAAGAAGGGTAATTGTCATAGGCAATTCCCTTCTTAAGGGAACAGAGGGCCTGATATCCCAACATGACTCAACCCACAGGGAAGTCTGCTGCCTCCATGGAGCCAGGGTAAGAGAAGTGGCTTAACAACCCCCAGGTTGGTAAGGTCTTCTGACCATTACCCACTATTGGTTTTTAATGGTGGCAGGGAAGAGATAAGAAAAAAAAAGTATTAAGCAAATAAAAAAGGATTCCAGAGCTTTGTGGTGGCTGGTCAATGGCTCAGGTGCTCAAGTGATTTTTTTCCTCCACCCTTGGCTACATGACTGGTGTCACCAAGGAACTTCGGATTTTTTGACCATGGGAAAGTCAGTCCTTCACCAGGTCTCTTAACACCTGACAGAATGCATCTCTCACAGAAGGGGAAAACGGTGTTTGCTGAGGGGCTAGCAAGACTGAAAGCGACGGCACCAGGCTGGTCATTAATGAGCAGTGGGATGGCACACCAAAGCTTGAGGAGGTGCTTGGCAGTGAGATTCCTCAGACTGCGCCACGAGGTGAAGGGCACAATAAACGACGATTGAAGTGCTTCTATACTAATGTGCACAGTATGAGGAACAAGCAAGATGAACTAGAAGCCCTGGCCCGGTCCCAGGGATATGATATAATCGGCATTAGTGAAACCTGGTGGGATAAATCCTGTGACTGGTGTGCCATGATGGGTGGCTACAGGCTATTCAGAAGGGATAGACAGGGTAGAAGAGGCTGGGGGTGGCACTGTATGTAGTGCAGGGGCTGTAGTGCACGGAGCTGGCAATTGATGACGGCAAAGTTGAGAGCCTCTGGGTGGGGATTAAGAGTCAGACAAATAAAGTGGATGTTATTGTGGATGTCTACCATAGGCCACCCAGGCAGGATAATGACACAAATGAGTTACTCTTTAAGGAACTAAGTGAAACCCCCAAGTCATCTGCCCTTGTCCTTATGGGGGACTCCAACTTACCAACTTACTAGTTGAAGTGGCTCCCTTGGCCACAGTGACCATGAAGCAGTCAGGTTTAAAATCTTTGCTAATGGGAAGAAAACTTCCAGCAAGACCTTAACACTAGATATGAGGAGAGCAGACTTCAGACTGCTCAGAGAAGTACTTAGTAAGATTCCCTGGGAAGAAGCTGTTGAAGGTGTTGGGGTCCATCAGTGTTGGTCATTTTTTTAAGTAACACCTACTAAAAGCACAGGACCAGGCCATTCCAAAGTTACAAAAATCTAGCAGGCGAGGCAAAAAGACATCTTGGTTTCCTCACCTCAGTCTTCAACACCAATGGTGGACTTGGGGGCTCCCCATAATCCTGGACTAGAAAACCATGGCTGCAAGAATGATAAACTCCCAATCAATCCGGAACTTGTACGGGATTTGCTACTCCAGCTAAATCCCTACAAATCAGTGAGTCCTGATGGGATTCATCCAAGGGTGATTAAAGACCTGGCAGACATCATAGCGAGACCTCTCTCTGTGATTTTTCAATGCTCTTGGGAATCTGGAGAGGTCCCAGAAGGCTGGAAGCTGGCAAGTGTTGTCCCAGTCTAGAAGAAGGGCAACAGGGATAACCCTGGCAACCAGAGGCTCTCAACTTTGCCGTCATCAATTGCCAGCTCCATGCACTACAGCCCCTGCACTACATACAGTGCCACCCCCAGCCTCTTCTACCTTGTCTATCCCTTCTGAATAGCCTGTAGCCACCCATCATGGCACATCAGTCACAGGATTTATCCCACCAGGTTGCCTGACAGGCTGACAGGCCTGTCAGCCTCACTTCTGTTCCTGACAAAATCACAGAGAAGATTGTTCTGGGAGTTACTGAAAAACATCTGAACAACAATGCAGTCATTGGTCCCAGCCAGGACAAGTTCATGAGGGGAAAGTCCTGCTTGTCAACCTTTATTTCATTCTATTACAAGGTGTCCTGGTTTTGTTAAAAACACGACCAGTTTCTCTTTTAGTGGTTTTTTCCTGTCAGCTAAGTTCTTCTAAGTAACTGCACTCTTCCGAATCTGGCTGCATGTTTTTCAGACACTGTTCATTCTGGAGGTGATAACGGTAGTTATGGTATGTAGAAGAGGCCCAGGTTTAGACTTATTGCTATGGCAGCCAAGGTTACTGATAAATTTTGCACATCCTGTAGGTGAGAGGGGTTTAATTGCAAGGAGGGGCAGACAGGACAGGTGATTAAAATTGACCAACTAAGTATTCCATCCCATCCGCATCATACACCCTATAAAAGTGAGAGATAACGGGGGTCTCGCTCTCTTTGACTGTGGCCGGCATCTGAAGAGGACCCTGCCTGTGATGCCTGTGATCCAAGGCCTGGTTCCAGACCCTGCATCCCTGAATCCAGTTCCAGTTTACTGTGGAGTCCAGCCCAGGACCTCCATGTGGCTGCCCTGTAGCCACTGGAGCAACACCAGCTCCACTACAGGCAACACTGCACTACCCTGGCAAATTTGAGATTGGTTTTGTATATTTTATATTATTTTCTCTATTTATTAGTAGCATTAGGAAAGCATTTTTAATTTTTCCAACTTGCAAGTCTCTCTCCCTTTTCTTCGCATTACCTTTCCTTAGTGGGAGGGCAGGGGGTTAACAGAGAGCATCTGCCATGGTTTATTGTCACCCTGCAGTAAACAGTGACACAAGGTCACCCACCTAGTTGACCAAGGGAAGCCTATCAATGTGATCTTCTCGGATTTCAGTAAAGCCTTTGAAACTCTTTCTCACAGTGTCTTCCCGCACAAGATGTCCAGCATACAGCTGGATAAACACACAATGCAGTGGGTGAGCAATTGGCTGACAGGCCAGGTTCAAAGGGTTCTAGTAAATGCAGTTATGTTGAGCTGTTGACCAGTCACTAGCGGAGTTCTTCAGGGATCCGTCTTAGGGCCAGCACTCTTAAATGTCTTTATAAATAACTTAGACTCAGGACTTGAGGAATTGCTTAGTAAGTTTGCCAATGACACAAAATTGGGGGGAGCTGTCGACACTCTTGAGGGCAGAGAGGCCCTGCACAGGGATCTGGACAGATTGAAGAACTGTACAATCACCAATCACATAAGGTTCAACAAGAGCAAGTGCCGGGTTTTGCACCTGGGACATGGCAACTCTGGCTGTACATACAGACTGGGGGATAAGATGCTGGAGAGCAGCTCTGCAGAGAGGGATCTGGGAGTTCTGGTCAATGGCAAATTGAACATAAGCGACCAGTGTCCCTGCCAGCCAAGAGGGCCACCCGTGTCCTGGGGTGCATCAGGCACAGCATTGCCAGCCAGTCGAGGGAGGTGATTGTCCCGCTCTGCTCTGCACTGGTGCGGCCTCACCTGGAGCACTGTGTGCAGTTCCGGGCACCACAGGATAAAAAGGATACTAAGCTACTGGAGAGTATCCAGAAGAGGGCTATGAAGTTGGTGAAGGGTTTGGAAGGGAAGCCGTATGAGGAGCAGCTAAAGTCACCGGGTTTTTTCAGCCTGAAGAAGAGGAGATTAAGAGGAGACCCCATCATGGTCTGCAGCTTTGTCACAACAGGAAGAGGAGGGGCAAGTGCCAAACTCTTCTGTTTAGTGACCAATGACAGAACCCCAGGGAATGGCAGGAAGATGTGCCAGGGGAGGTTTAGGTTGAACATTAGGAAAAAGTTCTTCACCCAGAGGGTGGTGAAGCACTGGAACAGGCTTCCCAGGGAGGCAGTCAAGGCCCCAGACCTGACAGTGTTCAAGAAGAGAGTGGAAAACATCCTCAGACACATGGTGTGAACTGTGGAGTTGTCGCATGCAGGGACAGGAGTTGGACTCTATGATCTTTGTAGGTCCCTTCGAACTCAGGACATTCCATGACTCTACTCAACTCTAAGTCAAGAGGACCTCCAGAGGGTCCCACTTATCCCGCAGAACACTAAAATGGGTAGTGTAACAATATTCAAGTGTGGTGAAAAACAACTATTTTTGCCCACTTTCATCTCCAGACATCTGGTGAGAACCTGGAAATGTTGTAAAATGAGTAGAAACAGTGGTCTACTTAGATATCAACAGACCAGTAGAGGTACTACATCTAATGTGTCAGGGCTTCAAACATTGTGTCATCTTTGTAACATCTTGTTCAAAAACATTCAAAAATAGGACCCAAGTTTGAGACCCTAACAGAAGCAAATCATCATTATTATTGATATCAACCATCTCAAATTGAAACTAGATTGGGCATTAACCCTGGGTTAAGGCAGTAATGCCACGGAAACTCCACTTATGCCTCAGGTTCTAAGTCAACCAGGGGCAAACAGAGACTCCTCTACTCACTGCAGAAGTATACAAAAAGCTGTGAAGCTGGAAAGCTTTGTCTTCTGGCTATTATTTGCTCTTGCTTTCAATGGCCGTGGCTTTTCAGAGCTCCAGGCAGCCTAAAGCTTAATGACAACCCTCCTTCAATAATTCAGTAAAGACTGTAAGCACATGCTTTAGCCTGTGTATGTATGTAAGACTTGAGAACACAGGTAAGTTAGGAATGTGTGTCCTGCCGAGTCCTTGTGCTACAGAGCCAAGGCATATGATGTTAGTGGCTGCAGCAAGCATTCATAGGGAGAAAATACTTCCTGCGTTTGGGATATTCATTGTACTAAAGCAGGATTTATCTCAGCCTAAAAGCCTTTTAAAATAGTATCATAGTAATTTAACAAGACAAGATTATGCTCAAATAGTCAAGCAGTTCCAGTAAAGCAAAAATAGCAATAATTTAGTATTCTTTTTGTAGCTTTTTAAATGTGAACAAGTCTACTTACCTCCAGATACAGGAAAGAACAAAAAAAAAGGGCTATCAAAAACCAAAATTGCATCTGTAATATTACCCTTTTAAAATAAGTAAATTTTTTTAAAGATGAGGCTGCAATTACTCGAATCTTTTTGCTTTCAGATCTTGGATTGTTAAGATCTGAGTCTGTACAAGTAGAATTTTATTTCAATAAAAAGTACAGCTTTAATAAACCAGTTCTGCTCACTCCTCTAGCCAATGACCGCCACTGATTCTCTACAGTATAGCATAAATTTAATGCAAATGTAAACAGCTTTAAAAACAACTCTCTCCACATTGTAATAATGCCCAGTGTGAACACAATACTAGTATTTATGGTTATAAACACAGACACATACATAATCAATAGCTTTGGATCACTTGGAATGGTGGAATGATTTTAATTCATGATATTTTTAAAAGCATTAAAATATCTTAGAAAATGAGTTCTGTGTCTCATCTCCAAAAGGTTGCATGAATCATTAAACACTATAGTGCTCCTTTTGTGAATTACAGAGCTTAGTCGCCAACATCTCAGTAGTAAGTATCTACTGTATTTCCAGCCCAAACCTGCAAATTAAGGGGTAAGCAACTTCCTCAACTATAATGAAATGTCATCACATTATGCCATCACTTAGATATCAGCACAGAAACATGTTCTACCTTTCTTTGCTCTCCACATTTACAGACCACTTTTGTGGTATGTGCTCCACAGTCCTGGTTTACGATTAGTGATAAAGATATATTGGCAAGTACAGCAGCACTGTATGGGCTGATACTCAGAGTTTTGGACAATTTGTAACACTCCACTACATATCTCTGAACAAGCTGTGATGCTGCTTTTACTTGTAGTGTACCTCTGTCTCCCATTAGATTCACGCTCTTCTATCAAGAGAGTTTTTCCACTGATGTGAGCAAATGTCCTATTCTGATGGCAGGTCTGTTTTTGAGGAGGATGGTATCTGACCATCTGCACCACAGTGATGGGTGTTTCTTGTTAGGGGGTAGTTATTTTTAGGGGTGTATGAACCCTTAATTTAAGAACCCTGCAACCCGCAAGAGGAAGCAGCTAGATGGAACGAACTTAAGCATGATCCATTTACTGGTAGCATCTCCTCATCCCCATGTGATTTCTTTTGCTTCTGATCATCTTTCTGGAGTCAGGGATCAAGTGCAATCTCACAGTTCATGCATTCTGGGACTCCAGGAGGATTAAGCCCCACCAGTGTTATGGAGGTTTAGTATAGCACCTGGAGAGAAGGTTGTAAGTCATTGGGCAAGCTGTCAAGCTGGAGGAGTACAATGAGGGTAATAACAAAATGTTTGGACCAAGAGTGATTTTATTCTTGTCTGTCTTTCTTTTCAAACTAAATTTCCAAAGCAGAAGCTTGAACCAAGGAGTGTGGAGGATGTAAACTTGGCTAGTCTTTGTTATTCATACACAAAAGAAGGTTGGTTAAAATCATCAGCCTCTCAGAGCCACTCAGCCTCTAAACAGTAGGGCTAAATCTGTCATGTCAAGTAGCTATGACGCATTCCAAACAGATGGAAAATAACTGAAAACTAGCACTTAGGCAGACCAAGAGAGTAAATATTTTTCTCTTTGTCACAGATGTCAACGTGAGCTCAAAAATGGATCATGTGTATTTTCTGGAGGTACAACAGCACTGAAATGAGAAGAAGGATTTTGTGCACTGTTGAATGCAAATAGAGGGAACTACAAACTATGGGTAGAATGATGACACAATGCCTATTATAAACGCATATTCATTACAGTTAATTTACAGAGTGTTCAACTTCCAAAAATTGATTTTTTACCACATTTACAAACACCTTATTTTCAAATTCATACGTATAGAACATAGCAAAAATTTAAAATTTAAACTCAGAAGCAATGCTAAACAAGAACATGAAAAAAAGAACATACTTCAACTTCGTGAATGTCATCAGTACGATATAGATTCTAAGAAGGTGCCCAAACAGGGGGCAAATGGACTAATAGTTACTAAGTACTAATTGATATGCACTGAGCCTTTTGTATGTATTGAGGTCCAGTGCTGTGTTGCAGGTATAAAAAATTCCCAGTATTCACACCATTCCTAACAGAAAGTACATGTGAGGACTAAGCTTGGTTTCAGCACGAATGCATGGATAAATGAGTCAGCTGTCCCCCATTCCTCTGAAAAGCTGATGCTAAGGTAGAAATATTTACAACTGATGAGGAAGAAAATGAAAAATTGAAAGGAAATTAAATCTAAGAGAGAAAAAGAAAGTTTCAGGAGCTCATCAGCTGATGATGTGCTCGTATTAAGAAGCAATTGCTGAAGCAGGTAGAATGACAGCCATTTTATTAGTCAATATTTATGTTATTGAAGCAAATATGACCAATATATGATTGAAATATAGTTATATAATCTGTCTTTCAGAGAAGTATGGACATCCCCTGTCCCAAGGGATTTGTATGTACACCTTAGCAACATCAACATGCAAGTACATATCCAGAAGGATCTTTGGATAAATTGTTTAACATTCTTTCTGCCATCTAACCCATTAACAGAGCTGGCAGTCATATTCTAAGCTAGTTGCATCTTCCAAATGATCTTGTGATTGTGAATATGTGAGCATTTTGAAATATGCCCTGCCAATTAATAGCGGTAGTAGTTACAAAAGTGCTGTATGACATAGGTAGGGTATCTACCAATGCTACCGCAATTATATGATTCCAGTCTAATTAGTTTGTAAGAGGGCAAAAAGTTTCCTGCATAAACTCTTTTTTGATGCATATTGTTTCTTACTTTAGCTCTTGTTCATAAATCACCTTAATGCACTTAAGGAAAATGTCTGACTTAAATTCTGTAACAAAGGAGATTTTCTCAGACTTGGGAATTCAAGGAGCAAGCAGCAGACCCCCCTTGCACCTTTTCATTGCTTCACTCTTTCTATTAAAGGGGATTAAGCAGGGTGGGGTTGGAATTGAAAACTTGTGATTTTGTCATCCTGGATCTTTCTCTGACTGACCTGTCGTATGTGGGCAATCAGATAATTTCTCTTTGTAAATCATCTTAAATATGCGCTTAGCTACTGTGATTTGTTGTTTCTGGCCCATCTCTAATGACTGTTCACATTTCAGTGAGAAATATAGTAGCACCGACAAACAAATAATTTCCCGTGCTAGCCAGAGACCAGCTTTCGATAACAGTGATAAAATGGGTTGCTATTTAGACGTGAGTACAGACATTCACACTCCCTTATATGAAAGTTTACACTTTTTTCTCCTTTCTTTTTCTTTTCCACTTTGCTACTCTCTCTGCTTCCAGCAGCCCTCACATCAGGCTTACCTTCTTCACTGGACTTCTGAGAAGCCAAAAGAAGCATATCTGTCTTACCAGTAGTCTGTGTCAGGAAGAAAGACTTGTACCAGGCTGACCTTCAGTTTCTCCCTGAAAGTATTAAAAGACCATTAGTTTTCCTTCATAATGATGGCCAAGGAAAAACAGCAAATATGGAAAAGGTATCTCCTCTGTTCCTGAAAATTAGGAAGTTCTAGGTAGTTTTGCAATAAAAGAATAGGTAAAAAAGGAAGGTGAAGAACCGATTTCCAATCCATATAGATGACAGAAAACATGGGATTGAAGCATGAGATATCTGTACTTCCACATGACAGAAGTATATGAAAAATGCAGGGATAGATTTGTGACTTCACCGAGCTCTGAGCATATGCTAGTTTGAAAGAATTTTCTACCTTCCTCATAGTGCCTTCACATGCTTGGAAAGCATCTAGATGGTACACCCCACCATCTTTTGTCATTCATGCAAGCTGTCCACCCCGTCTTTCTGCCCAAGGGTAGGGCTATCTGTAGCAAGCATACTGTTCAGCAGTTCATATGTTAAGACAATTCAGTTCATGTATTAAGACAAGTCAACATTTCAATGTGCTAATATGGCAGACTATGAGCTCCAGCAGTTAAAGTCCTCATTCATTAGTCCTGTCAAATTTAGATGCAGCAGCTGAACTAATGACCTTAGTCCTTTTTGACTTTACTCTTCAGAGGCCTCAGGTGAACTCTATGATAGGGATAATGTAGTGAAGCATTACCCCTCCAGCTAGAATATTAAACCAGGCAAAGTGAAAAAAGCTAATGTCTTACTCTTAGGTCTGCTGAAAGGTTTTTTAAGGTGTGACCACATATTTAGAATTTAAACTGGGTGCTTTTTTTTTTGTCTTCATTATTAAAGCAGAATACTTGTTTCCTTTTTATATTATAGATCTGTAATAGATAAATCTATTTATACAGATACATTAATACAACAAATTTGTGTTAATATGTACAAATTTACATCATTTGTAAGTATGGTAAATTTTCAGAGACACTCAGTTTTCACATTTTTGAAGTTTTTCTCCCTGGAGAAATTAAAATAAAGTTGTCATGGTTTAACCTGAGGTAGCAATATAACCACAATAGCCACTCACTCACTCCCTTGCTTCCTCCCTCCCACCTCCAAATAGGGGAGAGAATCAAAAGGGAAGGGATAAACTTGGATCAAGATAAACACAGTTTCATAAAATAACAAAATAGCACTAATATACTACTACTGCTAATAATACATATGTAAGATGGAAATAGAAAATAAGTAAGAGATACTCAGTACAATTCCTCATGAACGCCATCCACACCCACGCAGCACCCTGGTCCTGAACAGCCGATCCCAAAGAGAGAAGAGAGGAAAAAGGCAGAAAGGCCCAGAGGCCTCTGAAAAATGGCAGGATGGCCTAAGGCAGAACTAAAGAAATGTCCAAACAGAACTCCCAAACGGGTCTCTGTCCCAGTTCTGAAAAAGAAGAAAGAACTAACTGGATGATCCTGACTTTTCTTAAATCTGAAGAATGATGCTAATGGGATGGAATACTCTTATTGATCAGCCTGGATGTCAGTCAAGCTCTGCTCCATCCATGCCTCCCTTTCTTAATACCCCACACCTGTGGGCAGAGTGCTCAGAACATCCCTGGCTCTCAGACCAGAGCAATTAAAAACATTAACTCTGTCCTGGCACATTATCTTCTTGTTTTCAAACTAAATTCAAACAATTACCATACTAGCTATGAAAAAGAAAGATTTCTAACTACATGAAGGAAATTAACTCACTTTCAGTCAAACCAGCACAATACCAGATAAATCTTGCTTTTCTGGCTATAGCCCCTTCTGATGCAGTGTGACTAGTTTGTTGAAATAAGCAGGGTTTGACCTCATGATAATATCTACTGGTATTAGTAATTAACGATACAATGCTGATATAAAACACAAATCATGAACATTGGATGTGGTGTAAGCAAAAAAAGTAGAATGCAATGCTGTGCGTTCAGGCTGTCAAAAAGTGTTGTTAATTTGTCAGTGGCTTTATTTATGTTACCCAAATATTGCAAATAATTCTGTTGATAGAAACAGTTGGGCTTCCATTCACTAAACAGGATTTCCAGATTAAAAGAAGAAAAAGCAGGATTCATTCCCATAGAACCATTTTCTCTCTGTTTGAAATTTGTTCATCTGCGGTCTTGTGTGTGTGTTTGTGTATGTTTACTCCCACTAAAATCCCCAAAGTGAAATACAAATTAACAGAATCAGCCACTCCACACCAGGACAGACACCTGCCTGCAGTACAGTAAGCATCTCAACTTATTATCAGCAGGACTAGATGCTCAATTTCTTTCTCGTATTAGATCTATGGGTTTATTAGACACCTTGAGGAAATTAATGTTTACCTGAAAGTAAAGCAGGAAGGGTGAAGTATTGCATCTGTGTGATTCTCTGTGACATTAACCCTCAGGTATATTGTAAGGAAAAAAGACAGGTGTCCTGAATCCACTGGACATGATTTGTATCTGCTTATGCCTCAGAGCAAATACAAAATGGCTTCTTTGCAGATGCATTTGCCTATTTGTTTCTATTTTCAGAGCTGGGGTTTTTGTTTGTTTTTAAAGTGCACATTTTATATGGAGGTCTCTACATGAGAAAGAATCACAGAAGAAACACTCCAGTGTCAGAACTTGCATGCCACTCAGATTGAACAGGAGGGAATTGAGCTTCTTCTTATAGAATAATTTAGGTTGGAAGACACCCTGAAGATGACTGAGTTCAACCATAACCTAACTCCAGCACTAAGCCATGTCCCTGAGAACCTTGTTTATATGTCTTTTAAACACCTCCAGGGACAGTGACTCCACCACTTCCCCGTGGAGCAGCCTGGGCAGCCTGTTCCAGTGCTTCACAACCCTTTCCATGAAGAAATTTTTCCTAATATCCAATCTGACCCTTCCCTGACGCAAGCTGAGGTCATTTCCTCTAGGCCTGTCATTTCTTACTCAGGAGAAGAGACCAACACCCTCCATGCTACAACCTTCTTTCAGGCAGGTGTAGAGACCAATAAGGTCTCCCCTCAGCCTCCTTTTCTCCAGGCTAAACAGCCCCAGATTCCTCAGCCGCTACTCATCAGACTTGTGCTCCAGACCCTTCACCAGCTTCATTGCCCTTCTTTGAACTTGCTCCAGCACCGCAATGTCTTTCCTGTAGTGAGAGGCCCAAAACTGGACACAGGATTTGAGGTGCAGCCTCACCAGCACCAAGTACAGGGGGACGATCACTTCTCTAGTACTGCTGGCCACACTATTTCTGATTCAAGCCAGCATACTGTTGGCCTCTTTGACCACCTGGACACACTGCTGGCTCATGTTCATCCAGCTGTCAATCAACAACCCCAAATCCTTTTCTGCCAAGCATTATAGAATCATTTAAGTTAGAAAAGACTCTTAAGATCACTGAGTCCAACCATCAGCCTAACATGGCCAAGTCCACCACTAAACCATGTCCCTAAGTGCCATATCTACATGTCTTTTAAATACCTCCAGGGATGGAGGTACCTTCTGAACCTTCCCTGGTGCAACTTGAGGCCGTTTCCTCTCATTCTATCACTTGTTACTTGGGAGAAGAGACCACCACCCACCTCTCTACAACCTCCTTTCAGGTAGTTATAGGACCTATGGAAAGAATATTTGTATTGAGAACCAGAGTTATCCTGCAGCAGTGACTGTTTCTTTCCTGCTTGTCTGGCATCTGCCAACTTGACCTCCACAGGACTTAAACGATGAGTGGCTGATTTCCATCTATGACTGTTTAGTAGCAGCTGCAGAGGTGACTCAAGGGAGTTGATATATCCATATTTACTCCCACCTAGATACCTGCAAGGCAGACCTGAGCTTGGCAAAGCTCTGTGGCTAAGAGACCAGCCTTCCCACTCTTCTGTTCTCAGACTTCACATAATGTGCCCTACACAGTTAAATACAAGCAGGCTGACATCCTGAGAAGCATCTATGATAGTCAAGTAATGGCTGATGTTACAGAAAGCACTGCATATAAGAATTGGTACTATTAAATATGGAAGTAGCCCTGTAAACATCCTTGGAGAGGTGAATGACTTCAGGAAACTGGAAATAAAGCCAGTGCTCCTACTGGGAATGCCTCTATGTATTGTAGCATACGCCTGAATCTGTGTGCTTATAGATCCATCAGTACTTTGTTCATCCAGAACCATGAAAAAGAAAAGCAAAGCTGATGTAAAGACACTAAATGTACTTAAGCTGACTTCAGTGTTGAACTAAGACTCCCTTATAGCATAAGCTTGTTTACAAACTGCGCAATGGGCACATTCTGATATCTGTCTCAAACTCAAGCTTTCCCAATAGTGTCAATATATCCTTTGGACTGGGGTGACAAGTAAAGAGCTTTCATTCTCCATGAAACAAGAGTGACATTTAGATTCCCGTCTTTAAGACAAGTTTCATTTTTGATGGTTAAGGTCCCAGTTCCACAAAGCATTCACGCAGCTGCGTAAGGGCTTTACTGCATGGCAAAGGGACAGTAAAAGTAGGGTAGATAATGTTATTTCATTACCACTGTCAGACAGTAGAAATTTCAGCAACAACTTTCAAACTATGGGCTAATAAACTCTGTATTGGGTAGAAACCATTCAGGCCAATTTCATACATTTTTATGGTATCACAAGAAAATTCAAGTTTGCAAGCTCAGTGCACAACATGAATGTGTGATCTTCTGGGAATATAATTTCAAAATTGTTGCTACAATACACTTACTATATAAACTATATTTTTGAGGGAACAATTTAAATGGTTCATATGTTCCTTCAATTACTTGCTTGGGAAGATTTCCCAGATTACTCAATAATATTAATGAACGGATAAATTACCCAGTACTTAATTTACTTAGTAAAATATTTAATTAGTGATTCAATTACTAAGTAAAAACCTTACTCAGTAAATGAATTAGTTCATCCTGAAAGGCTTAAAAGTACTAAACAATCCACTATGAGTTATTTGCAGAATGGGTGCATTATTTTATTACTATTAATAATTTCAATGCAGAGTTATTCCCTGCAGGGAAGACTTCAGATGATTCAAGTTTGAACTTGAGAAGAGTCACAGGTCTGCCTCCAGGACTAATAGTAGAGGCATGTTTTACTTGAGAGATTGAAATTTAATAAAGCAAGCTGCCAAAGGGATTAAACAAGGAAAATCCATGGTAGAATAAATCTCTTTTGAGAACAGAGAAGGTAAAGTGGCTCACCCAGTGAGACAGGGTGAAAAACCATAAAAGTAATTAACTTGAGTAAGCTACAAATTCTGAGGTGGCTCCCTACTGTGGAATAATGACCAACATAGGTCAATGCTAACAGCCAAACCTGCCTCCACTTATCATCACAAAGGGAAAAATGGTTACCAGAACAGTGAGTCTTGATGAGAAAATTCAGACTGATTTTGACATGCCATAGTAGAGATGAGTGGAGGCTAACAGTAATTAAATTATTTCTCTTCTTCTGTGGTGCTCTATGGTAGCTCAAGCTGCATTAAATAATTACTTTCTACAGAGGCAGTTCAACTCAGAGATTTCATTTCAGTGCATAATCATACTACCGAAGACTTTGTCTTGCTGGGCCTGGAGTTTCAAAAGCCAAGAGAAACTAAAATGCTTATACTGTGTGCTTAAAATTTGTCCAAAATTAGTATGGGTTTGGAAAGTCAAAGGTTGCCTTTTTAAAAAAATTTAAGGAAAATTTGGAAGAACTACTTAATTTAGTGCCAATTTTCAAGGTGCCAGAGTGTTGCTGGCTGAATAATACTGCTGTATTATGACTGTGTAACTGTATGAGGAGAAGACTCATGCATTTCTGTACACACATACCTTGTTGTGTCCTCAAAATGTGAGGGAAACAAGAATGATCCACATGGAAACCCTATGCTGCCCCAGCTGCGATAGTATCAACAGAAGACTCTGCCCACTTTTGTATTTATAACAGGGATTCCCTTCAGATGTACGTCCTCTGTGAGGGGGGAAAAAAAAGTTCTGAAAAATTTAGACACCGACACATAATAAGAAAGGATTAATTGTGCAGAAATATGCAAGCATGCCCTTGCAAAAGGAAGGGCACAGAGTTTGGAAAACCATCCCATTTCCAAGTAAAAAGGATATAGAGCCAGACAACTTTGTTCCAAGACACACCCCATAGATAAATACTAAGGAAGATTCACTAAACAAGATGGATGGTAACTGATGGTACAGCTGTTACCTGCTGCAGATTTAAAAGTGCTAGGAACTTGGTCAAGAAAAGCCTGAAGATATGATCTCTTCAGAAAGAATTTTCTGATGGAATGTGTTGGGGTAAGAAACCAACCTTGAAGGAAGGATTTTGATGTGTGAGACTAAGTAGAAACCTTCCTGAGAAGGGCAGCAGCCCATGTCAGCTTACCTCTGTACCATCTACAGAGAGACAAGCCTGGCACAGGAAATCTCCCAGCCACTTTTTTGGGCAGAATCTGATCAGTTCTAGTCACAGTTGCTGTGACAGAGATTGAAGAAATAACCTTTTGGAAGTCCCGTGGAAATAAAGAGTTGGCCTGACTGGTCTCAAGGATCTTTCTGTTATAAGGGAAGGTAATGTAACTGCTCTTCATGAAATGACTGAAGAACTGAGCTGGGTGCCACAGTGCCCTATTATGTCACAACTTTTGCTAAATAGTACTGGCAGCTACAAGTGGAAGAGTGTGTGCTTCATTCTGTCCAAAGATGGTAGCCCAGCACTCAAGCATCTTCCCTGTTCCTGAAGGCACAGCACCTCCAGAGAACTTCTATGATTTTTTTTTTTCCTGTTAGAATTTCCTTATATTTTTTACCTTGTGGAAATGATGTGATTTGACAGACTTCTCCCTAGATCCAAATTCCACTAGGAGCCATGCTTTTAGAAGTTAATCCTTTCAGTCTTGGCTGATGCAGAGTCAGGAGACTCTGGAATGCTAGGAAGCGAAGATCGAAAAACTTTGGAAAGACATCTGGAAAGCTCCTGAGAAACAAGAGTTTCTATTTTGGCAGACACCCTTCTATACATCACAGCACACCAATTACGCAACTGAACATGCTTTTCTAAATTTGTTAAGTACGTATGAGTTCATTGGATGGGGATGTGTTATGCATCCTGATATAAAAGTATAGTTTAATGTCATGCTGTCTTTTTTTTTTTTTTAATATCTGCCTGAAAAAGTGGTCTCTAATATCCTTGAAGGAAATTTTTACAGTGAGCTAAAGCTATGGCACTTGAGTCTTGCTTGAAAACTGATTCTTTACTGTTGTGCAGCTTCTATATGTATCTTCTTAGAAAGAAAATAAGTCAATGATGGTTACTACATTCATGAAGAGGCTACAAGCTAAGCATGTCTCAGGTGTTTTATCCTATTTTGTGTTACTCCATTCTACACATGCCCCCACTAGAAACACAGATCTCCAACATCAGATTTCTGAAAACAGATTTCCACTTCAAATGATAGTATGTTTTTAATAGAAAATCGAAAACATTAGCATATTTGCATTATGACTTAAAAAACATCAATACAATTCTCCTTTTTTTATTTCTTGGAATTTTTAGGAAGAAAACCTGAACTGTTTCAGCCCACCGTTACTTTTCAACAAGAAAAGGAAGCTTACAAATTACTGAGAAAGCAGCAGCAGGTAGGTTTCCAGGCAGGGCTGATGCCACAAATAATGGCTTTGTTTTCATAAAGAGTGTTTCTTCTCTGGGTCATTGCCATATGGAGGTGAACAAGAACCTCTTGTTTTGTGTGAGACTTATATCTAGCAACTCTTATCCTAGTCATTGACTGCAGAAGGTTTTTGGGACATGAGAATCCTGGAGACAACAGCATAAAATGTAATTGTTGTGACTAGTGTGGCCACAGCTTGCTTTCTCTGTACTCTCCATGCTCTGTGTGACGGAATGACCTTCCTGGAGTGATCCTATATACATATGCACCCCTGGTGTGTTTTCTGCATTACATCAGAAAATGAAAATGCTGCCATTTAAGAAAGGCCACATGAAGGAAGTTTCTTGGGCAACAGCCAGCCGGATGCAGTTTCTCTCCTCAACTCCTATACATGGAAACTGTCTTTGTGGGATAGAAAAAGCAATATGATAGGCAGAGAATTAATAAATCCAGTACAGAAGTAAGCTGATATGGGCTTCCCCCCTTCTCATTTTTCCTAGCTATTAAAAAGCAAAACAAAACATCAACAACAACAAAAACAAAACAGCAATAAATCACACATGGATGCTGTGTAAGTTTGTATTTCAAGTTTAATAATGAGAACATAATGACAAATTTACAACAAACATCTTGATCCAGAGTCTTAAGGTGGCCTACCAGAATCTGTCACTTGCTTTCAAGAGGAAAGAGCCAATGCCCAGGAAGGAATAGGAACAAATCAGCTGAAAGTTGAATCGATTTAACATTTCTCATGTACATTCCTAACCAACCTTTAACAGAAAATTGTGCATTAGCAAGCTCCTTCCAGAAATTCTTATTTGCTCTACTGCATCAGAGGCTTTTTTTTTAATTTGTCCTTAGGACCTGAGCACCTTCTCTGTACTGCACCCTTTACTGAATGGGGCAAAATTATCCCCTGTTGTGAATATTAATTTACCACTACAAAGAATGAGATAGAAAATGTAGTAACACTTTCCCACAGTATGTTATCTGGGTGTGTTATTTCTACACAGACATTGTAATATGTCACTACATAACTTAGCCAGCTGCTATGTCCCTTGGCTACCAAATTCCAAGGCAACCTGCTATTTTTCTGAAAGATTAATCATCGGGGTTTCTTTCTGTAACATACAACTTATTTTCTCCATTGTTTTTTTTTTTGTTCTAAGGTGGAGGCTTGAAGGTAGGAGACTTCACTATTTTGCATTTAACTTTCTTATGTTAAAAAATTTACATGTATTTTTTTTTAATAAATCATTAATTTTGTAGCCTAAAAATGCTTCTTTTTCACCACTAAAAGTCTTGGAATGGGTTTAACTGCTGCTACACTGTGACCCTTCGGTAGAACAAACTTTTCTGAGGACTAGGTAGTACTAAATGATATCCCACAAATATTTATTGCATCTTAACAGCAAAAGTTGAATTATTAATTTCTTTATCTCTCAAATAAATAAAAAGAAAGCACTCACTTGCCATTTCATATTCTGAAAAATGTATCTTTCCTGATGTAACAATAGAAAGCCATCATGCACCTGACTTGTCTCAACTACATTACTTGTTCTGTTTTTTGCTGTTCCAAGTTTTCAGTGAACTATAGCGATTCTCTCATCTGTCTCCTCTCTGCGCTAGCCTAGAGATGTTCCAACAATGCTTTACATAGTTTTTTCCAAATTAGTACTACAGATAATCACGTGTAACTTGCATTTTGGCAAATGTGGCCTTTAACTATGTTATGATATTTATGTCTGATATATTTTGCCTCCTGCAGCAAACTCTTTCATTCATCATTGTGCTGACTTAAGTTGGTTAGTGGGAGCAGGGAAAGGAGAAAGCTTTGCCTAGTTAACCTTAAAAAGGTTATTACTGTGCATTCATCTCTTTCTTTCCAAGCTCAGATGAGAGGTGCTGCTTGCCATTGAGAGTGAATTAATTACCTGGTCTGCAAAACTAGCCTCTCTCTCAAAAATTTTGCAGATCTTAAAGATCTAGATGGCTTTCTCGTTGAGTGTCTGTTCTGCTTAGTTAATAAATCAAGGTGGTACCCAGCGCCCTGTATGCATCTGGTGTTTTAAACAAGACTTAGTTGCACAGCACTTTATTGTCCCTGCTAGTGTCTGTTTCATTTTTTATCTCTTCCATGTTTTGCCTGTTATTTTTAGCAGCACTTATTCTAATGGTTTTCATGATATTATAAAGAAATTCAGAAGCACTCACTGTGTAAGGAGTTTCTTCAACTAGAAATACAAGGAGAATGTGCTAACATTTCCTCATCCTTGATGTATGAGTTCCCAATTCCTTACTTCTCTGTGTTTGTTCTTTTCCTTTGATTGTGGTCCACACACTTGAAGGACACTTGAAGATTTTGCTTGGGTCTTGGAGAATGCTTTTGAATTTCACTTTTGACTTAAAAATATCCTGACAAGACTCATGATCTTAACAGTTTCTCTCTTCAACAGTGTCAGTCAGGATGCATCTTTCTTGAACCTGGCTTACCAGAAGCGTCAGTTTCACGCAAA
This sequence comes from Streptopelia decaocto, assembly GCF_964273445.1. Taxonomy (NCBI): domain Eukaryota; kingdom Metazoa; phylum Chordata; class Aves; order Columbiformes; family Columbidae; genus Streptopelia; species Streptopelia decaocto. The sequence goes on from NC_138657.1 coordinate 33,749,420, forward strand.
ACTGTTTGTGGCTCCAAACCTAGTGTAAGAAGCCCTTGTGCTATTCTTCAAAAGCTCTGTCTTCTCCTTTTCTATTTTGCGTTACAGAATTTTGGCTTTGCTGCTATCTGCAATGGCCTATGTACGTTCAAAACCATACTGTTGTCCCAAAACCAGGGTTCTTTGCCTCATGTGCATACAAATGAGCCAAATTTAGCACACAGAGACAGGATAGTGTTTATTACAGAGTTGCACAAGACTGGATGTTGGAATAAAGCCAGCACACCAGAGAGAAAAGTAGCAGTCATTATATACAATATATTATTGCACTCAGGGCAGTCCTAAAGAGCCAATTGGTTACACATTTGCTTTTTGCATTACATAATCCTTGCAATGTATAATAAGCAATGTTCAGCTAAAGGACACTTTATCCAACAGTCCCGAGACATGTGTTAAAGCAAGACTCATCTAATTGTGCAAGCTTCAAAAAGTCTGAAGCTGAAAGGTCAGTCTCTCTGATTAGGTGTTTTACAAGTCACTCATATTTTTGTCAGAGTGATCTAAACCTGAAAGGATTTAAATATCTTTAGGTTAGCAGCTGCAGACAGGATTCATTCTCCTAAATGGTAATGACAACAATCCCGGAAGAGCTATTATGTAAAAGCTCTTCTCTACTAGGTTTTCAGTAGGATCCTTTTTTTCTTATTTTTACTTTCCTCCACCTAAGGCACTGGTAAAAGGACATGGAAGCTTAAGAAAATGCTACTCCTTAAATGTCTATTTCACCTCTTTGCTAGAGATTAATCCCTCTATGGAGGGAAGAATATAGGCTTCGGTGGAAAGTCTACAGGATTCACTTAAGTGGTGATGATGGTGACGTGTTTAAATAGTTTCCTGGGCACCATATTGTAGCAGTGGAAACACATTCTTTCTCCCCTTTTGCAGCCTCTACTCTGAATATGTGTACACTGCAAAACCTTCAGTAGAGTGACAGGAGCAAATTGTTGAAGCTGAACTGCCACAGTTGTCTTGCAATTTCAAAAGAAGTCCTACTTGTATCTGTTGAAGGAGTCCTACTCATGCCTCTGGCACAAGTATTTGTGTACTAATGCAGTGAAGTGAATTGTGGAACTAGCTGGCAGGAAGAAATGGGCAAAATACTTATTTTTTATCTCCATGGGTTCCCTAATCTAGTTAACACTCCAACCATGCAGATAAATGTACTGGAGTAAAGGAGTGGGTAAAAGTCATGGGTACCTGAGAGTGGGACCGATTCTTTCAACAGAAAGACAGGCTTACATCAGCTTAAAGTATGAATTGACCTGCAGCTTAAGTGAATTAACTATTTCAGCTCTTGTTGGAAGTGTCTTCTGCTGAATTATGGTAAAGTATTTGTTATAAAATAATTTTGTGCATTGAGAGTGAATATTGAAGAAATAATGGTTAAAAAATGAGTTGATAAATTAAAGCACATATTCCTTATGCAGACAGTTCTCAAGCCAGGGGTGAAGAGACTGCCTGTTAAATATGTAGTGATGTTTAATAAGTATCATTCAAATAGGTTGTTACAGCAATTGAGAATAGATTATCTGCCAAAAGATTTCTGCTGTTCATGGAAGAAGTTTAAAATTCACTTACTCTAAACTATTCCCCTCCTAATTGTCTTGGTTCTAATATTATTTTGGCAGATACATTCAATCTGTTTTACCACTCCACTGAAATACCCCCAGAATACTGTATTTCCCAGCACTTATTCTCTTTGTGACAATAGCTGGAATCAAATATCAGTGTTAGAATTGACCGCAGCTTTTATACAGAATATCTTCCACTGAATATGGAAATGTAAAAGCTGGTTGTTTTCCCCTCATTCCTTTGGGTTTCTGCTCCCAGCTCTGCTTGGGTAAGTTCAGCTGCTTCCAGATCAACAACTGCCTAGTAAAGTATGGGCCTTCATATTTTTGCCTGAATGACTCCACTAATAAATGCCACATAAGAATGTGCACAGTGCTTGTAAGTAGAACCAAGAAAAAATGATCTTTCACCAGCTGCAGGGTCATCATAAATATCCATGGTTTTAACTGTACATGCACACAAACCACAGTCAAAGTCAGTTTAGATCCTCTTAGCTATATTAACTCTGTAAGATTAATAAGTGGTATATGACCTGGCTACTTGGACAAGCTCAAACCTCACTTTACTGCCAGAAGAGGATATCTAATTAGAAATTTAATCTAGTTTTACTTAAGTGCTTTGACTCCATGACTTTAGTTGATTCTTTTGAGTCTGCCTGACTTTTTCATCTTAGAGGTGTGTCTTAGACAGTGAATGTAAAAGATTAGGTACATTTCTTAGGAAGGTGCCATTTTCCGTAACTGCTTCATGATTAATTGCTCAACATGCATTTAAGATTCTAAATTGCCTCCCAATGGTCAGAAAAAAAAAAAAAAAAAGAGAATTGCAAACAAATCCTTATAATAGTCTGTTCATATCTCCCTAACAACAGATATTTCAAAATAGCAAGTTCAGTAGCTTTCAGGGCAAACATGGACATTAGAAGGGGATGTAAGCAGCTTCTGTGCATAGACTTCAATATTCCAAAAATTCATATATTTAAAACTTGGCCTATTTAAAGTTAATACAACATCAATAACAATAACCATACACTTCTATCACTCACATATTGTGTCTGTATTGTTCATTAACCGACCCTCAGTAGAGCTGAATGGTCTCACTTCAAGGCTGTATATTCTTCTGGGTTTTTTTTTTATCCATACATTGCTGCATCATTTGAAACCACTCTTCCTGTAACCTATCTTGCTAATTTGATATTTTTATTTCTCATTTGCAATTTTTGTGTTAAGAACAACTTTTTTTTCAGGCAACATCATTAGGTGGCTAGCTATACACTCGTCAATGCTGGAGTTCAATTTGCAGACCCAATTTGCATAAAAGAATCCTTGCTTGTGCAGCTTCAGACTTGCATAGGATCTGTCCTGGAAATCCCCTGGCAATGATCTCAGTTCTGCTTATGTCTCTACTTCGTGATATTGAAAGATGTTCAGCACAGCTACAGAAGAGGTTTTAGATTTCACCCATAAGTTTAACTGTTCAGGTATAATGGTTCACGGATTACCACTCATTGTACAAGCAAAACGTAGCCAAGTGAACATGGACTGGGATATGTAGGATCAGACACTGAAATGGTAAATGCCTGCACTTTGCAAAGTGCTTCTGTCACTTACTAAACAGAAAAGTGAGTGAAATCCAATGTAGAAAAGGAAAACGTGGAAAGACCTCAATTTGAATAAGCAATCTGTTTCCGATAAATTTTATCTTAAAGATGACCTCTCTGAGAGACTGGATTATCATTTCATCTGTAAATTAATCATGTACAGACATATTAAACTAATAGAAATTAGGAATGTATACTCATTTCTGCAATCTTTTATTTTTAAATAATGGACTGCACAGGCTGCTCAAAAAGCAAAAAAGCCCAAAATGGAACCTGGCTCAAAGCCAGTTTGGAGGAGAAAGGCAAGGAAAGAAGAAAGATCTGTAAACTAAGTGTGAACTTTTTCCAAATGAGGTTGTACAGCTGTGGGTATGACTGAAGATTCTACTTGTATCCTTTTTATATGTGTTTTGGGCAATGTTCGTGCTGCAAAATACTTTCTTCCTTCTTGAACACTGCATACCAAGATGATACAAAATTACTATTATCTAAATACTCCAGGGAACTGTTAGAACAATTCACTGATGGCTAGTTCTGGGTAACGCTTTTAAATTGCTTTCAAATTCTGTACTTCTTGTTTTCTTCAGCTTCTTAGCTATGTTTTGTGGACATGGAGGATGGAACAGTTGCATGAATACTAAACATATTTTTTAACCACAGCTCTATTTGACATCTAATTTATTATTACGAAACTCCCACATTATGAACTAAACCAAAGAAACCTTTATTTTGCAGGATGATTGCAAAACCCATTTTCTTTTACAGCTCTACTAGACAGATACATTTAAAACATCCTAATTGATCCATGCAAAGTCAGGCTTTCTTATCATTACTAAAACACCTTTCTTTTATTATAACGAGGACAGACACAGCCTTCTGCAGTTAAAATTATGGGAGGCACAACAAACTGAAACTTGCATATTTTTACTTCTTGCCAGATAAGCAGATGAAGACATGACTTCAGGTCTTTCCTTGGACATCAGTAGGGAGCTGATGGTGCAATCAGAGACAGCGGTGCCAACTTCCACCCTACCTGCTGTCCTCACCCCTTCCAATGGAGCTCTGATGCCACTCCGCCCACCTGGAGGTTTCTGCAAACCCCACTTTGGCCTTTTTGTTTTGGAATGAAAAGTATGAGGTGACAGAGAAAAGCTTCCTGGGAGTCAAGTGCTTTCTGAAGGAGCATCTTTTCCTTGGCTGTGGGTTTACACACAGAAACCTCAACTGAAACAGTGCTTTTCCCACCACCATGAGGCCATCTGATCCACGAAGGAGTTAGGCTCCTTCTGAGTCTCTTCAGACGTGCCTGATTTACTGGACCTGTGATTAGACAAAAAACAATCACAAATACATTGGCCTGGCTTCAAGTGTAAGGAAAAGTCACAGGTTACAAACTCTTACTTACACCCAAAGAGGTGTAAGTTCTGTCCTGGATTTTCAAAACAGTGTATGGAACAAGTAACCACATGTCTACTATCTAGAATTTTCCTAGCCCCCTTGGTCAGTCTGTGAACTCAGGGAACTGAAGTCCCTCCCTTCAGAGAGAGCAGAGGAAGAGGAGGCGGAGTGAGGACCTGGCTGGGTTTAAGTCGCATGACCTGTACTTTCTGAAGACAGGAGACAGGATTGTTCCCATCCTGCAATGCTATTCCATGGGGTTACAGGATGGGAAGAATCCATCTGTTTCTCTTCTTTTTTTTTCTTAACTTGACAAGCCTAAGATAATGAGCTCCAAGGAGGGCAGCTATCTCCTCATGGTATTGCCTTTTCTGCTTCTAAGGGTTGGGAAGTGCTCTTTCTTGGCAAGACTGGATATCCCCATGGAGCTTAGCAGGGCTGGGGGGAAGGGGAGCTGGCTGTATAGTTATTGCCCCTTTATAGCATGTGACCTGCAACACTATGCAGTACTAGTACGGAAAGAAAAAGACTGCAGTCTTCTCAACTCCCGGTAAATCCACTGTGGGTCCTGATAATCACGATGGAGTAAAAGTTTTCTGTCTTGCAGGGGTATCACATGAGAAAAGACTCTTCCCTGCAAATTCAGAATTGAATTACAATTTTATTGTGTTTCTTTGCAGAGGGCAAACCAAAAATCAGAACTTTGTCACTTGACCATGAGGATTAACTTTGTGGAGTTCTGTTTCTGAGTATTTTGTGCTTTATTGCTTTTAGTTTGTTTTTCTTGGGGGGGGGGGCGGGGGGTGGATCATAATTTTGAAGCTAGTTAGCTAGTTTTAAAAAAATTAGTTTATCAGAGAAGCAGCTCTCTAACACTTGTGAAGCCTGAATGGACAATGGCTGGGTAGCAAGTTATAATATAAATCATTCTTCATGCTAATTGCTGTATCTGGATGTTTCATCTAAAGCTTCATTGCCAGTTTCCCTGCACAAGGAGATTCTCTGCGATAAGGCTAAAAGAAGAAGAGCAAAGCATTCAGCAGTGTGCTCAGCAACTGCTTTCTATTATGCAAGAGTTTAAAGGAATGTGAACAGTCTGCCGAAAGCCTTCTCATGTGACCAAGATCACAGCAACAACCTCACACCAAATGAACAGCTGAGCTCTTATGCTGCACTACTGAAAGATCAAGCTAGAAGAGCATGGTGGAAGTTTAGCTTCAGATACAGTGAATAGGAGTTTATTCTCATGAGGTTGCTCAGCTGGCTCCTTTTCAGCTGTGGGACAATATTTTAATTAAATTCTCACCTCACCATCTTTAGCATTTTTTCCAGTATGACTTGATGTTTTTTGTCAGATATTTGAAAATTCATCTCTTTGCCCTCTGGGAGCTGTAAAAAACAGTGGGGGGTAGGGGGAAAGCCCTGTCTGTTCTATGAAATTTTTGACTGTTAAATTATATTTCTGTGTTGTAGGATCAGGATAAGAATGGGTCTCATATACAATGAAATAGATGGGTAACTGACCTGGACTGTCATAAAAAAAAATCAGAATTGTTATATTAAATATTTCGCAATACTGGGAAGGACGGAAGGGAGGGAGGGAGGGAGGGAGGGAGGGAGGAAGGGAGGAAGGGAGGAAGGAAGGGAGGAAGGGAGGAAGGGAGGAAGGGAGGAAGGGAGGAAGGAAGGGAGGAAGGGAGGAAGGAAGGGAGGAAGGAAGGGAGGAAGGGAGGAAGGAAGGGAGGAAGGGAGGGAGGAAGGAAGGGAGGAAGGAAGGGAGGAAGGAAGGGAGGAAGGGAGGGAGGAAGGGAGGGAGGAAGGGAGGGAGGAAGGGAGGAAGGAAGGAAGGAAGGAAGGAAGGAAGGAAGGAAGGAAGGAAGGAAGGAAGGAAGGAAGGAAGGAAGGAAGGAAGGAAGGAAGGAAGGAAGGAAGGAAGGAAGGAAGGAAGGAAGGAAGGAAGGAAGGAAGGAAGGAAGGAAGGAAGGAAGGAAGGAAGGAAGGAAGGAAGGAAGCCAAAGAAAGTTCGGTTACAAGCTGGAGGAGCAGAGCCACTGCCTGCAATGCAGAGATTTTGGAGGGGATAAAGACAGAATTTTAGCCTCGTATAGGGAGGCCCAGATACAAACCATGTTGCAATAATTTCATAACAGGTGAAAAATTTCTGCTTCTTTTGTGGACAGCAGTTGTCGCCTGTTCCAAGGCCTCTGTTTTGTTCACTCTTGAATTGAGAAGGACAGGTATTTCAGTAATTTGTCTCTCTGTATTACGCTGTCTCTCAGATTTAAATAGGCTGCTTTATACCATCAGTTGTTTGGCCAACTCCCTGCTGTATTTTAAATCTGTCCTTGAAAATTAATTGTATGTGGTGTACCCCAATATCTTAAAATCTATTTTAGCAGACAATCGTCACTGTTTGCAAAGGGGAAGTTTATTATGTTGTGTGTTTATTATCTGTTGTAAAGAGGAAAGTCCTGTTTATTAACTAAAAATATTGATTATTGTTCTAAGCTTTCAATATGTGTATTTTATGCTAGTATTATTTACACTTAGTGTAATATGTGTATTTTTATGCTAGTGAAATTGCTAGACACAGACCAGGACCTGGACATGGTATATGTGCAAATATAGAACAAAAATCCTTCGTGCTGGGGAAACTACAGTTTTAAAATACATCTGGCAGACTGGGGATCACAAGCACTTAAGGGGACTATATCTTTATGTCCTCCACTATGGATGGCATATTTGCACTATGGAGAGCATAATTGCAACCCAAGAGCTCTCCTCTGAGAATGAAAAGCTTGTTTCTGATATCACCACCATGCAATCAGTAGAAATAATGAACAAAAATGGTAAATAGTATCCTTAGGACCAGCCAGATACAGCACTAATGAACAAAAGGAAAGGTGCCATTTTCAAGGAAAATGTTTACCGAGTTCTTTACACTTTGCAGACATTGGTTGCAACCCCACTGGCACCTTGCTCTAACACAGGGGAAAACTCACAGTTCACTTTGGCTGCCAGTGGAAAGGAGTTCCTGAACTTTTCAGACAATGGATGACAGCACAGGATAGTGAGGAGCCTCCTTGGGCAACGACAGAACAGAGTAAACCAGGAACATAAAGATCAAATCTCCAAAAGACAGCGTGTCCTTTGCTGCTGGCTGGCTGCTGTTGGAATCCAAATCTTATCTATCCTGAGATTGTGCTAAATCTCCAGCAAGGCTGAAAATACACAATAGGAGAGGACTACAGTTCAAAGAAATCAAGTAACAGATTTTAAGACAAATATTGTAGGTGTTATCCTGCTGCAGGAACAGTCAATTATCTCATTTCTTCTAGGAAAAGGAACATACCTTACTGTAAGAAAGTAAAACAAGTTCCAATTTCTTCTTACCAACTGATTATGAGAGAGTAAAATATAATCCTAACATCTTAGTAACTAAACAGCTATTTAGAGAACTGCTTACCTTCTTAAGCAAATCCCTGTGTATAAACAGTAAAGGTGGTAAGATAAGACTATAGCAAATTTTGTTACAGGAATAGGGTTTTTTCAACAATCATGGATTTTGACCAAAATATTGCTCTTTGTGAGTATAAAAGTATATGTTTTTTTGGACTGAGTAGGCCAGAAAGTTGCCCTCCTGAGTGCGTCAGACTATGGCAATTTCAAAGTTGTCAACAGCTTCTAACTTAGCAAATCTTGTTTATGCCATATGTCAAGGTCTATTAAAGTCTGACTACTCTTTATTAAGTTGTTGTTGTTGTTGTTGTTATTATTATTATTATTACTATTGTTCCTTCCAGACAAAACATAAGAGTTAATGACAATTGGCAGCCAGCTGATCTGCAGGGCTCTACCTAAATCTGGCCTGTGACCATGGTTGGTCTTGCTTCAGGTCTCAATGGTCAATTCATCGTCTCTTTTTCCTTGTTTTGGGGGACTGATCAGCCTGATGACTCAGTTATTAACAAACATGCACCCATGCTCCACCCCCTTTCTGACTGTGAAAGGCTTTTTGTAAGCTTCCTGGTTCCAGGACAGCCTTACAAGATGATTTTAAGGATCTGTGAATCTGTTCCTGGCTATGAAAAGGTTTGTTGTTTTGTTTTTGTTTGTTTGTTTGTTGTTTACATCAGAAGAATGAATTAGGATTATTCTCTTAGTATTTTGAATCTTGTAACTAAGGCTGTTCTTACCAACATGCAAATTGGCAGTATCTCTCAGGAGTTGGATTTAACCTCTATTAGCTCCAGTAAGGCTGACACAATAGCTTATGTTTACTAGAATTGTGTGTTGCAATAACTGCCTTCATGGTAATGCATGCTTTTAAAGAGGAACTAGTAGCTACAACGTACTTTATTCTCAGCATATAAGTGCCGAAGGTCACCCAGCAGAGAAAAATGATTTGCCTGAAGTGGGCAAGGACTCACTCAAGGATATATCCAGAAGTGAAAAGCAACCGCTCACCAGAAGAGGAGACAAGGCACATTCAATCCCAGGAAGTCTCCTTAGAGGGCATCCCAGTCTGAGAGGAGAGCTCCAGTTCACAGACCTGCTGCTCCGAGAAGACCACTCAAAGGGGGTCTTTGGCAGGAACCCTGTCAGATCTGACTGCGGTCATTACAACATGGCCCAGAAGCTTCTCAGCTTCTCTGGGCACCTCCTTCTTTGAGGTCCTTGTCTATTGACTGAGGGTCCCACCCCTCCTTGAAGTCACCGTGCCCTGGAGTCGGGGAGGATGTGACTGTCAGCACCTTGGCACCACGCGAGGTGTGTATGTGGGGACAGGCACAGTGGGGCACAAAAGGCACTAAAGAGCTGCCCCATTGAAGGTTCGAGATCTAATTGTGGGATGTGCAACAGGCTCTGGATCTCATCAGGGGCTGTGCAACTGCTACAGGCACTTGAGCTAGAATTGTTAACTGGCTACCTTTAACTGCAATAGCACCATTTTGCTGTGCTGAAGCCCTCATTTCTGCCTTAAGGACATCCAAAACTGCAGAGTAAAGGACTATAAACCGCAATTCCAAGTAGTATAATACAGCATAGTGATTCTTTCTACAGTGCCTTCTCCAGTAACTATTTTTCAATTTCCATAATTTTAGATATGATTGGTATTCCCTTGTGTTGACAGCACACAAGCAGTTCCCACTATGCATGTTTAACAACACCTTGACTACTCTCTGTAATTACCAGGACATTTAAAACCAAAGTCTTTTACTGAAAGTGTTTTTATACTGTCTACCAGCTATGTGGTATTCCTTAGGCTTTTAGATTTCCTTTATATTTCCTTTATATTATTAGAGTGTATAGGAGACCGATACCTCACTGACATTACCCTTTTTATTTATGCAGGTGGTAATTATATTATCCAATACAATTACACACTGATTTCAACTGCAAATATATAATAAGGACTTATTGCTGTATAATTTTAGGACTGATTAGCTTCAGAGTTTCCACCATTACAATTGACCTGACTTATAAACATTAAAGTATTCTTTATGCATTTATTTATTTATTTTTATATTCCCATAACTAGTGTCTTGTCTTGAAACTGAAAGTTCTTGGCAATTTCCTTATTGCACTATTAGAAAAACAGCCACCAACATTTTCCAGCTGTAGTTTGAGAGATCTCTCAACTGTAGAGATATCTACAGTTGTAAGTAACTCCAGAGCAAATAACTCTGATGACCTCTCAGAAATTCCAGCAAGCCTTCTGTACTAGATTGTCATAGTTTAACCCCAGTGGGGATCACAAGTCCTGCCAGAAAACCTTCTCTGGTGGGATCCTGGGCTTCCCACAGGATCGCAGCCTCCTTTGGGCATCCCCCTGCTCCAGTGTGGGGTCCTCCCCAAGCTGCAGTGGGTATTTGCTCCACCATGGACCTCCATGAGCTGCCAGGAAACAGCCAGCTTCACCATGGTCTGCACCACAGGCTGAAGGGGAATCTCTGCTCTCGTGCCTGGACCAACTCCTCCCCCTGCTTCTTCTCTGACCTTGGTGTCTGCAGGGCTGTTTCAGCTCGAGTTCACACTGGAGTTCCAGCCTGTCCAGTACAGCAGCACAAGAACAGCAGAGATGCCCTGGCCACCTGCCAGTCCAGGCACACCGCCATTGCTATTATCAAAATGCTTCCAGGCACAACAGAGTAAGATAATAAGCTTTGCAGCAGTACAGCAAGCAGCAAAAGCAAAAATCAGCCACTATTGAGCACTAGACTAATATACAGTGAGGCAAGCAAGCCCCACGGTAAGCCTAGGAGCCTGCCAATTAATAGCTAAACAGCTATAACAGCTATGAATTTGATCTAGCAAATTCCAGTCAAACCTGTTGTTGTCTTGAACACTTTGAGCCCCACACTGGGTGCCAAAAAGGACTGTCATCGTTTAGCCCCAGCCAGCAACTAAGCACCACACAGCCTCTCACTCACTCCCCCTCTGGTGGGATGGAAGAGGGAATCGGAAGGGTAAAAGTGAGAAAACTCGTGGGCTGAGATAAGGACAGTTTAACAGGCAAAGCAAAAGCCACACACACAAGCAAAGCAAAACAAGGAATTCATTTTTTACTTCATGACAGGTGTTCAGCCATTTCCTGGGCAGCAGAGCTCCATCACGCATAACGGTTACTTGGGAAAACAAATGCCATAACTCTGAATGTCTTTCCTTTTCTTCTCACAGCTTTATATACTAAGCATCATGTCATATGGTACGGAATATCCCTTTGATTGGTATTGGGTTCAGTTATCCTGGCTGTGTCTCCTCCCAACCTTTTGTGCACTCCCTGTCTTCTTGTTGGCAGACCAGTATAAGAAGCTGAAAAGTTCTTGACTGCTTAGCAGAAACTAGAACATCAGTACGTTATCAACGTTATTCTGAAACTAAATCCAAAACACAACACTATATCAGCTACTAGGAAGAGAATTAACTCTATCCCAGATGAAACAAGGACACAGATTCAAGAGTATAAGGATCATTACCCAAACTTCAGGCCATCCCCACTGAAGTCCTGTTCCACATAGCAAAAGTACACTAAGAAATACAGGAATGTTATTAGTCAGATCAAGGTGACTGGTTCACCTCATTAAGTCAAAATATTGTAATTCCATGAAGGCTGCACATTGTGGAAAATGGCTAATCTCGTGCATCCTCAGTCGTCTTCCTTCCAAAAGAAAGATGGAGATATGGAAGGAGAGATTTTGCAATGGGAAATATTTTTTCAGTGTTCTACTAAAACATCTGGAGCATGGGATTCAATACTTGTACCCATGTTTCTGCTTTCATTAGGAAACAGTTCTAAGCAGCAGCTGCTTACTGCCCAGCAAGTAATATAGCAGTCTCTAGTGATCACGGGTGAAAAACACAGGTAAGTAACAACTTGTAGGTTATTCATGTGACCGTGAGAAATATTTTCCGAATGGCCTAAATCCTAGAATTTGTGTTGTCACTGCAAACTGTTGGTGGACCTGAATGCAAATTACCCAAGTTTGCAAGGCACTTTTATTTCATTAGAAAGCAAGTAATGTGAATCTCCCTTACACCTGAACTACTGCTCACTAATGCAACAAGTTCTGTTGGAACAGGGAATCTATAATCTGGACTGAATTTAGCCTAATGTGCCTAATCCTAGAGGTGAATTTTGATTACATTTCACATTACATAGAGCATCTTATTTTGAAAGTCTGTTGATCAACTGCATATAACATGTGGCCTTCCAACACACCTGCACATTTTCTACTGAAAGTCATCATAGTTGGCATATGACAGCATAAACTGTGAGAAAACAAGACTAGTCCATAATACATTGGGTTAACAACTAGCTGACAGGTCAGGCTCAAAGGGTTACATCAGGCTGCGGCCAGTCAGCAGTGCAGTTCACCAGGGCTGTTTTAGGGTCAGTGCTCTTTCATGTTTTTGTAAGTTATCGGGATGCAAAAGTCAAATGTACAGTAAGTAAATTCACTGATGATACTAAATTAGGAGGAACTGTGGACTCTCTCGGGGGCACAGAGGCCTTACAGAAAGAAGATCTGACTAGACTAGACAGCTGGGCAATCACCAGCAGTATGAAATTTAACAAGAGCAAGTGTTGGATTCTCCACCTGGGATGAGATAATCCCGCTTGCACAGACAGACTGAGAGACAAGAGCCTGGAGCGCAGCCCTGCGGAAAAAGGTCTGGGGTTTGAGATGATGGCAAGTTGAACGGGAGCCAACAGTGTCCCCTGGCAGCCGAAAGGGCCAACTGCATCCTGGGGTGCATCAAGCACAGCATTGCCAGACGAATGAGGTTGGTGATTGTCCCACTCTGCTCTGCACTGGTGTGGCCTCACCTTGAGTACTGGGTGCAGTTGTGGCCACCTCAGTAGACCCACTCATTAGAGCGTGTTCAGATGAGGGTGACCAAGATGGTGAATTGTTTGAAGGGCAAGATTCATGAGGAGTGGCTGAGGTCACTTGTTTTGTTTAGCTTAGAGAAGAGAAGGCTGAGGGGTGACCTCCTCTGGCAGTTGCATATCCCCTGATGAGATCAGGAGCTTTCAATAGGGCAGCTGATGGCTCTTCAGCACCTTTTGTATTCCACTTTGCCTGTCACCAGATATACACCTCCAGAAGTGCCAAGGTGCTGACAGTCACAACCTCCCCCACCCCACAGCGCGGTGACTTCACCTCCGCCTGGCTGGGCAGGCAGGAGGGGTGGGACCCTCAGTCAATTGGCAGGGTCCTCAACAAAGCAGGTGACCAGAGAAGCTGAGAAGTTTTGGGCCCGCGTCATCATGAACACAGACAGATCTGACCAGACCATAAAATGGGTTCCCCAATGAAGTCTTCCTTTGAGTGGTTTTCTTGTAGCAGTGGGACTGTGAACTGGAGCTCTCTCTTTAGACTGGGACGCCCTCTAAGGAGACTTCCAAGGATTAAGTGTGCATCTTGCCTCGTCTTCTGGTGAGTGGTTGCTTTTCCCTTCTGAATATATCCTTGAGCCAGACCTTGCTCACCCCAGAGAAGTATTTATTTCTCTTCCAGCTACCTTTGAGTGAAAGAGGCCTCTGGTTTTGTTTCTAGTGCGTGAATGCGTGCACACTGTGGATCCTCATTATTCTTATGTGGTCTTACGCCAATAATCTCCTCAACTTGTATCCAAATCTGTGTTTTATGTTGTTGGCGTGCTAAATAATTTCTATAAACCCTGTTTCTAGTTGGTCTGTTTGATATATTTTTGGGCTAGAATAAAGTCTGTTTTGGAACTTGTTGTCTGCCTAAATTGACTTTTGGGGTGCCTCTGTGACACCTCATCACAGTCTAAATCTTCCTCTAGGGAGGTAGTGGAGCAGGAGTGTCACAGATGAGTAATTTTGGCTCCCGCTTGCCACATAGGAATGTTTAGATCACTTAAAGAAAAGTGTGGCTTAACGGAGTTCGATGGCAAGGTTCATTCTATTACTTACTATATGGAGGAAATATGCCAAGCAGAATAGGGTGAGAGTTTTTAAAAAAATTACTTAAAAGGGGACAGAGATGCAAAAGGGTAGAGAGAGGCCCTCCCATTGGGTCACAAGGTTCAGAATGGACCCTCTTGCTTTCTTAAGTCCTTTTCAGAGAGGAGTCTAGGTGCAGCTGGATCCAAACTCAGCCCCAGACTTTGTCAACAGTTCATGTCTAGGAGACACAGAGCATAAGGGAAAACAAGAAAGGGATCATATGTGTTTATGGCCAAAGTATATGTGCACACCCGATTCTTCATACTGCTTCATCATTTTGCAACTCAACCTGCTTACCTCTGCTCTAGGGGCCTGGTGTCATGTTGCTCCAAAGTCTGGATCCTAGGTCTCTTGAAGCAAGCTCTCAGTCATCAAAGTTTGTAGAAATAATTTAATGGAGTAGTACAGCAGCAGGGTTGGTTTGAGTTGGGTGCCTTTGCAGAGGTCCCAGCCAAGCATAGAAATCCCCAGAGTTTTATACCGTTACAGAGCATCAGCCACCCTTCACACTGTGGCTCAGTCCAATAGCAATATCTGAGTCTGGGGTTTTCTTGCTTCTCATTGGATCCTTTCCACTGGCCTCAGAGAGGCCTTTGATTTGTTTAGCTGTAGATGCTGCTTACAGTTCATGGCTACTTCATGCTGGCCTTGATGGCATTGTTTTGTCGGAACGAATCCTATTTGTTCAGCAAAGTGAAAACCAGCTCTTTTCTTGCAGGTGTCCATGATGGTCTGCAGCTTCGTGCTTGCCTTGAAGGCATTATTTTTCCACAAGCCGATTTCATTCTTCCCAGCAAAGTGCAAAATAGGCTTTGTCTCACAGATGTCCACAATATCTGTAGCTGCTTTTGTTTTCATTAAGTAGATGCAAGTTTGGTGAATATGAGCAGAACTTCACAATGTACAGCTAAGATTTCAGCAAATTTAGTTTACTAAGGAACGTGAGGCACACAGCATAGTAAAAATCACATGACCTTGTAATTCTAAGTGATTCGTTCTATTAAATACACATTTACCTAAGCTAAATGATTTATATGAAACTTAAATCGGACTCATTCAGTGACCTGTGAGCTACAGCTCAGACCTTTACCTCCTTTGCAGCCTGTACCCAACTGCCACTGGTTTGGTTGGTGGGGTGTCAGGTGCTACTGTCACAGGGAGGTGTTGATCTCCTCTCTCCAGTGATCAACACTAGGACACGAGAAAATGGAATGAAGCTGCATCAGGGGAAGTTCAGATTGGCCATTAGGAAAAGGTTCTTCACTGAGCCTCCCCAGGGGAGTGGTCACGGCACCAAGCCTGTCAGAGCACCTTCAAGAAGCATCTGGACAATGCTCTTAGTCGTATGGTTTAGTGTTAAGTAGTCCTGTGAGGAGGAAGGAGTTGGACTTGATGACCCTTATAAGTCCATTCCAACTCAAGATATTCTATAATTCTGTCAGACTGAGATGCAGGTCTGTAGGCTTTGGGTCACCTTTTTTTTTTTCTTTGCCTATAAAATCCTCTGAACACAAGTGAAGTTAAAGAAATTAAAAAATGAAACATTTCACCTCTCTCTTTAGAAAATCTAGTGAAAAGAGAAAGTGTTTATGTAGCACTGGCTTCAGATTTGGTTGTTCAAATCTCATCTGACATCATAGGAGGACTTGTTACAGTTCAGAAAACATCATTGGTAGAGGTTATATCACCCCTCTTTTTTTTCCTTCCTTTTCTGATCCTGGGGCCAATTATGCTGGTGCTCAGCATTTTTGCCTCATGAATAAGACTTAGCAGGTTGAAGGCTACTACCTTATGCTGATTCTTAGTAACTAAGAGCCTTTTATAAAAACAGGGATGACCCAAGATCAGAGGTTTCCTGCCAATGTTCTTGTCAAGATGACAGGACCTCTAAATACCACAGGTTTGATGATTTTCCTGTATGCTGGCACATCTGTCCCATGGCTGAGTTAGTTCTGGTGTGATTTACTTCATTTGGAAAAAGCTCATCTGATCTAGGAGAGGAATGATTTTTGATATTCTCTCTTCAGGTTCAGATAATGTGTAAGTCCTCTTTGAAGGGAGGAGAAGGTTAGACAGGACATTACTGTAGCTAGATGAGAAGTAAGAAAAGCTTTGCCCTACTATGGGAGTAGAAGCCTCCTCAAAACAAAAAAAATCTGTGTGAGAGGGGGAAATTTGAAAGAAAAAAAATCATTATAAATTGTAACAGTCTATTATCAGTGATCTCAACAGGAAGCTAAATGTTAGTTAAAGATCTACCTATGAAATGAAATGTGTGTTTAGCAAACATTTCTGAAGGTGAATATGTTATAGATTATTGAAAAAGTGTTAGAAGTAGTGAACACAAGAAAATACTAAATTAACAAACTTGTTGTTATTGTTTATCTCATCTCCAAATATTCGTATTTCAAATTTATTCAAGTTCATAGATTGCAGCATCAGCTTCAGATTTTCTATATTTTTTCCCCCAAATAGTACCCTTTTCAAATCAACCCTTTATAACAGTATGTTGTTGTTGTTGTTGTTGTTTTGTTTGTTTTTTTGTTTTTGTTTTAAATTTTCTGACATGATATCAGCACCATAAATCAGGAGAACTGACCAGCTGGGAGAAAACTCAATGAAAATTAAGGGATGTAAGGTCCAGACAACAGGATATTTAGGGAGCTGGGTTTATTTAGCCTAAACGTGTGAAAATGGGAGGGGAGACTTAACAATCTTCCAATATGCAGAAGGCTGCTGCAGTGAGGAATAGAATAATCTAATCTATATGACCATGTGGACATATGTGTTAAATACAAGATGTAGCTAACTTAGATTGAAGAAGATGAGGTATCACTAAGGACTAGCAAAAGCTTATATGTAAGTAAGCACAGGAATAAGTTGATCAAGAATGTGATGGAGTCACATAAACACTGAAGAAGGTTACAAATGAAAAATGCACGTGCCAAGAGCAAGCTAGGTACAGCTTCAAGGTTTCTCCTTCTACAGTTCAATGAAAAGTGTTTGGAAAAATAGGGCAAAACTTCTGTGTTTCACTAAAGAAAATACAAATAAAAGCCCAACTAAAAGCATGAACTGACCATGTTTCTCTCCTCAGGAGGAAACGTGGTAGTTGGTCATGTAGCTCTAATGCAAGATGCTTTAAGTACAGTGCTCAGCTCAGCATAAAACCCTTTATCGAACTTAACAAGTTCTGAGAGTCAGTTTGTAGGTTGACTAAAACCATGAAAATATGTTTTTTTCTCCATGTTCTTCCAGTGAAAATAAAGGAAAAAATAGGCTGGAAGGAGGCCTGTCTCTATTAAATAAGAGACAGGCTGATCTGAATTACCTGCTCTTTGATCCAATGACATATCTCTTTTTTAAAACCTGTTTAGAACTTAAAATTGTTCATATTTGCTTCACTCATCCCACTGCTCTTCTGCCTTTTATGTTGTAGATACACGCTCTTCAACAGAATAAGTCTACCAACGCTTTTGTGCTGACTTTTCTTTAGCTCTAGTTACTGCCATGCCTGTTCCTTCACATAGGAAGAGTTTGAGTGTACTCTGTCACTAACTCCAAAGTGATCAAGGGATATCTTGGGATGATGAAGAAATTGAAGAGTACTAACAAAAGAGTCAACCTCATAAATGAAAGTAAGGTGCAGAATTTAGATGGAAAATGCTGAGTACATTTTGTGTTAAATATGCTGAAAGTAACAGACGTTTCAGATTGTTGTGAGAAATCAAAAGAGGTTTCAGATGCTTTTGAATATCTATCAGAAGAGCACAAAGGAACTGCAGCTCATATGTACTCTATTTTAAACCCAGCAAAACAATACTCAGATTTTTTTCTATATGCATGTACTCACAGCTGCATGCTAGGTAATTCAAATACAAGCTTTCATAGAGGTATAGAGCATGAAAACAACACAGGACAAAAAAAAATATAAAAGAAAGATACTACGACATAATACTTTTAAGGTGCAGAAAGCAGTCAACTAGATTTACTGAGTAAAATCCTGGCTCCATTTCAGACTTGGGAGTTTTGCCACAAATTTTAATAGGGCCAGGATTTCACTATTTGCATTCTACAATTGAAGAAAAGGGGAAAGAAGATTACATTTAAAGAAAAAAGGGGAAGAAAATTCATACTCATATTCAGCATATATATAAATTCACATAGCTATGGATTTCATGTATAATGCCAACTATCAATGTTTGCCAGCATGATCTAATATTTTTAATGAAACTCTGAATTTATACCTATTTTATAGGTGCAAAAATCAGGTACCCTGAGATTGTTGACTTTCTATGACAGTAGTTTGTTTTCAGTGTGGTGTGCAAGTATGGAGATTGGAGAAAGATTAATATTGAAAGAAAACTGAGCAGAAATTCTGATAACTACCCTTCTTGTTCAATTGCTAAGGAATGCCCATGAATACATGAATAGAAGTATCCTACTCAGTAATTTTTGTCTTTATGGATGCGTATTTGTGCTTAAGAACTGCTTTCAAGCCTTGGAAAGTCATTTATTTAAATAATCTGCCCATCATAATACTGTTCTTTTCAATGTGAATAAATTGCCTTTGTCCCTCTGCGTGACTCAAGACATGGCTACTAGCTGCAGGACGATGACAGCATGAGCAGAACACATGGATTTTCTTTCTTGATACACTGTTCCTTCAGATCCTTATTTCTCTGAGAGTTTGTTTTTTTAATCTGCTGGGTTTTTGACAGTGTCCCTTTATATTTCAGCATAAAGACTTTACAAAAAGACTGGTTTATTTGTATTCATGATGATTCAATGATTAAAAAAAAAAAAACACAAAACAAAACAAAAACAACAAAAACAAACAAACATTTAGTTTTTGACAAAAAAGAGAATTTAAGTTTCTGGAACAATTTCAGTTTCCTTCAGCCCTGAGAGTTCCTAATGAAATGGGAAATATTAGGAAGAAAAGGAGATCACATCCCCTGTCTTGTCAAGAAAGGGGACTAAAGCAGTGGAAGCTCCAGCATCCATATGTCAGGCCCATAAAAGAGCAAAAGGAGATGCCAATTCCAGCTTGACCTGAGTGTGGTGGGAATACAGGTCTCCAAGCAGAAATGCTAGAATGGGAATATGTTGGTGTGAGTGACCTGCTTGATTTTTCTTCGTTAGAAACTCTTGAGTCAAATACAATGTGCTTTCACCTCAGTAAAGACAGACAGCACTCTCATATCACATCTTGCTTTTGTTTGGACCTTTTAGCAAGTATTTCAAGTGCAGAATTAGGACAGTATGACACTCAGTCCTCTTTGAAGACAGTGCTGTCTCTCATAGCATTTTTCTCTCAGCTTAGTATCCCACAACCAATATGTCCCATGATTTCCACTCTTATCTTTCCAAGAGCATGCCATAGGCACAGATCCCATCACTGAAATAGGCTTCACAAAGCTTTACGAAGACAATTGCATTTTACTTACAAGGTTGGGAGCAGTTAAATATTGATTACTTGTAAGCTGAAGACTTCCCTGCTCTAACTCACGTTCCCTCTTGAGTGTGCCCTGGAGAGATACCTGAGATCTGCAGACTGCCCTCATTTTACCTGCCGTCTACAGTGGTGACCAGGTGACTTGATCCACATCCCTGCTTGCCTGGTGACTTGGTTGCTAAGTAATTTTGTGCCCTTAAAACAATTTTCCCAGCTGGAGGACAACCTACCTTTACAGCACCCTCCCTGTGGGAGAGGATCATAAGGTGTAATAATTATTCATTGCTAAACTGAGTCTTTACCTTCTTGAGTACCAGCACAATCTGGAAACAAAAAAAGAAAGACCAGAAGATTCAGCTCTGTTTACCAAGCAGAGTGTACAGCAATGACGAGCATACACATACAAAGCGTGTTCATGCTCCCATTCAGAATTAATAAGCATTCTTTTTAAAAATTAGCATATTCTAGAAATCGTTACACTAAATTTGGCTCATTAGTCATTAGCAAGCAAGCAACTGTCCAGGTTCAGGAGAAGTCTGTTTAAATGTTTCTTTTATCTTCTGCTTATGTTTATGAGAAGGTCTTGTTAGGAGTAGTCATTTGTTAGTTTGAAAATAATTTCATGTGTGCCATCCTTTAGTTACATGGAAAAAAATGAAGAAAAGTAAAAGTTGGCTATTAATCAGCTATCCTCCCTTACTCAGAGAGATTAGTACTCTCTTGAACAAGTAGATTTGTTAATTTTTCAATTCTATTTATATGTGTTTCTCATATCTTTCCTTTATAAAGTGTCTGTAACTTTTATAAGATAAGGAGCACTGGTGCTTGGAAAGTAGCCCAGAGGCCACTGTGCACCATCAGAAAAATATATGCTTTTTGTGAGTTAAGAGTTTATTGCATTTATAAAGCTCAAATTCTGGAAGAGGGTGCTGGAGAACTAAAAGAAGAAAAGCTGAAAAGGAATGAGAGAGGCACACAAAGTTGTATCAGTAACACGCCATTCAGAGTTGCTGGCCATAGAAATTATCCAGGTTTATGAAAGAAGAGCAGGAGAATGCTGCAAGAAAAAAACAAGCATGTAATGTCAGCAATAACTGTGCCTCTGTAGAACAGCCTCTTTACATATAGCAGCAGTAAAGGCTGTGTCTCATTACAGCAGGAGTAGGAACATTCACAACAAAATTGAAAGGTGAAACTACAGATGGGTATAATGGCAACAGGCACCCAACAGACATGAGGAGCATATCTGATAGAAAAATCATCTCATTAGGCAGAGGCAAAGTTATTTCCCTGCAACAGCTATTACTCGTTCTGCATGTCTTCAGTGTGTGAATTTAATTCTTCAAAATTAGTCATGCAAATATGAGGAAATACAGTGTCATTTTTGCAAGAGCATAGCTGCAACATTCAGCAACAAATGCATTTGCAGGAGCGCTCCAGTCCTGTGAACAGAGAAGCGTCATAGAAGAGTGCGGAGTTACAGAGATGCCACTGACACAACTGCAGCTATGCCAGAAAGCTGTTTCGTCTTGCAGGTAAAGGTGTAATGAGATCCTATGCCTGTCAGATGATATTGGGAAAGTTCATTCAGGAGTTCTGGTTTTAACAGGACATATAATTAAACATTGGAACAAATAAGAGAAATCACACATCACTCGGAGACATGGAAAACATAGGTCATTACAAAATTAGATGCAGTACTCACTAGGGGAAGCCTGTGGGTTGCTTTATTCAGTGAGTCAGACTAATTGGTGATTAATTAATTCTGATCTTTTAGGGTGTGAGTGCAGTGTTGCTATTCATTACATAAAAGAATAAAACAGGAATGAAAACACAGGCACAGTGGGCTCTGCATAAAAATGTTTCCTAAAAATACAGAAATCAAAGAGCTGAGCTCTTTCTCTATGCACTCTGCTGCTCTGGCACACACTTGGGAGCCTCAGAACGAGAGCTATGACCTAAGTAGAGGCCACCAGGGGAGCTCAGAGCTCAAAGCCAGTGCAAAATCACATAATTCCTGTACACTCCGGTGTTCTGGAGGCTGTTTAGTTTTGTTTTGATTTGGGTTTTCTTGAGGTTGGTTGATTCATGGTTGACAATACTAAGCAAAATGATGCCTCACATCTTGACCACAGTGCAGATGGCTTTCTTTCATTGTGAGCCAAGGAAGAAGGTTTCACGGACAAAACACTGGCCACTGTAGTTTGGGAATGGTTCCAGGACAAATATATTTGCATTAGATGGCACCTGGAAATCTTGGCTTTAAACAAAAAAATTGAATTAGACAGAGCCTGATACACTGGGCTTTAAATGGAAACAGGACCAGAGTGAAGTTATTACCATGAATCCATAAATCTCAGTTTGGAGTTTTCAAACTACAGAGCTCCACTTTGTACTTAATCTCTGTCCCAAACTGACAACATCTGTTGAGAAAAAGCAGTCAAGTAGGGAGATCTGAAGGATTTTTATTTTAAGATGTGGATGACTGAGAAGAGGGAGGTGAGACACTTCTGGAAAGGATGTTTTATTTCATGATCCCTTTCTGTGGGGAGTGGGGAGAGATGAGAGCCCAACATAGTCCTACTTAATTCCTGAGAATTCTTCCCTGATTAGTCATGCTCCCAGACAGGGAAGGGTCTGCTGCTCTTCCTGTGAAACAACTGAAGATCATGACTGTTACCCGAAAAGCGATAACAGTGGACATGCCTGTACATATGTACACACATTCCTCCTCTTTTATTTTCCAATGTGTAGATGCAATGTGGCTGTAAAGATCAGTGTGAACAGAAGTAAAAAGAGCTAAATACAGCTGACAGCTACTGACACATAAGTAATATACAAGGATTATAGCAGTTTGTCATACAGTTCAAGGATTAAAGATAATTTCAGAATTACAGGTGGCAGGTAACATTTCATACTAAGTTTGCAAATATTAAACCAGTCTAACATCTTCATCTAGTGCCAAATCCTGCAACACTATAGTCAATGGGAGTTTCATCAGTTCTATCATGTCAGCAGTCTGGGACCACAGGCCTACATGAATAACAAACCTGTAGTAACTTTTTATCAGCAGTTGCTCCAAATATATTGTAGTACAACAGAAGGCAGAATTTGGAAACTGATATGCACCTGTATTTTCAAGATAAGTAAACATTTACCTTGACGTTTTCAAAGACAATACATAGAATGTGATCCTTGTCAAAATATGGCAGTGTAAATGGATAATGTAGAAAATGGTACTTGCTCAGGAACTGAACATATATAGTAATCCTAACTGCTGTATGATCCCTTCTGATAAAAGTAGCTGGTCAGATATTCAAGTCTTCCCAAGTCTGGGGGAAAATGATGTCAGAGACTGAAGACACAGTAAGGTATCTTTGATACAAAACTATCTATTTACAAATATTGTCTAAAGTCTCTTTCCCTGATTATGAGAGGAATTAAGTGTGGGAGAAGGTTGTTCTTCCAAAGCTTATTTAATTTACTGATTGATCCATTCACTCTCTAAGACTTTTCTCAAGCTTCTGCTTCCTCTGGATCTATAACTGTTGGCCAATGAAACTCAGTGTCTACATATTTTTAGCTCCAAACACATTTGTACTGCATTTTTTTGATCAGGAGATTTATTCTATTTGAGACCTCACAGAGTTTCAACTTAAAGCATAGCTTTACAGAAATGCAAGGTTGCAAATACAGATGTCATCTGGTGCCTTCTTACTCTGCAGAAAATTGTCATTGTACCTACCTTTCATGTTCCAAGTAATCTCCAATTAAAGAAATGGTAAATCAGTTTTCAGTTTACCTAGGAACATTTTCCCCCATTTGTTTCTCTTATTTTTCTCACTTCCTGACACACTGTGTGAGTGGTTCGTGGATCCACAAGGAGTTTGAGCAACGAGATACAAAAGACAGGGTAAGGTGTGGAGGAGCATTTAGCAAAGAATAGTGGCATAACAAGGAGCAGTGGCATGGCTTGGAGGATCAACATGAGATCACAAATGTAGGCCCTTTTGACTAGACATAGGCAGGAGGATTACTCTAAAAATAAATAATCTCTTAAGAAGTCATTTCATAGAATTGTGCTCTGAGAGGTTGTCCAGCATTTTGGAAGCATTCCAGCACATCGGAAGTGTTGTTTCAGGCAGCATTTGTAGCCAAAGGCATGTATTGGGTGACTCTAGCAATGCCAGGAACAAAACTTTGATGGAGTTTATTGGGTTGACCTGACAGATAAAGGCACCTCATTCAAGTTTGAGATTCGGTCTCACCTGTAGAAACCTTTGTTCCAGCTCTCTTTCCCTTCATGTACTTTGCCTTTGTTGGATTGGGTTTTGGCTGTTGTTGTTGCTGGGGGTTTTTTGGTTTGTTGTTGTTGTTGTTGGGGTTTTTTTGTTTCTGTTTTTCTTGATTTCTTGTTTACTCTTTGTGCTTTTATTTTGACCAAAAATGTTTGATCCATACACACAAAACTGGCTAAATCAGTACACTGAACCAGGAGAACTGGAACCCAAAGTGATGCGACAGAAACAAAATTACTGCATAAATTCATGGGACAGAACAGGCATTACTTTGCTATGCTGAACTTGTATATATTTATAATGCAAACTCTTCACGATCTGACAAAGGGGCTGTATTTATCTGAAGTTTGTTTTTTCACCTTCTGCCATTTTTTATTTTTCTGCCAATTATTATTTTTAATAATCTAAATTAAACAAAACACAATTTGCTGCTCCTTCAAATCAGCTGAATTAATTCTATGAGAACTAAATTAGTCTCTTTGTTGGCTGTGTAAAGGCCCCTAGTTAACTGGCAGAAACCTAAGCTCATTGTATGTCTGAGTATTCATATGAAACACAGAAATAAGATCTGCAAATATGGTTCTGAAAACAGAAATAAAAACTATCTACTTCATAAAAATGAAACAATGTTGATGAAGACATCAGAAACAAAACTCATAGCCTTTTATGCTCCTATCCTTCAAGATTGTTTTCTTTATTTGTAAAAAAGGGCAAAGTTGGACTTCTTCTGCCAAAAATGAACACAAGCTTTTAAGTGCTTCTAAATAATCTAATTAAAGAGAAAATAGGCATTTGTGTTACTACTGAAAATAATGGCAACTGATGAATGGATGTGTGTGTTCTGTTTGCACATGCAGATAAGTAGGGGCTCTGACTGAAGTTTCTCGTATTGTCAGAACAGGAGGCAGCTCTGCTCTGTTCTTTAACATGGTGTAGTTGTCTTATCTGGGCCAAGGTGTACTAGTAAATTTTTTATGCTATATCTAACCATGCCTTTCACATTTTTTTAAATGAATTGTAGTTTAATTCAAATGTTAATTTAACTCATTTGAGGTAACAAGGTATACAGACGCACATGTAAACAAGCACACAGACTAATTGCAGAAGTGGAGTTTCCAAAATCATTTAAAAAAACAAAAAAAATCACACCTCAAGTGATCTCTTTTATTGATGTGGGAAAAATATTTTAGCTGAAAAAATCCCCACTTCTTCGAGAAATATTCTTCTGGAAAACTCAGCCAGCTCTTACTGGAACCTTCAGGCTTGATGTGGGACCAAAATTTGCAACAGAAATTAGTTGATGCATTGTGTTGTCTTGAAATAAAAACAATTATTCCATTGTGTTCAAATGTATTTCCTAGAAATACAGATTGGAGGGTTTTTCTTTGGACAACAATGGAGCTTTGGCTTGAGAAGCGGGAGATTACTCGTTAATGCTAATCCTGTTCTCACCTATCATTTCAAAAGATTGGCCACTTGCATTTTGATGGCCGCTATCATCTGGAGCAGCTTTCTCAGGCTTTTTGTAAGAAGCTGTTTGTATGTAGATAGAAACAGGTTTAAACATGGCAGTGTGGTCTAGACTGATGTCTTTTCTGAAACAGTAGTGACTGCAACATTGATAAACATGACACTATATTTAAGGGGGCTTAAATTGCTAAGACCAAGTCACATCCTCCTCTTTTAAAATTAAGGTTGGTTTTGAAAAGAAATGTTAGTCTTCCAGGGTTTAAATTTGAACTACCCATTAGAAGCTTATAGAATCATAGAATATCCCAAGTTGGAGTGGGCACATAAGGATCATCAACTCCAATTTCCTGCTCCTTACATGACTACTTAATACTAAAGCATATGACTATAAGTATCATCCAGATGCTCCTTGAAGATGCTCTTATAGGTTCAGTGTAATGACCAGTTCCCTGGGAGCCTGTTCCAGTGACTGACCAGCATCTCAGTAAAGAACTTTTTCTTAAAGTCCAGTCTGAACTTCCCCTGGTGCAGCTTCATTCCACTTCCTTCTGTTCTCTTGCTGGTCAGCAGAGATGGTCAGCATCTCTCCCTCCACTGCCTACCTATAAGGAAGTTGTAGACTGTGATGAGGTCACGCCTCAGCCTTCTCTAAGCTAAACAAAACAAGTGACCTTAGCCACTCCTGTAAGTCTTGTCCTTGAAACGATTCATCATCTTAGTCACCCTCCTCTGAACACACTCTAGTGGTCTGATGTCCTTCTTATACTGAGGTGGCCACAACTGCACCCAGTACTCAAGGTGAGGCCACACCAGTGCAGAGCAGAGTGGCACAATCACCAACCTCATTCGTCTGGCAATGCTGTGCTTGATGCACCCCAGGATGCAGTTGGCCCTTTCGGCTGCCAGGGGACACTGTTGGCTCCCGTTCAACTTGCCACCAACTCAAACCCCAAACCTTTTCCCACAGGGCTGCTCTCCAGGCTCTTGTCCCTCAACCTGTATGTGCAAGCGGGATTATCTCATCCCAGATGGAGAATCTGACACTTGCTCTTGTTAAATTTCATACCATTGGTTATCGCCCAGCTGTCTAGTCAGATCTCTCTGTAAGGCCTCTGTGCCCTTGAGAGAGTCTACAGTTCCTTCTAATTTAGTATCATCAGTAAATTTACTTAATGTACTTTTGTCTTCTGCATCCAGGTCATTTATAAAAACATAAAAGAGCACTGGCCCTAAAACAGCCCTGGGGAACACACTGGTGACTGGCCACCAGGCCATTTTATTAAGGCCTAGACTTATGCCCATGTATACAGCTACAATGAAACAAGTATATCAGTGACTGATATTGGGAGACAAGGCACACTTCACCTGCATAAACTGCTGTCTTTCTCTTACGCCCAGAAGCCCAATGTCCTCAAGTGTTTGGTCTTCACAAACAAATATGTTCCATTTTGTTCCTTATGACTTTCCCAGGAAAATTATATAAGCTCTTACCTTCTGCAGATACGATAGAAAGCCCCTTGAGCCCCTGCCATTCATGCTTACATCACAGAGATTCAATCCTGATGCTGCAGGAGTCAATGGAAGCACTCTGCTCTAGCAGTGTAAAATAAAAAAAGGTGGTGCTTTATTCAGCAGACACATTACCTCCAGCCAGAGGCAGAACATTCTGCTCCAGTCTTCTCACACCCTAGGAAGTTAAGAAAGCATACTTCGGCTTTCTGTCCCTGTGGCAAGACCATTTGAGCTGGAATTTACATTTGCAGATCTACTTTAGCACTAAGCCAGAACCAACCTGTCCACCCTCCTAGCCACATTATCTATGGGATTTCTGTTGAATTTCCTATCCTGTTTCTTAGGTGGTAGAAATGGAATGAAACAGAACTTTGTTTCTGACACGCTTGACTGTGGCAAGAAAGGCAGTACATAGTGAACAACATGAATAGCTGAATTTTGCAAATCAATCTTCAGACATGGCTTTCATTTTCATGGAAAGGTGAATGTATTAACATTAATGTAGGACAGGAAGGCTGCCATAGCAATGGAGAAAATAAATTGACAAGTTTTAGCCCTGAATAACAGAATATTATGCTCACAGAATCAGTTAGGGTTTCACAGACATCTTATTGGCTCATGTTACAAAGTGTATCATTGTTTTATCATTTTTTCCTGTCAGTTCTTTAAATATATGAAAACTACACTGCAAAGTTAATTTCTCAACACCAGATACACATTATATAAGTATCCTGCTCACATAAACATATCCTATGCAGAATAAAGAAAAGTCATGTGGTAAGTAGTCTATTTTTAGACAAAAGATGGTTCTTCAGTTGGAAAAGGGACTAGGAAGTTAAGAATTCTTCGTTGTATATACTTCTGAATGTAATTTATTTTATAAGCCTGGCCTGTTCATCCTGCCTTTGATGCCACTTTTATCTGTAAAACCAAAAGACTTGATACCTTGCACATCTGTGATAAAACTGTATTTATAGAGTATTCTAAAACACGTTTTCTCAAACATACAAGATGAAATTACATACACTGAATAACAATAATATATTCCAAATCAAACCTGGCCTAAGCAGACACTCAAAATGTAGGACAAGAGTACTTATGTGCTAGGATGGAGTTGACTTTCCAGATAGCAGCCTGTATAGTGCTGTGCTTTGCATTTGTGGCTAGAACAGTGTTGATACTAATAACACACCAGTCTTTTGGCTGTTGCTGAGCAGTGCTCCCCAACAACCCCCACTACCATCAAAAGCCAGCAGGCTGAAGCTGGGCTAGAATTTGGGAGGGGACAGAGGCAGGACAGCTGCCCCCAACTGACCAAAGGGATATCCTGTACCATGTGATGTTATGTTCAGCAAGAAAAGGTGGGGAAAAGGAGGAGGAGGGTGTAATATTTGTGGTTATAGTGCTGGTGTTAGGTAGCAGCTGCTGCATGTGCTGAGGCCTTGTTTCCCAGGGAGTGGATGGACATCTGCCTGATGATGGGGAAAAGTGAATAAATTCGTATTTTTGCTTTGTTTCCATGTATAGCTTCTGCTTTTCTAGTTAAAATGCTTTTATCTCAGCCCACAAGTTCTTCCATCTTACTTTCTCGTGCTGTCTTGTTGAGGAAGGGAAGTGAGAGATCAGCTAGGTGGGCATCTAGCAGCTAGCCAAGGTCAATCCACCATAATGTCTTACCATTCAATCCTATTTATCCTTTTTCCACACTCCTTGGAAAAGAGATAGTATTAGTAACCCTCAGCACTAGTGTTGTATTAAAAAAATGATGTATCATGCTGAATACACCACAATACCCTTACGAGAAACAACTTAGGATAAATGAGACAGAGATTTGATGCATAGACTATCACATCACCTGAATTGCTATTTATTTTTGGGTCATTAAAGTAATTATACATTAGTAGCAGTCCTTGACAGTTTTCACATTTGGAGGACGGAAACTCAGTAGAACAGGATTTGATAGAAAGTTTGTGAATCTTTCCCTTTGAACAGTGAATTAATTTGAACTGACAAAATATAAACATAAGTTGTGCAGTAAATGGAAATCCTACCATTCTGATGGATTCCCGGTATGATTGTAAAATCTGTTCCCAGGTAATTATGTGTGTAGGTTCCTTATTTATTGTTGTTGAAATATGTATGAGTTGACCTAAATATAATTGCATAACAGTAATAGTATTTAGATTAGATTAAACCATGCAGTATTGACATGTTTGGTAAGTTAAATATGCAAGTAAATTGATATTTAATCGTTGTGTAATTTTCATTTACCTG
This sequence comes from Streptopelia decaocto, assembly GCF_964273445.1. Taxonomy (NCBI): domain Eukaryota; kingdom Metazoa; phylum Chordata; class Aves; order Columbiformes; family Columbidae; genus Streptopelia; species Streptopelia decaocto. The sequence continues at coordinate 33,778,522 of NC_138657.1, forward strand.
ATGTTTTTTCAAGAGTAACAGTAGAAAACATTAAAACTAGGTATTTTTTTATTCAGAAGCATATAACTTCCTACAACCTTGACAGAAGCAGCTATATTTTAGATATCATTTTTGAACTTATTGCTTATGACATCAAAAAGAGAAGTGATGGTGACCTCCACAAGGATGTTGCCCACTATTTTCAAAACAGATGTAATTGCACCTAAGTAAAGATGACTATAACTTGGAGTAAATATTTGCAAATTGTGCACATCAACCTTCACAATTACCTTAAATGTCTAAAAGATAATCAACAATCTATTCATTACAGATAAAAAAGACTAGTCCAGTTCAAGAAAAAAGTATGTCTAGTTCTGTGACCATCTTGAGTTCCCCTCTTAGGCATCTTACCTGGAGTGAACTGATCATTATTAGGTCAAGACACTTAATGTTTTTTGTAGCACTATGTGGTCTTACAAACATTTGCTCTGGGGTGCAGACATTTGTTCTTTCCTTTAAATTCAGCATAGTGTAATAAAAGACACAATGGTGAAGGTATATTTATCCACAATGTTGACCAAAAATAGATTTTTTCATTCTTCACTTTGTGCAGTTTTGAAGTTAAATGAACCAAATGCAGAGCCGATGTCAAAAGGAGTGGTCCAAACTTTCTCTTTTCTTCTTATGACGCCCTTCCAGTATGCTGATTGGAATAAAAAAATCTCATTTTGTACCAACACATTTTAGATGGAAAGGTAGCTCCAACTCACCACACAACTTCATTGTCACAACACAGGCTAATCAGTAGGAATACATATCAAAAGGTCAAAAGAAGGCAAGACTAGTTGGCAACAGCACAGCTTCAGCTTAATTTGAACCACTCATGAAGTGTCCCCAGAGAATGAAAGAAGTCAATAGGATACTTCCCACTCTTTTTTTACTTCCTTTCAAGCTCGGATTAATTTTTGACTGCCTACCAAAGTGGTAGCCTGTAGACATATTATGTCTGCTGAGCTTACAGTCCTGCATACCCTGAGTGTAGGAGTTTCTGTGTTTTCACTAGTCCTGAACTCTGGCTGTTGTGCAAGCACTTCCCAGGCCTTTGGGCTCTGGCTGAGAAAACGGAGTATGAGCTGAATCCAAACACCTCTCTAGTCCTCCTCAATGCATATTTAAACAGTAAGTTAGTCAAATTATTACTTTTCTTTATAGGTTTCTTTATCATGTTGAGCTGGTTTGACTGAAAATGAGTTCATTTTCTTCATGCAGTTAGAAATCTTTCTTTTTATAGCTAGCATGGTCATTATTTGGACTTAGTTTGAGAACAAGAGATCACATCCCAGCACAGAGTTAATGCTTTTAATTGTTCCGGTCTGAGACCCAAGAAAATTCTGAGCGCTCTGCCCACAGGTGTGAGGCATCGAGGAAGGGGGGCATGGACGGAGCAGAGCTTGACTGACATTCAGACTGATCAATAAGAGTATTCCATCCCATTAGCATTATGCTTCATATTTAAGGAGAGTCAGGATCTTCCAGTCTCACTCTCAGGCAGTAGGTCTCTCTTGTGTGCATTCTTCTTCACTCTTTTTGTCAGAGCTGGGGGAGTTCAGCTCGGGACATTTAATTTGGCCTTTCTGCCTTCTTTCCCTTTTTCTCTCTTCAGGCTCTGCTTTTTGGGACCAGGAGCTGCTTCCTGGGCCTGGCTGCTCGGTGTGGACGGAGTTAATGAGGAATTGCCTAAGTATCTCTTATATTCTATTCCTATTCTATTATATATATATATTTACTAGTAATGTATTAGTATTTTGTTATTTTATTAAACTGTGTTTATCTCAATCTAAGTTTCTCCCTTCCCTTTCAATTCTCTCTCCTATTTTGGGGGCGCAGGAGGGATGGTGAGTGAGGGGCTATCATGGTTGCATTGGTAGCTCGGGTTAAACCATGACACATGTTATCATTACACAATTGCTGTATCCAAGAATGGAATTCAAGCAGCAGTATTGAGACCATGTTTTTCCACATAAACCAGATTTGTCAGACCTGCCTATATTATAGATTGTTCCTTAGAATTGCTCCCATTTTGATGGTTGATTCACAAAATTAACTGTCCAAGATTCAATAGCAGTGCAAGACTCTACAACTATTTTACTTTGAAAAAGAGGCACAAAAAATAGTTGTGAAGTAACCCAATTATTTCCCATTAATCCATTTATAAGAGTAGTTCTCTGTTCCAGGATTGTGAAGATTAATTTTCTGCAACATACAAATTTGTTGACTACATTAAAACTTTCAATTTTGCAAACTGAAAGTTATTAGATTCCTAAAAGATATTAGATTCCTAAAAGACATGTTGATAGAAAAGTTGTATTAGTTTGAAGAGGAAGTAGAGGTACAGGATGCCAGTCATAGATATATATATCTTATATATATAGCATAGCATACCTTCTTGTTATTGGAGTGAAAATGCACTAAACCTTGCCAGACATTTGTGCGTTAGTTTTTATGTGTGCAACAATGAGGTGATGAGGATGTTTCTGCAATGAGTGCTCTTATAACAGAATTAATGATGCTGCCTTGTGTCAACACCTACTTTTCAGAAAATGTTTGCAAGATGAAGCTTTGATCTGCTGTTGATGGGAAGGGATCAGATACTACTGTTAACTCATAAAATATCCTATTAACTACATAGTATAAATTACAAACATATGTAAATAAATGTAAGTTTAGGAGATAGACATGTGTTTGAAGATTTTGCTTTTAAAGCTGTCTCCAAAGATATGTTTTCTCATTTATAATTTAGAATCACAGAATAATTCAGGTTAGAAAAGACCCTTAAGATCATTGAGTCTAGCCATTAACCAAGCACTGCCAAGTCCACCAGTAAACCATGGCCCTTAGCAGCACAGCTACATGTCTTGGTGACTCAACCACTTCCCTGAGCAGCCTGTCTCAGTGCTTCACAACCCTTTCTGTGAAGAAATCTTTCCTAATATCCAATCTGAATCTCCCCTGGCACAGTTAGAGACATTTTGTCTCATCCTATCACTTGTTACTTGAGAGAAGATACCAACACCCTCCATGCTACAGTCTCCTTTCAGGTAGTTATAGACAGCGATAAGTCATCCCTCAGTCTCCTTTTCTCCAGACTAAACAGCTCCAGCTCCCTCAGCCGCTCCTCATCAGACTTGTACTCCAGGCCCCTCACCAGCTTCATTGCCCTTCTTTGCACTCTCTCCAGCACCTCAATGTCTTTCCTGTAGTGAGGGACCCAAAACTGAACACAGGATTCAAGGTGGGACCTTACCAGCACTGAGTACAGGGGGATGCTGCTGGCTCATGTTCAGCTGGCTGTTGACCAATACCCCCAGGTCCTTTTCCACCAGGCAGCTTTCCAGCCACTCTTCTCCGAGCCTGTAGTACTGCCTGGGGTTGTTGTGACCCAAGTGCGGGACCTGGCATTTGGCCTCGTATAACTGGCCTCAGCCCAATGATCCAGCTGGTCCAGATCCCTCTTTGTGGCCTTCCTACCCTCAGGCAGATCAATACTCCCAGCCAATTTGGTGTCCTATGCAAATTTACTGAGGGTGCACTCAATCCCCTCATCCAGATCATTGATAAAGAGATTAAACAAAACCGGCCCAAATACTGAGCCCCAGGGAACACCACCTGTGACCAGCCACCAACTGTATTTGACTCCATTCACCACAACTCTTTGGGCTCAGCCATCCAGCCAGTTCTTTACCCAGTGAAAAGTATGCCTGTCCAAGCCAAGAGCAGCCAATTTCTCCAGGAGAATGCTGTGGGAAACAGCATCAAAGGCTTTACTGAAGTCTAAGTACACAACATCCACAGCCTTTCCCTAGTCCACTAAGTGGGTCACCTTGTCATTAAAAGAGATCAGCTTACTTTGTTCTTCACAAGTCAAAGATCTCTCTTGCTAGGACTGTGCATTCTAGGATGGTTAAACTACCTAATAAATCACCTCAGCTCACTTCACAGGTATTAGTATATTTATTATATACATATATATTGATAGGTAGGTAAACTACACAGCTATGATGCAAAGATTATATACTCTTAGATGAGTCAGTTTATGCTAGATCTATTTCTAACGTGCTGAGTTTGACAAAACTTGAGAATGTACAGATGTAGTTTGTTTTTATTTAGGCTAACTGGAAGGACCAGAAGACACTGGAAGAGGAAAAACATAAAATGGAGAAATGAGCTGAGATTTTCTGAAAACAAGAGTCAGTAGCCAGCTTGAATTTAAAAAAAAAAAAAAAAAAAAGTCAACACCAGAGAGCTTCAGCTGGAACTCTGGAATAAAAGGAGAATTGATAACCTTTGGAAGAAGAGGCAGGCAGCTCAGGAGGACTACAAGGATACTGTGAAATTATGCAGACAGAAAATTAGAAGGGGCAAAGCTCAACTAGAGCTGAGCCTGCCTACTGATGCCAAAGGGAACAAAAAATGCTTCTATAAATACATCAGCAACAAAAGGAGGACTAAGGAGAATCTCCATCCTCTGGTGGATTTGGAGGGAAACATAGTGACAGAAGACAAGGGAATGGCTGAGGTACTAAATGTCTTATTTGCCTCAGTCTTTCATAGTGAGACCAGTTGTGCTCCAGGTACACAGCCCCCTGAGCTGGAAGACAGGGACAGGGAGCAAAATGAAGCACCAATAATCCAAGGGGAAATGGTTAGTGACAGAATCACAGAATGGCTGGGGTTGGAAGTGACCTCTGGAGATCATCTTGTCCAACTCATCTGCTAAAGCAGGTTCATCTACAGTAGATCACACAGGAATGTGTCCAGGCGGGTCTTGAATGTCTCCAGAGAAGGAGACTGCACAGCCACTCTGGGCAGCCTGTTCCAGTGCTCCGGCTTCAAACTTGTTCAGCAAATTTTATGTGGAACAAACCCTATGCCACTCATGAAGTTTAGGATTCTGTAAAAGCTACAAGTACAGTAAAAGTGGTCTCTTAGAGATGAGTTTTATTCATAACTCCCATAACATGACAACCTTCTCCACAAGCTGGAGTCTTATCATCTGGATTACAGGTGGAGATAGAGCTTAGAGGCAAGATGAAGAGCTTCTGGTTACTGTCTATATCCCAAAACAGTTTGTGCAAGGGACTGGCAATATGCAGAGTTAGCACAAGGGGCATTTTCATACTCCTTTGCCATATAACCTGAAGGAGATAATGAGTGCTAAATACCTTAATGACTTGCAGCCACTACAAAAGCAACTTGCTTAATTCCCTTTAAATGTTGCCCTCCTAAGAGGCAATTAAAGTAGTTCATTAAAAAAATCAGGCCTTTTGGTGGTGGTAGTTTTACTAATATGCGCTGCTTCATGCATCTTGGAAAACTGAAATCAGACTTGCATGGTCTGCTTCCTCAGACTCTAGTATCACCTTCTCACTGTCAAATAGCACTGTAAAGGAACATAAAAATAAAGGGAAATAACAAAAACTTTATTGTATGAAAGTACTTTTGTCATTAAACCTTTGTAGTAGGTTAAGTTTTAAGAAATCCGTTGCTTCTTTTTGTCATTGTTTTCTTTTTCTCTCTGTTCATCCCTTTGGCTGCTTAAGAACTGTGGAGATTCTCCGTATACTCTCTGCCTGGGGTGGACTTTTATCTACACACTTTTTTTTAAGGCAGTACTATCAGGGATATTTGTGTTCTGACATTTCTTGGAAACTACTCAAATACAACCATGAGACTGTTGATTTCCAGAGTTACAGTTGTGTGAGGTGAAGAAAAACCCCTATCATTTTCAATATTACAGCTGTGTCAACTTAGTACTATTTTGTTTCACACAAGGAGAATATCAGCCTCTCAGGTCTTCTTTGTAACAAATTTCTACGTGAAATGGCATTAAATTTCAGCTGTTCCTAATCAGACAGGACTTCCTTCATTCTTGAACCAAATTTCCTAGACCCACAAAACTATTTTCCTCTGTTGTTGCAAGTAAAAAAAAAAAAACCATTTGAGGTGTTAATTTCGAATCCCTAAAAAATAATGTCTGCATTGTGAATCATGGAAGAACATCTCTTACTGCATAGAATAAAACCTTTTCATTGAAGACTTACCCCTCACAGAATGACTACCTGAACTCCTGAGTGGAGACCTAGCTAATATTAGACAAAAGCAGAAAGAGGCATTAATTAGTGTGGGTGGGGGCAATCAGTGCCTGAGCTTGCTTTCAGGAAAACTGTCCGAAGACAACAAGTTTCTTGGATCAAGCAAATAATACTGGTTCACATAAAATTACACCCCCTAATCCTGCAAACACCATATCATCAATAGTCCTGTTGACAGCAGAATATACACATAAAATTACTTATAAGTGTGTTTTCAGAATAGAGGCATTTTGGCCAGCTGGGCTGAAATGGCTGGTAGAGTAGCAGTGCAAAAGAAAGATGCATCCTCATGTTTCACAACTCACACATACCATGCTGAGGCAAGTTCTCAGTTTCTCAGACGACAGCAGGTTTGCAAGGCAGGGATACATCCCTCCACTGTTACTCAAGAAGCATGCTGTACAAGCCATACTGTCTGAAGAAATGTAAATATTCAGTTAGTGAGATTAAACTGAAGTAAAAGAATATCTCTGGTGAAATATTAACTGTCAAAATAGGAAAATCATGCTATATACTCCTGCCATGCTAGGCAGTTCTTATCTTCCTAGGGCTCTCTCTTACCTTTGACATTTCTAGATTCTATTTTAATAGTCATGTGTAAAACACATTACTATGTATCATCTTTAGAAATACATAGTAACTTATATTCTTAGTGCCACTTTTAACCGTGATATCACTTAAATAGATTAATCATATGTGTCAATCCATCTGTGACTCAAAAGAAGACTGAAGATTTCTGTAGGTACTCAGATGTCCATCATTTTCTTTACTGTTCATTCCAAGCCTCCACCATCATTTTTTTGCCTTCCTCCTTCCTCTAACACCATCATATCTACTTTGTAATATTCAGTGATTCTGAACTGTTTTTCTTGAACTGTCACAAACTTGCTTTCTGCAACACTTTAACTACTTAATAGTGTGATCTTAGTTTAACTATGTCAGCTGTATTTACATATTTTAACTCCTGCATACCCTGGATGTATAAACAAAAAGGTGAAACATGCAGACTTTCAGGCTCTTTGCTTAATAAGACTTTTCAAACATGGTGATGAGTAGACTGGAAGTCTATTGCACCCACTTTTTGCTTCCAATCAATGAATTCCCTGTTAAAACTTGTCATGCATCTCCTAACACACTTTACATTGGATGGTTCTTGGTTTTATATTAATCTTCTTATTGTAATAATACTGCAAACAGAATAGCTCTTTTTTTTTGTTTTACCTTCTGAATCACTTTAAATAGTATTCCTGGTTATCAAGGTAGCAAACCCATGTGAATACCCATTTATTCATGGAAATGGTCTGCCAATTACTATTCTTCCAAAGGTGCTTCTACGATTGTGTTCTTCAACTCACCTTCTTTATACAGAAAAGTCTATAATTTTCAAGGTAGACATAAATATAAATAGCTTCTGTTTATTACCACCTGGCCTAATTTCCTCATAACACTATCCAAGTTACACGAAACAGCATATGGGGGTGGAGTGGGTG